>NC_136520.1:58602432-58879932 GCF_053919585.1 Euprymna scolopes | reverse complement strand
TCTACAAATATTTTTTTTTTTTTTGCATTTTATGACCACCGTCATATAATGCAGTTTCATACAATGCTAAAACCAGCAAATTTTTAGCTTTGCTATGCGTATAAATTTGCTAACATATTTCTTTCCTCTGAAGAGAAGAATTTTGCATTCTTTGAAACTTCTCAGAATAAGGATTTATTAATCATCTTTGTTTGAGGTATTCTATCGAAAAAAAAATTTTATATATAAATTTTCGCTCACAGTTTTCATATATATCACACAGACAGACAAGGTCACATATATATATATATATATATATATATATATATATATATATATATATATATATATTATATGTGTATGCAAGGAATGGTTTCTACCAAATTCCTCTGTTGTAGAAATTTTGATAAAGAAATAATTGTTATTTATTGTTTATATACACACATTCAACATCTTGACATATAGTGAAAGGGACGCACTTTTTCACTGGTCTTTTTCGGGCCACTTCCCCTTTGTCGCCTCTTTCCTCTTCCATCATCATCATTGTCATAATTCCTTTCCAACAGTCACCTCCTCTTACCCCTCTGGAGAGGGGAGGGGGTGAGGAAGGGAGGGAAAAAAAACCTTTGCCTGTTTTAGTTAGTTCGAGTTTACCCGGCCTTAGAGGAGGAAGCTAGCTTCATTCTTCGTCAAAAAAGGTTTTGACTTTAAAATATAATGTTCCTGGTTTTTCTTCTTTTGTTTAGAACGAGTTAGGGTTTTTCTCCTTTAGAGAAAGACGTTTGTTTGGAACTCCATTGATAGTTACTAAACTTTCAACATAATTTCATTCCCAGTTATTAAAAGGCAACAAGGTCTTACAACTGGAAAATTATTAGTCTCAAAAGGACCAACGGAAGAAACCGGTTGTGTTTTGGGGATTTTTTTCTGTAAAAGGCAGAAATTAATTTTGCCGACCTGACAAGAAGAAGAAAATGAGTAGATTATCGGCACAAGTGATCGCCAGGAGAGAAAATTCCCTCTTTGTTCAAGGAACTTAAAAGAGACCATCTTGGAAGACAATTCAACCGAAGTTTCCTTCATAGAACAACATTTTTATTTTAATAGAAAAGAAAACATTAATACCAGAATTTATCCCATGTAAGGAAGACATGACATTCTGGACAGTCTGGAAATACAGACGTAAAAATTATTTTATTTGTACCCATAAAGCCTACCAAAGCGGCTTTATGGTTCTCTTTTCTCTCCTTTGAATTTAAAGGTATCTGAACCTTCATAAAGGAAAAATATTTTACCCCCTTTTCTCCCATTTAAAGTCAAAGAGACTTTATTTGTTTGTGGTTCCCTTTCGAGAAAGAGAAAGAAAAAAAAATCCTTTTTGTTGAAGAAAGATTGAACTTAAAGACTTAAAAGAACTATTTTTTGTTTTTTGTATGCTCTTTTCTTTTCAGCTTTTCAAGTAAGAATTGTTGTTTTCTTGTATTTGTTTTTGATTTTAAATGTTTCTTTAAGGTTTTTTTTTTTAAACCCTAGCGTTGGGAAATAAAACAATTCATAACTTTTATTTTAATAAAATTTGGATCATTTTAATCAAATTTCAGGTCTGTACTTCATTTGCTCATTTCTTTAGTTTCCCATTTCTGGAAAATTTGCTTTGCATGTTTATTTTTCCTTTTTTTCCTCTTTCGATTTGTCACCATGGAAAACGGATTCTGACAACGTCCCCAAAATTCCATCACTGTCAATTGACTATGTAGCAGAAACAAATAGAACTCTTTTCTTGTGCATCCGTGCCTCCCCTGACTGTGCGATATGGCACATACTGACCAATCAGAGGCATAGAACAGGGACCTTCCTTACCCCTAAGGAACTCTAACTGCTTCCGTTCCGGACGAGAAAAACTCCTCCTTTTCCAGCCAGACGCCAAAGAGAGCGGACCTGTTTCCTCACTCTCTCTCTCTCTCTCTCTCTCTCTCTCTCTCTCTCTGCCTACACCGGTATCGACAATTCCCACTTGGGAATAACTACCGGGCAAAGGCAGACAAGTTTTATCCTAGTTATATCTTTTTGGCATCTTACCCTGACTTGCTTCAATAAACCTTTTCCTTAAGTTTTACGAAATTGTTTGCTCGTTTATTCAGTAGCTTGTGTTGAATTATTTATTTTATTAGGGAGTGCCCGAAAAGCACTAACTCAACTCCTTAAAACTCAATCTCTGTGAAGATCTTAGTCGAAAAAAGTTTCTGAAAGCATATTCTGGCTTCTTTTATTCACATATCTATTTTCATTATCCGGATAAAATAACTACAAAAGAATAAATGTATATCTGTATATTTTTTTAAAAGAAATATTTTTTTTTAAAATTAAAACAAATGCCTGTAATAGATATTTTCACCTGAAAAAATAAAATGAACTGAAACAAAATAATTATGCTAATCAGACTTAAAAACAAAAGGATATTCTGGTCTTTTATATTCTAAACTTGATTCTTGTGTAGATCTTTGTATAAAAATGCTTCTTCAAACAGATTTTGAATTCTTCTACTCATTATTTACGAGTTATTCTACTAATTCATTACAATTTATTAAACTACAATTGAGAATGGAAAAATACCTCCAGCCTGAACAACTAAATTTATGTTTTTTTTTTCTTTTTAATTTTGGAGAATGAATTACTTCCCTTTGTCTTTGGCAGCCATTATTATCGCAGTGACTCAACCTGTGTAGATTTTAGTAGAAAAAACTTCTTCAAACACACTATGGCTTCTTTTACTCATTCATTGCATAGCTATTTCCATCATCCAAGTAAAAATAACTACAAATATGCATCTGTATTTTTTTAATACAAGAGAAATATTTTTTAAATTAAAAAAAAATAAATTTTTAAGTGACACTTTTCTGGAGGTTGAAGATTCAAATTTCAGTGCAGAAGATGCAAAGAATACAATTGCGAATTACTTAAGATGCTTTTTTATTTTAATGGAAATCGTTCCGGAGAAGGCATGATTATATATATTTATTACGGTCCTGGATATGACCTTAAACTATATCCAGTGGTGAGGCCCCAGTTTGTGGACTTTGGGGAGTGTGGAGCCACCCTTTAATTGCCATTGCTCCCAGGTCCACTCTGACCCGGAGTGGTAGTACCTGTTAGGGTCCTAACTATGGGTTAAATAGAAACAGACTTGAAAACAACAAATATATCATTAAAATATTTTTCTTCAAAATATTTGGATTCGGCACTAAATAACCTGAAAAAGGTTGATATGCCGTAAAATAAAACCAACCAAAACTAATTCATTACAATTTATTAAACTACAATTGAGAATGGAAAAATACCTCCAGCCTGAACAACTAAATTTATAGCCAACTAAACTGGACCCTGTAGACATGTGGTGACACAGGAAGGGAGCTTTCCATATTGTTCTTGAGGTGGTTAGTGCTTTTCCACTTACAGATGAGCTAAGGCTGAATTTGTTAATCAATCTAAAATCAATGGCTCTTCACTAACTGTTTTTTTTTTTTTAAATTTTAGAGAATGAATTACTTCCCTTTCTCTTTGGCAGTGACTCAACCTGTGTAGATTTTAGTAGAAAAAATTTCTTCAAACACACTATGGCTTCTTTTACCCATTCATTACATAGCTATTTCCATCATCTAAGTAAAAATAACTACAAATATGCATCTGTATTTTTTTTATACAAGAGAAATATTTTTTAAATTAAAAAAAAAAAAAGTTTTAAGTGACACTTTTCTGGCGGTTGAAGATTCAAATTTCAGTGCAGAAGATGCAAAGAATACAATTGCGAATTACTTAAGATGCTTTTTTATTTTAATGGAAATCGTTCCGGAGAAGGCATGAAGCCACTTGATATAAAGAACTAAAAAAAAAAAAAAAAAATAGTATGTCGAGGTCAAAAACTTGTCAACAATAAATGTTGGATGGAATAAATTCTGACCCAGAAAACAGCAATTCTTCCTTTTTTTGTCAGAAACATCGCTCATGGGATGCGAGGACTAAAGAACAAAATAAGGAAAGCAAGGGTTATATGACTGCCGAAAGTAAAACCAAAATTCGCTTTCTATTCTCCTGAGAAAACAAGAACATGTGTAGAGGACTAGGATATATAAATCCCAATCCTGTTACAAAAGAAAATAATGAAACGAATGGAATGAAGGAAACAAAGACTCAATTGCTGGAATAAATAAACGTGTCGTTTATTTACTGTTGAAAGAATAAATGTTTTAAATATAACACGTGTTCATGTCCGCACGGATGTAACCATTGTTTGTTGTGGGATTGGTAGTATAGAAGGAAAAAGGAAATGTGTGTTCATCTCACGTTCGGCTCACTATCATTTGTTCGCGCGTGGGAAGAGAAGTGAGTGATGTAGTGGAAAATGGGAATGATAGTCCAGCGTGTAGACAAAGACAAAGACAAAGGATAGCGGGTTGACCTCAGTTAAACTGTGCGCCATGTTAGCCGTCAGCTCCGCGGTGGTGTTCTCTGGCACAAGTAGTAGATACAGAGAGAAAGAGTGAGAATGTCAATCCAGTTCATGGAGAGAGAAAGCGTATAAAGTGTACATACTGTCTGTTAGCTCATACTCCCTACATAGTAGCAGGGGATGTGACGCACGCGGGCGCCCCGACAGGGGGGGGGGCGAATGGTCCGACAACCACTCAGCTCGAGAGCTAAGTCGAAAAGGGCTGGAAACAGCTTGTCTCTTGCTTTTATAATTGTTTCCGGTGGTCTTTTGCGCATGTGTGGATTTCCTTTGAAAGCGGAAGTGACGTCGTCCATCTGTGTGTGTACATGTGCGTATGTTAGCGTGTGTGTATACACATGAATGTGAGTGTATGTGTGCGAACGTGAATATATGTACGTGTATGGATGTGGGCGCGTATGTATATGACAAGTAATATAGCTTGAAATGTGAACGCGTGTTTTTGTGTGAGACTAGAAAAGGCTCGAGCACATGCTATCCCCATGGATAAAATAAAAGATACTGTTCAAAATTTTGTGCAGATTCCTGAGTCTGACAGAAAAATTCTCTGAGTTCGACAACATATACCTGAAGAACATTGGAGCTTACATTGGCCGAAACGTTGTGCAAATAACACTCAAGATGAGAACAAAAGTCTAAATTATCCAAATTATCAACGCTCATTTAAAAAATTCAGAAACATAATGTCAAAATGTTTAATTTAATCCAACAGTCCTAAATCCACAGTTTATTTGGTGCTTCTATATTATAATAACTAACAAAATATTGAATTTCAAGTAAAGCAAATGCTACCTACACAATTATCATGTCACAAATAGTAACATATCCCAAAATTACGGAAAACAATAAGGTAGAAAAATAATTATTTGTGAAAAAAAAAAATCATTTGTAAAATCTACTGATCTGAATTGGAGAGTTAACAGGGGAAATAATTAAGTTTTTAATTTCTCACAAATTCAGTCAGTTATTGTTTTATAAAAAAATTACAAATTCAAACAGTTAAGTTATTTTTATATATATAAAAAAATTTAAAATTTAAACAGTTAAAAAACTTATTAAAAAAAAATCACAACTTATGCATATAGGTTATGTTTATTTTTGTTTTCTGAATAAATTGTTTCAACTGAGTTACTTACCCTTTTGCTGACGTCACCAATATGCTTCGCCTAGTATGTAACCTTATGGGAATTGTTTTTCATAAATAATTATTTTTCTACCTTATCGTTTTCCATAATTTTTGTATATGTTACTGTTTGCGACATGACAATTACATGGATACCATTTGTTTTACTTGAAATATTTTGGGTTTGTTTTACTAAACATAGATTCGAAAAAGTGGTCAAAAAACAAATATATAACAAATAAATGTTATCAAAGGCAAGATAAGTTACTCTTCTCCATATCTGGAAAAGTTTTTAGTGATTTTAAAATGTGTAATCGGTTCAAAAATCATACAGTGTTTATCAATATATTTTAAAAAGAAAAATGGCGGCATGCTCGTTGTTGAACACGGTAAGTTTGGGAAAATGAGTTCAAACAAACAAATTATACAAAATACTGTTAGAAACCCACCGAATATATGTCCGCCTATGTCACGGTAACATATATTGAGCAAGTTTCTAACAGGATTTTGTATAATTTTTTTGCTTGAACTTGGTTTCCCAAACTTATCGTGTTCAACACCGAGCATGCAGCCATTTGCATTTTTCAAATACATTGGTAAACACTGTATGTTTTTTGAGCCGAATAAACACATTACATTAAATAAAAACACTAAAAATTATGCAGTTAGGTAGAACAGTAACTTATCTTGCCTTTGATAACATTTATTTGTTATACATTTGTTTTTTGACAACTTTTTCGAATCTATGTGTATAGTAAAACAAACCCAATATATTTTTGGTTTCTGTAATATTGAAGCACCGTTTATTCCTTTCTTTCTTCTATGGTTTCATGATATAGTTGCCTTTTATTATCAGCCTTGTTTAATATGTTCCTCTGTTGATGTAGGTCAGTATATGGTATGGCTGTAATAGTCAATGCTCTTATAGGGGAATGGAGAAGTTTTACAAGAAAAATATTTTTTTTAATTTCTTAATAGTTTGTGGTGTTAAAGGTAAAACTCTTCACTTTTTCTTTTTTAATTCAAAATTTAATGATTTAAAAAACCAGACAAGTACAAGTCTTTTTTTTTTTTAAATAGAAATATTTATTAAAATTAAATTCATATTTTCGACACATAAAAAGGGGCCTTCTTCAGGAAAATCCAAATAATTTTTTTTTCTTCTTCTTTCTTGTACGTACCATGTTGGTGGTAATGCCTGGCACGTCTTCAGATGTTAATGTTTTAAATATCCGATACAGTGTGAAGCGTCGGTCACGTGCATGTGTGTCAAAATAATAGAAATCCACTGTTAAAAAAAAAAGCACTGTTGATATTGGAATTCAACGGTTTAAAAGACCAGACAAATGCAAGACATTTTTTAATATTTTCAGAATTACTTTCCTTTGTTCATCTTATTTTTCGGCAGCCATTATTCTCACAGCAACTTGATCCCTGTGTAGATTTTAATACAATGAAGCTTCTTCAAGCACATTCTGGATTCTTCTACTAATTCATTAAGATTATTAACCGGTTCAACAATTTTACAAAGAAATCTGATGAAAATAGATTAGAAGATTTTTAAGATTAAAAATAAAAATAGCAAAGAGATTATGACCTGTATTTACGTTTGTTTAAGACATAAACAATGTTAATATAATACAACAATCCTAAATATTTTGTTAAATTCCTTTCTTTTATGATTTATAGTCGCTTTTTATTATCAGCTTTGATTTATATGCACCTCTGCTCCTATTTACAATGCCTCCCCACGGGACAGAGTTAGACACCAGCGTTGTTTTTTAATGTGGAGAAAAGGAACAAAAATAAAAATTGTCTCAATCGTGAAGAATTTTTCCTCCACCGACAGAGAACAAGAAATTGAAGTGTAGATCTGAAGAACAGATACTACACTTTGATCTGGACGCGAAGGGCTGTTGATGTCAGTCCAAATATGCTATGGCTGCAATACTCAATTGAGAGAGAGAGAGAGAGAGAGAGAGGATGCAGAGATTTTACAATAAAAACATTTTTTTAAATTATTTTTTTAATTTCTTAGCAGTTTGAAGTTGTAGTTGATAAAAAAGAACTCTTCATTTTACTTTTTTTTTTTACTTTGTAAGTATGAATTACTTCCCTTTGTTCATTTTCTCTTAGGCGGCCATTATTCTTGCAGTGACTTGATCCCTGTTTAGATCTTAATAGAATGAAGCTTCTTCAAGCATATTCAGGCTTCTTCTAACTCATTATAACAATAAGCAAAAACAAAAAAATGTCTGCCGGCAAAATTCAAATATCACTAACTATTCCTTCTTAGACAGGACCCAAAAAAGAGTCTTCAATCTAATAGGTCCCCTACTATCAACCAAGCTCTAACCCCTGTCCCATCATCATAGTGCTGCATCCCTGTGCCTGTTTTACAAGTACTTTAATAGAAACTGCTATGACGAACTCGTAATACTTGTGCCTCTTGACATGAATATCCTAGATTAACCTTACATGCAGCAAAATCCCACTCCTTCAGAGGTCCCTAGATGCCAGAAAGCTTTCTACTCTAGTAGTTTCTTCCCTTAATCTTTCTTTGGAATTCTGTTTTCTGACTGTACTAACATGCAGAGATTTAAATGTTATGGAAATAAATATCTTGTTGCTAAACAGGACACAAGGAGAAATGCTTCCCAACACCTTGGAAAATCTCATCAGTATGCCCTGTATTTAAGAATTCAGGTGATCAGTCATCTCCCTCTCAGTACAGACCAATAAGTCTCCTGTGCGTCATGAGTAAGTTGCTGGAATCTGTGTTAAATAGAGAAGTAGTCAACCACCTCAGCAGAAATAACCTTCTCAGCGACATGCAATATGGTTTCCGTTCTGTTAGATCTACAGCAGATGTGCTTACAGTTATTTTTTTAATTTTTTTTTTTACATAGAGTTCACCACTTATCAAGGCCCAATGGCCACTCAGGGATAAGGGTTATTGTGTGTACAGTAATCAAAGGGATAGTGTAGCAATAGTATTGGAGAATTGGTAAGGTGTCATTACTTGGAGGGGGGGAATCAGGAATTTGTTTGTGTTGGACTTGAAGACATCCAGGTTGAAGTCGGGAGGGAAACAGGCAAACGGACCAGAGTTTCACAGGCGTGCAGTTCTAAGAAAGAAGCTTTGTTCATGGTATCTACGTTTTGATTTAGGCACAGATATGGAGTGGGGAAAATTATTGACGGTGGTTTCAGCTAGTCGGGTGTTTTTTGAGAAAGATTGGCGAGGGGGGACCAGAGAATGGAGCTCAGACGAGCACCAGCCATGGAAATAACGATAGAACAACGACAGGCTCGCTACGTCTCTTCTGTGGGAAAGAGGTTGCAGGGTAGAGAAAAGGGCATCCCCCACCAAGCCACGGAGTCTATTTTGTACTCCGTCAAGGCAGGATAGGCTGTTTTTTGCAGCCCCTGCCCAGATGTGGCAGCAGTACTCCATTTTTGGACGTACTTGGCTCTTATATAGATAGAGAATTGCATCATTAGTGAGATATCTTCTGGAGCGGTAGAAGGATCCCACCATTTTCCCAGCGACCTTGGCCACAGACTTGATGTATGTGTTCCATTTAAGATCAGGTGTAAAGGTCAAACCCAGGAGCTTATCAAATCCTGGGGCCTCCCTTAGACGAGAGCCATCCATTGATGCCAGATGGGGATCAGAGCGTTTATGATGTAGAGATAGGAGCTTAGTCTTAGATGCATTAAAGGTAACCAGCCACCTCTTTCCCCACTGTATCACGCGCTCAAAATCAGAGGAGAGAGAATCAGAGAGAACATCATCATTTACGGCCTTTGATGTGTTGCCATAGATGATCGTGTCATCAGCATAGATATCAACGAAAGATTTTAGTATGTGTTTTGGGAGATCATTGATCAGGAAGAGAGTTGGGCCCAGTATGGACCCCTGAGGGACTCCAGCATTAATACTGTGGGCCTTTGATTTCTGCCCATCAACAACTACTCTTATGAGCCTATCTGAGAGAAATGACTTAATGATAGAGAAAACATTTCCAGTTATACCGTAGCTGGAAATCTTGTGTAGTAGGCCCTTATGCCAAACCTTATCGAAGGCCTTTGATATGTCGAGAGCAATTGCCCTAGAAATGAATCCTTTGTTGAGAGATTCACTAATCCTATGAGATATAACTGTTAGCACATCTGCTGTAGATCTAGCAGAGCGGAAACCATATTGTGTCGCTAAGAAGGTTATTTCTGCTGAGGTGGTTGACTACTTCTCTATTTATTGTGGATTCCAGCAACTTACTCATGACACACAGGAAACTTATTGGTCTGTACTGAGAGGGGGATGATATCACCTGAATTCTTAAATACAGGGCATACTGATGAGGTTTTCCAGGGTGTTGGAAAGCACTTCTCCTTAAGGCAACGTTTAAACAGTTTGGAAAGTATGGGGGCAAGTTCTGGTTGTAATTTTTTTTAACACTATAATTGGAATACCGTCGGGACCAGTTGCTTTACTGGAGTCAAGGTTCTTGATTAGCTTGGCGACCTCACGCACAGATATTTGTATGTTGCATAGCGTGTTGTCTGTTATAGGAGGGAATATGGGGAGTTGATGGCCTTCGTCACACAGGGTAGAATTTGCCGCAAAGCTTTTGGTAAATAGTTTGGCCTTGTCGGATGCTGTCGAGATGACCTCTGGTCCATTGATAATGGTTGGGATAGAGCGCACGTTTCTGTTCAAGATCATATTTGCTATTTGCCTGAACCGGTGGGAATCAAGCCGTTGCTCAGCTACTTTGGACTTATCTTATATATATATCCTATAGCATTAGCAAATCTCTCGATGGAGGCTTCTTTTCTAGAGCAATTGCTCGACATATCCAAGGCTTTTGATAAGGTATGGCATAAAGGTCTACTTCACAAGATCTCCAGCTACGATATAGCTGGAAATGTCTTCTCAATTATTAAATCATTTCTCTGATTGGTTTATAAGAATAGTGGTTGATGGGCAGAAATCAGAAGCTCTCAGTATTAATGCTGGAGTCCCTCAGGGGTCCATCCTGGGCCCAACTCTCTTCCTGGTCTACATTAATGATTCTCCAAATCACAGCCTTACATTATTTGTAGACATTTATGTTGATGACACTACCATCTACCATAGCACATCTAAGACTGTAAACGACCAAGTTCTCTTTGATTCTCTCTCCTCTGATCTTGAGCATGTGGTACAATGGGGAAAGAGGTGGCTGGTTAATTTTAATGCATCTAAAACCAAGCTTCTATCTTTACATTATCAACGTTCTGATCCCCATCTGGCATCAATTGAAATGAATGACTCTCATCTTGGGGAGGCTTCATGTTTTGACAAATTTCTGGGCTTGACCTTTACTCCTGACCTGAAATGGAACACGTACATCAAATCTGTTGCCAAAGTCGCTGGAAAAATGGTGGGATCCTTCTATTGATCCAGTAAATATCTCACTGCTGATGCAATTCTCTACCTATATAAGAGCCAGGTACGTCCAAAAATGGAGTACTGTTGCGACATCTGGGCAGGAGCTGCTTGAAAGGACTTATCCTGCCTTGATAGAGTTCGAAATAGACTTTGTAGCCTCGGAGGGGATGCCCTTTTCTCTTCCCTTCAACCTCTTTCTCACAGCAGGGATGTTGCGAGTTTGTCTCTGCTTTACTGTTATATTCATGGCAAATGCTTGTCTGAGCTCCAATCTATGGTCCCCTCTCGCCAAAATTTCATGAGAAACACTCGTTTAGCTGAAAACACTATCAATAATTTCTCCTACTCTTTATCTATGCCTAAACCTAAATGTAGATTCCATGAACAAAGTTTCTTTCTTAGAACTGCACCCCTATGGAACTGTCTTCCATTTACCTGCTTTCCAGCTGATTACAATATGACCGTCTTCAAGTCCAATGGAAACAAGTTTTTGATGAGCCGTTCCACTTAAGTTAACAAATTTACTGAATTTCCACTAATAACGATTACTATGATTCTGATACTGTACACTCTTTAACCCTTATCCTCGAGTGGCTTCTGGACCTTGATAAGTAGTGACTCCTATGCATAAAAAAAAAATAAAAGAAAAAAAAAAAATCACAGTGCCCATATAGACATAGCCCCTTATGCCCAGGTGGCAATATGCCATGTTTAAGGTGAATATAGATCAAAAATAAAAACTTGAAATACTGATATTGTTAAAATATATGGTTGCCTTCAAGTCCAACGTAAACAAGTTCTTGATGAGCCAAATTTCAACTACTAAGAATTGTCCCATTGACCACTGTACACTTATTAACCCTTATTCTCGAGTGGCCTCAGGTGCCTTGATAATATTCCACCATTACTGATCATGCCTCACCATTTACCTAACACTTATTAACCCATATCCTAGAGTGACCTTTGGCCCTGATAAGCGGTGACCTCCCCGCCAAGTAAAAAAAAAAAAAAAATGTTATTCAGCATTCCAGCAAAGGTAGACTGAGTGTATGAATTCAATTTTAAACAGAAATAAAACAAAGAATAAAATAATCACCTGAAAACGAATTATCAAAGGAAACTTAACTTAAAAGATTAGTATTAGTTGTTACAATAAAATAATGGCCGCCTAAAATGATGTGTTTTGAAAAGTCATTTTAACACAAAATTTGTAGTTCATTTTAGGGTTAAATACTAATTAATATTTTTTAATTTATTTATATCCATGCAAAACAATTTTTTTTAAGCATACAGAACCCTCAATGATGAATAATCCAAAACGTGACCTTTGCCTCCTTATGTTGCATGAGTTCAAACTTAGGTACAATGCCTCCGAAACTTCTGCTAATATCAACAGAGCATGAAGAGAGGAGTCCACGAGTGATCAGTCTGTACGAAGTAGTTCCAAAAATTCTGTAGTGGAGATGAGAGCCATGGAGATGAAGAAGGTAGAGGGCGAGCATGTAGCTTTGACAATGAACAATTGCAAGCAATTGTTGAGCAAAATCCTCGTCAAAGGGTCAAAAAATGTCTCAGATTGGAGATTCGAAATCTGCTCAATGCTTTGTGTGCCTAACAATAATGATCCCTTTCTTAACCGAATTGTTACTTGTGATGAAAAGTGGATCCTTTATAATAATCGTAAATGATCTGGTCAGTGGCTTGATTGTAATGAGTCTCCCAAACACTTCCTAAAGCCAAAGTTGCATCAGCAAAAGATTATGGTGACAGTTTGGTGGTCTATAATCGGTGTTATCCACTACAGCTTTTTGAGAACCAATCAGAGTATTACAGTAGAGATCTCTTGCAGTCAACTTACCGAAATGCTCCTTGCAAAGAGGCCTGCCTTGGTGAATCGACGTGGTCCACGATAATGTGCGGCCACATGTTACAAGATTGACTCTGCAGAAACTCACAGACTTGGGATACGAGATTTTACCACATCCTCCAGACTTTCGCCTACTGATTATCATTTTTTTAAGCATTTAAGCTCATTTTTAAACGGTAAAACGTTTTGGTCCAAAGAAGAGGAGGAATCAGCTTTCAAAAACTTTGTTGCATTACAGCCAATAACATTTTATCAACGAGGAATAAATAATATTTATAGATCGATGGCAGAGATGCATAATTGTGCAAGGTTCGTATTTTGATTAATTTTAACATTTCTATTGTTCATTTTTCAAGAATGTTTGTTTCTAAAATCGACCATTATTTTTGTAACAACCTAATACCTATGCAACAAAAACAATTTTAGAAATTATTTTTGTATTTATAATAAACAAGGATTTCATTGGCTTATAAATAACAAACAGAAGATTAGCCAATAAAAATAACTGATGAATAACAGCTAAAGTCTCTTATTGAAAGAAAATTCTTGTCAAATACCTTGAACTGACATTCTCCGGCAACGTGAGCTGAAATAGGTGTTGTTAAGTGTGATGCAAAGATGGTATGCTTATGGGAACTGAGTTTTCCACACGCGGACACCCAGAACACAAACGAAGCACCTTGAACCTAAACACGATTACTGCCCTTCAACTCTGGTAACACCATGCCTTGCCACCAAGGGGCGATGGAGCTGCGTTCACTTCCATTTTATATATTTCATTTTCTTTTCCGCTGGAACTCAGGACAATGCAGATGTGTCAGAAACAACCTTCCGGTTCTGGCGACAGCCAGGCCGTGTTCAAACTCTCAAAGAATATTGAGGCCTAAACGCAAGTAACATTACCCATTCATCTTTCGCTACAAACTCTTACGACCTTGATTTGTAATTAAATGTAAATGAATGTACATTTATTTGTTATCCTATATCGGTGTACTTCATGCCTTCATTGCGCAACCTTTGCTTCTTTCACCTACCTTACGACATGGAGCATGGATTCGCTAATTACATAAGCAGGCAACCCTGTCCTCCACCGAGCTAGACAACTTCTTGCATTTGCCAGTATCCTATATCTCTACAAAGCCACCCATCGCCAATGCATGGAGTATTGTTGCCACATTTGGGATGGTACACCAAACACTAGCCTCTCCAACTTCAATAGGGTACAAAAGTGAATTTCTAACAAAATAAGTCCCACACTATCTGCTAAGCTGCAACCCCTGTCACATCAAAGTTACATCTCTGTGCCTGTTTTACAAGTACTTTCACAGAATGTGCTGTAATGAACTTATTGCACTTACAACCTTCCAACATAAATAATCCCAACCCAATTTACTAGCAAAATTTCACCCCTTCTACTATCCAGGTCCCTAGATACCAGATTTTCTACTTTGAGATTTTCTTTGCCCGCATTTGGAATTTCCTCCCTACCCTCTGTTTCTCTCAGTGTACCAACATGCAGAAATTTAAATGTAATGTGAACAAACATTTTCCTGCCAAGCTCCCCACCATGGCTACCCCAATCCCATAAATAAAATAAAAAATGTAACTTCTTACATTTCAATGGCAATATTGTAGCCTTATGATTCCCTTTGTGGTTGCACTATGATAAAAACAACAAATTGTCGATAAGACTTAGTTGAGCTGTGTGTGTGTGTTTGTGAGTGATACCATCCCCTAGTATAGGAAAATACACTCAATAGTTATCCATTGTTAGCTGTCTGTTCTAATCGACTCCCAGTTTATCTCCTCAGCCCAATCTGCTATCACTCTATTTCAATCTCTCCTGGGGAACCTCCAAACTGCCAGCCATTGTTAACTGTCCCAAACTGAAAATTATCTGTAAACTAACTCCAACTCCTAAATTTATTTACTCAAAATTGGATTCCCTATGCCCAGTCTTTTGTCTAAGACTGACTGATAAGCGATAATGATTCACCCTCTTGGTTACTCACAGCTGAACACCTATCCCATTTCTAACCATCACTTATGAAATCATTTCCAACTATTTTCATGGCTTTTTTTTTTGTTTCTTTTTAATTTTTTTTTTTTTACTTCTGACAACTTTTCCTTTTGTATGAATCACTTTCTAACACTGAGCATATCACCATATGCCTTTTGGTTGAATAAAAATAAAAAAATATAGCATAGAATCAATGAAATAGAAATTATAAATTTTAATTTTGAAGAATACAAAACCAAAATTTCCATAAATTACAGGCTATTAAGAATCAAACCTCGATTTGTCAGATTCAACACTCTTCAGAGAATCTGATGGAGTTTTCTGTATATGTATTAGATTAGAATATGAATATGCCATCAATTATCTAATGCATGTAATTAAATTTCAAAAATGTTAGATTAATTCATGAATAGAAGCACATAATTGTGGTTGAATGTTTTGTTTTTAACTTTATTGTAACCAAAAAAAAAAAAAAAACCCATAAAAACACCATAGTACCAGATGTTACATGGAAGATTAGTTCAGAAGGCGAGGGTTATCATTTTTGGCTTTTATGAATGAACCAATCAGCCAGATTAATCTAATGTTCCTATTTATTTTGCCTCTCTAGGAGGGCAGAGTTAGACACCGGGATCGTTTTTTAATGGGGAGAAAAGAAACAAAAATAAGGATTGTCTGAGTCGTGAAGGGTTTCTCCTCGACTAAGAACAAAAAAAAAAAAAAAAAAACTGAAGTGTAACACCAGAACAGATACTACACTTTCAGTTTGATCTTGGCCCGAAGATTAATCTGTTGCTGCTAAGGTAAAAGAATTCTGATTTTATCCATTTTAAAATGAATTGTTCTAAAATCTAATTGTGCCACCCTGTCTATTAAAATAGTACAGAAGAATATTGTAGCTTGCTTGAAGCATTGTATGTAGTGCGAAAGGAGTTGTGTTTGAAGGCTATATCAATACCGTTTGTGGGGAAACACAGTGGACATGAGTTAGTATATAAAAGAATAATGACAATATTAGAAGGAATTTTCAATTATATTACATTTATTTACCAACATGATGTGTCATACAAGATGGTAAGTGTTGATGTTCTTAATTTTCAAGAGTAGAATCTATTCCTCAGGAGGCAAAAGAAAAAAGAAATGCATCTACAAGTTGTGTCCCAATAAAACGTATACACTCTTTAAATTATCTCAACTTGCTAAATGAATACGCCACGTTCCCAAGAGATGTTTAGAAATAAAGAATGGCACTTCCAGCATACTGGAGCACTTCCCCACTATCATCATGACGTAAGAGCATATCTTGATAGTCACCTGCTAAACACATAGTTAGGATGAAGAGGAAGTATCGAGTACTGTCCACGCTTACTGGATTTGACCCCGCCCCTTCCCCGGATTTTTCTCTATTTTGGGGCTGGGGGAGGGGCATGTTAAACACAGGGTTCACACCACAAAACGAGCTACAATGAACGAGTTGAAAGAAACCATTGAAAGAAGATGTGTTAACATACCAATTGAATTGATTAGGAACGTTTTCAAGTCAATCAGTGAGCGTTGTCAGCTGCTCATGAACCACAATGCCTAATAATTTGAACACTTGATAATTAGCTGGTTTCTATATTTGTGTACAGTATTTTGATGTATGAAACTTTTTTCTTATAATAAATGTTGGTTTTATGGTCATTTAAAGAGTGTACACATTTTATTCGGACACTGTATCTAGCGAAGCTTTCCTTTGTTTATTTTTTCTTCATTTCCGGAAGTCAGTTTCACAGTTTGGCTGTCAAATCAATTTCCAGGTACGAGTTGTCATGGATATTAAGTATTGTTAGGAATTATTGTAGCTTTTTTTTTTTTTAAATGTATATGAACGATTAATTTTTGTGTTATGCTTAAAGTGTGTACTTAGGAGTGTTAATGATTGCTGTATTAGCATGGTGTAATATTCATCTTGAGCAATGGAATGGTTTAAGGGAGGCAACTCTACATGTGCTTAGACTGGTTCTCCTGCTAAAGTGTATATGTCAATACGCATATGCATATTATGCCACACTAATACAGCAGAAATTCTTAGATCATTCATAGACATTTATGCAGACAACACCACAATGTATGGCAACACCTCAAAGGTTGACAATGACCAAAATCTTTGATTCTCTTTCTTCTGATCTTGAATATGTGGTGCAATGAGGAAAAAGGTGGCTGGTTAATTTTAATGCAACTAAAACCAAGCTTCTCTTTTCATCATAACTGCTCTGACACCTATCTGGCTCCAATTGAAATGAATGGCTCTTGTCTTGGGGAAGCCCCATATCTTGACAAACTTCTCGGACTGAACTTCACTCCTGATCTGAAATGGAACACATACATCAAATTTGTTGGTAAGGTTGCCGGAAAAATGGTTGGATCATTCTACTGCTCCAGTAGGTATTTCACTGCCAATGCAATCCTCTATCTGTATAAGAGCCAAATATATCCTAGGATGGAGTACTGTTGTCACATCTGGGCACAAGCTGCTTGGCACACCCTATCTTACCTTAATAAACTTCAGAACCGACTTTGAAACCTAGTAAATGATGCAACCTCTTTCCCCATAGAAGAGACGTTGCAACCTGTCTGCTCTATCATTATTTTCATGTTCCACTGGCCCGTTTCCGGCCGATTACAATATGGTAGTCTTCAAGTCCAATATAAACAAGTTAAATAATCATTCCCTTAAATAATCCAAATTCTACCCAATCTATACATTTAACTATTACTAGACTACCATCTTACATTTATTACCCTTATCCTCGAGTGGCCTCCGGGCCTTTATAAGTGGTGACTCCTTTGTAAAAAAAAAAGAAAAGAAAAAAACCCTTATCCTCGAGTGGCCTTGAGAAGTGGTGACTCCCTTCTGAAAAAAATAAAAACTATCAACAATGAAAAAAAAAAAAGAAAAAAAAAAAGAAGAAACTGCTTTCATTCTGTTTATCTAAATTTAATGAAAATTCTATGAACAGAGTTTCTTTCCGAGAGAGAGTTACTGCAGGAATGTTTCCCTACAGACTACAACATGGTCGGTTGTCAACAACATGGTCCAATGTCAACACTTATTTGTTGGTCATCCTGTGAATCAATGATTGAGACCAATCACTATGGTTTCATTTATCACTGAAAATCTTACTAATCTTCATCCTTGAGAGCCTTTTGGCCTTGATAAGTGGGAAACTATTTGAATATAAAAATAAAAGGGACAGAATCAACTAAGAAAATTAAAATTAAAAGTGCAGAAGGAAGGAGGCAGGATGTCATTCTTTGATGAATGACGGTCATCTAACTCCTGTGCCCCCTTTATGAATCATTTCACTGCAAATATTTTTCCAGAGAGACCGGTCATGAAAGGGAAAAAGATGGTTTTAAAAAAAAAAAAAAAAAAAAAAAAAAAAAGCTAAAGTCTCTTCTCAAGTACATGATATCAAAAAACCTAGACACCTCAAAAGCATGTGGACTTGATCTCATCTCAACTGTCCTATTAAAAAAAAAAAAAAAATGCTGAGGTTGCTCCAGTTCTATCCAAATTTTTCAACAAATACCTGAATCTTGCTTCCTTGACCGTTGGAAAACAACTTCTGTGGTGTTAGTTTACAAAAATTCTGGCGAAAGATCTGACCCATTAACTTCCTCTCTTGCCAAAACATTTGAACCTATAATTAATTAAAGTCTAGTCCACAACCTTACAATTGCTAAACTTCTGACCATCAATATGGATTTAGGCAAGCCGTTTTATTGCAGATATCCTAATTGTACTCTCTGAACATATATACCATGCACTGGATAAGGCAGGGCAGGGGAGGGCAGTAGCTCTAGATATATCTAAGGCTTTAAACAGGGTATGGCACGATAGTCTTCTCATGAAAATCAGATCCTATGGTATTACTGACTGAATACTTAACAATTAAATCCTTCTTAAATCAGAGAAGAATCCATGATTGTGCTCGATGGTCATATGGCTTAACAATATGATATAAATGTGGGTGTACTTCATGGGGTCGATCACTGGACCTTTATTATTCCTGATAAAATTGTCTGACATGGTATATTTTCTAACAACACCACGCTCTATAACAGGCATGAGGTGAAAACCAATGAACACATATCTAAGGCAATCGCGGAAACCCTAAAAGGAAGACCTCTAGTCTGTAGTGGAATGGGGATAAAAATGGATGGTAACATTCAATGCTGCCACGACTAAGCTCATTTCCTTTAATAATTACAAGGAACCTTCTCAACCACCAATAGCTACAGCTAAAGATACATTACCTGAAAGTACTTCTTTCAAACTCTTTGGCTTAACGTTCACAGGGAACATGAATTGGAACAGGTACATTGAGGGCATTGCTGCAACGAGTAAAGTAGGATCTCTACCGTACTAGAAAGTTACTTTGAGCTGGTGTATCTGCTACTAGTCTCTCAATCCTGGACAGCGTTCAAGAGAGTCGCATACCTGATAGGCATTTAAGCTTCAATCTCTGTCCCATCAACAACATGTTGCATCCCTCTGCCTGTTCTACAATTATTTTAATGATGGATACTTTGATGAACTACAAGCCCTTGTACCCACCCCTCGACATAAATACCCCTGGCAAACAGAAAAGTTCCACCCCTATACAGTAGAGATCCCCAGATGTCAAAAAGCCTTCTACTCTAATAGTTTCTTCCCCAGAACTGCTAAACTTCGGAATTCCTTTCCGGTTCCTACTTTCCCAACTGTACTGACATGCAGAAGTTCAAGTGTAATGTAAACATACTTCTTGCTGCTCAACTCCATTCATAGTATCCCTGCAACTTATGCCCCTGATAGTAGCCCCCTACATCAATGCCTTCTTTGGAGTGAAAATGTAATTAAAAAAAAATAAATAAATAAATAAATAAAAATAAAAAAATAAATATAATCCAGCCAAATACCGAATAAAAAAATATAAGGAAATATGAGTAATTTGACAGAAATTTGCTTTTTCGGCCAAAAAACTGGACAACTTACTCTTTTTTCTTTTGCCTCCTGAGGCTCTAGAGATTTAAATGAAAATTTGCTTTTCCTGGATTAAATTAAAAAAAAAAAAAAAAAAAAAAATTTTTTTTTTTTTAAATTTTTAAATTACATTTTCACCCCAAACAAGGCACATTGCCACTTTGGTGTAGGGGGCTACTATCAGGGCCAACAACTACTGGGGCACTATGTAGGGATTTGGGCAGCAAGACGTCTTCACGTTGCACTTGAACTTCTGCACATCAGTACAGTTGGGGAAGCAAGGACCTGGAATGGAATTCCAAAGTCTAGCGGTTCTGGGGAAGAAACTACTGGAGTAGAAAGATCTTTTACATCTACGGATCTCTACAGTGTGGGGGTGGGATTTTGCAGCCTGTTGGATCTGTCGAGGGTGTTCATGTTGTGGGGGCACAAGTGCTTGCAGTTCGTTAGAGCATTCACCATTAAAATACTTGTAGAACAGGCAGAGGGATGCAACGTTTCAGAATTATACTAAAATGTTAGGAACTCAGATCTCCGAGATTTTTGGAACAAAAACAGTTTGGAAGAATTTAAAAAAAAAAAAAAAGGCCTAGTGAAAACAAAATCAAAAACAAATTGTAACTAAGTACAACTATATTCCTGAATTTTTGAAATGACAACTGTTGCAACATTTTTGATGAAAAAGAGAGGTACGATTAAAGAAAATTGCAAGGTTCTATTTATAAATACTGGTGATAGCAACTGACTAATCAAATGGGGCAACGCTCTGCTGGCAAACAATCAGAAACTGGAATCACTTCAGAAAAGTACCGGATTCTATTGAATTTCTGTATGTAAATTTTTCAGCTTCATGTGAGAAGGAACTATTCTTCATCTCAAGACTTGTACAGATTAGCTACCGATTGGAAACGCTTCTAAAATTAAACAAGGCTTTCAATTCAAAAAGGATTATTTAGACTATGGTTCTCATCTTGTGTTATTCAAACAACGTATTGGCTGATGCAACCTCCGACCTTCTTCAGGTGTATCTTGTCAAATACATGAACCTTTCTACTGAACTCAGGAATTTGCACGGAATTGCAAACAGAACCCTTTATTTAATCTACGAGTATAGCATGCTCTCATTCCATTAGCCCTGGTCAAGTAAAAGTTCTAATTGATAATTGTATTTAAAGAGATACAATTTACATATACATATATATACACACACACTAGCAAAAGTACCAGTCGTTGACAGGGTTCAAAAACAGCCTACAGAAAATGGACTCTGATTTATTAAAGTATGATAGGTTATGAAAAGGGTTGTAAATAGATAGCTTCGAATTTGGTGATATCAAAACCAAAGCAAAATATGATGAAAGTAAAAATAAAATAGATAAACCCCATAATTTATTATACCATACCTGTTCACACTGAAACACTTATCACAATATTCTGTGGATCTATATTAAAAAAAACCTTGTTAAACTTTGACATATTTCCATTCTATGGAGGTCAGGTGCGAACGAACACCCAAAACTTTATTTTACCATATTTCTTCAAACTGAAACATAATTATCAAAGTATACTTACGCAGATAGATATGAAAAGTCTTTATTAAAGTTTGTGCCTATTTCCATTCTATGGAGGCCAGGCGCGAACGCAGACCCCACAATTTTATTATACCATCCCTATTTAAGGTAAAACATACTTATCAAAGTATTCTTATGTACATCTATATCAAAGACACTTGTAAACGTTTTTTTTTTTTAAATTTTTAAATTCTTTATTTCCATACTTTGTGGACCAGGCGCGAACGCAGACCCCCACAATTTTAATGAACCACCGTTCTGCCAGATCAAACATACCCATTCCTGTGTCTCGATACATCTTCTATCATATGTAATCAGTTTTTTAAAATAGTCCACCATATAGGAGACTATTCGTGACCAGACACACACATTCAGCTTATATATCTCGATCCATAGCCTTGAGTCCCTGAAGAGGCGTAGGCCATCCACAACCTTATAGAGGCTTTTGTAGCGAGGAGGGTTTTTTTTTTTTTTTTTTTTTTCGGGATGAGGGTGCTGGCCCCACACCCAACCTTCCCAGAAGGTACATACAGTGTCTAGTATTCTCAAGTGCTCATCCATTTGGTACTGGCCAGATTCAATGTTGCTCAACTTTATTGATCTGGCGAGAACTGGCGTGTCAATGTGATTCTACCATACTTATATATAAGTAAATAATTCTTTATACCTAGTGTTTCATGCTTATGCAATCATCAGTGTAGGGGTAACAATTCTTGCTGGTCATGACATTCAAACCCAGCCACGAAGACACTTTGCTTCATTTACTATGCCTCTGCATCAGAGCCACCAAAAAATTGCCACAGAAATGAAGGCAATTAAGAATTAAAATGCCAAATTCGGGCAAATGCATTGTGACAATCTAGAGTGTTTGCACAAGCGGAAGTCGTGAACATTATATACATACTAGTTGGTTACCTCAATTTTAATTCTGCGGACAATGCGCATCTTTAAATCTTTTTTTCTTTTATTTATTTATTTTTTTTTAATAGTCTGTCACGATGTACAGCAATAAGTAGCAAGATTGTACATAAAAAAAAGCGAGAGAGTGGGGTTAAGGTTCCCAAAATTCATTAGTCCTCGTGCGAAGAGTAGAACAAAATGTTTTAAATAACAAGCACTTTCACTGGCGAGGACTACTATTGACCGTAACCAGTTATACAGTCCTTTTGAAATTTTCATCTCTATTTTTCTTGTTACGTACTGAATATTTGTTAATGAAACCTATATGAAATATGTTCCTTATTAAATTTTAAAAATTTTCTATTCTGAAAGAAGTTTAAAAAAAAAATTAATCTAAAAGTTATTTTAAAGTTTTTGTTAAAAAAAATTCAGATTTTCTCATTATTCAGACCTGTATTACAAAGAGGGGGTTGCAAAAAATGAGTTGTGGTGTGAGGAGAAATACAAACTGAAATAGAGGAAAGTTTTAAAATATAATCTTAAAAAGATAAGATTATAGTTAGAAAAGCATTTCATCCAAGGCATGAAAATTGTTAAGCAAAATGCTTTTACTATAGGCTTTAAAAATAAAGGTACAAGATTCAATTTGAAATCTTCAATGGGCACTTTTATAAATTTTACAAAGTAAGGCATAAAAATTTAGTTTAAATTGAATCAAAAAATTACCTTGGATTTATTTTATGTAATGTACATTTTGTTGCAATCGAGCAATTAATGATATAGATATAAAATTTTCAATTTTTTTTTAACACACACCTTCAAACACCCGCCCCCCCGCTTTTTTTTTTTTTTTTTTTTTTTTTACACAGTGATCACCACTTATCAAGGCCCAAGGCCCTGAAGCCACTCAGGGATAAGGGTTATTGCAAGTACATTACGTTAGTGTGGAGATTTGATGAAGTGTTTAATTAAGGGGGCGGTTCATTAGGAATTTGTTAACATTGGACTTGAAGACATCCAAGTTGTAGTCCGGAGGGAAGCAGGCAGACGGAACAGAGTTCCACAGGCGTGCAGTTCTAAGAAAGAAGCTTTGCTCATGGAATCCGCATTTGGATTTAGGCACAGATAGAGTGGGAGAAATTTTTCACAGTGGATTCAGCTAGACGGGTGTTTTTCGTGAAAGATTGGCGAGGGGGGACCAGAGATTGGAGTTCAGACGAGCACCAGCCATGGAAATAACGATAAAACAAGGATAAGCTCACAACGTCTCTTCTGTGGGAGAGAGGTTGCAGGGTAGAGAAAAGGGCATCCCCCACTAAGCCACGAAGTCTATTTTGTACTCTGTCAAGGCAGGATAGGCTGTTTTTAGCAGCTCCTGCCCAGATATGGCAACAGTATTCCATCCTGCTAGTTCAATATTAAAAAAGAATTCAAAATGGAAAAGTTGTGCATTTATGTGTTATTACAGAGGGTCATGTCCTGACATACATTTAAAAAAACTAACAGCATACTGTGCAGGCTTAAGGTATCCATGAAGATATTTATCTCCTTCCCACAGCAGGAAGATGTGACACACGGGTCATAAAGTGGGATTGAAGAACCAGTGCCCTAAAGGAGGAGCATTCTGCCTTGCAAAAAGTGTCTGGGTAGCCCCGTTGGCATTTCACAATTGGGGCATCTCAGATGATTAGCAATAAACTAACCCTTTCTCAAAGAGAAACGGAAAAGCTTGGAAGGATGGACCTCCTAGAACTGTGCAGGACCAGTAATATACCACAACAGGGAAAAGGTCATTTCTAGAATGGCACAGACTTTGTGATTTTAGGGCTGAGAGAAAAAAAAAATCCTATCTGGAAAAATCTCGCTAGTGTTACATATGACTTAGTAGTAAAAATGTTTTTGAAGTTAAACATAATAGGATACAGCATCATCATATTCAGTTTTACGTCAGATTTACATGTTGGCAGGTGTTGGACTGCTTTTACAATTTGTTTTCCAAATTCACATACCTCTGGCCATGTCTTTTAACTCCAATTTGATCACTTCCTTCTACGTCTTCTTTGGCCTTCCCTGTCAACTGAACCTGCTACCTCAACTGTTCTACATCTACTAACCAAAGTTATTTTAAGTGTTCACTTTGATCTGATGACCTTAGGAAAGTCATGTAAGAAATATGAATGCAACGTTCCTGAATTTTTGAGATGAGGATTATTTATGTGTATTATTTGGATTCACCAGATTACTGTTCTCACCTGGAGGGTGATTTTCACAACGTTTCAGTTGATGTCACCTGACCTTCTTCAGGTCCATCTTGTCAAACTTGGGAATGTGGACACAATTTTGAATGAATCCTACTTCACTTCTGTCAGCGATGACTGGATGAAGGTCCATTGTTATTCGCAATTGTAAAAAATACAACTGCAATTCCAGAGTTTGACAAAATACACCTGAAGAAAGTCGGAGGTTACATCAAACGAAACGTGAAAAATCACACTCAAGATGAAAACAGTAGTCTGAAGTTCCTCCACATAATGATTGGCTGGTGTAAGCCATAAATATGGACAAGTATAGAAGCCTGGGATAGACATTGAAAGATAGGTTGAAAGCCTAAAACTTAAATATATTACTATTATGACTGGACAGCGATTCATTAAGGCAATTTCTAAATACACTTATGAGCAAAAAACAAATTGAGCGAAGAGTGAAAAAAACAAAAACGAAATTGAGTTTTCAATATTTTTCCATGAATTTTTGTTAATTTTAACTGAAATTTTCTATTTTGATGATCATTCGTATGAGAGCATATAAGTGGAAAAATGAATCCTAAAAAAATGGTAAGACTGTACTTTGGTGAGGATATAAAAAACTAAATTGCAGGATTAAGGCAATCCAAAATGACTTACAAGCAGATTTTTACATATTTTAAGAAAAGAAAATGTGAAAACATCTTTCTGCAGTGAAGCGAATTGGTCAAAGGTTTGAAGTTGAACGTTTGGTAAAAGGGAAATCTGGATCTGGTTGCCCTAGAGCATCCACTTTGAAGGACGATCATTAACTGTTTTGAAGGATCGAAAGAAAACTTATGCTGACCATAGCAAAGAATTCAAAACGGGCTGGAAATTCTCTTTCTAGATGTACAATATATATCTACCCGAATAAGAGAAATAGAACTTTCTTCTAAAAGGTGTGCAAGGAAGCCGATAGATTTTTCTTGTGTTATGGCGAGAAAGATACAGACTGGTTTAAGAATGTTTCCTGGTCAGATGAATAAAGATTTTTTCTTGTTAGTGATGCTCTCAAACGGTGCAGTCAAAGAACCGGAGAAAGATTTTTGCCAAGTTGCATAAAAACAACAGTTAAACATGAGAATGGAGGGATAAAGGTTATGGGGAACTTTTACTGCAGCAGGAGTTGGGGAACTTACTAGATGTGAGAAGTCAATCAATGCAAAGGAATACATTCAAATATTAACAGGACTGTTACCAAGTATCCAAAAGCTGGGAATATCCCAGAACATTATTTTTCAACATGATAATGCCCCTGCACACACTGCTAAAGTCACAAAAAAAGAAAAAAAAAAAAGATTTTCTGATAATTCAAGTGATGTGATGTTTTGGCCAGGTCAAAGCCCCAATTTAAACCCAATCGAAAATATTTGGTCCATAATACCTCGTGCATTAACTGTAAGAAATTTTTCGAACCATGACAAACTGTGGGAAGCTGTGCAAAGCAAATAGAATAGCATCTCTTCAGTGTTCCACTTTGGTTGAGAGCATGTCTAAAAGGATTGATCTTTTAAAGAAATCAAAAGGAAATGCGATTAAATACTAAACATTTATTAAAGTAAATGTCTTGTTCTGTGTTATTAGTCTCGTTTAAGTTTCCTTGTTCAATATAGCTTTTAGTGCAATAAAATTTGTTTCGCTCATTTTTTTGCTCACGAGTGTAATTCTACTTAATGTATCATTTAGCTACTTTAAAGAAATATATGGCTTTCCAGGACATACGAGAAAGGCATGACCCTAGTGTTCCATTGTAGTTATATTAAATAGTACAAAACTGATCACACGTTCTTAATTTTCTCCTGCAAGCTGACCCTATTACATTTACTAATCCAAGAATTCATCTATTCTTTCAATGCGATCAGATATACCATATATACATGAAGACTTAGTGTTTTGCACTGCATTTCGAGTAATGTAATATGCTACCTTCTTCAAATGCGTCTTGTTAAACTGGAGAATCTGTGAAATTTCAACTGGAACCCATTAACTCATGTGGGTCGTTTGCTCTGGTTCAGTTGTCCATCTTGTTATATTTTTAGCATCATCTGTACTGAGGCTTGAGCCTCCAGAAGGCTTCTTACTTAGCACAGGAGAGGAGCGCCTGGCTTTGCTCAGGCATAAAATACACTTAAATATATTTTAATTTGTCCAGATTTCATATATAGTGTGATTTCAAAAGTGTAATTTAAAAAAAAAAAAAAAAATTTAAAATTTGGATGCCATCAGCTAGAATCGAAACCGAAACTGTGGCATTCAAAACTGGTGACGTTACCACTGTACCAACATGGCAGACATATGAACCAATTAAAAATTAAAAATAAACTAAGATGAATATATGAAATGTATAACAATTTTGCCCCATTTTTGACCTCTTAATAATTATTTTAACTGGCTAAAGACCCAGAAAAGAACGGCCTGTAAAAAATCCAATCATTTGAGGCTCTTAGCGCCACTCTGACTTTTAGTTTCAGAGGAGATAGAGTTTGAAAATATGAAGACAGACATATCTTGCACTATAAATCCTTGCGGAATATTTTAGTATGAATTTTAAGAGTCTTAATTTCAGGTGTAGTTTTACTATTTATTAAATGTATATATAATTTTTTTTTTATATGTCCTAATTTATTATTTATAACTAGCAAAGATACCCGCT
Source organism: Euprymna scolopes (assembly GCF_053919585.1). Classification (NCBI taxonomy): domain Eukaryota; kingdom Metazoa; phylum Mollusca; class Cephalopoda; order Sepiida; family Sepiolidae; genus Euprymna; species Euprymna scolopes. The sequence continues at coordinate 58,852,579 of NC_136520.1, read as the reverse complement.
CTAATGTACACTTGGGTACCCATTTCGCAAGCACCCTTGCACTAAGTGGATGTTGTAAGAGCAACTATTTCTTAAGGTGTTTAAAATTTGTTAATTACGTCCTGAAGTGACTTAAATTCAACTCGTAACTTTAAATCAAATAGGTTATATCAAAGTTGACACTTCTAATATTATGCATAAAAATTGAAACAATTACAAAGAATCACAACAGTTAAAACTTGTTTAATTGGTTGAGGGGATGGGGATGGAGTAAGGTGATCTGATTCAAATTTACAAAGTTGGCTGGCGGCATGGTGGCAGCCCCCGGGATGGTGATGAACCCCAACTTAGTGTGCACCATCCCTAGGTGGGGTGCCACCATCATCATGTCAGGTTTGATCATGATCGGTTCAGTGGTGTGAGCTTTAGTAGAGTTGTACACAGACACACGACACTACTACTTATATATATTAATGCTTCCTACATTGCATTTAATTCTATAATAGGCCATTGTCGCCAAACATCTTTGCTCTCCGCCATTCTTCTATCTATAATTGTTTTTCCTTCGTCCTATAACATGAGAATGGAAGCCTGAATAATCCAAATTATCAATCCTCATCTAAAAAAATTCTGAAACTGAACTGTGAGGAGAAGTAGAAATAACATCAGTCATCCTAAACCATTGTATTGGCACCTTTCCAGATGGAAAGGTCTTTAGAATCAATATTGTTTTTGTTGGCAACCGTCCGTTTCGGGAGATGATGGTGTAGCAGTGAAGCTACGTCGCCTGAGCAGGATGATATCGGGTGATAGCTGTTGCCCGTGTAGCAGTCGTCCCTCTCTCCACGAAGCCAGAGAATCCAGGAAAAGACAGTCAATACAGCTTGGCTCTAATTGGGCCGCAAGAGTTGCTAGTGATGACAATATAAAGTCAGGCCATCTTAGCAACTCCATCTCCAGATTTTCTAATAGAGTCATCCCACAAGGCAGCAGAGATTTTAAATCAGAGTTGCCTTCTCTTAGCTGAGCTCCTATCCAAAGTTGATGAGCCTCAACTTCCTGAAGTGACTTGTTTTAAAGCGCCAGTGAGCCTTTGCCCCTTCTCCCAGTTAGTATAAACCGTTCTGCCGGTTTAGTAGCTAAACCACATTAAAAAGACAGGAAATAGACTTGGTAGTAAAAGGCTATTTCAGATGCACACCATGAGGGTAATTTTTAAGGAGAGGTAGCTTATACCCACTACCACCGTTGATTGTGATAACCTTTGAAACCATTACATATGTTTTTGTTTTTTTTTTTACATATGAGTCACCACTTATCAAGGCCCAGAGGTCACTCGAGGATAAGGGTTATTGAGGGTACAGTAATCAATGAATGGTATAGTATCGTAGTAATTGTTAGTAAGAAAGATTTGATAAATTGGATTACTTAAGGGGGGGGGCGGTTCATCAGGAATTTGTTTATGTTGGACTTGAAGACATCAAAGTTGTAGTTAGGTGGAAACAGGCAAACAGAAGAGAGTTCCACAGGTGTGCAGTTCTAAGAAGGAAGCTCTGTTCATGGAATCTACGTTTGGATTTAGGTACAGATAAAGAGTGGGGAAAATTATTGACAGTGGTTTCAGCTAGACAAGTGTTTTTCGGGAAAGATTGGCAAGGTGAGGGGGGGCAGAGATTGGAGCTCAGATGAGCACTTGGCATGGAAATAACGATAAAACAAAGAGAAACTTGCAATGTCTGTGTGGGAGAGAGAGGTTGTAGGGAAGAGAAAAGGCCCCCCCCCACTAAGCTACGAAGTCTATTTTGTATTCTGTCAAGGCAGGATAAGCTACTTTTAGCAGCTCCTGCCCAGGTGTGGCAACAGTACTCCATCCTTGGACATACTTTGTTTTATATAGATAGAGAATTGTATCAGCAGTGAGATATCTACTGGAGCATATATGTCTTGGAAGTTTTCTAACCTTGAAAACTATAAAGTTAGATTTTTTTTATCTTTTAATTCTTCCTTTGAAAATTATTTTGTTAGTAAGTCTCCTGAATCGCTAAATCAGTTTGCTTTCTCAAATTCATACTAGTCCTAAGTTTTCAGGGATTTCAAAATCCTTTATAGAAAAGTGACATTGTCTGTGTTACAAAAGATATAGATAACAGACCTCAGATCTTAGAGTTTTTCTAGATGTAAGGGAAATTACTAATAGTGGTTGTAGTTAGATGAGTTTTTTTTTGTTTGTGAAGGTTTGAACAGGCGGGACCATAGATTGAAGCTCAGATGAGCACTTACCATGAAAATAATGATAGAGTCAGGACAGGCTTGCAAGGTTTCTTCCGTGGTAAAGAATTTGCTGAGAAGAGAAAAGAGCATGGCAGGATAAGTTTTCCGAGCAGCTTCTTCCCAAATGTAGCAACAGTACTTCATTTCAGGACTTACACCCTTTTATCTAAAATGCACTTTCATCACTTTCTGTGAACTAGACTTGTCACTATAACTGTTCTACATCTAACCCAAGAATTGTTATTCATTCTTTTAACATGGTCACACCACTGAAATCTCTAGCAGACGTCTGCAAAATTCCACAATTTTCTCTTTTTTCAGTTGATCTCATCGATTAACGACTTTCAGATTACAAAAAAAAAAAAAAGTTATGACTTATCGGATATCAGTTTTCAATTATAACATTCATGGATAAGGACCGTCATGTACCTATATAGACAATAAGTGCACAGTTTAATGTCAGTGTGGGAACAATTATTCGCAAGGAACTTAAGATGCGGAAGATTTGCAAAGTTTCTCCCAAGGGTACTCTCATCATTGTTTGATCCAGATGGGCATCAAGACAGTTCCCCACCCTCCTTATAGTCCAGACCTTGCTCCCTGTGACTTCGCTTAAGCTTAAGGAAAAGCTTAGAGGCTGTCAATAGGAGACAATTGAGATGAAAGAGGTTGCGACAAGAGTTACTGACATGCTCACACAAGAGGACTTCCGTAAGTTGTTGGAACAGTTCAAGTGCATTGCAACTGGTGATTACTTTGAAGGGGACGAGAATTTCATGCATGTACTATCAATAAAAGTGCCAATATGAAAAAGTTTGGAAAGGCACCTCATAACTTTAACTGAGCTAGTCACAACTTCTTTTTCTCTCTGATTACACTCAATTGAAGCAGTATTTACTTCCTTTCCACTGCAGAAAGATGTGACAAGGTTGCAGAATCGAGTCAAGTCAGTGCCCATGAAAGACAAGCACTGATCGACTAAAACTTGCCTGGGCATTCTTTGGTAGGGACACCTCAAGCAATAATAAACAATAACTCTCCCTGAAAAACAAAACAATGACCTGGGAAGGTGGACCTAGAACTGCACACCCCATCAGCCATTCCTTAGTCAAAAGGGAAAAGATCATTTCAAAAATGACTTTGAAGCTACAATCAACATGTCCACACTACAGTAGGCAGTTGCAACACAGTGGACTTCAACCGCAACAGCACAGAGTCAGAAGTAATTTTGCTATAACAAACAATCCTGGACTTCCCAAATGGTCACAAATATTTAATTCTAGCCAAGCTGAACATTACTGTATTTCGATGAGTTTGAAGTAATTTGTGTCAATGACTATAGCTCTGTCAGAGGTGGAAGATTACCAGGTTGACACAATAACTCACTTCATGGGCAGATAGGAGCTCTTCGGTCCTGGCTGACCATCTACTCAAGAGACGGAAAACTTGACAGTTTTTGTATCATTTGGACTATTCTAATCTTGTTTGTTCTACAACGTTTCGGCCGATGTAATCTCCAACCATCTTCAGGTACATTCATACTAGATGTTATTAGTGAAAAATGTTTTTTTTTCTTTTTGGCTTTCTCAATGAATATAACAGTCAGAAATTCAAAGCACAAGTAATGCAAAGTAAATTGTTTAAATTTTTTCTGTGATATTTTGTACCAATTAATGTAATCAGAGGTATCAATAGTGTAAATGGTTCTACACAAGCCCTTTTGACTTTAAACAATTATTATGTGGGTATATGTGGGTGGGTGCAATAAATTTGCTTACTCTGCTTAAAAAAAAAAAAAAAAAAAAAAAAAGTACTGTTGTCACATTTGAGCTGGTGCATCTGTTGTCTCACTCCTTGACAGGGTTCAAAAGAGAGTCGCCAACCTGATAGGTACTGAACTGTCATCTAGGCTTCAGCCTCCGTCCCATCAACGAAATGTTGCATCCCTCTGCTTTTAAGTATTTTAATGGTAGATGCTCTGACGAACTACAAACACTTGTACCCTCTTAACGTGAACACCCCCCCCCGACAAACAACTAAATCCCATCCCTTCACAGTAGAGATCCCTAAGTGTAAGAAAGCCTTCTACTCCAATAGTTTCTTGCCCAGAACTGCTAGACTCTGGAACTCCCTTCCAGGATACTGCTTTCCCAACTGTACTGACATGCAGAAGTTTAAGTGTAATGTGAACAGACATCCTGCTACTCGTCTCTTCATAATACTCCTGCAATTTATGATAGTAGCCCCCTACTTCAAAGTGGCACTGTGCCTTGCATGTGGTGATAAAAAAAAAAATAAAAAAAATAAAAAAATAAAAAAAAGAAATCCTGAAATAGCATATTGCTGTGCACATATTGAAAAGATGGAATAATCATACACTACAATAGGACTTACACTCCACTAACTGATCTTTGGCAAGTAACAGAACAGTTGTACATATTAACGCAGGTGTGCCTCAGGAGTCCGACTTGAATCGTTCCTGGTAGTCATAAACCTCCGATAAAATTGTGACAGGGATGGGTATATTTGCCGATGACGCCACGCTCTGTACAAGACATGAGGTAAAAATGAATGTATAAATATTTGAGTTAATAACAACCCCCCCCCTCCAAAAAAAAAAAAAAAAAAAAAAAAAAAAAAAAAAAAAAAAAAAGAACTGTCTGTAGACAAATGGAGCCCATAAATGAAGAGTAACATTTAATACTAAGACTAAGCTTCTTTCTTTTAACAAGTACAAAATTCCTCTCAACCATCAATTGCTGTGACAAATAACACTACATTCTTACTCCTCAGCTCAGCATTCGCAGGTAATACGAATTGGAACAAATATATTAAGGACATAGTCAAGTCTGCTGCAAAGAAGGTGAGCTCCCTCTATTGTGCTACAAAATTATTTGCATTGGAGAGTATTCTATATCTTTTCCACGCAACCATTCACCCATGTATGGAGTATTGTTGCCACATCAGAGCTGGTTCATTTGCCACTAGTCTCTCTTAGACAAGATGGATCAAAAAAAAAAAAAAAAAAAAAAAAAAAAAAAAAAAAAACTAATCTAATATATCCTGCACTATTAACCAAACTTCAACCTCCGTTACATTGCTGTAAAATATATCCCTGTTTAGCAAGTACTTTAATGAAATGTGCTCCCTCCGAACAAGAAAAAACTCCTTCACTGTTGAGGTCTCTAGATGCCGGAAAGTCTTATACTGTTTCTTCCTTTGGACTGCCAGTATTTGGAGTTTCCTCCCAGTTTTCTGACTGTACACATCTCACTACTCTATTCCCCACAGTCCCATGTTAAACATGATTACAATCAGCCAAATGGCAGTATACCTAGTGTTTAAGTGAGAAGGTGGGGGGGGAAGAGTAAACAATTTCTAATTAGCCCTAATTTTTAACCAAGCAAGTTGTCTACTTTCACACTATATTCAGCCACTAATAGTTTTAGATACAATAAAAGGAAATAAAACTTAATTATAGAAATGACAATAACAAAAACATTAAAAGATTCATGCGATCATGGAAACGCAATTTACATCACTTGACTTTATACTCCTCTTCTCAAAAAAAAAAAAAAAAAAAAAAAAAAAAAAAAAAAAAAAAAAAAAAAAAAACTAACATTTGTTTATGATCGACATGCTAAAGTGAACTGATTTGCATGAGGGTTTCATCGAGTAGTTTTATTTACAAGAATTAAAATCATATTTCCCCAAAACCTCTGGCCCTGATAGAGGCAAGACTAAAATTTGCTGCTATGGGTTTAAACAATCTAAAATAACAGCAAGGGGAGACTTGATTCTGCTTTTGGAAACAGGGATACGATTATATCTCCAGAATCAAATAATCCTTACATACTGTGAAATTATTTTGTGTATGAAAACCAAAGAGGGAGATATAAAATGAGAAATATTTGGAATCAAGTCTCCCCTTCCTGTTATTTTCGATCATTTGAAAACCATAGCAGCAAGTTTTAGTCACCCCTTCTATCAAGGTCAGAGGTTTTGGGGAAATAACATTTTGTAATTCATATACAAAACTAGGAAAACAAATGACAAACATTTTATGGCTGTAAAAAAAAAAAAAAAAAAAAAAAAGTCAAAAATAGGCTCTGAATAATGGATAATCTCCTTAATGTGCGACCTTAATAGCAAATGTCACATAGCCCACTACACAATTCAAGCCATCATGAGCCTTCATTTAAGTTCTGATCAATACTGGCCGAGATTTCAAACTTCTAAAAATTACCAAAACTAAGTGGCATTATATATATATACATATATATATACACACACATACACACTGGTAGCCAAATCTATATATCTAGAAAAGTAATGTGTGCGTGTGCACGCATTTTCCTACCAAACCACTCAATTTTCAGTCTACAGACTAGATTTGACATAAGGAGTATTGATATTTGGGAAAATCCTTTTAAGCGGTTTTTGGCCCAAAATTTGGTTGTCAAGGGGGTCGAAGTTCAACGATTTGACCTTTGAAAACTACCAAACTCCTCTGCAAATTTTGATTCTGAACACTTGAAATTTTAGATGTAGGTTATTTGGACATGGATCTAAGTAATTTGATTTGAGCCCAGAACACTAAATGTTAAAGGGTCAAAATTGGAGTCAAAGTTAAAAATTTGACCTGTGCCCTTTACCAAATTACTCCGCCAATTTTTGGACTGAACATTTGAAATTTTACATAAATATTCAGACATGCAGCAAGCTTTTTAATTAGTTTTTGGTCGATAATTTAGCTGCGAAGAGGTCAAAGTTGACCTCTGGACAGGAGTCAAACTTTTTAATATAAAGTTACGAACAGTACATACGGCCTGAGCAAAGCTGGGCTGAACTGCTAATTGAATACTGAAATGCTCCTATCTTTGGTTCTACGAGACAAAACTACATAAAAATTTGCAAACTTTCTGAAGAGCATAATACTATTCTATCGTTCAAGTTTTATCACAACTGGTAAAGAACCTATTGGTATATATATATTATTCCTTAATTGGAATTCATTTTTTTTTTTTGAGATGAGCATTATATATTAATTTATTTTTTTTTAAATTAATTAATTTTAGATTAATATATAATGCTCATCTAAAAAAAAAAAAAAAAATGAAAATGAATTCCAATTAAGGAATAATATATATACCAATCGGTACAGACCTGACTATGGAAGATCAGATAAATAAACGTGGATTTATAAGATCAAAGAATCCAACCTTGATCGCCCTTCGGGGCCCAGTGGTGCAGTTGATAGAGACGTTGAATCTCTACGGTTCCATATGAGCATTGTCTGAAGATAGCGGTTTCAATCCCACCCAAAGCGTGCCAGAGGTTAATTGGTCAAAATGTGGTAAGACGACAACAACTACGGATGGCAGTGATGGCTGAGAATGCAGTTAGGAGATTCAAAGTTCCTATCCGTCGCGGTTACCACCTGACGAAGGCCAGAGGAAGTTGGCCGAAACGTTGTGAACCAATAAAAAGATCAAAAAACAACTAATAAAGATGAGACTAATAGTCCGTCCGAAATAAAAATAAATTAATGGTAAAAAACCTATATTTTCAAACTAATAAAATACACCTAAGTGTGTGTGTCTTGGCAAGCCAGTTCCAGTTGCTTCCCCTATGACCTTGCCAAGCCAATATATATATAAATAAAAACAGGGAAAGAAAAATTAGCATCTGATGTTAAAAAACGCCATGCAAAATTTACCTCACGGAAGTTGTGATCTGATCCTACATTGTAAAGCTCTCCCCATAACCAAGCAAACAAGCCAGTGAGTAGCCCCACTAATTTAATTAAATCAAGTCACACACCAATGTATTTCAGTTCATTCAGACATTTTATTTGTTAAAAGTACAAAGCACCCACCCCTATTTTCTTTTTTGAGATGCATAGCATATTGAGTAGAAAAAACAAAATTCTGTGGGTTGAAATTCTGGGCTTCCTATTAATTTTTACAAAAATTAGAATCAAAGTTTTATTTATGTATACTTACCTGCATGTCAGATCCAAATAGAAAAGCCATGTTCTTTGTACTGCAGGCATACACAAGTTATTGAAACGAAGATCTTGCCAAAGGTTGAAGAAGAATAAGGATTCAAAAATAGTTGATATTCAGTTTTTTTTATTCGGAGATTGACTGGACAATTTCAATTTGTGACACACGTTATTTCCAGCCACCGAAACAGCGAGACAAGCGGCACAAACTGACAGAAGATTTAACCAGATACCTACCCCCAAAACAGTGTATTTAGATGGCCACTTTAAGACATCCTAATCCTTTGTAAGGTGTGTGTGTGTGGGGGGGGGGTGAGCAAGTTATTTAGCAACGTTTTTGAAATTAAAAGTAAAATGACCAAATACAAAAAAATTACTTCAGTATCAGTGACTGTAGCATCATTTACTCCATGTGCACGGACAGATGGAGCATTGGTTAGACCTGGTCATATGACTGAACAGAAAGATTTGAAATGACAGTTGCAAGGAAAACCAGATTCATAAGGAAATGAAGCTATAGTTAGAGAGAAAAAAAAAAAAAAAATGTTTTTAAAATGATCGTTGTCTTTTTTTTCCTCTATGAAGATGTTCTAGCTACTGCCATAAAGAAAGTCATTTGTAAATTATGTTCCCAAAAAAAGAATATACAGCATACAATAATTCAGCAAGGGTAAAGTGTACCATGATGACAAAGCCAGAAAAACAAATAGTAAGACAGATGGAGGGGGGGGGGCACACATCGTATAGCCATTTTCTTTTGTCAGCATATGTGGGTCAGATTTCTAAATAGTTGAATAAAAATATAGAACAATTAAAAAAATGAGGAAACATTTAAGATTTAAAATAAGATGGCATTTGTGTAGTTTAATTTCCATTACAGTGAGATCATAGTAAGATTTAAAAGCTGCCTGCAGATAAAGAGTTTGTAATTAGTCTCAAGATTTCAGTGAAACGAGCGTACAATCAAAATTATCTAGCTGCCTGTCTTGGAAGGCACGTAGCAATATTTGACTAATATATATATATATATATATATGTTGGTGCCAAATTCACATTCTAACACTAGAGCAAATACTTCAGATGGAACATTTGAAGCATTGCTCTCATTTATCGTTGCTGTGCAATTCATTGAACTGGAAACCTTTATAGACTGTCAATCGTCCATAGAAAGATACGTATGCATCTGAAAGTATTAAAACTTTTTTCCCTTCCATAGCATTAGTTATACGGTGAAACTAAAAATGACAAATAGGCTTGAAGACTCTGGCGGAGGTTTGCAGAGAATCTGGGGGGATTATTCCAGCATTTTTATACAAATGTAAAAAAATGGTAGGAAACTGGCACAACTGTTTTTTTTTTTTTTTTTTACATTAAATAGAAAAAGATCCAAGAAGTTCTTGTCATAAGTAAAACTGTCTTTAGCACCCATGTAAAAAAAAGAAAATGTAGACCGAACTATTGGCATCATGAACTTCATGAACAGCTCACTTTAAAATACTTTATTCATCTTTCTACAAATACAGGATATAGCAACTGAATATTCAACTTCAAGCCTTTTCTATAACCCGATTAAACTAACCAATCTTATTCACCAATAGTGTAAGAGAGCCACACCTCGTCAACCATTTGCATCTGCAAATCATACTTCTAAACAATTGGATCAATCCACACAGGCCACATTTTAACACTGGACTTTATATACTCAAATTACAATAATTGGAAATAAAAGTAATTGGCCATCAAGATTACCCAAGAAATAATCCAGTTGAAGAGATATATGGTTTGCTTTATCCTTCCCCCACTTCAGCCAAATGAATACTATAAGTAATTTGCATTGCTAAACATGCAGATAGAATGTATCTATCTAATTATTTAATCTTTTTAGCAAATTAAGCTGGAGATCTTCCTTTTTTGGGGGAGAGAGAGGGATTGTGCCTATGTAGCCACACAAAAGAGTCAGATGTTAATTTAAAAGAGTGCGTTTTTTTCATATATTTTTCTAGAATTCCTTTCAATTTGTTTTGAAAACTGCATAACTTTCATTAGATGAAAGAATTTCCATATACCTTTTTTTTTTTACTGTTAATTACATAAAGTTTATTAATATGATTTGAAATCTAAATGTGGTCATTTAAAAATTAGGCTTATCACAAAATGCAAATAATTTAGTATTTTTCACACTACACTCAATGTGCACATTGAATTTTTGAGAAGAGGATTTGGTTATTCATATTTGGATGCTTTGATCTATTTTCATTTTGAGTGTCATTTTCACATTTCGGTTGAAACCTGGAATCTGCATGGAATTTTAAACAGACCTTTTAGTTTAATTCACAGAGTTAACATGCTCTCGTTCCATCAGCCATGAATGACTGGGTAGATGTCCTAAATAATTTGCAATTGTATTTTCGGTTGTCCACACCGAGAACTATACTTCCAGCCATCAAAAGAAGGTCACTTTTACAACTGCATTTTTCCAAGTACTTTGATCACTGTGCCATGGATCTTTGGCGCAACAGTTAGAATACTTTGGAAGGGGGAAAAAAAAAAAAAAAAAAAAAAAAAAAAAAAATCAGTTGTAAAGTAACAGTTCTAAGATTCAAGCTTAATTGTGGGCGACAGCAAATACAATAGTGAATTACTTGAGACTTGTATCCAGTCACGACTGATGCAACGAGAACAGGTTACCCCCGCAAATTAAAGAGGTTCTGTTCAAAACTGCCTATTCAGAGTTCAATAAGATACAACTGGAGGTTGAATGTTACGAAGACAAAACTCTTGTAAAAAATGACAAATGTATACCAAATAAGAATTCTGACTTTTGGATGTATCATTTTTACACGTTCTTTAAAATGTGGAAATTTAATAAAAATGGATAATTAAAGACTTTTTTCATTGCCTTCTTCATATCTGCATCTTGCAACAATGGTGACTCAAGTTTTTTTGTTTTAATTTTATAACAGATTTTTTTTCAAAGGAATTACTTCCTACTTGATCATCCAAACTGAGGATTCAAAAACAGGTGAATGTGGGTTGAGCTGATCAAACTTTGTCAATCACACTCAAGTAACTATTCATTCTATGTCTTAAATTTTACTCAAAAAGGATATTACTTATTTTCATGAACATTACCAATAAAAAAAAAAACAAATATAATCAAGTAGGGGTATGATGGGAATTGGGACCAGAAAAGTAGAAAATAAGTTTACCAATTCATATAAAGGTAACTCCATTACAGCAAAAGGTTTTTAACCAAATAGGGATTTTCTGTAAGTGCAACAAGTTATGATAAATACTCATTATTATTGTAGCAACAAAAGCCCAAAGTTGGATTAAACAGTTGGCTAAGAATTATGTCATTAAATTGTTCAAGACTGTAATGGAAACCGGGTCATATATATATATATATATATATATATATATATATATAGTTAGTTGAAAATTCAAGCAAGCAGCAGCAAGGATAAAAACTGTTTACAACATTGCAGTGGATCCAGGTAGGTATACTTCCAAGTGGACAAAACTTGGATTAAATCAAGCAAAAATGCGCAAAGTGACAATTTATTTACCTTATAATGGCTAACAACCTTTTCCATTCAGTTATGTAGCATCAAATCAAATTAAACTTTAAGTCAAGATACTTTAACCAAAATTCTAGAAGGATCAGTTAACCATTTGTAAAGGTAAAATTACCAGTCAAACCTTGAAACAGTTTTGGATAATTACTTTATAGTCAAACATTAAATCTAGTTTTATTTTATAATGAAAATTTTCAGCATTGCAGGTGTTACCAGCCTGTTTGTGCATATTAAGCTATAACAGCACAACACATTCTAGGTGAGCTGTGAATTTTGTCAAATATAGTGCGTGCTGTATTAACTGGGTTTAAAAACAAGGATAACAATACTTGCAATCTTAATATAAGAATTAAAACAGAACCCTTGGCCTTTTGGCCAAGATCAAAGTGTAGTATCTGTTCGTCACGACCGAGACCATTTAAAAATTTTTTTTTACTTTTTCTCCATGTTAAAAAACGACCCTGGTGTCTAACTGTCCCGTGGGGGAGGCATTGTAAATAGGTACATTTTTTTATAGTGGGTCGAGTGTAAAGAAGCACTAATTGCTGGACTTCATACTTTGAAAAAAAACTTCAGATTCTATTCATTGTAAGAGTATTGCACAAGCATGAACAATCAATTTCAGTTTAACAATTCTGCAGTTTTAGTAACTAAAATGGCATCTAAATGCACAGGAAAAAATTATTTTGAAAGTGTATGTGTGCATAGAGCAAAGAGCAAGTTTAATCTTTATTTGCTTTGCAAGAAGTTTTTGAAAATTAGCAAACTAGATTAGTACACTCTGGCCTATACAATGTCTTAGCAGCCCTGCCAGCAGTCTCGGAGACATCTTAAGTGATTAGCAACCCCCCCCCTCCCTGCTCAAAGAGAAGGTAAAGGGCTGAGAATGCAGACCTAAGATTGAGAATGATTCTATCTAAGCTCAGAAGCAAAAAATGCCACTACCAAACTGACTTTTGTAGATTTTCTTTCTAATGCCAACTAAACAATTAAAAGTCAGTGAGCCTAGAAAAAAAAAAAATTGGTACTAATAAGCTCCCATTGTGGAACTAGATTTTCAACATTTAAACATCGGACTGACCTTTAGGACAAAGAGTAAAAGAGAATATTTCTTATACAGTTAAGTTTTGTGAATTTAAATTTGAAAAAAAAATAAAAAAATTTCAACGACAAATAAAATACAATTGTTTTAAATATTTAATTTAATGAAAAGTTTAACTTTAGACAGATATCATTAATTAGTGATAATTTATAATTGTTTTTATTCTAATAAAATGTTTACTGATAAAAAAAAAAAAAAAAAAATCATTTTCATTACAATTAAAAAAAATCTGTTCAGTTGAATTGACAAGAGAAATATCTGAGGAAACCCGTGAAGACGAGTACATCAGCTAGGAAATAGAAACACCAGGATGTTAGACTTTTGTAAACTCCTCAAAACATTAAGATCACAACCAAAAGAGAAATTGGTTAGCATTTTTTTTTTTTTTTGCCAAAGTTCTTCAGATTCCATGCAGCATCATTCACATTTTGGTGGACATATACAACGAACATCCCCTCCAATTACCATCCTCTAAATTGGTTTCTTAAATTTGTCCGAATATGATAAAGCACCATTTTTTTTTTTTTTAAAGAAATATTTAGATTTTATTTTCTATATGCACACAGTTAAACTAAAAGCCAAGTCCCACATTAAATTTTTAGGTTGGATATAATTAAAAAAAAAAAAAAAAAAAAAATCTAATTTATATTTAATGCTTAGCAAAAATTTTCTGGGAGAAAAAAGTGGCGGTAAGGGTTGTCGTATATATGTCCTTCCACATGGATAAAAACAGTAGGTGAAGCTTCGACTAATAAGCCGAGTTCAGAATGTTTTGAGAAACAGAACCTCTGGTTAAAACAAAACCCGTGATATTTTTATGTAAGTTGAGAAAAAACAAAGCAACAGAGGAAGGGGGTGGGGGTGTGAAAAAAAAAAAAAAAGCAATGAATGGGTTGCAGTGCAAAAGTGCTAGAATAAGCCCAATACATGTTGCAAAAAAAAAAAATCAAATAAAAATAGAACAAATTTATAGGAATTGGCAATGAAAAGGAGGGCTTTCCAAATATTTATTAAATCTGTATGTAGTATACATTTTTGAAATATTCCATGCCTATGAAATAAGAGAAACTTTCTATGTATAAAGTAGAGTCAGTCACTTCTCAAATTTCATAAGCTGCAGGAGCAGATTTGCATTGAACCCAACGGGTGGAGGGGAGGGGGAAACAATTTGTCCTTAAGATAAGTCCTAACGCTAGGGAGGGGGGGAAGAGGTGACAGGGCATCAGTGCATGAACTCCAATAATTGCAAGTTTTAATTTCTAACATTAGGAAATAAGGAGAAAGGGATTAAGAGGGAGGGGGAGCAGCAGCAGGAGCCCCTAAACCAAGCAGTCAACCATCAGCAACCCCTCCCCTACCAACCACAAGAATAGAGAGAAAAAGCAAGCACTATAGTGTGGCTCAAATCTAAACAAGTAGTAATTAGAAACTGCAGGTGGGTACATGTGAAATCTAGTTTACTTGTAAGGGGGGGGGTACAGCTGCTGTATTTTATCTCAAGCAAAATTAAAATCCTCACCATATATATATATATATATATATATATATATATATATACATACACAAAAAAAAAAAAAAAATATTGCTAGAAACTAGTATTATAATATTAAATAGTACAGGTTTAGAGTTAGTAGATATTAGCAAGAATTTTAAAAAGTTATTAATATTGCAGGTTGCGGCCAGGCAGTAAAGAAATAGTTTGTTTCGTTCAGCAAGGTTATTATAAAAATTGTTGGAATGTTGTCCAAAGCCAGTCCCAACTTTTAAGAGATAAAGTTGGAATGCAAGAGATTTAAACTTTTTTTTAAAAAGCCAGAAAGGATTTTTCATCCAATAATTTAAAGGCTTCAAAATCATTTTCAAATATTAAAATGCTACAAACTAAATAAACACTTAAGAAAAAATCCTATATTAATTTAAGAAAGAAAGAAAAAAAAGTGGTCATTCATGCACATCTTTAAAACAATTTAAAAGTAATTGTTCTGGCTTCAATTTAAGTTGAAAGAAAAATGTTCCCAATCAAAAATACAATTTTTTTCTTTTCCAAACGTGCCATCTTTGTAAAGGAGATTAAAAAAGCAGCTGCAAGGAATGGTGGAAGAAGAGACACTTGGAATGTCAACATTTGCTGTTGAGGAATTACATGCTGATTAGAACATACACACGGGTGAAGATGAAGAGGAGGCAGCGTAGCTAAGTAGTAACAGTCAACTAAGAAAAATAAAATAGGCATATAGTACACTTTTATTCACATTTGTACTTTACAAAGCCAACAGTTTTTTTTTTTTTTTTTTTTTTTTTTTTTTTTTTTAAATCAGGTTGGTGCCGAATAATGGAGGCATAACGATTGATGCCAAGCTGGTATCTTTTTTTTCTCATTTTTTTTTTATCAAATATCCTTTTGCTCAACAGCTCTGCATGATTGGTTGGAAGAAAAGAAAAGACATTTAATGAATATTACCCACTAGAGTTACTAGAAATGACTACAAACCTATTAAATCCATGTGGTAGAGTTTAAAGGGAGAGGGAAAGTTTTATTTTTTAACAGATTTAGCTTAAGAAAAAAAAAAAAAAAAAAAGTTTTTTTTAACCTGAATGAATCCAAAAGGCAGTTGCCGCTAGCAGGATGCCACAGTGGTGATAGAAGTGGTCAAGGTATAGAACCTTTTTTTTTTTTAAACTTCATATCATATGTATGCATGAGTGAGGCATCCAGTCCCCCTCCCACCACTATGTATCGCCAACACTGCTGCTGCTGTCGGCCCAAGAAATAAAACAAAAACATTAAGTAATCCCCTAGTATTAGTCCATGGCTATATATATATATATATTTTTTTTTTTTGTGTTTTTACCACAAATCGCTATTAATTTATATCTTACACAGTGAAGGGGCGATCCAAGCGGTAGAGAGCATGTCCCCCCCTCCCTCCCCCCCAAGCACTGAAGTTGGATAACAAATGGACATGGACTGTACAGACAATGTGAAACTGAAGGAATGGACAAAAGTGATAGCAATCTGGCAGGCAGCAGAAAAAGAGTCGTCAACCTCCAGGCTGCGGAGACACTTTTGGAATTCTTACAAACTTGTATTTGCTCCAATTTATTTTGAATTTTTCAGTTGGTTTGACAACCAGTCAAGTCCTTCGTACAATCCATCTCCGCTGGTGGCACATGTGGCTTGGATGTACCAGGTTCTATTACGCATATTATGCAATGCAAGTTTGTCAGTGACTTCAGCTGCATTCATTGCATTTGGTAAATCCTAAAAGGAAAAGAGGAAAAGAAAAATTATTCAAAAACCCTTCAGCTTGTAACATTTTAAATACAAATTTTTAAATCAATAGTTTAACTGGTTGCTTAATTGTATAAGATTACGGGTTACAAAACGTCCTGATGCCTGCAGTTTAACTATAACCACACGATATACTACTACAAAAAAATTGTAATTAAAAATTACTTTCAACAAAATTCTAATTTGAAGGAAAGATTCCGAAATATTTTGTACAAGGCAATTTCTTGGGTCAAATTAAACATTTTAACCAAGGTACTTTTCCAAGATGATTTTTCTCTAATTATGAAACTGGCATACTTTTTGTCAACTTGTTCTGCAGCTACATTTTTCTTAATAGCTAAAAATATTTTACATTATGGCATAAAATATGCTATAATGTAAATGCTGAAAAGGACATTCACAACAATACGTTTAGAACTACAAAAACTAACAATATCAGAGAAGTTTTACATTACTTTGAATCGGAGCAATCAAGAGATTCTTAAGAATTACAAAACTACTTCATGTAAGTTTTATTAGCAATGCTAATCAGATGATTAACAAAAAATCAAAAGTTTGAAAATTTAGAGTTTAACACCATTAGGGCTGTGACAAGAGAATATTCTTTTCATAATTTTCACTTGAATAATATATATATATATATATATATATATATATATATATATATATATATATATATCGGTTAATCAACAGAGAACAATATCACTATCTAAAAACATAAGATTAACCGATATATACTGGAGTCAAAATTATGAAAATATTCTCTTGTCCTAGTCATTATATTCAGTTTAAAGTTTTTTCCATACCAACAGGTGCCACAGCTTTTAGGAATTGATTTAGAAACTAACCTACCTCTGGCAAAGTCTTATTTCTCTTTAGAGTCAGTTCTCCCCCCCCCCCATGAAAACCTACCTCAACTGTCCTACATATATTAACCCAAGATATCCTTTTGTGATCCCTACCAAAGTCACATTTTTGCACACATCACCCGACACTGTCCAAGTTAGATCAAAGTGCCTTTAACACACATTACATATATCCAGTGTATCACCCTTCCCCCATGTAATACATGTCCTTAACGCATGTCCATACATTATGACACCATGTACACATAGATGTTCCCCTAAGTGATAACATTAAAAACCAGGCCATTTGACTTATCACAGGTACGCAAGTAAATCAAGAACAAAAGGTTCTTACCTGTTTATTAGCAAACACTAGTAACACCGCATCTCTTAATTCATCTTCATTGAGCATCCGCGACAGTTCGTCCCTTGCCTCACAAATTCGTTCTCTGTCATTACTATCCACGACAAAAATTAAACCTGAAAAGATGAAATTAATGTTTACAATTGTATATATAGATTTAAAAAATAATTTTGCATTAAGTTAACGAGCAAAAAGTATAATGAAATTTGTTTAAAATAACTTCAATCATGGAAATGTTAATGTGTTTAGCATGACATCTAGTGTTGGTTAAAGTTACCAGAAAATATAAAAGACATCCTTTTGGGAGGGGGGGGGTATCCATATGGAATGCTCTGCATTCAATATCAAGACCCAACTCCACTGTCCTTTGAAAACATGTCAGCCTTAAAAAAAAAAAAAAAAAAACTTTACCACATTTCATTCTGTCAGTTTTCTAAACAGTGCTACTCCCATAGTATTAAATGGCAATCGCACAGAACTCCAAGTTGAACTAGAAAAGTTTCAGGCGAGCACCCTAGTCATAATTAAAATTTTAAGTTCATAGTATTTAATTAGTTGCTATAGATAATTAGGATTTACACAAATAAGTTTTATTGGATCAATATTTTACGAGTATGCCAAAGTTTTACAGAGTGGATCAATAATATTGTCGCCCTAGAAAAGACGATTCCATTTCCATTTGAGGAAAAATGGTTTTATTTTTGCTGCAGACTATCTACTAGTTGGTCAGCTAAAAGTGACAATGTTCAACAAGCGAGAGATACTCTGCTGTACAAATGCTCTCTATTGATCCAAATTATGACAAAAGGACCATTGCCAGCACCGTCAAAATACAAATCTGAGCAGTTCAACTCGAGGCAAAACTCAATGAAGTTTTCAGTCGCAGTTATGGTCTTTGATGTGGTCTTTATTGAGGGCTACATCACATCTTTGAAGTCTGCTTGAAAGTCAACCCAAAGTATACCTGGATGTGCTGAAGAGTGGTCATCCTCTGGTGCAATCAAGTGGCCACTGGTAGACTCCAGTGTGACAGCAGGATTCGGCACCAGTCCACAAGTCCAATGAAATCCAAGTTTGGCTTCAGAAGAGAAGGAGTGCTACAACTTTTTACCCCTTTCCTCCCCCTACCTGAGCCTGGTGTTGTTTGGTCATACATCGAGAACATCAACATTACCTCCCACAACACCAAAGCCAGCCTGATTGCCACCATCTATCAAGTATTTGTCAAACTCCTGCCGGCACTTGTGGAAAAGGCATGCTCCCAGTTCTGGACCCATATTGAGGCAGTAATTGATGCCGAAGGCGGCAACATTGAATAGATGTCAGCTCTATTACATAATCAAGTTACCTGAATTGATTTTTTTTTTTTCAATAAAATTTAAAATAAAGCTCTAGTGTTTTGAGGATGACAAATTTATCGTTCCACCATATACATGGTTATTCTATTTTGAGAGATCTTAAACCCAACAAAGTCCAGGTAGACAAGTTGACGGATCCCTTCGGAAGAAAAAAAATAAAGGGAGCCTTCAATACCATCCCATGGAATATGAAAAATCAAAGTAAGACATTTGAAAGATCATTTCTATACTAATTTCAAATGAACCAATGTTAAATGTTACCCGGTGAAAGACAAAAGATATGGATTCATACTTTCCAAGTGTGTTAAAAGCGATAAAGAACAATTTTTAATTTTCATGTCTAGAACGTAGGATATAAGCAAAAGAATAAAATTAAAAATCAAAATTGTGATCTATAAAGATTATCTCTTAGCAAAGAAAGCACAAACTCTTTCAAATAAATTACAGAATTATGTGAATCTTCAAAAGTGTAGAAAATTTTCATTCTTAACTTCAAAGATTTGCATTTAGAGTAATTCATGTTGAAAACAAATCAGCTTAGAAAATGTATGACTTCAGTTAAGGTTTATCTCTCCTCAGTTTCCTCACTAGGTAAGGAGGCACTTCTCACAATATCCCAATATTTCCTATTCAATATTCCAGAAGTAATGCTGTAGCAAGACTTACCTTGGGTGTTCTGGAAATAATGGCGCCACAACGGTCGGATTTTGTCCTGCCCTCCAACATCCCATACTGTGAAACTGATATTTTTGTATTCTACAGTTTCTACATTGAAACCTAAAATTTCAACAGAACAATTTTTAAAGAATTATCACAAAGAAAAACAAGTCCCACTTCAAGGTTGTTAGCAAAGTCAATCATGCAATAACAGCTTTAAAATTAAATTCAGTAGTTATTTTAAATTTGGAAAGAATTTAATTTTACATTTCTTGGAAAATAAAATTCCAAGGAATACAATTTCAATTTTTTTTTTTTTTTTTTTTTTTTTAAATCTTTGTAACAAGTTAATATTTCACATGAAGATCCATAACGTAAAACACTAAGTTGGGAGGGGGAATCAGCTGTATTTTCTAATTAGACTAGCAGAGGTGCCTGGCGTAAGAAAAGTTTTGGTAGGTAGGTAGGATCAAACCAGAAGCCTTGAGGCGAAGGTGGAAAATAAAGTATGAAAAACCCAACATGTTACTGCTCGGCCAGCAAGGGAGAGTACCAGAAAAACATTTGAATTTAAGGACTAAAAACTGAATTAACAGGTTCGTGAATTTAATAAGGTAAAATATTATGCCATAAAAATCCTTTAACTTTTACTGCAAGGCAGTTTTTTGGTTTGTTTACCCAACTTTGGCTGGCTTTGTTTCTCCAAGATGTTAAGGGAGGGGGGGGGCAGCTCCCCATAAAAAAGGGGATTGTTCAAATGAATAGCAATTGTCGGATATAATTTTGAGCCAGAAAAGCAATTTTTCAGTCAATCTTGATTCCTTAAAGTATTGTGAATTTTATCATTTTTTCCCTATGTATAAACAATCTTATTTGTATATAAGCTGGTGCCAACAAGATCCAGTTAAGGAATGTTTTTTCAGGTTTTAGAAAAATAATTTAGACTATTCTCATCTTTGTTATATTCATAACACGTAACTAACACATAGTCTAACGGGTGAAGCATGTATTAACAGTTTTAAGTGACTCTTCTGAAGGTTAAACACTACAAGTGATAATAGCATAAAAAGTTAGCACTTCTACTTGGTCATGTCTGACAATTTCCATAGATTAAATGAAAGCATCAATTTCATACGGATTCACAAGTTTGAAAATATGCAGCTGAAGGTTTAAGATCAATCAGTTAAAACATTTAAAATAACCAAAACGAAAAGTTAAAAGCCGAGCATGCAAGGTCCCCCTTCATGAAGAAAAAAAAAATTTACTTTCACCATGACGTTTGTGCAAAATTAAAAATCCAAGGCATACTTGAGAAATGTGTGAACAAACGAAGGGAGGGGGGGGGGAGATTACCAATTCCAATCCCTGCTTTGTTGGTAGAGGACCAGGACCAATAAGCCAAGCCCTTATATATTTTAATCTCATGAAAACCATAATAAAAATTTAAATCTTAATATTTTTCTGCCAAATCAGATTTATTCTATTAACATAAGAAAAGATTTCATTTTCTTTTTATCTAACTTTAGATAAAGTTAGAGTGTAGTTGAAAAGTTTAAATTGCCTAAAATCCTGTCATCTACAAATGAAAGCCAAAAGTAAAAAAAAATAAAAAAAAACAAACAAAAAAAAACTTACCAATAGTTGGTATAGTGGTCACAATTTCACCTAGTTTGAGTTTGTACAATATTGTTGTCTTTCCAGCTGCATCGAGTCCAACCATCAATATCCTCATCTCTTTTTTACCAAATAAACCTTTGAAAAGTTTGTCAAATATGTTTCCCATGGCTGAGTTTTAAATGTGTCTGGAAAAAAATAAAAAGTACTGTTAGTTTTTTAACAGTTTAAAAATGTTTTATTTGATCCATTTTTTATGTATTGCACAAAAGGTTAAAATGACAACCTAAGAATTGTTTATCTTTAACATTTCCAATATATTTTTTCCAAGATGTATTCTTTCCACCCATTAAAAGCAATTACTAGTAATTTTTTAACATTTGTAGCACGTAATGTTCTCATTGAAAAGGAAATTTTCTCAAGTGGAACGTGAAAAAACATTAAAAAGAAATGGTAATGGAAAGGCGTAACAATATTTAGTGGAATGTTAAGCAGAAGGATTAAAATGGCAGTTCACAAGAGAAAGGAGGGGATAGCAAAGATAAATAGCATCAACATGGTTTCATTTTTTAATTAAAGTTTCTTTTGGAACACAGACAAGAAACTAATTTATTCAAAGTAAACAAATGCCGGCCAATTTCTATTATTAGAGAATGAAAGATTTTAAATACAGAATTTACTGATTCATAAGGAAATCAAGTTTTCGCACCAAAAGACAAACATGCGAGAAATGCATTCTGTATAAACCTGCTATATAAGAGCAAAAAAACTAATCGCACATTTTGCTCTTTATTTATGGTTCAGACTACCCAAAACTGATTTTCTAAATAAATCAGTTTTATATTATGATCCAAAGTTACTATTTAAAAAAAAAAAATTAAAAAAAATTAAATTTTGGTTAAAATATGCAAACGAACTGTTTTCGGAACAAATTTAAAACTGGTAAACATTAATCAGTTCTATTTGTTCTCAACCACAAATATCAGCTGATGTAAATGTAAACAAAGACAGAATTTATTTTCATCCAACATTTTATGTAAGTACAGATGAAAGATTAAAAGAATTTACATTTCTGAATATTTGAGATAAGAATCGATTATTTGTATTCTTCGAACTACTGTTATCTTTAGTGTAATTTTCAAAGCATTCTGGTCGATGTAACCTTTCTTCAGGAGTTTTTTTTTGTTGAGTTCTGGAATCTGTACGAAATTTCAAACGGAATCTTATTTAATCAATGGCGGTAGCATGCTCTCGTTTTGCCAGCCACGACTCGGTAGAATTGTAAGTAACTTGTAATTGTATTTTACTGAAGATTAAACCTTCAACTGCCAGAAAAATCTGGATATCCAGAAATGTAACTTTACAACTGAATAAACTCAATACTTTTATCTAGGCACGGCCAAAACAAAAGGATGAAATAAATATTTTTTGACACTCTAAAAATCTACCAAATTTCAAGTAATTATCCAATCAATACAAAATTTTTTACCGATTATTAATTGAAAAGGGTGTACTTTTTTCATAATCGATATTTTTTGCCTACACCCCTTTTTTGTGGGTACCAGTATGCTTAAAATAAGCAGCCAAAATTGAGCAAAATGTATTGTGGGGAAGGTGAGGATTATAGAAAAAAAAAAACTGCAGACACATCAGATTTTAAGGTAAAAAATCTGAATTTTGAAGGTTTTATTTTTCTTTTGAAGTGTGAAATGCATTGAATGTTAATGATTCTTTCAGATTAGAAAAAAAAATCTTTGAAAATAATTTAAATAATTTGCTTCCAGTGAGTTCAATATTGCTAATATACCATTAAATAGGGAATGCTTTGAAGAATCGATTAAAAAAAAGTGCATTTTGCTAAAAATACAATCTTTCTGGAATTTGTTTATTCATCTATGGTCACCCAACCGTGATAGAGGATGCAGAAGTTGTTTTCAACTTCTGACACCTAGCATTCCCAAAATGATCACCCATCTGGTACTGGCCAATCTCATCGTGGCTTAACTTCGGGTGGGGGAGGCATATATATATATATATATATATATATATATATATATATCTCTCTCTCTCGCTTATGAAAAAAAAGAATGGGGTATCAGAATTGACACCCCCTAACACGAAACTGCGAATAAAATAAAAAAACTCGTAATTTCTCTTAAAAGTGGGTTTATTTCCTTTATGGATTAAACTTCCAAAATAAACTATTAAAGTTGTATAAAAAGTAATAGAAATATTTTATTTTTTAAAAAACAGTAACGAAATTCAATTTTACAAAGTTCAGTATTTTTCAATTTTTAAACTTTAAAAATCTATCAATTTTTTTTATTGATTCTAGTTTCACGATATTTTCAGGGTCAATGTGAAATTTTATGCTCTTTTCAATAAACCGAATATATTTTAGACAAATTTTTTTTTTTAATTCACCCCCCCTTTGAAATGTCTTAAAAAGTAAATAATTTACTCAAAGTTTTATATATCACAAATTGAAGATAAAAGATCAATAAATAATATTAAAATTGAAAAGTGTTTTAGAAATATACCTGTAATGTCCGAAGTTTACCCCCCCCCCTTTTTAAAATCACGTTTTTTGTTTGATTTTTTAAAATGAAACCTTGGTCCTTTAATTGGAAAAAAAAAAAAAAAAAAAAAAAAAATTAGGGTTTAAATTACATTTTTCGAGTAGTTATAAGCTTTGAAAGACGGGGGGGGGGAATCGAATGCAATATTTTTCAAGATTAGTTTATTTAGTTCCCTCCAGACCTTTATACTTAATAAAGAAAAAACGATTTAATGATAGTTTAAAATTAATTTCGCTATGCAAATCTATAGAGCTATAGGGACTGCCAAAATTCACCACAGAATTACCCCCCGCCCATATGTAAGTTTAAGTTATTATCAATATAACTTTTGTACTATTTAAAAGGGCAAAATAAACTAATGATTTAAAAAATTTTTTCATTGTACGAAAATAATGAAATTGCGAGACGAAAATCTTGTTTACATAATTGATGCTTTAAAATAACGTTCCCATGTAGTAGACATTCCAAACGTGAAAACATACCTGTTTAATAAATCTAGCAAAAAAAAAAAAATAAATAAAAACCTAGTGGTCAGATTTGTGAAATTTTCGATACTTATTCATTTTAGAATGAAATTACATAAATGCAGTTTCCTTAAAATATATGAAGAGAAATACTTTTTAGTGCCCCCCCCCCCGTATTTTTTAGAAATTCGAACAAAATATTTAAATCTATCAAAATTTCTATTTATTATGAAACATAAGTGTTCAAATAAGTAAAAAATATTTACAAGTTTAAATACACATTTAACAAAAGCTTACCTTGAAGTTGCAATTAAAAAATTGATATAAATATTAGTTTTTTTTTAAATAGTGTTTTTTCTAATATATACTATAATCAGTTGAATTGCCAAGAAAAACTTAAAAATTAACTGATTTTTACAAAATTAAAACGATTAAAATTCCATTATTTCAAAATGTCCACTACAGATTTTTAATTGTGAAAAATTTTTTTTTAAATATAAAAGATGACTCTTGCCACCTATTTTACCGTCAGATTAAAACCGATTCAAAATTAATATTGCGTTAAAATATAGTCATTGTACAAACACTTTGATATTCTTGTAGGTCTTGTTTTATGAAATAAAATACGGAAACCGGGACTGAATCAAATGAACTGGTTGATTGCAAAACATTCACCGTTCTAAATCTTCACAGCTTAACTCGATTATTCCGTTAGTGTTTACTAAAAAGTAACCAAATTATCTAAATTTAAATTATTCCAAAGTATCAAAAACTCAAATAATGTGTAGTGAACTAACACTATTTTATTGTCGCTTCTGCTCTTCCGTAGATGTCAAAAAATCATCTAACATTTTATTTTTGTGTTATGTTTTCTAACCCCACTGAAAAATTTTTTACTGAATTATTTCTAACAATAGTGAATCTTTTTTTACATTTCGATAATTTAATCTTTAAGTAAACTATTTGAATGTAAAAAAAATTCTATTAAAGTAGTAAATAATAGTAAAAAAGAAAAAAAAAATCGTTCGCAATCAAGCACATCAATTGATGACATCACCAGATCATGTGTACATTTAAGAAAAGTTCACATAAAAATGGTAGTGCCTATAGAATTATATAAAAAGTTGGAACTATTTGAAATTCAGGTACTTATTTATATTTTTGCATATTCCTAAACCTTATTTAGACAAAAAAAATTTGGTTAAAAAACCTTTTAAAATCTTAATTTTTTAACGATTGAGACAAAAATAACAGTAATGGGTGTGGTTTTGGAAAGTTTAAAAATTAAAATTCTATTAAAAATAGTAAAAAGTTTTATATTCTGCTTTTCATGATAAAATTCAGGCTTTTATCTTTTTGTAAAAAAAAAAAAAAAAAAAGTTGCTCAATAACGAATTTTAAGGCGTTTAAAAATATACTCAACCGCACAGTTAATCATTGATTTATGTTACCTTTTAGTTCTAAAATCACTTTTCAAATTGTTAGAATATGACTATTCAAAAAATCGTACAAGATTTTTAGGTGCAACAATTAAAATTAAAAGGTGTGCCAAGTTTTTGACTGATTTTGGAAAATAAATCAGAAAGTAAATTTTCCAAAATGAAAACTTTCCTTATGAAATTAAGACATTCTGAACTTTAACCCGGGTCAATAAGTGTGTTAAATGATAAAACTCAGCACATCCGCAATTTAAAATTTCTAAGCAAATTTAGAAAACTTAACATGGTGAGGAGAGAGAGAGAGAGGGAAGGGGCCTTCTTGCAAGGACGAAAGTTTGCCAAGAAAAACAATCCAGTAATTTTTTTTTACCTGGTTTCAACCTTAACGTTTTCTTTAAAATCGCTTAGAAGTTTTTGGATATGCTGAAAACGAATATCGCATTTAAATTTTCCACAGATAAGTAGTTTTCCAGATATTAAGCAATATCATGCTATTGCTGGTGGCAATCTTGGTACGCACGAGCGCAGATCCCCGGAGTTGACCACCCGCAATAAATGATATTGCTTAATAGCCAGAAAATACTTATTTGCGTAAAATTTAAATGCGATACATTTTTACCCGAAAACCTTTTAATAGTCATTTTAAAGAAATTGCACTAGTGTGAAAATCATTGTTGCTGATAAAAATTTGGAAGTGTAGATCGGCATCAGTCCCATCCATGTGTGTAAACTAAGCCAACCTGTACGATTTATAATTTTTTTTAGGTTTCCGACTACTTTTTGATTGTATTTGAAAGATTAGAGATTTAAGTTAATTTCCTAAAGGAAAAAATTTGTACACGTGGAAAAAAAAAAAAAAAAAAAAAAAAAAAAAAAAAAAAAAAAAAAAGTTATGAAATATGTTTTCATGGCGAGCTAACAAATTCAGTCAAATTTTGAAGTTAAATTCATTGTAAAAATCCTTTAAAAGTTATTAGTTTTCTGGGTCTATTTCAAAGATAATTAGTGAAGTCCTAAGGTACGAAGAAAAAAAAACAAAAAACCTTGTTTGTGCAAAAATAACTTCATTAGCTCTCAAAAAGCAAGCAATTTAACGTCCGCAAAAAACGCAAACTAAAAAGAATGTAAACAATTATAAGGGGGCCCCAAAATTTCAGCCAATCGAAACGCTGTTTCCAAATGAAGTCATGATTGTAAAATGTAGGGATGTCAGTTTTTTTTTTTCTCCAGACGTGCATCCATACATTCCTATTCTGAACGTTTGTATCCATTTTTATCATCTTTTAATTATTTTTATATTCCTGTTTTTAAATTATTTTTTTAAATTATTGTTTGAGATTATATAAAAATTATGCTATGCTATGCCGAAAAATTAAAATCTTGCATATAAAAATCATGCAAAAATCTAATAAAAATTTTTTTTGCTATTATTTTGTGTGAAAATATTAAATAAACTATGCTTACTTCAATGGTAATACCGGTAGTTCGAGAAATTCATTAATACGGACTTTAGGGGCTTTTTTTCGTAATGTTCCTGTAAAAATTAATTTTTTATTTTTACAAATTACGATGCTTATATATATATATATATATATATATATATATATATATATATATATAAGCAAAAATAAATTCTTGCATTTTTTATTTACTACTGAAAACTTTAAAAGGTATTTTTTTTTGTTTAAAAAAACACATTTCCACTAGGATTTAAAAATTAGTTCATTATATTCCGCGATCATTATTTGATAAATACTGAAAATTTCATTAAAATCGGTTAATTTCCTGATTTTTGATGAATTTTTAAGTAAAGGGAGGGGTCAAAATGTTTATACATTTTGAGCATCGGCATTCATTTTATCCGTACCTAATATTAACCCCTGGGACTATTTTGTACCATTTCACTGCCTTCGTTAGTGTGCAGGTGCGTAGTAAAAGAACTTGTCACATCGGAAGAATCTTTAGCGGACATTTGAAATAAGTAAAAAAAAAAAAAAAAAAAAAAAAAGTTAATTTTGTGTTACGTAGTTTTTAATGCTTTTTTTTTTTTTTTTATTGATGTGGAAGTTTTCACGAGCGGTTAACAAAAACATTCGTTTTTTTTTTTTTGGGGGGGGGGGGGGAAGGGTTCAATTATAGAGCTTGTACAGTTTTAAACATGCTTTTGCAGTTTAACCGTTTTTCCGTAAGTAACGCGCCGACATTAACCAAGCAGAAAAACCTTTAAATATTTCAAATTCTGTTTACATTGAGAGGGGGTGTAAACAAAATGTGTGAAATACTAAACGGTTATTTCGCTCGGTTAATGCCTGTGTGTTACTTTCGGAAAAACGGTTAATTAAATTGCAGAAACAGTAAACACCTGTCAAAAAAAATGCTAATTTTTACTTTCAATTTTCCTTTAAAAACAATTCAAACATTGGAGGAGACACTTACACCATAAAAAAAGTGGTAACATAAGTGCATAAGCACAATTTGTTTTTATTTTGTTTGTTTAAATCCCCCCCCCCCAAAAAAAAATAACGCAGGTATCGTAAAACTAAAACTTGAAAATATAGCGGATTCCATTTTGACTTTCAATTTTCCTGTTAATTACAGGAACTCCGGCAAAAATATCCATCAAAAAAAAAAAAAAAAAAAAAAAATTCTTTCCTTGTAAAAATAATGATTTATCTTTCAATCGAACAACGATGCGTAATTTAGCTAGTGGGGGTGGGGGGTCCCGGTAGCACTCGTGTACTACGTCTGCCAAAAAAATGGTTTCAGTTGATTTTTGTTAATTCTAATAAGTTACAACGGCAGCTTCCAAATTATGCAGTCGAAATTATTGAATTAAAACTTTAATCACGTTAGCAGGTAAAAAATTGCCAACTTTGTTTAATTCGAACGGAAAATTACCTACCTGTTGAACCGTCTAACGATCGTTTCCAAATTCTATTTTCTTTAATAAATTTTCTATAAATTTTTGTAATTTTTGGATATAATCATCCTAAAAAAAATAAAAGGAATACGTAAAAATACCATTGGTTTCATGTGAAATTCAGTTTTACGACTTCCGAAAACCTCATCTCAATTCTGTAGAAGCGTTTAGTTAATAAGTCTGACGTCACGTGATTATGTGTTCTGTTCTTCAATCGTTTGGTAGTACTTAGTAACCTATGATAATCGTCAAAAAAAAAGTTAAATGTAAAACAATTTTTAGAGGGTGCCACAACTTGCATTTCGTTTAGAAAAAAAATTTAATACACGAAAATTGTCAGCTAAAAATACTTATAAATAGCAAATAGAACCATCTTTGGAATCTGGATAATCAATCGCTCCAAAATAGAAAATTTAACATTGGTAGAAAACCAATTCATTGAATGTTACCGTGACATTTGCTGGATTTTTAGCAGGATTTTAAATTTCTTATTTTGGAGTGATTATCTACACTCCAAAGATGGTGACCTTCGTGTATTTTTTTTTTTTTAATTTAAAAATCACATAACACTTATTTTTCGAACCGAATAAACGCTTTAAAATTTCTTCACTTATGTACAAGTGCAATTCATCTTGCCTTTGATAAGGCCTATTTGTATTTCGACCATTGTTTTTTTTAACAACAAAAAAAAAAAATTAAACAAAAATGCCCTAGCTTTATTTTAACTCCAACTCTTCAGATTAAAATAGCCGACTTGTTTACAAATGAAATGCATTAGAGTTGATTTCATTTTACATTTTTCTATTCAAACAAGTCGATGGTCACAATTTGGTATTTTTTTTTTTTTTTACAACCTGCACCAACGTAATACAAGCCCCCATGTTTAGAACGGCTGTCGAGGATGAGGGGGGGGGAGGTTTATTCTGAAAGCCGTTCTTAACAGGGAGGGGGGGGTACGTAAAAATTCACCCACAATTTGCTTATTTAGAATTCTATCTAAATAAAAACAAATCTGATGTACGTACCCGTTACGGAACGAAAGTGCCATATTCCAAAAATCACGGAAATTGATTAAGTAGTTTTAGTATAAAAAAAATAAAGGGGGAGGGGGTTACTGTACACACAATTCGAAAAAGTTGTCAAAAAACAAACAAATAAATGTTATCAAAGGCATGATAAGTTACTTTTCTATCTAACTGGATAATTTTCTAGTGTTTTTTATTTTATTCAGCTCGAAGAACAGTGTTTATACACATGTAATACATTGGCGATGTATTGGAAAATTTAAAATGGCGCCTGACTCTTTGACACGGTAAGTTTGGGAAAAGGAATTAAAAATAAAACTAGACAAAATACTGTTAGAAATTAGCTCAATATATGTTACCGTGACAGACTGACATATTCGGTGGGTTTTTAACAGAATTTTTAACTTCTTTTCCCCAAACTTACCGTGTTGAGAGTCAGTCGGGCACTCGGGCACCATTTTAAATTTTCCATACATCGGTAAACACTTTCGAGC
Source organism: Euprymna scolopes (assembly GCF_053919585.1). Lineage (NCBI taxonomy): Eukaryota > Metazoa > Mollusca > Cephalopoda > Sepiida > Sepiolidae > Euprymna > Euprymna scolopes. Next base: position 58,822,591 of record NC_136520.1, on the reverse strand, counting down.
TGAATAAACATGCTGCATTAAATAACACTAAAAACATTCAGTTAGATAGGAAAATAACTTATCTTGCCTTTGATAACATTTGTTTTGACAACTTTTTCGAATTTATGTGTACAGTTAGCAGTATCAGAATTTTTGTAGGAATTTTTGACACCCCTAACACGAAACTGCGAATACAATATAAAAATCTCGTAATTTCTGTTAAAAGTGGGTTATTTATTTTCTTTATGGATTATACTTCCAAAATAAACTATTACAGTTGTTTTAAAAGTAATAAAAATATTTTTATTTTTTTTTTAAAACAGTAATGAATTTTCCGAACTCAATATTTTTCAATTTTTAAACTCAATATTTTTAAATTTTTAAATTTTAAAAATCTATCAAAATTTTTCTATTGATTCTATTTTTACGATATTTTCAGGGTCAATGTGAAATTTTATGTTCTTTCCAATAAACCGAATATAATATTTTAGACAAACGTTTTTTTTAAATTCACGCCCCCCCCCCCATTTTGAAATGTCTATTAAAAAGTAAATAATTAATTTATGTTTAATAGGTTTATATATCACAAATTGAAGAGAAAAGGTCAATAAATATATTCAAATTTAAAACAAAAAAAAAAAAACAGTTTTTTAGAAATTTACCTGTAAAGTCCGAAGTTTAAAACCTTATTTTATAAGAACACATTTTTTCTTTTTGTCTTTTTTTTTTTTTTTAATGAAACCTTGGTCCTTGCTCCTTTAATTGAAAAAAAAATTAGGGCTTGAATTACATTTTTCGAGGAGTTATAAGCTTAGAAAGATAGGGGGTCGAATAATTTACGCCTCTCATTTTGAAATGTCTATTAAAAAGTAAATAATTTATGTTTAATAGGTTTATATATCACAAATTGAAGAGAAAAGGTCAATAAATAATATATTCAAATTTAAAACAAAAAAAAAAATCAGTTTTTTAGAAATTTACCTGTAAAGTCCGAAGTTTAAAACCTTTTTAAAAAAAAAAAAAACACATTGTTTTGTTTTTTTTTTAAAATAAAACCTTGGTCCTTACTCCTTTAATTGAAAAAAAAAATTAGGGCTTGAATTACATTTTTCGAGGAGTTATAAGCTTGGAAAGATGGGGTGGAATTATTCACTATTTTCACGAAATTTCTGACACTGCTAGTGTACAGTAATAAAACAAAAACAAACTTACGAGTAAGCAAAAGGGGATTACATCATTTAAAAATGATTTCGTTTGTTAAACAAGTTAATTTACGTGATTTTTGGAATATAGCATCTTTGTTCCGTGACGAGTACTATGTATTTTTTTAAAACTTAGGTTAATTTTAAATAGCCAAATATTAGTTACTTTATCAGGACTATCAAGAAAAAATTGGTGCTTTTTTACAATAGGACGTCGTCTTGAGGGTTGCCAGACCAGAAAAATATTTGAAGCCGAATCTTTCAGAAAAAAGGTCAAATTTACATATACATTATATATATATATATTATATATACACACACACAAGTCAAATTGAATATTTTAAATTCGGAAATAAAGTGTGCATGATAAATATATGAACATTCATATATTTTTCATTGTGTTTATGTAGATTCATGTTTTAAAAATTGTGGCACTTCTGCATGACGGTGCCATGAAGCGACTGAGACAAGTTATCGGGCCCCCTGTTCTTTGAATGAGAAATGCCCTCTACCGGCCGTCCTGTGAACCTCAACAAGTGTCTCCGAGAAGGCAAAAATATATAATCACGAAACAAAAATATAGGAAAAGCGAAACATTGTATAAAATATAATTTTAATGTTTTAATCTTTTAAAAGGAGTGATTTATGAAAATAAATGTTAAACATGAAACATTTATAAGTTGTTTTTAGAATTATTTGGGGTTTTTTCCTGTACGAGTGATTGTATAAAATGTAGCAATTTTTTTTACAATAAGATTGTATAAAAATATAATTTTAGCAAAACGTAGCAAAGTATAATTTTAAAAACAAGAAACAGGTTTAATATTTTTAAAGACCCCCCCTAAGATTGTATAAACATATCAAAATATAATTTTAACATCGAAGTTCTTTATAAAAATTTAAAATTTTTAATAGTTTTTCAACGAGTGATTTATCGACCCCTGTTCGACTGACACACGCCGTCTATCGGCCGTTATTGAAACTAAAATACAGTCGCCTCATGGCAACGTCATGCAGAATTGCAGAAGTGCCAAAATTGTTTGACACAGGTTTTCAAGTATCCTGAAAACGAATATCGTATGTCAAGTTGTCGCCTACAAAGTTTGTAATAGTGTTATTTAATTTATACCAATTTCAACAGGACACGTAAGTATGTAATGTTTTCACCTGAAAATCAAAATCAATCCACACAAGTACACCGAAATGTTTACAATTTACATGTTCAATTTAGCTTTTGTTCGTAAAAATTTGGTTACAATTATCAATTAGGCCTTTTTCTCAGATTTGGATTCAAATATTTTTTGTGGTTCGACAAACCAGAGGACGACGCTCTGGTTTCCGGCTAGGGATCTTCATCATGTGAGCACCCAAAAATCAACAGATTAGACCATTTCTGTAATGATCAGATTTCTGTTGATTGTAAATTTCTAGGAGGTTAGGTTCACCCTCCCAGGCTTTGCCTTCTCTTTAAGAGAGAAGTTCCTTAATAGCCTGAGGCTGCCTAGGCGCTTTTTGCAGGTCAGAGTGCCCTCTGGGGAGCCGACTTCTCAATTCGACTTTCTTGCAGTGGGAGAGAACTAAATACCCACACCTGAGGACGATGCGCTATTGTAAAGAAGCACAAATTTTTAAAACCCTTTTTACTCTCTCCCATTAAATTTTACTTATATATTTGCAGTAAACTTTTTTTTTTACTTAGAAAAAAGCTTCCTGATCAATATTTCATTTGATTAAATGAAAGACAATGCGCCTGTGAAATCGGCGAGAGATTATACTAAGTCGATAAGGGCGGAGACATAGATTGTCTCTTAAATGAGGCATTCCTAAAAAAGCTTACGCTCACCTGTTCAAAAAGAGAACAGTTTAATTAGCATTTTTTTTTAACCGGCGAAATTTTAGTTTCGTAAGAACTAAAATGATTTTCAAAATCATATGACCTGCAACTGCATTTATTTAGGGGGGGGGGTATAATGACTCGCATAAATGTTTTCGACCCAATGAACTCTTCATAGTCAAATGGGACGATTTGACTATAGATCAGAACTTCATGTCGCGCTTCGTTAAATAATTCGAACAACTAAAATACAAAATTTAAGAGAAGTTTTAAATTATATGATCAGATATATATACATATACACCCAAACCATAGAAAACGGTGCTTATGGACTTTTGTTACCGTGCTATTTTAAGTAGGATTTTCGGTACTCGTGCACTTATGGTACCGTGCTGAAATAACATTTAGAAAGCCATTCTTAACATGGAGAGGAGAGGGTGTTGACTGTTGAACTTTCTTTACTTCCACCTAACAATTTAAAAGATCGTAAAATTCGAACTTTAATACTATTTTAAAAATAGCACGGTCAAGTGCCTAAGCACCAAGTTTCACGATATTTTAAATTGTTTAGTACAAAATTACACAACTTCCCCATATTAAAAATGGCTTTCAAAATAACATTTCAGCACGCTAACATAAGTACCGAAAATGCTGAATGTCATTCAGTGAATTAGCTGAAAAGAGTAGCTCAATACTCAGTGGGCTAGAGCAATGATTATATATATATATATATATATATATATATATATATATTATGGTACTCATGCAGAGAGTAATCAGTACTGAAATAACGTTATTTAAAAAGCCATTCTTAACATGGGGAGGGGAGGGTGTTTTGTACCTATTCTGTACTTTAACCTTACAATTGAATTAAAAAAAACTTTAAACGTGGAAATACGATTTAAAAAAATAGCGCGGATCACTCTGCAATTAGCACCATATTTATATATATATTCATACACTTCCCGGATACATAGTTCAATGACGGAGGAGAATACAGCTGTTAAGAATTATGTTTTATCTTTATAGGAAAAGAAATTCAATAAACTCGCTTTTATAAATGATTTTAAATATTGAAAAGTATAATATACGCACACACAATGTAATTCCGATTTTGTGATATATCGACACTTCTGGTCCCGGCAATCCAGGACAAGATCAAAGTGTAGTATCTGTCCTTCAGATGCTGCAGTTGCTGCACTTCAATTTCTTGTTCTGTCAGTGGAGGAGAAATCTTTCAGGACTGAGACCATTTTTATTTTTATCCCTTTTCTCCACATTAAAAAAGGACCCTGGTGTCTAACTGTCCCGTGGGGATGCATTGTAAATAGGGACAATACGGTTTGTGAGGTACAGTTAAAAGCAAATTCATCTTAATTTTAATTACCTGAAGTTTTCTTAATACAGTGAAAGTATTGTGCGGAACTAACGTTATTTTGAAAGCCATTCTTAACATGGGGAAAGAAGGGTGTTTTTCTTACTATTTCTGTACTTTCACCTAACAATTTAATACACAGGAGATCCATAAAACTTGAATTTAACTCGGATACTACAAGAACGAAATAAACAGCACGGCATCTCTGCATAGACACCAAAATTTTAAAGCTAAAATTACTTTCATTTTTACATCGGGACCGTTATAGAATATTTAACAGATTTTAATTCATAAAATCTGTTTAGTATTTAATTTTAGATGAAAATAAAGGCGATTTTTTTATTTAAAAGAAAAAAAAAAAGAAAGAAAAGGTATTGACGTGTAAAGGTAATTTTATTTTGCGAGAGGAAAGAAGGGGTTACGTATATTCTTAATTTGTGTACATCTACAGGGGGGGGGGAGGGCATTTAATATAAATTATATATTAATTATAAAATTACTTAATAGTAACAATGGAGGAAAAAAAAAAAAAAAAAAACGTAAACCAAACGAAACTTTTCAGCCTTTGTATTGTATATGGCGACATGACAAGTGTTGGCTCAACACTACAGGTTAATTAGAACTCAACTAGTCCTGCCCCTCTCCAAACAATATTTAAATAGGCAACTTCAAACATTTTAACAACAACTAGCGATATATATATACATATATAAAAAAGGTTTAGATTTATATATTTCAAAAAAAATTTTTTTTTAAAGACAAAAAAAAAAAAAAAAAAAAAAAAAAAATTTACAATCCATCCGCCATAATACTCAAGGCGTACAGAATTTATACATACATTGAACAGATATAAATATAAGGACTTAAAATATACTTAACCATAATGTATATATTATATATATGGAAAGAGAGAGAGAGAGTGTGTGTGTGAGAGATAGACTACAGGTAGGTTTGGCATTTACTATATAAATTTAAAAACAGAAATATAGAAAGAAAAATAAATTTAGTTCGAAAAGGAAAGCGACACCGCCATGACGTAGTCGTATTTTTTTAAAAATCAAGTCAAATTTAAAGGATTCTGAGTTGTCATTCAAAAAAAGATACTTTTTCAAACAGCATCAATACTTGTACAAATGAACGCTAGTATAATTCTATAACATCAAGGAATTTCGAAAAATCCAAATTAAAAAAAAAAATTGGATAAATAACGCTGAGAGAGTAGAATCTATCGCATTTTCACAAAACTAAGAGAAAGAGAGAGGAACGCCCTCAATTTCTTTTTTATATAAAATGTCAGTATTATTTTCATCACAAAACGTCTGTTCATCAAATAATGTCCGTAAATAAGTGCCAAGTTTACCTTAATTATTGTGGTATGATCAGGTGGTTGCGTGCAGCTCCGATGTAGACGTATGAATGTTCAATGCAGGTCTCTCTTTTTTTGCTGTATAACGGAGCAAGATGGCGGACCAAGCGAGAAAGATGGCGTTGCACATGCCACGTCAAGGCCTCAGCGATGCGGCTTCTGATTGGTTGATTTTGACCCCTGACCCGACGGTCATCCATTCGACATTCATGACGTAGCGGAAGTGACGAAAATCTACCCGTTGCAACTACGGATCACCGTAAGTGTTATAAAAATCTTCTTTTTTTCCCCTCTCTCTTTCTTCTGCTTGAAGAGCCAAAAAGTGCAAACGTTTTAAGATATGAGACTCAGATATTTTTTTGAAATTTCTTAACCCACAATAATCAAAAGGTAATTTAATATAAATCCCATACCAATACAAAACTCCGCTGATCTAACAGTGAGTATGAATAATTAAGGTTACGACAAATTTAATCCGGAAATATGGAGAAAAAATATAGAGAAATTGATTTTTATCGATAAATTCCCGGAAAAATTATATATTTAATTTAATTTTTTTTAAAAACCTATATCCTGAGTTGAACATATAAAATCAAATAAACTATTTATTTATTTATGTTTCGGACTTTTTTTTTTTTTGTTAGATAAGGATTCAGAATTTGGATTATTCGGACTACTAGTCTCACCTTGATTCTTATAATTGTAACGTTTCGATTGATGTGACACCTGGCCTTCTTCAACTGCCTCTTGTCGAACTTGGAAACCTTTTCTTTTGCTGAATTTAGAAACCGGGACGGAATTTCAATTTCCATGTTCGACTAGAAACTGCCCAATTCAAAAAGATGCACCCGAAGAAAGTCGGAGAATACATCGACCGAAACGTTGTGAATATAACAGCCAGTATGAGAATAGAAGCCCAATCAATCCAAATTTTTTCATCTGTATAATAACAACGGTTATCTTTACGATTACTGCTTTCATTTCACTTCCGGTTACTCGTTTTTAATCGATTTTTTTTTTATGGTATCTTTTGTTTATTAAATTGTTAGGTGAAAGTACAAATAGATAAAGGAAGCCCCTCCCTCCTCCATGTTAAGAATGACTTTTATAAATAACAACTTTATTGTTTAGAAAAAAAAACATTCTTAACATGGGGACGAATAAATAACCGGAAGTAAAGTGGAAACAGTATTTGTAAAGAAAACCATAATAATAATTTTTTTTCTGGAGGCATTTTAAAACAAAAAATAAATCCCGAAAATAAATAGGTTTGTCCATTTTTTTCGTGTCATGTGCTGAATATGTTTTCCGGTCCAAGTCATTTGGCTGTTGCTTTTCTTTTGTAATATGCAAATAAGCCCAAACAAACGCATAAGGAAATATCTACTTCCGCTGACTCATTTTTTCACGTCAACTGTAAGGTGTAGTAGCTGTTCAGCTACTTTCATTTGATGCTTGTTCAAAGAGAGACGACGGATTGGTTTCTTAAAAATATATCCTTTTAAGCAAATACGATATTACTTACCTAATTGTCATGTCGAAAATAGTAACATATCGAAAAATTACGAAAATTCATCGAATAGAACAACTGCTAGTGCTATGGTGTTAAAAAAAGAAAGTTTTTCAATATCGGCTACACATGTTAGACGCCATTAAGATGTAATCTAAAATATGCTTTTCAGAGTTACGCCCCCTTTTTCTGCAATTTTCACTGTCTACTCTAAAATATCTACGAAAAAAAAAATGCAAATTTCCCCAATTTTCCGTAAAAATTACTTTTGGGTAAATGACTTTCTGCTCGATGAATTTTTGTGATTTTGGAATATTTCTATTTTCGGTATGACACTTAAGTAACATAATTTTTGGGGGAGTTTGTATTACTGATTCGAAAAAGTTGTCAAAAAACAAATATATAACAAATAAATGTTATCAAAGGCAAGATAAGTTACTTTTCTACCAAACTGGATATAATTTTGGTGTTTTTATTCAATTTAACATGTTTATTCAGCTCGAAAACCATACAGTGTTTACCGATGTATTGGAAAATTCAAAATGGCGGCCGATTCTCTCTTTAACACGGTAAGTTTGGAAAAAGGTGTAATAAATAATAAACTAGACAAAATACTGTTAGAAATTCGCTCAATATATGTTACCGTGACATAACTTGACATTTATTCGGTGGTTTTTAATAGTATTTTGTCTAGTTTATTATTTATAACACCTTTTCCCAAACTTACCGTGTTAAAGAGAGAATCAGACGCCATCTTGAATTTTCCAATACATCGGTAAACACTGCATGTTTTTCGAGCTGAATAAACATGTTAAATTGAATAAAAACACGAACATTATATCCAGTTTGGTAGAAAAGTAACTTATCTTGCCTTTGATAACATTTATTTGTTATATATTTGTTTTTTGACAACTTTTTCGAATCTATGTGTACAGTAATACAAACCCTTGTTTTTGCTTAAAAGAACATATTAAAAAAAAAAAAAAAAAGATCGAGCTGTCGCCTCGCTTTGAACAAGCACCATTCATCCTGTACTGTCCTAAGGAAGGAGAAATCTTTCTAGACTGAGGCAATTTGATTCACACACACAGTCACACTCCTTAATCAAGAGTGAATCTTTCTTTTTGAGAAGCTGGAAGTTTACATAAAATAATTAACCAGTTATCTTTACGATTCAAGTTTCTACTTCACTTCCGCCCCCCCCCATGTTCTTTTAAAAAGATAATAACCTTATTATTTAGAAAAGTCCTTCTTAACATTGGGAGAGGGAACCTCCCTTTACTTACTTATTCTGTACGTTCTTCAAAGATTAATAAACAAAAGATTCCGTAAAAAAATTGAATTAAAAACAAAGCAGCAACCGGAAGTGAACTGGGAACTTGAATCGTAAAGATAACTAATTGACCTTGTGGAAGTATAATAAATAGAGATTGCCGTTGGCGCTTGTCCGGAACTCCCTCCCGCACATGAAAAAGAAAGAAAGAAAAATCTGTATGTAGCTGTAACAGAAAGAACATATCATACACCAAAAATCACGTAATTTCATCAAGTAGTTTGATTTTTATAAAGAAAATTATTTTCAATCGACTTTGAGTTTTTTTTAATGTCTTCCCTTTCTCTCCATATCAAGAATGGCTTTCTAAAATCTCACAAGTTTGGATTATTTAGAGTTATCTCTCTTGGCGTGACGAGATCGTCGCTAGTAGTTTAGCCATAAAATTTGATCTAAATTTAAAAATAAAACCACTTGATCAATTTAGGGCGGGGGAGGGGCCTACAACATTTTCTTTACATCATGCATATTTTTCTTTATTTTTTATTTTTGTTTTATTTATTTATTTATTTTTTTCAGGGGGCGAATTCTGGACAAGCACCCTAGTATTATTTACCTCTTAGGTATGAGGTTAGATGGGGGGATTTTGAAAGGCCAGCGCATTAAGTGAAGTGCATTCTGATCAACAAAAAATGCTTAAGCACTCCTGTCAGCGTTCCCTGGAAAGGGTGCCTCAGACGATTAACGATAAACTAATCTCTTCACAAAGAGAAGGTAAAGCCTGGGAAGGTGAGCATTCTAGGACTGAACAGAACATTATCTCTGTTCGTCAGCATAAACACCATTTTCGGACTGCAGATGTATTAATGAACATTAGGGGCCTCCCAAGTGCACCATAGAATTTATGCCCTCCTCTCTCTCTCTCTGTATATGTAAATCGATGTAACTTTAATGCTGATTAATATTATCATCATAACTTTTGTATTGTTCAAAAAAAAAAAAAAAAACATTAAAATAAACTGCTAATGAAAAAAAAAAACAAAAGAAAAAAAACTGATACTGGTATAACCGCATGTTTACAAATAAAAGTAACTTCCTGTTTTAAAAGTCGTCCGCACTAAACTCTAAATTAATCTAGAAAACTTTGTTGTATTATCTTCCAGATATTTTTTTTTTTTAATGAAAATCGCTTGAGACAAAGCATGGGGCCACTTTCTTATACATTACATCATTCACGGTTAGATTATGTCCAGCCAACCATTCCAGTGTCTTTATTAGTGTTGAGATGATTAATCGGATTCAGAATTGGGAATTGGAAAAATCGGAACAATTTGGGGGTATCAGAATCAGTAAAATTTGTGCCTATTTTCTCGATGCCAAAAACGATTTTTATTTTTGAGGATTATTTTTGTCTTTGTGTAAAACTTAATTTCCTATTGTTGTTGTTAATGAAAAATGACAAACGGTTATTGCTTTTAAACTATTAATGTATCAATCATACTCCATAAGAATATTTTTGTTTCTGCTAAGATATATGCAAATAGTCCATGGGTTTTTACGATAAAGCAAAAATTTAAAAAAGAGAAAAAAAAATCTTTAAAGTTAAATATTTAGAGATTTTTAAGGAATCAGATTCGGTAATTGTAACAAAATCAGGAATTGTAACAAAATCAGGAATTGTAACAAAATCAGGAATTGTAACAAAATCAGGAATTGTAACAAAATCAGGAATTGTAACAAAATCAGGAATTATAACAAAATCAGGAATTGTAACAAAATCAGGAATTGTAACAAAATTGTAATTGTTACAAAGTCTATGAAAATTGTAACAAAATCAGGAATTGTAACAAAATCAGTAATTGTAACAAAATCAGGAATTGTAACAAAAGCAGGAATTGTAACAAAATCAGGAATTGTAACAAAATCAGTAATTGTAACAAAATCAGGAATTTAAAACAAAATCAGTAATTGTAACGCCTAACGGTTATTAATTTTTAAACTGTTAGTGAAACTAGAATCTGTGGATCACCCTCCACAATTGAATATTTTTTGCATTTTGATAAAATATATGCACAAGCTAATCAAAAACCTTGATTCCAGTAAAGCAACCGGCCCTCACGGTATTCCAATTATAGTACTCAAAAAAAACTTCAACCAGAACTAGCGCCCATACTTACAAAACTGTTTAAACGTTTTCTTAAGGAGAATTGCTTCCTATCACCCTGGAAAATCTCATCAGTATACCCTGTATTTAAGAATTCATTATTTCGCTCATCTCCCTCTCGGTAGAGGCCAATAAGTCACCTATGCGTCATGAGTAAGTTGTTGGAATATCTGTTAAATAGAGAAGTAATCAACCATCTCAGCAAAAATAATCTTCTCAGTGACACACAATATGGTTTCCGTTCTGCTAGATCTACAGCAGATGTGCTTACAGTTATATCTCATAGGATTAGCGAATCTTTCGATGGAGGCAACCTTTCTAGGGCAATTGCTCTTGACATATTGAAGGCCTTTGATAGGGTATGGCATAAAGGTTCACTTCACAAGATTTCCAGCTATGGTATAGCTGGAAATGTCTTCTCAATTATTAAATCATTTCTCTGATAGGTTCATAAGAATAGTGGTTGGTGGGCAGAAATCAGAAGCTCTCAGTATTAATGCTGGAGTTACTCAGGGGTCCATCCTGGGCCCAACTCTCTTCCTGATCTACATTAATGATCTTCCAAATCACATCCTTACATCATTCATAGACATTTATGCTGATGACACTACCATCTATGGTAATACATCTAAGACCGTAAATGACCAAGTTCTCTCCGATTCTCTCTCTTCTGATCTTGAGCATGTGGTACGATGGGGAAAGAGGTGGCTGATTACTTTTAATGCATCTAAAACCAAGCTTTTATCTTTACATCATCAATGCTCTGATTCCCATCTGGCATCAATTAAAATGAATGGCTCTCGTCTTGGGGAGGCCTCATGTTTTGACAAGCCTCTGAGCTTGACCTTTACTCCTGATCTTAAATCGAACAGGTACATCAAATCTGTTGCCAAGGCCGCTGGAAAAATGGTGGGATCCTTCTATCGATCCAATAGATATCTCACTGCTGATGCAATTCTCTATCTGTATAAGAGCCATTTATTCGACATGTCCAAGGATGGAGTACTGTTGCCACATCTGGACAGAAGCTGCTAGAAATGACTTATCCTGCCTTGATAGAGTTCAAAATAGAATTCCTAGCCTTGTGGGGGATGTTCTTTTCTCTTCCCTGCAACCTCTTTCTCACAGAAGAGATGTTGCGAGTTTGTCTCTGATGTATCGTTATTTTCATAGCAAGTGCTCGACTGAGCTTCAATCTATGTTCCTCCCCCTCGCCTAACTTTCACAAGAAACACTCGTCTAACTGAAAACACTATCAATAATTCCCCCCACTCTTTATCTGTGCTTAAACCTAAACGTAGATTCCATGAACAAAGCTTCTTTCTTAGAACTGCACGCCTGTGGAACTGTCTTCTGTTTTCCTGCTTTCAAGCTGACTACAATCTGATTGTCTTCAAGTCCAACGTAAACAAGTTCTTAGTAAGCCATTCCACTTAAGTTAACAAATTTACCGAATTTTCATTACTAACGATTACTATATTGTCCAATTGACTACTGTACACTCTTAACCCTTATTCTCGAGTGATCTCTGGGCCTGGATAAGTGATGATGCCTACGTAAAAAACAAAAAACAAAAAAAAAAGCATATTCAATCGGTTTTTACAGAAATCCAAAAATTAAAAAGAAAAGAAAAAGAACACTTTAAAGTTAAGTATTTAGAGGCTTTAAAGAAATCAGAATCGGTAATTGTATCGGAATCAGGAATAATTTTGGAATCGTTCCACCACTAATCATTTCAAACAGTGTATCTTTTTTTAAACAATAGACCAGAAAACACATATCAGCTGCGGGTATAGTCACCGCAACAATTTTATCCATGATGTAAACTTGATAGAAAATACAGGGTGACCCCCCAAAAAACAGAAGCTAAATGGAGGCCATCTAGAACTTATGCTGTAGAATGGAGAAAAAAAGGCCAAAGACCGTAGTGTTTTGATGTGATGTTTTGAATATAATAAACTAGTTATGACCAAAGTTTCATTTCATTTTGACAAAACACTAAGAAACGGGGCCTAATTAGAGTTGTATTATACTGGTGACTAGAAGGGAAACCCAACGTTGCCTGGGATCGACTGATGATCAAAGAATCTTTCACCCTCCCAGATTTTTATTGTCATCAAAATTGGGGAAATCACCCGTTTTTCAATCATGTCGATTGATTATCTCTTCTAGTTGGAGACCCATCGCCGAGCACAGCTTCCTCCCTGTGACTTAGTCTACAATACATTCTAATCTACACTGCAATGTAGACTTCAAGGTATTGTGCACTAAGTCACATGAAAGTTTAAAATGTAAAAGTCAAGTATCATGCTTCAATTGTGCTCTAAAAAGAATTCATCTCTATCATATCAAAGAACCTACTGTTGATTTTATATGGCTGACCTTGCTGCTTGTGTGGTGATAAAACTTCTCAAATGTACTTGGGATGTTAGGCTGTGTAAGGTGTTAACTCTGGTCAAAATTGTCTGTTGTCATCGAAATCAGTGAAATCGGCCATTTTTCAATCACATCGATAGATTACCTGCTTTAGTTGGGGAATTATCACTGTGTATTTGGAGGAAGCTTCACATGCTTCTTCAAATTGACTTAGTTCACAATACATTATAGTCTACATTGCACTGTAGAGAACCTATTGTTTATTTTATGAAACTAACTTTTATATATAATGATTTGAATTAAAGTTTAAAATGCAAAAGTCAAGTATCATGCTTCGGTTGTGCTCTAAACAGAAACATTAATTTTGAACGCACCCCTGTCATATCAAAGAATCTGCTGTTGATTTTATATGTCAGGCCTTTCGGCTTGTGTGATAATAAAGTTTCTCAAATGCACTTGTGATGTTAGGCTTGACCTTTACCCCTGATCTAAAATAGAATATGTACATCAAATCAGTTGCCAAGGTCGCTGGAAAAATGATGGGATCTTCCTATCGATCCAGTAGATATCTACCTGCTGATGCAATCCTCTACATATATAAGAGCCAGATATGTCCAAGGATGGAGTATTGCTGTCATATCTGGGCAGGAGATGCTAGGAAGACCTTATCCTGCCTTGACAGAGTTCAGAATAGACTTCGTAGCCTAGTGGGGGATGCCCTTTTTTCTTCCCTGCAACCTCTTTCTCACAGAAGGGACGTTGCGAGCATGTCTCTGTTTTATCGTTATTTTCATGGCAAGTGCTCGTTTGAGCTGCAATCTATGGTCCCCCCTTGCCAAACTTTCACAAGAAACACTCGTCTAGTTGAAAACACTATCAATAATTTCATCCACTCTTTATCTACGCCTAAACCTAAACGTATATTCCATGAACAAAGCTTCTTTCTAAGAACTGCACACTTGTGGAACTGCACACTTGTGGAACTCTCTTCTGTTTACCTTCTTTTCAGCTGACTACAATGTGGCTGCTTTCAAGTCCAATGTAAACAAGTCCTTGATGATCCGTTCCCCTTAAGTAATCCAATTTACCAAATTTACGCTTCTATGATATTGTCCTTTTGTCCACTGTACACTCTTTAACCCTTGTCCTCAACTGGCCTCTGGGCCTTGATAAGTGGTGATTCCTTTGTAAAAAAAAATAAAAGAAAGGCATATAGAGAACATTTTTCATAGTTCAATGTTGTCTCTCAATATTTTCTGAGCTTTGTAGTCACAAGTGGAGTTCTTGTTTTACAGACATCTCGTTGCAGAATTGTCTATAGACTTCTTCCATAAAGTTTGTTCCTCTGTCAGAAGATGCGATATTTGGGATTTCTCTGTGATGGCGGAAGAATTGGTATAAACCGCGGGTGATGTCAATAGCATGATCCTTTGCACACAGTATGGCTCTGAAGTACCGGTCGAAGCTGTCCAGTATTGTTAGGATGTATCGTTTCCCTTTTGAATTCGACATTGTTACAAAGTCTATGAAAATGAGTTCAAAGGGTCTCTTTTCCCTCTTGGAGTGACCAAAGGGCCAGTGGGCATGTCCGCCATAATTTCCCTTGCATTTTGCACAAATATCACAAGAATTGACATATGCCTGAATGTTTTGATTCTTCAACTCCCACCAGTAGTTGGAAAGAAGTTCATGCATACGAGTTATGCCTGAATGGTTGCATTTAATACAAAGGAAACGTCTGTATATTATTGTTGTTGTGGTTGTTGTTGTTAATTTCCTTTTACTTTAACTTGTTATTATTCTTATTATTGCTATTATTCTTGTTATTAAGTATTAGCAACAATACTTTACAATGATTTTAAGTGTCTAGATGAAACCACTGTCAAAAATTTTCCCCACTCCTTATCTGTGCCAAAATCAAAACGTAGATTCCATGAACAAAGCTTCTTTCTTAGAAGTGCACACCTGTGGAACTCTGTTCCGGTTGCCTGTTTCCCACCTGACTACAACCTGGATGTCTCCAAGTCCAATGTGAACAAATTCCTGATGAACCGCCTCCTTAAGTAAGACACTTTATCAGATCTCCAAAACTAACATACTGTACACACAATAACCCTTATCCCCGAATGGCTTCCGGGCCTTGATAAGTGGTGACTACCTTGTAAAAAAAAAAAATAATAATTTAATGTAAATTAAAAAGGTTAGCCGCAAAGACTATAATTCTTTTATGTTTAAATAAAATTTCATATCTTTCAAAGCCATCTAAATTTCGCTAATGAATTTTTAAAACCTTTCTTTTCTCTGTACTGCGTATTTTGTGTTCTTTTTTTTTTTTTTTTACACAGGCATCACCACATTATCAAGGCCAAGAGGCCACTCAAGGATAAGGGTTAAAGAGTGTACAGTAGAAACTGGACAATATAGTAATCATTAGTAATGAAAATTCGGTAAATTTGATAACTTATATGGAACGGCTCATCAAGAACTTATTTACGTTAGACTTGAACACAACCATATTGTAGTTAGCCAGAAAGCAGGAAAACAGAAGACAATTCCATAGGCGTGCAGTTCTAAGAAAGAAGCTTTGTTCATGGAATCTACGTTTAGGTTTAGACACAGATAAAGAGTGGGGGGAATTATTGATAGTGTTTTCAGCTAGACGAGTGTTTCTTGTGAAAGTTAGGCGAAGGGGGACCATAGACTGAAGCTCAGTCAAACACTTTCCATGAAAATAACGATACATCAGAGACAAACTCGCAACATCTCTTCTGTGAGATAGAGGTTGCAGGGAAAGGAAAAGGACATCTCCTACGAGGCTACGATTTGCCTTACACATAAATTCCTTGTACTTTCTTGTTAATATATGCTTATCTCGGCATCAGTATTTTTAATTTGGTAAATTCTTTGATGAATGAAAATATTAAGCCTGTTTACGGATTTGGTGTTTTGCATGTAAAAGTTCAGCTTGCATGATCAGCTTTCGTGAATGTTTATCATCGCGTATCATTAAAATTGTTTTTAGAAAAAACAAATGAAGCATGCATGGTCCCCCGTGAGTGCACAGTGGACAAGGCATAAAAACAATGACTAAGTTCAGCATTTGCCTCCCCCCGCCCATTTAGCCCCAAAAGTCCCCAGAGGATGTCAAATCCTGATGCAAATGAACAAACGGTGCAGTTTTACGCCTTAACATATGTAAATTTGAGTTCAGCACCATGCAAAACTGCTAAATAAACATACACAGAACATTTTGGACAAATAAGATAAAATATTCCCCAAAATGGAGTGTTTTTATTAGTCCTAAAAGAGCCCCTGGGGCATACCCAAGAGTTATCGCGAAGTATAGACAAACAAAATTATACAGAAATCAGTTAGTTACAACTTTTCAGAAAGTTTTATAAAAATCCAAGGCATCAATTTTTTTTAATAAGCACAAAAGTGTCAGTTTTAACCATTTTAACCCGAAAGGCACCTCTAGGGGGGGGGGGAACTGGAGTTTTCCCGGAAATCCATTCTGTATTTTTTTACTCATATCATGTTTAATGTTTGTGCAAAATTTCAAAAAATTCCAAAGCATAGTTATTGAGAAAAGTACGGACAGACAAACGGACGAACGGACAAGGGTGAATTTACAGGTCCACCCTTCTTTTTTGTGGGGGAGATTTTGGTGGGGGAGATTTTGGTGGGGGAGATTTCTTGAAAAGTTTGTCAATAAGTGGACCATGTGGTTTGGTTTTCTGGAGGGCACGTCATACGATCTTAGTTAGGGTCTCGTCTTATTACTGCTTGTTCGCAATGGTGAGATGGTTGTAAATTCTATCTGTTGAAATGGAAGAAGCGGAGTGATGAACACAAAATGTGAACAAGAACATTTTGCTATGTGTGTATCATAGTGACAAGCTGCAAATTTTTTATATCTCCGAGCCACCACGAACGGATGTATATGTTCAAGTTGGAACCGCTTAATGCAAATGTAACACTTGCTGGGCTAGGGTCATTTGATGTCTTTAGTTTCTTTTGTCCACTGCTTTTGCTAAGCATGTCAGCCCATACATTAGATTCACCTTCCACATATTCTCAGACGAATCTGTAGCACAATATTTCCTCCTGCCTTATTCATATTTTTGCATTCTTGAATTGTCTCTGGTCGAGATGTTATAATATTGGGGGGTCCCATCTGGCGGGAATCAAACAGCATGAAAGAAAGACAACGCAAACATAGGTCGCCAGAGAACTGCCGTCCGAGCTTACTTTATTAGAGAGTGCCATGCCTAAGGGTAGATAACTCTTAGGATTATGTCCCTTTACTTGTGGACATCACATCCCTCCTCATCTTGGTGGGACGACCTGTCTTCTTTTACTTTTTACTATTTTTTTTATTTATTTATTTATTATTATTTTTCTTTCTTTTTTTTTTATTAATTCCAAAAATTTTTTTTTTGTATTAAATTCCGAAAATTATGTAGTGTGAGCTCATCACGAAAAATAATCACCTGTCACCAGATATAATGTTGGGGGCTCCCGTCTGGTGGGAATCAAACAGCATGAAAGAAAAACAACGCAGACATAGATGTTGACAACAGCTCGGTCGCTAGAGAACTGCCGTCCGAGCTTACTCTATTAGAGAGCGCGCATGCCTAAGAGCAGATAACTCTTAGGGTTATGTCCCTTTATTTGTGGACATCACAGATGTATCAGCGATTTGTGGTCTGTAAATAATACGAAGGGGTGGTTGCGTCGTAAGAAATAATCAAATTTCAGTATTACCTGTTTCACTGCAAATGCTTTGTATTCTGTTGTGGATCAGTTTTGTTCAGTGGGGTTGAACATGTTAGAAGCAATTGCAACTATAGTCTTTTTTCAGGGTTTCTTGCATTAAGATCGCACCGCATGCAATATCGCTGGCATCTGTCATTAATGTAAAAGGATTTGAGAAATCAGGAAAGGAGATGATAGGCGGTCCTTAATTTTTTGAAATGCCCTGTCGGCTTTTTCCCTCCAGAAGAATGGTTTATTGTTCTTATTAAGCTCATGTATAGGAGCCATAATTTTTTAAAACATGTCCGATCTAATTTGTTAATGTAGGCATGTCTTCAGGAATTATTTGATCCATTCTGTAATTCTTTCTTTGAAGCTGGCGGCATCATTTCTTTGGTGGCTCGAATGTATTGGGTCTGCCTTGAATCCTTCATGGTTTATTATGCGTATGCGTCCAACGAATTCTGCTTCAGGCATGAGGAATTAGCATTTGTCTCGGTTTAGTTTCTGGCCAAATTTATGGAGAGCAGCAAAGAGTTGTTCAAGAGCAAGGATTTTTTTTCTTGTTTTTTTTACACGGTGGTCACCACTTATCAAGGCCCGGAAGCCACTCAGGGATAAGGGTTATTGCAAGTACAGTACGTTAGTGTGGAGATTTCATGAAATGTTACTTAAGGGGGTGGTTCATTAGGAATTTGTTAACGTTGGACTTGAACACATCCAAGTTGTAGTCCGGTGGGAAACAGGCAGACGGAACAGAGTTCCACAGGGGTGCAGTTCTAAGAAAGAAGCTTTGCTCATGGAATCCACGTTTTGATTTAAGCACAGATAAAGAGTGGGGGAAATTTTTCACAGTGGATTCAGCTAGACGGGTGTTTTTCATGAAAGATTGGCGAGGGGGTACCAGAGATTGGAGTTCAGACGAGCACCTGGCATGGAAATAACGATAAAACAAGGATAGGCTCGCAACGTCTCTTCTGTCGGAGAGAGGTTGCAGGGTAGAGAAAAGGGCATCCCCCACTAAGCCACGAAGCGTTTTGGCTGGGATTAAATTATCATCGATATAAGACAAAATGTTATCACGATAGTTGACCGTGCATAAAGCTTCTGCTATGCAGCATGAAAATATTTGTCCTGTAGATATGAGACTAAAGGCTAGACGGGTTAGGGTTAGGGTTGTATTGATAGCATCGGTCCAGTGAATGCTGTTTTGTATCAGCCTTGTTCGTCGATCTCAATTTGCCAATATCCATTGTGTAGGTCGAGGGAGGCAAAATATTTCTTTCCTTTTCGAATTTTGTTGAATAGATGATCAATCTACGGCATTGGATAAGGGTCCAAATCGACTAAGATCTTGTTAAATGTCCTTTTGGAGTTTGCGACGACAAGGATGGATCCATCTTTTTCCGCACTGTGAATACTGGGCTATTAAAACCTTTAGGGTTGGTGCATTTTTTCTATGATGCCCTCGTTTGCCATGCGTGTAATTTTGGAGTCGGCCTTAGTTTCTAATGCTTGAGCAATCAGATGTTGTTTCTGACTGCATAATTGTCTGCTTGTCGACATATTGGATGTTTAAATTTGCCGTGGCTTCTAACTCATCTCTGTTTAGGTGGTTTGGTAGTGATAATCCGTAGTTGTTTTTTAGCAAAGTTAGTTTCTCTTCTAAGGAGTGTAATTCGGGTTTTAGTTCTTTCCCAGCATTAGTATTATGTGTGTCATTGTTATCATTGGCTGCTCCTGCTGTTTGGGCATCTTGGCTCCTGCTGATGTAAGTTGTACTTTGATTATCTTGTTATTATAGGCTCAATTGGAGATCTTGTATTTCATAATATAACACCATGACGAAAAGACAATGTTTTATTCCAAAAATCACAAATTGATCAAATAGTTTTATTTTTAAATAAGAAAATGAAATATAATGTCTAAGCAAGGAGTGACTGTCTCGCGACACCATTTAGAAAGCAGGCTAAAGAAACAAGGGAGAGAACTCCAAATAATTCAAACTTGCGAAATTTTAGAAAGCGATTTTTTTTTTAGATAAAGGGAAAAAAACAAACTAAATTCACCTAAAAATTAAATGATCTTATACTGGACAAGTACCACAGCTTCCTATGAATATATAACTTTATTTTGGGGAGATTGAAAGACACAAAAGAATGAAACAATTATTAAAAATCAGTAATGTACGCACAATCTGATGACGTAAATGATTCTATGGTGAGTTTGGGAGGTCTCCACTTTGCTCCTGACCAAAAGGCGAAAATGAATACTATCCGGTCTACCCTTAAGTGTACCAGTCTGTATTTATTTTAAAATCAATTATCAATAAGTGACGCGTGGACTCGCTACGTACACTCGCTACGTAAGAGTACTAGATAAAAAAAAAATAAATAAAAGATTCTTGTTTTAGTAAGCCTGTATTTTAATAAAAATTATTATAACATGAAAATCTAACACGGATATTAGTCGATAAAGTAGATTGATTTCTTTTTTTTTTTTAATATGTCGTTTAAAGCAAAAACAAGATTACATACTTAATTGGCATGTCGAGAATAGTAATATATCTAAAAATTATGAAAATTCATCGAGTAGAAAGTTATTTATAAGTAATTTTTACAAAAGATTGGGTAAAATTGCATTTTTTCTTAGACATTATAAAGTTGACTAAAGAGGGGACATAACTCGGAACGAATATTTTGGATTACTTGTTCATGGGCCGCTTCCACACTATTAGGACGAAATTTCGGATATCGTAATACTGAATTTCGCATGAAAACAACGGTATTTTACGTATTCCTTGTATTTTTTAGATGATTATATCCCAAAATTACGAAAATCGATAAGGTAGAAAATTATTTATTAAAGAAAATAAAAATGGAATTTGATGAAAACGATCGTAAGACACATGGGAGTTCAAAAGGGAGGTAATTTTCCGTTTCGATTTAAAAAGATGGCGGCAATTTTTCACCTGCTACCACGATTAAAGTTTTTTTTGTTAATAATTCAGTAATATTCAGGTAATTCCGACGGCATAATATGGAAGCTACCATTGTTACTTATTAGACTTGACAAAAAAATCAGTTGAAACCATTGTTTTTATCTGAAAAAACTCCATTTACCGACTGCAAAATCTGGTCCCAATAGTGTAGAAGCGCACTTTTTTTTATTTATTAAAAAACAATATCAGTTGTTCTACTCGATAGGTGTGTCAGAAATTTCGTGAAAAATAGTGAATAATTCCACCCCGTCTTTCCAAGCTTATAACTCCTTGAAAAATGTAATTCAAGCCCTATTTTTTTTTTTTTTTCAATTAAATGAACAAGGACCAAGGTTTCATTAAAAAAACAAAAAAAACGTGTTTTAAAAAAAAAGAAAAAAAGGTTTTAAACTTCGGACTTTATAGGTAAATTTCTAAAAAAAACACTACTTTTTTTGTTTTAAATTTGAATATATTATTTATTGACCTTTTTCCTTCAATTTGTGATATATAACACTTTGGTGAGTAAATTAATTATTTACTTTTTAATAGACACTTGAAAAGGGGGGGGCGTGAATAAAAAAAAAAAACGTTTGTCTAAAATATTATATTCGGTTTATTGGAAAGAACATAAAATTTCACATTGACCCTGAAAATATCGTAAAAATAGAATCAATAGAAAAATTTTGATAGATTTTTAAAGTTTGAAAATTGAAAAATATTGAGTTCGTAAAATTCATTACTGTTTTTTAAAAAATAAAAAAAATATTTTTATTACTTTTAAAACAATTTTAATAGTTTATTTTGGAAGTATAATCCATAAAGAAAATAAACAACCCACTTTTCAAAGAGAAATTACGAGTTTTTTTATATTTTGTTCGCAGTTTCGTGTTAGGGGTGTCAAAAATTCCTACAAAAATTCTGATACACCTATCTACTCGATTAATTTTCGTAATTTTTGGATATATTACTATTTTCGATATGACAATGAAATATGTAATATTGTTTTTGCTTAAAAGGACATTTAAAAATCGATCTAATCTCAACAGGCATTATTGCACGTCATAAAGAATGTCTTCCCACGAGGGTTGAATGCGACACAAGGTCGAGTTTAATGCAAATCGCTTTGGATGTGGCCATTTCAAAACACCACCTGGCGCTCTTATTTAACACGTGACTGGTAGGAGGTGGGGGTCCGTTGGCATCTGTCAGCAAGGGCGTTTTAGGCGATCAGTGGCATACAGAGGGGGATGGAGATTGAAGCGAAGCGGCAGCGGCGGTCCCAAAATCAAATCATATTCAACGTATCTTCTTTTTTTTTCATAGTATTTCTCAGTACTGAGAAATATTATGAGTACTATGACTTATACTAAAGTCTTTGTTTGGACGTACAATTAAAGGGTGTTCGTGAGCATCATCAGATCTTTGTATGCGACTCTAGGCGACAAAACGATCCTCCCTTGCTTTCGGATGAGGTAATGCCTGGGAAGACCGCCTTCTGAAAACGGAACACTTTAATCCTAGCCAGAGGGCCGGATAAAAATGTAATTAGTCATCTGTATTTTTTTTTTTTTTTTTTTGTATTAATAACTTATTTATCATCCTAGCAAGAAGTAAATGATGTAGAATCGAATGACGTGTCATCGAGCATGTCATTCGATTGTGTGGTGTTTCTTGTTACGGTCGAAGTATTCATAAGTCACTTTGTAACGTTAGATAACAAAACGTAAGCAAGTCTGTCGTCACCAAGTCCGACTAAAAAACATTAGTACATCAATACTCTCCGATACTCGTCCCCACTCCACAAACATACACCAAAATGAGATTCTTCATTTTTTAGGCGATTACGCGTGAACAGTGAACACTAAAAAAATCTGACAGGAGGAGGAGGAGGAGGAGGAAGAAGAAGAAGAAGAAGAACAACAACAACAATAACAGCAACAAAGATATTTAGAATTTAGAGTGGAGGATCAGTTTCAAATATAAATTAAACGCGAAATAATACCCCATTTCCAGGCTATTTTATATTTTAGGACAGTTAACCTTTTTATGGCTAATTCTAGTAAGTAAACTTAAGTCGAGTTAGAAGGTTGTGAAAATCACAAAAAATTTATCTCCTATAGCAAAAAAAAAAAACAAGAAAAAACGGTGTTTAAGAGAGTCGACAGATCTATTTTTTTTAAATATGTCGTTTTAAGAAAAAAACAAAAACAATATTGCGTACTTAATTGTCATGTCGAAAATAGTAATATATCCAAACGTTACGAAAATTCATCGAGTAGAAATTTAGGCACTTCTGCACTCTGCAGTATGCGAACAGCGGGGATTGCTAGGGGGCGATAATTCCAATTATTTCTTGGTCCAATAACACGGCATAAATAACAAACAAGAATTTTTTTCCGAGCAGAAAAATATTTGAAAATCAAAACATTTATTGTATGCCAGTATATAATTGTAAGGCAGTTGCACAGTTTAATCAAGACATTAAAAAATGAAACTATCGAAAAAAGGTTATATTGTACGTATCTGTTTTGGACTGAAGATCTCCGGAAAAAAAAAAAAATCACTTAATTTAATGAGTAGTTTTTTTTTTTTTTTTTTTTTTTTTTTTTTTTACAGCCCCAAAACACGTTTTTATGACAGCACGTTGAAGGGAGCCATCTTAACTAACTCGGTTTGAAGCACCGACACTCTCTCCCCATCTTAAATACTAGCTTTTCTTCCTAAAAATACTATCTTTTGCCCGGTATCATAACAAATTGTTTTTTTTTCGCTGTAAAAAAAAAAAAAAAAAAAAAAAAAAAAAAACTATTCGCAGAAATGCCAAAAGTTATTCATAGTTAAAAGTAATTTTTACAGGAAAATAGGGTAAAATTGTATTTTTCTTAAATGTCATAAAGTAGACAATAAAGAGCACATACACAGGGGACATAACTCAAACGAATATTTTAGATTGCTTGTTCATTGGCGACCGACATTTAGACTTATTTTTTTTTCTTTTCTTTTTTACTAAAAACACAAAAGCAGTTGTTCTACTCAATGAATTTTCGTAGTTTTTTTTTTTTTTTTTTTTTTTTTTTTTTTATCTATTACTATTTCCGACATGGCAATTAAGTTCGTAATATTGTTTTTGCTTAAAACGACATAATTAAAAGAATCGATCTGTCGATTCTTTCTTAATAAGCCAAAAAAAAAAAAAAGCAAATAAATAAATAATGCCGTAAAATAGTAGACTGTTCCAGAAATGAGGTGATCATTTTACGTTAAATTTATATGCAAAACTGATCCCCCACTCTAAATTCAATGTTTATCTTTTCATCCAGTTTTTTCAAAGTATTCACTCGTAATCGCCTAAAAAAGTAGAATCTTATTGGGTGGGGGGTTAATTGAAGAAGTTGATCTATGATAATACCAAAACTTTACATAAAATCACTGGTTAATTCCTATTATAGTCAAATTATTTAGAACTGAAAGGGTAAAACCATAGTTTTAAGATTTCTTCTTTTTTCTTTTTTTTCACTTAAGCTATATTTAAAAAAAAAAAAAATAAAATAATAATAACTAGCAGGATTCGTGGAAATTCCATGAAATGATAAATATATTTAATCTCTATATATAAAAGCGAAAATGTGTGTGTGTGTGTGTGTGTGTGTGTGTGTGTGTGTGTGTGTGTGTGTGTGTGACTATATGTTCGCTTTTTGTGTATGTCTGCAAAAGGCTTTTTTCCGAGGCCTTCTTGGGGGAGTTGCTCCTTCTTAAAACTTTTTATATCACGTCTAAATGATAATATCTATGACTTAACAATGGGGGTCGCCTTTTTATTTAATTTGCCCGACTTTTATTAGCTCGCCGCGTCTTCGAAAAGCAGGGGAAATAGTAAGTGGCTTGCAGCGCAAAACTAGGTCAGACATCACACCACTTCCTCGCACCTGTATATTTTACTTTATAAACCTTATGTTAACACGCTTATCAATTCTTCTTCCCTCGAGGCAGTGAGGTGGTTAGGTGTCTGGCTTTTTTTCCCTTTCGTTTTCACCTTCGTGTCAAGGCTTCAGGGTTCAATCCTACCATCCTACTAAAACTTTTTTTTTTCTTTTACATCTCCGAACACCCGGCCAACGTTTTTTTTTTTTTTAACACACACACCTCCAAACACCCGAGAAACGCCGGGTACCTCCCGCTAGTCTATCATATAAATCTCACCTGACTGTTTAAATGTATGTATGTATGACTGTTTGTATGTATGTCTGCCTAAAACTTTCGACACAATTGACGGATTTTCACGAGATCGGTATCGTTTTGAAGCTCAACCCTTCGGATGACAAATATCGAAAAATTAGCCAAAAACATTAATTCCTTCACCGTCAACTGGGCACTTTTCCACAAGGAGGGATCGCTTTTGTTTGCTGATATTTTTTCGAAAGTCATCCCCTTTTTTTGATTGACAAAGACGTCATGTTTTTTTTTTTCACATTCTTTTTCCTCCTTCGCAGTATGGGTTCGAGACTGCCTGCCTACTACCATTTTTTAAAAAAAATGTTTTGCTCAAGACACATCCCCAAACACCCGGGCAATGCCGAGCACACTGGCTAGTCAACAAACAAAGCTGATATTTTTTTGGATAACACATTTTTTTTTTTAACAGAAAAGTCAATACAGTTTTTTGAAAGCAAAACTACTTTTAAAAAAAGACCAAATTCACAAAATTTGGCTTAAAAAAGGCTAATCTTGCAATCCTGAACAAGAATATGAGAGTTACCGCTCTTTGATATAGCCTCATTTTTGAATATTCAATTACTGAAAGTGTAACTTACGGACTAAGGAAGGAATAAGCAGCATATTATATATATAGACTAGCGGGGGGGGGGGGGTACCCGGCGTTGCCCGGGTGTTTGGAGGTGTGAGTGTTTTGGGTTAAATGAAAAGAAAAATCGTTGGCCGGGTGTCCCGGGTGTTTGTTTTAAAAAAAAAAACAAAGCCTTGACGCGCAGTTGGAAAATAATAAAGTGTGAAAAAAAACGTACGACGTTTAATGGCAGGTGCCTGTTTTTGACGAGTTAATGACACCAACTCTGAGTGCGAAAAGCTTAATGCACATGCGGCGATCGAAAATTGTTGAATATTTGTCTTTTGAAAGTCGGGCAAATTAAATAGACAGGCGACCCCGGTTGTTAATTCGTAGATATTATCATTTAGGCGCGATATAAAAAGTTTTAAGAAGTTGTGAGGCGACCGATTGCTTCTCGGAAAAAAGCCTTTCTTTGACATACACGAAAACGCGTGCACACACACACACACACACACACACACACACACACACACATTTTCACTTTTATATTTATAGACTAGCGGGGGTACTCGGCATTTCCAGGGTGTTTGGAGGTGTGTATGTAGGAGAGGGTGACCCTGTTTTAGTATTATAAAAAACACACAATGTTAAAAAAAAATTGGAAAAGCCAAAACAAAGCTAAACAGCGAAAAATGTAAAAAAAAAAAAAAAAAGAAAAAAAAAAAAGGTGTAAAAGAGAAAAAAAAGTTTAGGTAGAAAGACAAGCTCAAACCGGAATCATTGAGGCTAAGGCGGAAAAAAAATGCCCAACACGTTACCCCTATGCCAAAGAAACATACACTCAATAACGGAAAAATTAAACCTTTAAAAACACTATCAGGTTGTTTAAACTAACGTCAACGTTTTCTAGGTCAAACATGACGTCATTGTTGTAGTAGAAGGAGGAGAGAAAATGAAGGAACTATTTTTTCGGCACCCTCCTTGTAGAAAAGGGTCCAGTTTAGGGTGAAGGAATTAATGTTTTTGGCCAATTTTTTTATATTTGTCGGGCGAAGGTTGGAGCTTTAAAATGATACCTATCTGGTGAAAATCCGTGGCCCGTGTCAAAAGTTTTTGTGAGACATACAAACACACACACATACACACACAAACATTTTCGCTTTCATATATATAGATGGTAAATGCTGAAACATAAACTATGCAGCGGCAATAATTATAATAATAATTTTTAAAAAATTTACCAATAGTTGAAGTTCATCAAACTAACTACAAAATTATTAACGAGTTATCTCCTTTCTATAGCTAGCCTCGTTCTTGACAGGTTTATGAAGATGGCGACTATGTTTCTTGGTGATTTACAATTCCGGCACTTTACATGTACAACAAAACTTATAGCTTCAATGCTATTTCACTCAGAATAATTTATGTGACTAAAATAGGAATGAACTAAATCCACAAATAAAACTGAGTAATTTAGCAAAATAATAGATCATATTGAAACGGTTAGCTCCTTAAATGGTTGATAAATTTTATTGATTAGGTTTTTCTGATTTTCCAAGCAATGGCAGGACAAATTAATCCATGTCAATTGTCTGGCTTTTACAGATTTAGTTTTAATAAACACAGTTTAATTTTATTGTTTAATAGCAAGGTAATCGGCATTGCATGGTGATAAAATATGATATTTTAATTTATGCAGATTTCATATTTATTATTATGGAACCAATTCTCTATTGATCATTATATTGTACCCAATATATAGTATTGATTTCAAAAGTAAAAAAAAAAATAATGTCTTGCGTGCCATCAGCTAGAATTTAAACCCTTAGTCTTTACTGTTTGAGCTATAGTCAGATGAATAAGAAATAGTTAAAAATGAACCGAATTTAACATATAAACGTATACTTGCGCATGTGTACTAGTCAATTTACTATTACCAAGTTCCAATTTTTTGCAATTTTGATCTTT
Organism: Euprymna scolopes; assembly: GCF_053919585.1. NCBI lineage: Eukaryota > Metazoa > Mollusca > Cephalopoda > Sepiida > Sepiolidae > Euprymna > Euprymna scolopes. Next base: position 58,795,017 of record NC_136520.1, on the reverse strand, counting down.
TAGAATCCATTTTTATTGGTTAAAAAACCATAAAAGAACGGGCCACAAAAAATGCTAAAATTTTACCCGCCTTGCACTACTTTGTGACGTTGCATCTCGGAGGAGATGCCCTTTGAAAAAAAAAATGGAGATAGACAGACATAGTGAGTTTCGTAAATTAGATTTCTTACAAAACAAAACATACTCTCCCTTAATCCAACCACTAACCTTAAGTCCGAGTGGCAATAATAATAGTAATAATTTTCAATAACACTGATTATTCTTAATTAATTAATTAATTAATTAATTAATTAAATAAAAATGAAAGCAAAACATGTGTCAAGAAACAAAAGTTAATATTTGCAAAATAAAAATTTTTGAAAAAAGATTTAAAAAATGAACCTTAATTTCTGAATCATTTGTTGTGTTTTAGGGCAGTTAACCATTTCACTTTTTTTTTTTCATAGGAGATAAATTCTTTGTAGTTTTTACAACTTTACCACTCGGACTTAGAACTAGTGGTAAAAAAAAAAAAAATTAATTCACTGTCCTAAAAAGGTAGAATATCTCAGAAATAGTGCATCATTTGACATTAAATTTATATATGAAACTGGTCCCCTATTCTAAAGTCTAAAATTTCTTCTTTTTCTTTTTTTTTTCATCAGGGTGAGGGGGGGGGGTAATATCAGAGAGTGTTAATCAATAATGATACTAAATTTTTAGTTGGACTTGATGACGACAGACTTCCTTGAGTTTTGTTATCTAACGTTACTTAGTGACTTATGAATACTTCGACCGTAACAAGAAACACCACACAAGCAAATGACATGCTCGATGACACGTCATTCGATTCCACATCACTGACTTCTTGCTTCACAAAAATAAGTTAATAATAAAAAAGAAGGATGACTAATTGCATTTTCTCTAATCAAGATAATCAGAAGCGACATTTTCTGCATTGACATCCCTTCTTTTCGATTGACTAGCCTTAATTTAAACCTTTGCCACTTCCGGTTTGGCGATGGGCGCAACGGCAAAGATGTCACTTTTTTTTCCACATTCTTTTCCTCCTTTGCGGTACAGGTTCAAGCCTGCCTGCCTACTACCACTTTTTTTTTTTTTTTTTTTTTTACTGAACACACACCTCCAAAGGTTAGTCTATTACATAAAGGAGAGATATCTGTTAGTGTGTATGTATGTATGTATGTATGTATGTATGTATGTATGTATGTACGTGTGTTTGTATGCCTTGCTTTATTTGTGGATTTAGTTCATTCCTATTTTAGTCACATAAATTATTCTGAGTGAAATAGCATTGAGCTATAAGTTTTGTTGTACATGTAAAGTGCCGAAATTGTAAATCACCAAGAAACATTGTCGTCATCTTCATAAACCTGTCAAGAACGAGGCTAGCTATAGAAGGGAGATAACTCGTTAATAATTTTGTAGTTAGTTTGATGAATTTCAACTATTGGTAAATCTTTTAAAAATTATTATTATAATTATTGCCGCTGCATAGTTTATGTCTCAGCATTTATTATCTATATATATAATATTCTGCTTATTCCTTCCTTAGTCCGTATGTTACGCTTTCAGTAAGCAGATATTCAAAAACGAGGCTACATCAAAGAGAGGTAACTCTCATATTCTTGTTCAGGGTTGCAAGATTAGCTTTTTTAAGCCAAATTTTGTAAATTTGGTCTTTTTTATAAAGCAGTTTTGCTTTCAAAAACTGTATTCTTAAAGAAAAAAATGTGCTCTCCAGAAAAATATCGGTTGTATTTGTTGACTAGCCTGGGTGCTCGGCGTTCCCCGTGTGTTTGGGGGTATGTGTTGAGCAAAAAAAAAAAAAAAAAAAAAGTGGTAGTAGGTAGGCAGGCTTAAACCCATACCGCGAAGGGGGAAAACAATGTGAAAAAAAAACGTGATGTCTTTGCCGTTGCGTCCATCACCAAACCAGAAGTGGCAAAGGTTTAAATTAAAGCTAGTCAATCGAAAAGAGGGGATGACTTTCGAAAATATCAGCAAAACCGCGACCTCCTCCTTGTAGAAAAGTGCCCGGTTGAGGGTGAAGGAATTAATGTTTTTGGTCAATTTTTCAATATTTTTCATCCGAAGAGTTGAGCTTCAAAACGATGCCGATCCCATGAAAATCCATTGCATCTGTCGAAAGTATTAGGCAGACTTACAAACATACATACATACAAACAGACAGGTGAGATTTATATAATAGATTAACCATATATTTATTGAAATAAAAAACAAAATAAGGAAAAAGTAGTGATAGGGCGATTCCAATATTTTTCCTGATTACGATACAATTATCAATTTCAATTCTTTATAAATCACTAAATACATAACTATAGAGTTGTTATTCCCCCCCCCCCGATTACCGTAAAAACATGTTACATGTATATATTTCTCAAAAATAAAAACACGTGTGTGTGTGTGTGTGTGTGTGTGTGTGTGTGATCTATAGATTTTAGTTTTGTAGTTTAAAAATCAATAAATATTTATTATTTTATCATCTCTATCAGAAGTGGATGATTTTGTTTAAAACAAAATCAAATAAAAAAAAAAAGAAGATAATTAAAGGAATCGTTTTTGGCATTGGGAAAATAGACACACATTTTTCTGATTCCCATACCGATTCTGATACCCCTAAAAGTTCTGATTTTTCCGATTCCCTATTTTGATTCCGATTAATTGTCCCAATACTAGTAAAACTAAAATTATAAATTTCCAACAACTAATTTCCTAACATTAACTGGTAACTTGCCAAGTCTGCTGCAAAGAAAGTGGAATCCCTCAATCAGGCTTGGAAACTATTCACACTTGACAGCATCCTATATCTTTAGTCATCTACTAGTCTCTCCCTCTTGAACAGTCCCCTAAAGACTCTCTAACCTAATAGGTTCCGCACTGTCTATCAAGCTCCAGCTTCTGTCCCATCACCGCAATGATGCATCCCTGAGTCTGTCTCTCAGTCATGCGACAGTAGTGGTTGTAGCTAGTCGAGTGTTCTGTGGAATGTGTTCCGACTTACTGCACTTGTACCAGCCTCAACATAAATACACCTGATAAACCCAACAAGTGGTAAAGTCCGACCTCTTCGCTGTAAAGGTTCTCAGATGTGGGGAAAACTTTCTTCTCTAATAGTTTCTTTCCTACAAACTGTGTGCGCTTGGAATTGAATTCAATCCTCCACTTCCTGGTTCTCCGACTCTATCAACATTCAGAAATTTAAATGTAATGTGAACAAACCTCTTGTTGTTGGGTATTAGTTTTCCACCCTCCCACACCCACCCTGATATCTTGCAAGAAGTTGGGTGAGAGAGTTTGTCCGTCAGAACAACAAAGACAATCTGATCATCCTAAAGATGATGGATGACACGAGCTAGGAGTTTGTTTTAAAGGGAATACTGGTTTGCGCAGAACCAGACTCACGCTCTCATCCCAACCAGTTTGAACCAGCAGCAGGACAGGGTTGAGACAGGTAGGATGCAGGAGCTGCCGTAAGTGTTAACATATACAGCGTCTGGTATATATATATATATATATATACATATATATATATATATATATATATATATATATATATATATATATATATATATACACAAACAAACAGCTAATAAAACATGTTGAAACAAACTTTGAAATGAGTTAAAAACATATTTAATCTCAAAAGGAAACACTAGATAAGTGGATAGTCATTAATCCGCGGAGTTTCGAAGGAATACTTTCCTTCTCACCAGAGGGTAGGAATTAGCAAAATGCGGGATCAGATTTTGCATTCAAAAGCGTTTGATGAAACAACAAGTAAGTCAAAGATCTTACTTGAAAACAAGAAAAGTGAAGCAGAGGGAATATGGTGAAGAAAAAGGTGATTACACATGAATGGATAGTCTGGTGGAAGATAAATAATCCAGTGACTGTAAAATCCAAATGTATAACTTCAAGAAAGTTAATATATATATATATATATAGAGTCTGGTGTATATATATATATATATATATATATATATATATATATATATGATGAAATAAAAAAGATGCAGTGTTTACCTAATATAAGCAATGGTAAATTTCAATCTAATATGAATAACAGTGTTTATATATAGATAATTTAATCGCAACCACATAAAAAAAAGCTCAATACACAATAGAGAGTAGAACTTATTATAAGAAAAAGAAAATTAAAACTAAAAGTTGGAATTTACAATCAAATTTATTGTTCGCATGAATACTCCGAAAAACAATTTACAAAGTCCTTTTTCCGCAGAGTTTCAAAGAATGCTATTCTTACTATTCTTCTCATCAGAGAACAGAAATATTTGCTGATTTCTTTCTGTCCACTGATGAGAAGAATAGCATTCTTTGAAACTCCGTGGAATACGGACTTTCAGCAGAACGTTTTCTGGTGGATTTCTTGGGAGACTGTTGCAGTGATTCTTGAACACCAGCACACGTTTCCTTTCGTGTTTCAGGCCTGCCACTTCTTGCCTGATCCAGAACGCTACCTGTTTCAAAAACTTTCTTCTCCCACAGATACAGATTACTTCTTGATGGCGCGGGCTTTCCAAATCTTTCTGTGAAAGCACTTTGAACATCTTCCATAGTCATGTCATTCCTGATGCGGTCGTGAACCCAAACAGCAGCAATTAAGCGCTCCTCAACAGTAAATACACTGATGTCAGTCATAACCTGAAAAAATAAATTGTTTTAACAACATTAGAATATTAAAATCAATCATATTTAACAGCATTAAAATATTAAAAATAGAGTGTCCTGGGATTTTCGGCCAGTGTCCTGGGACTTTTCGGCCACCCTGTATAAATTGTATTTTGGAGTATTCAGTCGAATAATAAATTTAATTTGATTGTAAATTTTAACTTTCAGTTTTAATTTTCTTATATATATATGTACCCCTATGAATTCGTTTTTCTTTTGTGTTTATTGATATTCATATTAAACACCCTCTTTTCTATTTATTTAAAAAGAAAATACAATTTTCTTATACATGGTTTGTGGAATTGCAATCACTAGCAAAACATCTAGCTAATTTGCATATTCTTTTAAACATTCATTTTAATTAATTCCCTATTAGTTTTTTTCGGTTTTCTTATGGGATGATCATCTAGAGTTAACTATTACGTGTAATTATATTCATGCAGATATTCTACATGATTTATACTTGCGTAATATTTGCATAAAAAGCTTACAGTAAACACAAAATTGTTTCCATATATGTTTATGTATACGTATATATTTTTGTTTAATCTATCTATCTATCTATATATATATCTATAAAAGGGAACGTGTATGTGTGTCTATCTGTGTGCCTGTCTGTGTACATTTCCCTACACAATAACTCTGTCAATTTTTAGTCTACAGACTCGAAATTTGATATATTGGGTACTGAGATTTGGGAAAATCTATGTGATCGGTTTTCGGCCAGAAATTTGGCTGTTAAGGGGTCAAAGTTCAACGATTCGACTTTTTGGGGTCGTAACACTTGATATTTTAGATATAGGTTCCTTGGACAGCGATCTAACTTAATAACTTGATCTGAGCCCAAAACAATAAATTTTAAGAGGTCATAATCGGGGTCAAAGTTTTTTAAAAAATGGACCTCTTCGGTCTCTACCAAATTACTCAGCCAATTTTTGGTCAAAACATTTGAAATTTTATATAAAGGGTATTCAGAGCAAGCTTTTTAATCAGGTTTGGGTCGTAAATTTGACCTATCAATATATAAATGTATGTATGTATGTATGTTTGCATCTCTGCCTAAAACTTTTGACAGAGGCGCGGATTTTCACAAGATCAGTATCGTTTTGAAGCTCGACCCTTCAGACGACAAATACCGAAAAATTGGCTACAAACATTTATTTCTTCACCCTCAACTGGGCACTTTTCTACAGGGAGGGATCGCTTTTTTCACCGATATTTTCGAAAGTCATCCCCTCTTTTCGATTGTCTAGCCTTAATTTAAACCTATGTCACTTCCGGTTTGATGGTGGTCATAACAGCAACGACGTCACGTTTTTTCCCCGTTCTTTTCCTCCTTCATTCATGATACAGGTTCAAGCCTGCCTTCCTACTACCACTTTTTTTTTTGCTTAACACAGACCTCCAAAGACCCGGGCAACGCCGGGCACCCATGCTAGTATATATATATATATATACAGCATCTAGTATTACCAAATGGTAACCCATCCGGTACTGGCCAGGCTCAATGTTGCTTAACTTTAGTGATTTAACAAGAACGGGTGCATTAACATAATTATGCCATATGTTTATAAAACATCTGGCACTTAAAGGAGGAACCATATGAAGATTGCCAACATCCTAAGTAAAAGTGTTACTGTGGAACGAACTGGATTTGAACCTGGCACACAATATTGTGCTTGTTGCTTTCTTAGTTCCTATTTACTTGCCTCCCTACGAGGACAAAGTTAGACACAGGGTTGATATTTAATGTGGGGAAAATCCAGCTCCCCAAAAAGAAAAAGGGGTACTCTGGATAGTAACGAAAATTAAAATTGTCTCAGTCTAGAAGTTCTTATCCACTGACCGAGGACAGAAAAGGTGAAGTGTGGTATCAGAACAGATACTTCAGTTTATTCCTAGCCAAAGTAGTTAGTACGTATGTTATGCTTTGAAAAACGACAAATATAATTTCTGAAAGCCAAACTGCTTTTTTAAAAAAGGCCAAATTTGCCAAATTTAGCTTTAAAAAGGCCAATCTAGCAATCCTGGACAAGAATGTAAGAATGACTTCCATTTTTTTTTTCTAAATGTTTTTGAATATCGTTATACTAATATATGATCAGTGTTGTAATGGTCTGAGAAAAGAACTTAGAGTAATTTCGACGTGAGGCGGTTCTTCAACTTCTTCACCTAAAAAATGTCAGCAGAATGTTATATAAAAAACAGAACATTCGTAAGAAACAGGGGAGGAAAAAAGAACAACATTATCTACCAAGAGGTTCTGGACTAAAGGAGTAAATTAAAGATTGTTTCTTACAATGTGATTTCATTATTTGTATTGAACTATGTAGCACAATATTACTTTCTGAGTATTCATAAGTAATTATTAATTTATTTCGTTTGGGTCATGTCTCTATTTAAAATATCAATGGACACTATTTTCATAAAAATATTAATAGACACTATTTTCATAAAAATATTAATAGACTCATATTTGCTGTGTTATTATTATTATTTATTTATTTATTATTATTTTTTTCCTGTCAAAAAAAAAACTAATTTTTTGCCCTATCCAGAAAAATATCAGAAAAGTATCAAAGCATATTTGTTGATTAAATATATTGTAGAATTTTCACTGGTTCTGCTAGTAATAGAAGTAGTAGTAGCAGTAATAATAATAATAATAATAATAATAATAATAATAATAATAATAAGAAGAAGAAGAAGAAGAAGAAGAAGAAGAAGAGGAGGAGGAGGAGGAGGAGGAGGAAGAGTTTTGTAATGGTAAAGATTAGGTATGGAAATTCAGTTCCGGTTTCTGTTTTGCAAAGAGGAAGATGATGTAAATGCAGAAAATGTCGCTTCTGATTATCTTGATTATAGAAAATGCAATTAGTCATCCTTCTTTTTTATTATTAACTTATTTTTGTGAAGCAAGAAGTAAGTGATGTGGAATCGAATGACGTGTCATCGAGCATGTCATTTGCTTGTGTGCTGTTTCTTGTTACGGTCGAAGTATTCATAAGTCACTTTGTAACGTTAGATAACAAAATCCAAGGAAGTCTGTCGTCATCAAGTCCAACTAAAAATTTCGTATCATTATTGATTAACACTCTCTGATATTACCCCCCCCCCCCCCACACCTGTTCACTTAAAAAAAAAGAAAGAAACATTTTTAGAAATAATTTTTTCAGACAATTATCTATGAACATGCTGGAAAACTTGGTAGGAAGAAGAAGAAGAAGAAGAAGAAGAAGAAGAAGAAGAAGAAATTTTAGACTTTAGAATAGGGGATCAGTTTTACCCTAAAACACTACAATGATCCAGAAATGAAGGTTCATTTTACATTAAATTTATAAGCAAAACTGATCCCCATTTTAAATTAAAAAGAAATATTTTTTTCCAACCAAATTCTTTCAGCATGTTCAGCCGTAATTGCCTTAAACAAAGTAAAACAAATTTTTTTTTTTGTCGTGGGTCTAAGAGGATGGAAAGACGGAAGGAGAATAGCACCGAACAGACATCCTCTGGAAGAGTATGATGAGCACTGGAATCTTGAAAAAGCTTATTGTCATTCAAATTTCAGAGAAAACCACCGACTGTTATCATGATGCATCCAAAACGGAAATTTTTATTTTCGTTTTATCTAAATACTTTTAACATACAAGTTTCCGAATTTTTGAGATGAGGATTAAGAATTTGTATTATCTGGATTGTTCGGACTACTATTCTCATTTTGAGTGTTATTTTCACATTTAGGTCGACATAACCTCTGATCTTCGACGTAACGAATAAAATATTTGGTGAGAGTCAGTTGTAAGAAGAATCTACAATCTAATAGGCCCCGTACTATCAACTAAGCTCCAACCCCTGTCCCATCGCCGAAACATTCCATCTTTGAGCCTGTTTTACAAGTATTTTAATAGAATGTGCTCTAATGAACTCATGGCACTTGTCTCCCCTCGATGTACATACCCCCCCCCCCCCCCGATAAATCTGCTTAACAATAAAATCACACCCTTTCACTGTTGAGGTCCCTAAATGCCGGAAAATCTTTTACTTTAATAGTTTCTTCTCTCAGACAGCTATACTTTGGAATTCCCTTCCTGTTACCTGCTTCCCTGACTGTACTGACATCCAGAGGTTTATCTTACTCATCTCCCCTTCTAGAAGTGTAAGCCATTTTGAGTTTCAGAACAGTTTCAGATGGTTCACTGTTACACACAAGTCCTGGGAGGTGACTTGTTTGTAGTAGACAGTTCCACAGAACAAAATATTCTTACCGTGTCGAAACCCGGGAAAAGAACATGTGAAATTGCTCCAGAAAAGGTTTAATATTTATGAAGCAATTCTGGTTTCTGATTGGTTGGTAGCAGAACGTGAATTAATTTTATTCGTCAGTTCTTAGCAGCATCGTTTATAAATAGAATCGTCCGACTGTGTGGGATCATACCCCATTACCACTCCAAAATATTGCAACACCCCTAAACAGAGTCCCAAATAGTAGCCCCTTACATCAAAGTGATGATGTGTCTTATTTGGAGTGAACATAAGTAAAAAAAAAAAAAAGAAAGAAAAAAGAAAACGGTGTTCTTCTAGAGATTGAAGGTTCAATCCTTAGTGTCGGCAATACTCAAAATACAATTGCGAATTACTTAGGACTACTACCTGGTCATGGCTGACGAAATGGAAGAATGCTAACACCGTGGATTAAATAAAGAGTTCTGCTCAGAATTTTGTGCAGATTTCCAAGTTTGATAAAAAAGATGGCAATGCTTGACAGAAAAATTACCGAGTTTGACAAGATAGAGAATGGAACGCTAAAATTGTCGCCTTAAAGAAAACAACACTACAGCTTTATTTTAAAACTTTTATTGAAAAAATCAATTCAGGTAAACTTGATTATGTAGTAGAGTTGACATCTATTCAATGTAGCCGCCTTCAGCCTCAATAACCACTTCAATATGAGTCTGGAACTGGGAGCATGCTTTTTCCACAAGCGCTGGCAATAGCTTGGCGCATGGCAGTGATTAAGTTTGCTTTGGTGTGGTGGGAGGTCATGTTGGTGATGTTCTTGATGTATGACTAAACGAAGTAGTCCAGTGGGTTCATATCAGGGTGGGGAGGGCAGTGAAAGAAGGGTACAAAGTCGTAGCACTCCTTCTGAAGCTCCGGCCCTGTCGGTGGGGCATTAGAATACGCCAACTGCCCCCCTGCAGAGGGTAAAAGTCCCTCAATGGGGATCCTGGATATGACCTTAAACTATATCCAATAGTGAGGCCCCAGCTTGCGGGCTCTGGGGAGTGCAGAGCCACCCTTTAATTGCCATTGCTCCCAGGTCCACTCTGACCCGGAGTGGTAGTACCTGTTAGGGTCCCAACTATGGGTTAAATAGAAACTGACTTGCAAAAAACAAATATATTCTATTAAAAAATTTTCAAAATCACCGGATTCGGCATTAAATAACCTGAAAAGGGTTGATATGCTGTAAAAAAAACCCCAACCAACCAACCTTCTGAAGCTCAGCTTGGGTCTCTTTGGCCAGTGCCAAGTCCTGCTGCCACATCCAGGGTCTGCCAGCGGCCACCTGTTCCACCAGAGGATCACCACACCTTTCAGCACATCCAGGTACACTTTGGTGTTGACTTTCAAGCTGATTTTGAAGATGTGAGGTGGCATGATGTCGACCTCACTTGAAACCGCATCAACCATGGCCAAAAACTTTGTTTTCATCACCCTGGGCACGCCCCTGTTATACGTGACAATCCAGTAATGCATTTTAATGGTGATTGTCCTGTTGTCATAACTTGGATCGGTAGAGAGCATTAGTTGTACAGTGGCACATCTCCAATCTTGCTTGTTGAATATTGTGTCACTTTCAGACTTTATAGAAGGCTCCTATCGCTCTTGGGATTTGTACACAACCGGCCAACTAGTAGATGGTCTGCAACAAAAAAAGACGGTTTTCATTAAACGTAAATGGAACCATGTCTTTTCTAGGGCAACAATTTTTTTCGTTCTACCCTGTATCCTGGAAGAAGATCGGCGGTTACATCGGCCAAAATGTGGAAATATCCCTCAAAATGAGGACAATTGTCTGAATAATACAAATAATAAAAATGAACACATAGATCTTTGCAAGACATAAAAAATGATACCAAATTCATTTTGGTAGAACAACTATCCACAGAATTATGATCATTCAAAATTTGTTGGCAATTAGAAACTTTGTTGCTATGAGATGCCTTTAATAAGTTTCCAGACTTTTTTTGTGCAGGCATTTAAAACTGTTGTAGACTCTTGAAAATTTAGTATGTTATTGCTATACATCTTATGAGATGACAGACCAATTTGTATGATTCCAAGTTCCAATGAACAGCTACAGCAGCAATAGGAATACACCCTACTAAAGCCTGATTGTCAGAGCCGGTGATTTCAAAAATGCAATCTGGACGTGAGGACACTTTCGAAGAACGACATGCAATAAAATTTTATTTTAAACTTGGAAAAAATTGCCACAGAAATGTATGGAATGCTTTAGACTGCTTTTGGACCATTTTGCATGAATCGAGCATCAGTTTCTGAGTGGCATAAGAGATTCAAGGAAGGCAAGGTATCTGTGAGGGATAATGAGAGGTGTGGGCGGTGTAAGTAAATCAGAACACCAGAATTGATTGGCCAAATAAAGAATTTCATGAATAAGGGACTGCTGTGAGTCTGTAGAGATAATAAGTGCACAATTTGATGCCAGATGATGGGGACGGTACACACAATTATTCATGAGGAACTGAAGATGCGGAAGATTTGCGCAAAGTTTGTCCCAAGGCTGCTCCATCTTTGTCACAGACTATTTGACCAAGATGGACATCAAGACAGTTCCTCATCCTCCCTATAGTCCAGACCTTGCTCCCTGTGACTTGTGGTTATTCCCTAAGCTCAAGGAAAATCTTAGAGGCTGTCATTCTGAGACAATTGAGGAGATGAAAGAGGCTGTGATGAGGGTCATTGACACGCTCACACAAGAGGATTTTCATGGGGCCTTTCAGAAGTTGTTGCAACGGTACAGCAAGTGCATTACAGTCGGAGGAGATTACTTCAACGGGGACTAGAGTTTCATGTGTGAACTGTTAATAAAAGTGGCCACACGAAAAAAGTCTGGAAACTGAGTGAAGGCACCTCGTATATGTGCTGTTTCACAGGTGGCGAATAGGGAAACGGCCTTCGATATTTTTTTTTTTTTTTTTACATAGGCATAACCACTTATCAAAGCCCAGAGACCACTCGAGGATAAGGATTAAGAGTGTACAGTAGTCGAAAAAAATTATACCAAATTCATTTTGGTAGAACAACTATCCACGGAATTATGATCATTCAAAATTTGTTGGCAATTAGAAACTTTGTTGCTATGAGATGCCTTTAATAAGTTTCCAGACTTTTTTTGTACAGGCATTTAAAATTTAGTATGTTACTGCTATACATCTTATGAGATGACTGACCAATTTTTATGATCACAGATTCAAATGAACAGTTATAGCAGCAATTGGAATACACCCTACTAAAGCCTTATTGTCACAGCAGGTGAATTTAAAAAATATGGAGGTTAACTGTGAATATTCAATAAGCAGAACCATATTCACATAAAAACAATAGAATGCTCTTCAATATTTCTTTCACTTTTTTCTCTCTCTCTCTCTCTCTCTCTCTCTCCCACTTACTCTTCCCTCTCTCTCACCCTCTTTCTCTTGACGTCACACCACTGTTAAACTGTGGGGGGGGGGAAGAGGCAGCTTCAAAACCAACAAAAACAGTGCACCCATTCCCAGGCATTATCTCCTATAGATGCACATTTTATTAGAACCGCTCCATCCCAACTATTATCAATGGACCTGAGGTAATCTCGTCAGCATCAAACAAAGCCAAACTCTTTGTCAAGAACTTTGCAGCTAATTCTACCCTTTGCGATCAAGGCTGCCAACCCCCAATATTTCCTCCTGTATTAGAAAACACGCTATGTGATATACGTATATCTGTACGTGATGTTGCCAAGCTAATCAAAAACCTTGATTCCAGTAAAGCAACTGGCCCTGACGGTATTCCAATTATAGTACTCAAAAAACTTCAACCTGAACTAGCGCCCATACTTACAAAACTGTTTAAACGTTGTCTTAAGGAGAATAGTTTCCCATCTCCTTGGAAAATTTCATCAGTATGCCCTGTATTTAAGAATTCAGGTGATCGCTCATCCCCCTCTCAGTACAGGCCAATAAGTCTCCTGTGCGTCATGAGTAAGTTGCTGGAATCTGTGTTAAATACAGAAGTAATCAACCATCTCAACAAAAATAACCTTCTTAGTGACACTCAATATGGTTTCCGTTCTGCTAGATCTACAGCTGATGTGCTTACAGTTATATCTCATAGGATTAGCAAATCTCTCGACGGAGGCAACCTTTCTAGGGCAATTGCTCTTGACATATCTAAGGCCTTTGATAGGGTATGGCATAAAGGTTTACTTCATAAGATCTCTAGCTATGGTATTGCTGGAAATGTCTTCTCAATTATTAAATCATTTCTTTCTGATAGGTTCATAAGAGTAGTAGTTGAGGGGCAAAAATCAGAAGCTCACAGTATTAATGCCGGTGTCCCTCAGGGATCCATCCTGGGCCCAACTCTTTTCCTGATCTATATTAATGATCTTCCAAATCACATCCTTACATCATTTGTAGACATCTATGCTGACGACACTACCATTTATGGTAGCACATCTAAGACCGTAAACGACCAAGTTCTCTCCAATTCTCTCTCCTCTGATCTTGAGCACGTAGTACAATGGGGTAAGGAGTGGCTGGTTACTTTTAATGCATCTAAAACCAAGCTTCTCTCTTTACATCATCAACATTCTGATCCACATCTGGCATCAATTGAAATGAATGGCTCTCGTCTTCAGGAGACCTCAAGTTTTGACAAGCTTCTTGGCTTGACCATTACTCCTGATCTTAAATGGAACACGTACATCAAATCTGTTGCCAAGGCTGCTGGAAAAATGGTGGGATCTTTTTATCGATCCGGTAGATATCTCACTGCTGATGCTATTCTCTATCTATATAAGAGCCAGGTACGTCCAAGGATGGAATACTGTTGCCACATCTGGGCAGGAGCTGCTAGAAAGGACTTGGCCTGCCTTGATAGAGTTCAAAATAGACTTCGTAGCCTCGTAGGAGATGTCCTTTTCTCCTCCTTGCAACCTCTATCTCACAGAAGAGATGTTGCGAGTTTGTCTCTGATGTATCGTTATTTTTATGGAAAGTGTTCGACTGAGCTTCAATCTATGGTCCCCCCTCGCCCAACTTTCAAAAGAAACACTCGTCTAGCTGTAAACACTATACATAATTCCCCCCACTCTTTATCTGTGCCTAAACCTAAACGTAGATTCCATGAACAAAGCTTCTTTCTTAAAACTGCACGCCTGTGGAATTGTCTTCCGTTTTCCTGCTTTCCGGCTGACTACAATATGATTGTCTTCAAGTCTAACGTAAATAAGTTCTTGATGAACCGTTCCATATAAGTTATCAAATTTACCAAATTTTCATTACTAATGATTACTATATTGTCCAATTTCTACTGTACACTCTTTAACCCTTATCCTTGAGTGGCCTCTTGGCCTTGATAATGTGGTGATGCCTATGTAAAAAAAAAAAAAAGAAATTGAACTATAGTGAGCTATCACTTTTTTCTAGATATTTCAATTTAATCAAAGTGACTTGTAAATCAGTAAGTAATAACTATGTCACTATCTTTTTTTAATAATCTAATAATTTAGCATATCTATCTATCTATTATATCTATAAAAGTGAACGTGTCTGTCTGTCTGTCTGTGTGTCTGTCTGTCTGTGTACATTTCCCTACGCAATAACTCTGTCAATTTTTAGTCTATAGACTCGAAATTTGAAATACCCGGTACTGAGATTTGGGAAAATCGTTGTGACGGGTGTCAGCCAGAAATTTGGCTGTTAAGGGGTCAAATTTCAACGATTTGACCTTTAAGAACTCTACCAAACTCCTCCGACAATTTTGGGTCTAGACACTTGAAATTTTAGATATACGTTCCTTGAACCTGGATCTAACTTAATAAAGTGATTTGAGCCCGAAACTATAAATTTTAAGGGGTCATAATAGGGGTCAAAGTTAAAAAAAATTAACCATTTTTTTTGTTTTTTTGCTTTTTTTGCACAGCATACACCTCCAAACACCCGAGCAACGCCGGGTACTCCTGCTAGTATATCTATAAAAGTGAACGTGTCTGTGTGTGTGTATGTGTGTGTGTGTGTGTGTGTACATTTCTCTACGCAATAACTCTGTCAATTTTTAGTCTACAGACTCGAAATTTGATATACAGGGTATTGAGATTTGGGAAAATCTATGTGATCGGTTTTTGGCCAGAAATTTTGCTGTTAAGGCGTCAAAGTTCAACGATTTGACCTTTGAGAACTCTACCAAACTCCTCCGGCAATTTTGGGTCTAAACACTTGAAATTTTAGATATAGGTTCCTTGGACATGGATCTAACTTAATAACTTGATTTGAGCCCAAAACAATAAATGTTAAGGGGTCATAATAGCGATCAAAGTTTAAAAAAATTGCCCGTTTTTTTTTTTGTTTTTTTTTTCCTCAACATACACCTCCAAACACCCGGGCAACGCCGGGCTGAAATGCTACTAAGTAATAAGATTTGATAAAAACCTGTTACATGTATACTTTTGCAATTTTTTCATAGTGGTAAGAAAATAGAATGAATCAGTAAGGAGTGTGATTGGTGGGATTTGGTTAAAGAAAAAATAAAAGTGTAGGATATTGGCAGATGATATGGCAACACTTGCAAAAATATATATTTCATAACATAAATATTCTTAATCTAATATATAGACGCTTGTATGTCGGTCTGTCTGTCAGTCTGTCTGTCGGTCTGTCTGTTTGTTTGTTTTCATATTTTCAAACTCTATCTTATCCGAAACTAAAAGTCACAGAGCGGCGCTCTGAATTTTTTACAAGCTGTCCTTTCGTGGGTTTTTATGGCTGGTTAAAATTGTTTTTAAGAGGTCAAAATTGAAATAAATCGCTAAACATTTTATACATTCATCTTAGTTTATTTTTAATTTTTAATTTTTAATCAGTTTAGATGCGTGTCACGTTGGTACAGTGGTAACGTCACCAGCTTTGAATGCTACAGTTTCGATTTTATGGCAACTTAAATACTTGTTTTTTTCTTTTGAAATGATGACATTATAATAACATATACGAAATCTGGACAAATTAAAATATTATATTTAAGCGTATTTTACGCCCGGGGAAAGCCGGGTGCCCCCCACCATCCCTGCTAGTTCATTATGAAATTGAATGTCTGAATTTGTTAGATGTACAAACGGCAACCTACTCAGAGCATGTTTGGATATGTTCTGATCCGATGTCTGTCCATGAAATGCACACAGATGCTTGATGCAAAGTGTGTGGGACTTGGTGTGTGTTCCTGCCATAAAAGCTGACTGACTGACTCAGTTGAGTTGGAACTGTTAGCCATGGTCGGTGACCCACATGGTTGGTCGATCACAAATAAAATCCTTGGTGTTGGAAAGGGTATCTATCTTTAAAACTTTGCTTCGAAGAAACTTGTTTCAAATCCTTTTTTTGTCGTACGACAAGAAGGTGTCTAACCTCAGCAGCAACCTGGAATAGAAAACGTTAAATCGTGCAGTAAATAGTATAAGTAAAAATGCACGCTCTAAAAGCTTGAAAAATCCTTACAAATGGTAATGTCATCCTGTTCAGATAAGATTTATTTCAGCAGCTAACACACTGAACTGTCTTAATATATAATGGTAATGTCATAAGATGTCATATATATAAAGCCAGGTATGTCCAAGGATGGAGTATTGCTGTCACATCTGGGCAGGAGCTGCTAGGAACACTTATCCTGCCTTGACAGAGTTCAGAATAGACTTAGTAGCCTAGTGGGGGATGCCCTTTCTCTTCCCTGCAACCTCTTTCTCACAGAAGGGACGTTGCGAGCCTGTTGCTGTTTTATCGTTATTTTCATGGCAAGTGCTCGTCTGAGCTTCAATTTATGGTCCCCCCTCACCAAACATTCACGAGAAACATTCGTTTGACTGTAAACGCTATCAATAATTTCCCCCATTCTTTATCTGTAAACCTAAACGTAGATTGCATGAACAAAGCTTCTCTCTAAGAACTACACACCTGTGGAACTCTCTTCCGTTTACCTGCTTTCCAGCTGACTACAATATGGCCGTCTTCAAGGCCAATGTAAACAAGTTCTTGATGAGCCGTTCCCCTTAAGTAATCCAATTTACAAAATTTCCACTAATAACGATTACTATGATATTGTTCTTTTGACCAATGTACACTCTTTAACCCTTATCCTCAAGTGGCCTCTGGGCCTTGATAAGTGGTGATTCCTTTGTAACAAAAAATGTGATTTACAGGACAAGAATGGATCAAGCTAGATTTTTATTTTAACAGTAAATCAATAAGAAAAGTCAAATTTTTAGTTCCCCAACAAAAGGAGGGGGGACCTATAAATTCACCCTTGTCCGTTCGTCCGTCTGCACTTTTCTCAATAATTACGCCTTGGAATTTTTTGAAATTTTGTACAAACATTAAGTATGATATAAGTAAAAAAGTAACAAAATGTTATTGCTTATTATAAAAATTGATGCCTTGGATTTTTATAAAACTTTCTGGAAAGTTGTAACTAACTGATTTCTATATAATTTTGTTTGTCTATACTTCACAATAACTCTGGGGTGTGCCCCAGAGGCTTTTTTAGGGCTAATAAAAACACTCCATTTTGGGGACTTTTTACTATATTTGTCCAAAATTTTCTGTGTATGTCTATTTAACAGTTTTACATGGTGCTGAACTCAAATTTAAATATGTTAAGGTTTTGGGGACTTTTGGGGGCTTTTAAGGTTTTGGGGACTTTTGGGGCTTTTAAGGTTTTGGGGACTTTTGGGGCTAAACGGATGAAGGGAGGAGGCAAATGATGGACTTAGTCATTTCTTTTTTTTTTTGCATGGTGTAGAACTTAAATTTACGTATGTTAAGGCCTAAAACTGCACCGTTTGTTCATTTTCACCAGGATTTGACGTCCCCTGGGGACATTTGGGGCTAAATGGGAGGGGGGGGGCAAATGCTGAACATAGTCATTTTTTTATGCCTCGTTCACTGTACACTCACGGAGGAACAATGCATGCTTCACTTGTTTTTTTCTTTTACACACCAAAAAAAGACATATTGCTACTTGGAACGTAAGGGGCTACTATTTGGGATCATGTCTAACGGGGGACTGTGGGGAGTTGAGCAACGAGATGTCTGTTCACATTACAAATGCTATGAGTTCATCAGAGTACATTCCCTTAAAGTACTTTAATGTAGTCATCATATAAAAAGAAAGACAGAGAAAGGAAAGAAATTTCTTTTCTCACTTCTTTTTTTTTTAACAAATGCCTTTATATCTGGCATTTCCAACAAACGGAAAATATTGTTGAATATTGTTAAATTGTTAAATATTGAAGCAGTTCGTTTCTCCTTTTCATTCCGTGTGTGACTTTTCCGTCCTTGCTGTGATGTTCCTCACATGTCTCGAACACATACTTCTTTCGTTACGTCTTTAATACCTCTTTTCCGTCCACGTGTGTCTCTACTGTGACATCCTTTCATGCACCCGGCTTGCTTCTCTTTATCTGGCTGCTGTTGCTACTGCTCCCAGCGTCAGCGGCTCTGCTTAAACAAGTATCGAGATGTGGCATTGCAGCAAGAGGACAGAGGTTGAAGCTTGGCCGATAATGTGTCTTGAATTGGAAGCTATGTTTAATTTCAGAAGAGTTTCCGATGGCTAGTTATTTTATACAAGTCCTGGAGATAAAGAATTCTTGGTGGGCAGCTGTTCTGTACAGGTTATAATTTTGCAGCCAAAGAGCAAAAGATAGAATCACCAACGAAAAGGTGCTAAGACGTGCCCACAGCCACTCTTTGTTCCAGACACTCAAGATACGATGATCGCGCTGGCTTGGACACCTGTGCAGAATGCCCGATGGCCGTCTCCCTAAGGATATCCTCTACAGCAAACTGGCAAATGGATCAAGACCCCACGGTCGCCTGGTGCTGCGCTTTAAAGACATGGCCAAACAGGATCTGATCACTCTTGGCATCGATGTGAATGTGTGGGAGGAGCTAGCCGAAGATAGACCAGCATGGAGGCGTGCCTTGAGTAAAGGTGGCGAAGGACTTGAGAACTTTTGGTTCGAGAGGCTGGCACAGAGAAGACAAAACTAGTGACTACATTTACTGTTGCTTGCATTAATCTTTCGTAGATTGCTTGCCATTATATATATATATATATATATATATATATATATATATATATATATATATATATATTTGTTTACTGTTTTATGGGAAAGAATTCCAACAGAAATGTGCTGAATTACAAAGAAAAAATTTCAATATAAGAGCTTAATATTTATTTATTTAAAACTATATAGGTCAGAAAACATTAGTACCGTCGGGTTCAATATATATATCAGCATCAAGGGTTTTATCATTCAATGAGGAACCCCTCTCTGGACTTTAGCCATCTAACTCTGTCCTAAGCTATTCACTGTCATGTGGGACCCATGTGCTGTATCAGATCGTCCCTCCATCTCGTACTTGGTTTTCCCTTTGGCCTCTTATGTTCACGATGTGTCCATTTTGTTGCCCTGATGGGCATCTGTTGTCATGTTATCTGGCTATGTGCCCTGCCCATCTGTGTTTGGATGTTTTGACGGCAGTATTGATGTCAATAACTCTTGTTTGTTGGCAGATCCAGATGTTTGTCTTTCTGTCTTGTAGAATGATGCCTAACATTATCCTCTCCATCTTCCTTTGTATCACTGCCAAGATTTCACTTTAACGAGTTGTCAGGGCCCATGTTCACTACCGTAAATCATCACAGGTGGTACATATTCATTGAAGATCTTCCCTTGATATTCTTCACTTTCTTCGGCTTCTCATGGTATTCTTCACTTTCCCAAAAGCTGCCCATCCCAATGCTACCTTTCTCTTTATCTCAGAGAGGAGATAAATTTTCGTAATTTTCAAATACCATTCAATTGACACACACGTTCCCAAGCAGGACCGAACAATCTCACCGAATCGACACGGCACGATACGAAAATGCAATAACGCGAGACGCATTATCAAAGCAGTGTATTTCAAAACCCACAAATCACTTATCCGCTTGTTCTTTTCATAGCCATTGGGCAAAACTAAATCGTCACTTTTAGTTAAGATGGGTGTAGGTCATTAGTGGACTTTATTTGTAATCGAAAGGTCCTGGGTTCGCTTTTCACCACAGGTAGGCCCAACTCCTATGCTTGTGCGCTTCCGTGCATGCTCGGCACACATATCACTAGCTACAACCACGAACATCTGTTCATTAATGTGGCTTACAAGATTATATTATTCAGTTACAGTAAACAAGATCACTCAGCTATTTCAGTACTTGTGCATTGTACGAACCGGATATCATTACTGCTTCATATTACGAACCGTATTTCTCATAAATGTCCGGTATGGCTGGACCAACTTTGGCGGGTACTTCTGCATTTTTGTTACCGCACGGAAATAACGTCATTACTTAGAAAGCCATTCCTGACATGAGGAGGAGGAGGAGGAGGATAATTTTTTAAAACTGTTTTGTACTTTCACCTAACAATTTAATAAACAAAAATATTGTAAAAATCGAATTTAACTTGACAGGCAATAAATTTCCGAGCATTTTTAATGGTGTTTGGCAATATTCCGTCAGGTGCTGGTTAAGCCCGAGCAGATATTTACAGAAAATCTGTTTCGTAATATGCACAATTACCGACTTCCGATTCGTATAATGCACTAGCACTGCTATTTCAAACAAATTATTATTTAGAAACCCATTCTTAAAATAAACAAAACAATAACTTGAATAGGTTTCTGAGCGTTTTTTGATAGTGCTCAGCATATTTCGGCAGCAATGTCAGGTGTCGGTTGAGCCCAAGCAGACATTTATGAGAAATCTGGTTCGTAATTTGCACAATTGCTGATTTCCGGTTTGTAGAATGCACTAGCACTGCTATTTAAAACAAATATATCCCTCTCAGTCTTTCTCTTTATCTCTCTCCTTTTCTTATTCTCTCTCTCTTTCTTCATCGCTCTCTTTCTTCATCTCTCTCTCTCTCTTCATCTCTTTCTCTTCATCTCTCTACCTCTCTCTTTGTATCTCTCTCTTGTTTCTCTCTCTCTCTCTATTTCTTTATCTCTCTCTTTCATTCTCTCTCTCTCTTGTTTATGTCTTTCTTTCTTTCTCTTTCTTCTATTCTCTTTCTCTTTCTTGATGACTACAGTACTAAAGTACACTTATCTCTCTCTCTCTCTCTCTCTCTTTCTTTTTTTTTCTCTTTTTACACAAACCTGCAATTCATTTCATATATTGTTGCAATATTTTTGATATGAAGAAGAACTTATGATCGCCGGAAGTTGGGAGGTTCTACTTATAGACACTGGCGATAGGAACTAACGAATCAAATGGAGCCACGTTTTGCTAGCAACCAATCAGAAAACAGAATTGCTCCATAAAAATATTGAATCTTTTAGCATTCCAGCATATAATTTTTTGTGTCAACATCTTTCAACAAGATCTTTTGCTCTTTGCCTGCAAAATTATAAAGTCCAGGACCTGTACAGAGCAGCTACCCACTGAAAATTCTTCATCTCCAGGACTTTACAGAATAGCTACCCATCAGGACTGGCTAATTCTGTCAGTTCGTCATCACTTCACAAAGTTTGCTATTTGAAATATTTTTTTTTTTTACAAAGGAGTCACCACTTATCAAGGCCTGGAGGCCATTCGAGGATAAGTGTTACTCAGTGTACAGTAGTCAGTGGGATAATATAGTAATTGTTAGTAGTGGGAATTCGGTAAATTGGATTATTTAAGGGGACGTCTCATCAAGAACTTGTTCACATTGGACTTGAAGACGACCATATTGTAGTCAGTTGGAAAGCAGAAAAATGGAATAAAGAGTAGGGGAAAATTATTGATAGCAGTTTCAACTACACGAGAGTTTTTTGTGATGGATGTTAGAAGATGGAACCGTAATATAAAAGGATTGAGAAATATGATTATTTCACAGAATGGCTATACAGATATTTGTTGACATTAGACTTAATAACGATCACGTTGTAGTCTATCGGGAAACGTTACAATGATAACATGTTCCACAAATGGGAAGTTGTTCACTTACGATTGATGGTGAAACACAAATTTAAAATAATAAGTTGTTTTGCATTTAATCCTTTTAAAACTCAGTGTGTGTCTTTCAATTGTAGACGTGTCCCTTTTCTTCCTGGAATTCTCACAGATGACTCTGCTCTTGAGAATAAATCGTCTCTAAAACTTCTTTCATCAAATTTTTCTTGGAGTTTAAATCCATTGCTCCTTCTTCTTCTTCTCATAAAGTCGATTCTCTGTATCGCCCCCAAACACTTTCTCGTACTTGAGACTACAAAATCTACTGTGAGACCATATACGGAATGGAGTACTGTTGCCATATTTGAGATAGTCAATTTCTATCCTATTTGAAGGCTCTTGATAAAGTGCAGAAATGTATCCATAATTTGATTGGCGGCCACCCTTTCTTCTGAAACCTCTCTTTCACAGATGTGATGTTGCTAGTCTCAGTCTTTTCTACAAATACTATTATGGTGTATGTTCTTCAGGATTGTTTGAACTATTTCCTGCTTCCTTTGTTTCAGCTTGTTTGACTCGTTAGTCTAGTGGTCTTCATCAATTTGCTGTTTTGATTCCTCGTTGTGATACAGCTTCCTATTCGAGGACTTCTTTTTAAGAACTGCAGATTTGTGGAACTCACTTCCTGTTGATTGTTTTTTTCCTACCTACTTTTCAAAAGTAAGCCCAACACGAATCTCCTGTCTTTGTGAGAATCATCTTCTGTTCTTTTTAGCTCCTTACATAAATCGGCTCCATGCCTTGTCTGGAGCGATTTCCATTAAACAAAAATAATCTCTCTTATTATATATAAAAAGAACTTTGTGTGTGTGTGTGTGTGTGTATGGGTGTGTTCATTTCTTATGGACTCAAAAACGGCTGGGCCGATTTTTACGAAATTTCACATGAAGGTACTTTATAAGCCTGGCAATGTTCTTAGACTGGTTTTGTATCGAAATGTCTTCAATAAGTATCGATGATTGATAATCGAAAAAATCCAATGAAAAAAAGAACAGGTGATTTTATCCAAAGTTAATACCTTACACAGTCTAACATCACACATGCATTTGAGAAGTTTTATTACCACACAAACCAAAAGGTCTGACATATAAAATCAACAGTAGGTTCATTCATATGATAGGGGCATAATTGACTTTCAAACCTATTTGTGCACAGATATCCAGTGTAGCAACAAATCCTGGGAACATCAACCTGAATGAACAGTTGGAAATGACTTGTATACCATACATTACGATCATGTAATCCCTACAGCCACCTACCTTGAAAATGCTGCTGTGAAACCTGACATAGTTATATGGAATAAGTCGGAGAGAGTGGCAACTTTGTTTAAAGTGAGTGTCCCTAATGATGGAGGTCTGAACAGAGCTGAAAGAGAGAAACAGACCAAATACCAAGGTCTCATGTATGATCTGAAAAGAAATTGGAATCTTAAGGAGATATCAATCATACCAGTTATTATAGGTGCCACAGCACTTATGAAGAAGAACCTGAAGTCCTACCTAACTAATATTCCTGGTGAACCAAATGCAAGAGAAATCCAAACAATTGCACTTAAGGGAACAACAAGGATACTAAAAAGAGCTGTCGGTTGGTTTCAGTAAAAAGCAGGGCAATGTTGGCAGCTGGTTTGGCTGCCTCACCCAGCATTACAATCTTCAAAAAAAAATTATTTACTCTTGTGTTTTTCTTTGGCATTCCCTGCTACCTCAACTGCCCTGCGTTTACTAATCAAAACACTATCATCCATTTTGTCATCATCATCATCATCATCATCATCATCATCATCATCAGTTTAATGTTCGCTAAACAGCACTTTTTTTCTTTTTCATTTGCGATCGTATTGGGCGATATCTTCCTTCAAATGCACAGATGCAATGTACTATTCGCTGTTGATCGACGAACAAAATACCTTGCGCATCCAAGTGTCAGATTGACAAACGTATCATGTTCCGTTCTCTGATAACAAGAGAATACTGTCTTACAGAGGTCGGCTGACATGCCACTCAATAAGACCTAAATCGTTGTCATCATCATCATCATCATCGTCATCATCATCATCATCATCATATTGTACAAATCTGAAAATTCTATTGTTGGCATTGGTTTCCCTGATATTTTCTAGTCGTTTGTGGAATGAATTGTATTCGAACTTAGAACACCCAGGTCATCAGCTCGTGTCATACACCACTTGACCACTGTCACAACAAATCTAATCGATTCCAATACTTCTTTAACAATCTAATCGATATTTTGATTAATGAATATTTTGTATTGATTATTATACTAGCCTGGGTGCCCAGCATTGCCCGGGTATTTGGAGGTGTGTGTTGAGCAAAAGATTTTTTTAAAAGTTGGCAGGTAGGTTTGAACCTGTACCGTGAAGGAGGAAAAGAACTTGAAAAAAAAAAGTGATGTCTTTGCTGTTGCATCCATCGCCAAACTGGAAGTGGCGAATGGTTTAAATTAAGGCTAGTCAATCGAAAAGAGGGGATGACTTTCGAAAATAATGGTGAAAAAAGCGACCCCTCCTTGTAGAAAAGTGCCCAGTTGAGGGTGAAGGAATTAATGTTTTTAGCCAATTTTTCAATATTTGTTGTCCGGAGGGTCGAGCTTCAAAATGATACCAATGCTGTGAAAATCGTGAAATCGATTTTCATGACATTGGTATCATTTTGAAGCTCGATCCTTTGGACGACAAATATTGAAAAATTGTCAAAGTTTTAGGCAGACATACAAACATACATACATACATACATACATTTAAACAGACAGGTTTTATATTATAGATTTATATTATAGATTATATTTGACCCAATATATAGTAATGATTTTAAAATTAAAAAAAAAATGACTTGTGCATCACCACTGAGAATCGAAACCAAAACGTTTAGCCTACGATTTACTTTTTCCTTTGACGTGAATGACTGTACATGAAGACATGTTTACTGCAATTAAAATTAAAATATTAACCAATAGCTATTACGTCACGCATGCATATTCGTAATGCCGTCATTCGAACTTCACCTGGTAAATTTCATTTTTTTAATTTTCACACTTTTGCACCAATTTTCCCCCGGTTAAAAAGTTTCACGTCTGTAGATCAAAAACTGACAGATGAGTTTGGTAGGCAAAATTTTTTAAACAAAAATATATACGCATACATAAATATATATAAAGAGAGGTTTGTGTCTACTATAAGTTTTTATGCAAATGTTATGCAAATATAAATAATGTCTAAACTCAGTTTTCAATTCTTTCTGCAGCGGATGCTAAAACACATTTTAAGAACATACTTAAATTAAAGTTCAGCAATATTTTTCAAGAAGGTCTTGAACGTTGCTCTAAAGTTAAAATGACTTTAAAACTGAAGGCAGATGCAAAGCCAGTCTTCAGACCAAAGTGTCCAGTACCATACGCAGCTTGAGCTACAGTAAGAAAAGAATTGGATCGTCTACAACAAGAAGGAGTAATCCAACCTACAAATTACTCATCCTGCGCAGTACCTATTATCATTGTGTAGAAGGCTAATGGCAAAGTATGCCTATGTGCAGACTTCAACACTGGAGACAAATCAGTAGCCACTACTCATACCAGAAGACCTGTTTTCAGAACTCAACGGTGGAATTTGTATTGCAAAACTGGACCTCGCAGATGCATATCTACAACTGGAAATCGATGAAGGTTTCAAAATCTTCTCACTGTTAACACCTACAAGGGATTATTTCAATTTAACCGCCTTCCATTTGGGATCAAGTCAGTTCCAGCAATATTCCAACAAACTATGGATACAATGCTCACAGGATTGTCAGGAGTTTCCATCTACATTGATGACATTATCGTTACAGGCACATCCCAAGAGAAATTTCTGCATCGTCTTACTTCCATGCTAGATGGAATTCAACAATATGAATTTCACTTAAAACCAGACAAATGCAAATTCTTTCAAACTTCTGTGAAATACCTTGGATTCATATTTGACAAAAATGATTGAAAACCAGATTTGGACAATATTCAGGTAATTAAGCACATGGCAGATCCTGAGGCTGTTGTAACACTATGATCCTTTCTAAGACTTGTAAGTCATTATGGTTCCTTCTTCAAATTATGTGGGCCTCTGAATAATCTTTTACAAAAAGATACCAAATAGAGCCAAATAGAAGCACATGCAAAGAATTATTTAAGAAAATTAAAACACTTTTTAGTTCTGATCTATTGCTGACACACTACAATCCATCATTAGACATTACTGTTGTGACGGGTGCTTCAGACTATTGGAGTCGGAGCAATAATATCACATAGTTTTCCTGATGGAAGCAGAAAAGCCATTGCACATGCATCAAAGTCGTTGACGCCTACTGAACGAAAGTGTAATGTTTTCAAAAAGTAATGTTTTCAAAGAGTAATGCTTTCAAGGAGTAGTATTTTCAAAGAGTAATGTTTTCAATGAATAAGGTTTTCAAAGAGTAATGTTTTCAATGAATAAGGTTTTCAAAAAGTAATGTTTTCAAGGAGTAAGGGTTTCAAAGACTAATACTTTCTGTAGGTAACGTTTTAAATAAATAATGTTTTCAAAGAGTAATGTTTTTCCAAAGTTTATTTTAAATAACAAATAAACAATGGCTTATTACATTTAAAATACCCTCGAAGGGTCACTTTGATTAATGTTTGCATTTTTTTTTTAATATTGTGAGCGAACTTTGCTGTTTTTTTGTTTTCGGTAATACTTGAATATTTTGATATCTTCAGAATTTATTTAAAATACATTATCTCATCTAAAACAGAAGGGCTCAGCAAAAAGAGAAAAGTTTGTAAAATTTATTTTTAAAAGGATTTAAGATTTTTTTTCGAGATATGTGGATTTTGGGGGTTTTATTGAATTTGGCAAACGATCTTTTTGGGGCCTTCTCATTGGCTATTTTGAGTCACGTGATGTAAACAAAGAAACCCGAAGTTTTCTTGTTTAGTAAAATTGACAAATATAATTAGATTGGAAAATATTTCCGAGCTGTTTAGTTCGGCCATTTTCTAGTTTCCAGAGAAACATTTCTACCCTTCTTAAAATGTTTCTTCATTAAAATCTTTGTAAAAATGTTGTAACAAGTCGGGACGATTGATATCAAGATTGATTCTTTTGAACCTTGATATCCTTTCGTAAAGAAAAAAAACTTTCTACCGGGAAGCTGACCTGGGTAAAGAATTGAATATTTTGACAGTCAAAATATTAAGAAGAATTGCAATATTTGTTTGAAAATATTTTGGAAGAGAGCCAAAATATTAAAATAATAAACTTGAAATATTAAAATAGTAAACTTGAATGGAGGTTCCCAAAGGGAACTATTTATCTTTCAGTTAGAAATCCGAAAATTTGTAGTCTGTGTGACTAAATTGTTAAAAAGAATATTAATTATTTATCGTAAAAATAAATAAATAGATAAATAAATAAATAAACAACAACAACAACAACAATAATAATAATAATAATAATAATAGAGTATTCTCTAAAATGAAAGTTAACGAAAGGCTTCTTGAGCTCAAATGATTTTTAATTTATAATATCTCCCTTCATAATACCCCTGCAACTTATGCCCCCGATAGTAGCCCCCTATTTCAAAGTGGCACTGTGCCTTGTTTGGAGTGAAAATTTGAATAAAAAAAATTTTTTTTAAATATAAATTCAAAGAAAAAGAATATTAAAAGCTATATTTAGCTATTTAGGCATGTTTTTCAGCATTTTTTTCTTTCAGATTCTTAGCAAATTTTTCCCGAGAAAAGGGCGCCTCTGAATTGTTTGTTCATAAAATTTCTTCAGTCTGGCAAGATTTCCAAAAAGAAGAGAAAAGAACCTAAAAGAACAATTTTCAATCGACTTTCCGTCAAATTTCAAGAAAAAAAAAGAACTCTTTTATAAAAGAAATTGTTTGCTTCGTTTATTGTAAAGTTTTGTTTTAAAGCCCCAAAAGATCTTTATGCTTAAAAAAAAAAATGTCGTCTGCTTCTTTAAAAATGAGAGAAAAGAACAAAGCAAAGAAAATACATAAACGTTCGCTGTTTTTTTTTTTGTTTTTTTTCTGTAAAAAGCTCAAACTGTAAGTAGTTTCTTTTTTTTATGTTAAAGAGTCTTTTTTTTTTTTATCGCATATGGATTTGTATGCATTGTCTTATTTATTTTTTGTCTTATGTATCCATTTTGTCTTTTAAAACAAATTTCTTGTTATGTACGGATTATGTAATTATTTAAGCGATTTTATTTTAAATTCTAATACAGAGAAACAATAAACGGACTTGTTTATTGCATGAAAATAATAAAAATTATATTTTATTTTATTTTTTTTTTAAGTTTTCTCATTTTTCAAGAAGTAACGTTTTCTGAAAGCAATGCTTTCAAGGAGTAGTATTTTCTTGGAGTCATGTCTTTTTTTTTTTTTTTTTTTTCAAAAAGTAATGTTTTCTGGGAGTAATGTTTTCAAGGATTAACGTTTTCAAGAATTAACGTTTTCAAGGACTAATGTTTTCAAGGACTAATGTTTTCTAAGAGTAATATTTTCAAAGAGTAACGTTTTCAAGAACTAATATTTTCAAAGAGTAATGTTTTCAAGGATTAATGTTTTCAAAGAGTAATGTTTTCAAAGAGTAATGTTTTCAAAGAGTAATGTTTTCAAGAATTAACGTTTTTAAGAACTAACGTTTTCAAAGATTAACGTTTTCAAAGAGTAATGTTTTCTGAGAGTAATGTTTTCAAGGAGTAATATTTTCAATGATTAACGTTTTTAAGAACTAACGTTTTCAAAGATTAATGTTTTCAAAGATTAACGTTTTCAAGAACTAATGTTTTCTTAGAATAGTCCATTCTGATATTAATGCCTCTACTACCGCTGCGAAATTTTCTTCTAAGGGTGATGTATTATGTTCCCTAATCATAGTAACCCCTTACATCTCAATAACAATAAACCTTGTTAGAGATGAATAAAAGTAAATTAGTAGTCAGAGTGAAGCAAATAATGGCAAAATATACAAAATGACAGTTTGAAACTAATTGACTCGACTTTGCCTTCTCCATTGCCTGTCCTCATTGTTCTCACTTATCAGCTGATAGCTTTGAAATAAACAAAGCTGTTGTAATGTCTTTCGAAAGCTTTTTGTCTAATGATAAAACGAACACTAAACACTCAATTGATTATCTCCGTGTTAATAAAATTTTGTAACCATTACCCGTGTGACTTTTTACGTGTGTGTGTGCTTTTCTTGTGTAAATTTAACTTTGATAATTTTACATTAAAATCTATATAATTAAGATTCTTTGGACTACTGTTCTCATCTTGAGTGTTATTTTCACAACATTTTGGTCGATATAATCTACACCCTTCTTCGGATGTATCCTATCTGTTACGACCCGGAATGTCTAGGGGTAAAAGTTGTAACACAAAATATAAAAAAATTTATTTAAAAGAAATTAGTTTACCCGGGTTTTTAGATACGGGAGGGATATGTCCATTTTCTCGAAAGACATTTATAAACACAAGACAGGAAAAACACATCCAAGTAACAATACCGAGGCCAATGGAAAAATTAACACAATTTTATTTACATATATAAAAATATATTGTAACGAAAGTAAAAGAGAATGTGTAACTGGATGAACAAACAAACTTGAAATAGATTCGAGAGAGAATTTCCGCGCAAAAGAAATAAACAGTTCACACCCTGTCGTCTGCTTTTAACTCCAAAATGGAAGGATATCCTTTTGTGTTTTTGTTTTTGTAGTTGTTTTCATATATGAGAGAGATATAGAGAGAGAAAAATAAACAATCGACTCACTCAGCGCTGGGTTTTAAATATTTCTGTTGCATTCCTTTCTTTTGAAACAATTTCATTCCTTCGTCCATTGGATATATCGTCCTTCCTCATTATCGCCTTTTTTCGTTTTCTCTATCGTCAAAATATATCGTTCATTTCTTCGCCGTCGTCATCACCACAAACGCCGTCACCATCGCCACCAATGTCGCTTCCCTGACCCTCCTCCTCGGCTGCTATATCGTAACTGTCTCGCCACCCTGCGCCGCTCCTTTCCCTCTCTCTAATGGTATACCTTTCTCTCTCTCTCTTTGGCGCCCCCTCTCTCACTGTATGTACCTGCATCTCTCTCGCGTCACTCGCTCGATAACACGCAAGGCGGATGCCTGCAGCTTTCCCTCTCTCTAGTTTCATATCTTCTCTCTCCCCCTCTCTCTTTCTTTACAGTTTATAGGCGTCCCCTCGCTCACTGTATGTACCTGCATCTCTCTCGCGTCACTCGCTCAATAACACGCGAGGCGGATGCCTGCAGCTTTCCCTCTCTCTAGTTTCATATCTTCTCTCTCCCCCTCTGTCTTTTTTTACAGTTTATAGGCGTCCCTTCGCTGTATTTTCGTATGTTTTCTCTCTCTCTCTCTCTCTCTCTCTCTCTCTCTCTCTTTCTTTTTCCGGATGCTTACAAATTCACTGAGAGCAGACGACAATATAAAGCGCGATAAAACAGAATTTTCTCTCTCGACTTTTTTTTTTATAATATTAAAAGTAATTATTGTCTCAAATTATTTTTTTTTTTCACATATTTGTAACATATCAAACTCAGAAATCTCTCTGTCGAATTAAAGAATCTGCACGGAATTTCGAATGGAACCTTTTCTCTAATCCACACGGGCAGCACGATCGTTTTTCTGTCAGCCATAATTGGGTAGCACTCCTAAGGAATTCGAAGTTGTATTTTGAGTGTCACCTGCACTGAGAATTGAACCTTCAACCTCCAGAAGTTTTTACAACTGAATTTTACCAAGTACTCTATCCACTATACCATGATTTTTTTTTTTGTAATTTTTTGTAATTTTGGTATTTTTTACAACTGAATTTTACCAAGTACTCTATCCACTATACAATGATTTTTTTTTGTAATTTTTTGTAATTTTGGTATTTTTTACAATTGAATTTTACCAAGTACTCTATCCACTATACCATGATTTTTTTTTTTGTAATTTTTTGTAATTTTGGTATTTTTTACAACTGAATTTTACCAAGTACTCTATCCACTATACCATGATTTTTTTTTGTAATTTTTTGTAATTTTGGTATTTTTTACAATTGAATTTTACCAAGTACTCTATCCACTATACCATGATTTTTTTTTGTAATTTTTTGTAATTTTGGTATTTTTTACAATTGAATTTTACCAAGTACTCTATCCACTATACCATGATTTTTTTTTTTGTAATTTTTTGTAATTTTGGTATTTTTTACAACTGAATTTTACCAAGTACTCTATCCACTATACAATGATTTTTTTTTGTAATTTTTTGTAATTTTGGTATTTTTTACAATTGAATTTTACCAAGTACTCTATCCACTATACCATGCTTTTTTTTGTAATTTTTTGTAATTTTGGTATTTTTTACAATTGAATTTTACCAAGTACTCTATCCACTATACCATGATTTTTTTTTGTAATTTTTTGTAATTTTGGTATTTTTTACAATTGAATTTAACCAAGTACTCTATCCACTATACCATGATTTTTTTTGTAATTTTTTGTAATTTTGGTATTTTTTACAATTGAATTTTACCAAGTACTCTATCCACTATACCATGATTTTTTTTTTGTAATTTTTTGTAATTTTGGTATTTTTTACAATTGAATTTTACCAAGTACTCTATCCACTATACCATGATTTCTTTTTGTAATTTTTTGTAATTTTGGTATTTTTTACAATTGAATTTTACCAAGTACTCTATCCACTATACCATGATTTTTTTTTGTAATTTTTTGTAATTTTGGTATTTTTTACAATTGAATTTTACAAAGTACTCTATCCACTATACCATGATTTTTTTTTGTAATTTTGGTATTTTTTACAACTGAATTTTACCAAGTACTCTATCCACTATACAATGATTTTTTTTTTGTAATTTTTTGTAATTTTGGTATTTTTTACAATTGAATTTTACCAAGTACTCTATCCACTATACCATGATTTTTTTTTGTAATTTTTTGTAATTTTGGTATTTTTTACAATTGAATTTTACCAAGTACTCTATCCACTATACCATGATCTTTTTTTTTTGTAATTTTTTGTAATTTTGGTATTTTTTACAACTGAATTTTACCAAGTACTCTATCCACTATACAATGATTTCTTTTTTGTAATTTTTTGTAATTTTGGTATTTTTTACAATTAAATTTTACCAAGTACTCTATCCACTATACCATGATTTTTTTTTGTAATTTTGGTATTTTTTACAATTGAATTTTACCAAGTACTCTATCCACTATACAATGATTTTTTTTTGTAATTTTTTGTAATTTTGGTATTTTTTACAATTGAATTTTACCAAGTACTCTATCCACTATACCATGATTATTTTTGTAATTTTTTGTAATTTTGGTATTTTTTACAATTGAATTTTACCAAGTACTCTATCAACTATACCATGATTTTTTTTTGTAATTTTTTGTAATTTTGGTATTTTTTACAATTGAATTTTACCAAGTACTCTATCCACTATACCATGATTTTTTTTTCTAATTTTTTGTAATTTTGGTATTTTTTTACAACTGAATTTTACCAAGTACTCTATCCACTATACCATGATTTTTTTTTGTAATTTTTTGTAATTTTGGTATTTTTTACAATTGAATTTTACCAAGTACTCTATCAACTATACCATGATTTTTTTTTGTAATTTTTTGTAATTTTGGTATTTTTTACAATTGAATTTTACCAAGTACTCTATCCACTATACCATGATTTTTTTTTCTAATTTTTTGTAATTTTGGTATTTTTTACAATTGAATTTTACCAAGTACTCTATCCACTATACCATGATTTTTTTTTCTAATTTTTTGTAATTTTGGTATTTTTTACAATTGAATTTTACCAAGTACTCTATCCACTATACCATGATTTTTTTTTTTGTAATTGTTTGTAATTTTGGTATTTTTTACATCTGAATTTTACCAAGTACTCTATCCACTATACCATGATTTTTTTTGTAATTTTTTGTAATTTTGGTATTTTTTACAACTGAATTTTACCAAGTACTCTATCCACTATACCATGATTTTTTTTTTTGTAATTTTTTGTAATTTTGGTATTTTTTTCAATTGAATTTTACCAAGTACTCTATTCACTATACCATGATTTTTTTTTGTAATTTTTTGTAATTTTGGTATTTTTTTCAATTGAATTTTACCAAGTACTCTATTCACTATACCATGATTTTTTTTTCTAATTTTTTGTAATTTTGGTATTTTTTACAATTGAATTTTACCAAGTACTCTATCCACTATACCATGATTTTTTTTTCTAATTTTTTGTAATTTTGGTATTTTTTACAACTGAATTTTACCAAGTACTCTATCCACTATACCATGATTTTTTTTTGTAATTTTTTGTAATTTTGGTATTTTTTACAATTGAATTTTACCAAGTACTCTATCAACTATACCATGATTTTTCTTTGTAATTTTATGTAATTTTGGTATTTTTTACAATTGAATTTTACCAAGTACTCTATCCACTATACCATGATTTTTTTTTCTCATTTTTTGTAATTTTGGTATTTTTTACAATTGAATTTTACCAAGTACTCTATCCACTATACCATGATTTTTTTTTGTAATTTTTTATAATTTAGGTATTTTTTACAATTGAATTTAACCAAGTACTCTATCCACTATACCATGATTTTTTTTGTAATTTTTTGTAATTTTGGTATTTTTTACAATTGAATTTTACCAAGTACTCTATCC
The DNA here is from genome assembly GCF_053919585.1 of Euprymna scolopes. Taxonomy (NCBI): domain Eukaryota; kingdom Metazoa; phylum Mollusca; class Cephalopoda; order Sepiida; family Sepiolidae; genus Euprymna; species Euprymna scolopes. The sequence continues at coordinate 58,761,206 of NC_136520.1, read as the reverse complement.
ACTATACCATGATTTTTTTTTTGTAATTTTTTGTAATTTTGGTATTTTTTACAATTGAATTTTACCAAGTACTCTATCCACTATACCATGATTTCTTTTTGTAATTTTTTGTAATTTTGGTATTTTTTACAATTGAATTTTACCAAGTACTCTATCCACTATACCATGATTTTTTTTTGTAATTTTTTGTAATTTTGGTATTTTTTACAATTGAATTTTACAAAGTACTCTATCCACTATACCATGATTTTTTTTTGTAATTTTGGTATTTTTTACAACTGAATTTTACCAAGTACTCTATCCACTATACAATGATTTTTTTTTTGTAATTTTGGTATTTTTTACAATTGAATTTTACCAAGTACTCTATCCACTATACCATGATTTTTTTTTGTAATTTTTTGTAATTTTGGTATTTTTTACAATTGAATTTTACCAAGTACTCTATCCACTATACCATGATCTTTTTTTTTTGTAATTTTTTGTAATTTTGGTATTTTTTACAACTGAATTTTACCAAGTACTCTATCCACTATACAATGATTTCTTTTTTGTAATTTTTTGTAATTTTGGTATTTTTTACAATTAAATTTTACCAAGTACTCTATCCACTATACCATGATTTTTTTTTGTAATTTTGGTATTTTTTACAATTGAATTTTACCAAGTACTCTATCCACTATACAATGATTTTTTTTTGTAATTTTTTGTAATTTTGGTATTTTTTACAATTGAATTTTACCAAGTACTCTATCCACTATACCATGATTATTTTTGTAATTTTTTGTAATTTTGGTATTTTTTACAATTGAATTTTACCAAGTACTCTATCAACTATACCATGATTTTTTTTTGTAATTTTTTGTAATTTTGGTATTTTTTACAATTGAATTTTACCAAGTACTCTATCCACTATACCATGATTTTTTTTTCTAATTTTTTGTAATTTTGGTATTTTTTTACAACTGAATTTTACCAAGTACTCTATCCACTATACCATGATTTTTTTTTGTAATTTTTTGTAATTTTGGTATTTTTTACAATTGAATTTTACCAAGTACTCTATCAACTATACCATGATTTTTTTTTGTAATTTTTTGTAATTTTGGTATTTTTTACAATTGAATTTTACCAAGTACTCTATCCACTATACCATGATTTTTTTTTCTAATTTTTTGTAATTTTGGTATTTTTTACAATTGAATTTTACCAAGTACTCTATCCACTATACCATGATTTTTTTTTCTAATTTTTTGTAATTTTGGTATTTTTTACAATTGAATTTTACCAAGTACTCTATCCACTATACCATGATTTTTTTTTTGTAATTGTTTGTAATTTTGGTATTTTTTACATCTGAATTTTACCAAGTACTCTATCCACTATACCATGATTTTTTTTGTAATTTTTTGTAATTTTGGTATTTTTTACAACTGAATTTTACCAAGTACTCTATCCACTATACCATGATTTTTTTTTTGTAATTTTTTGTAATTTTGGTATTTTTTTCAATTGAATTTTACCAAGTACTCTATTCACTATACCATGATTTTTTTTTGTAATTTTTTGTAATTTTGGTATTTTTTATAATTGAATTTTACCAAGTACTCTATTCACTATACCATGATTTTTTTTTCTAATTTTTTGTAATTTTGGTATTTTTTACAATTGAATTTTACCAAGTACTCTATCCACTATACCATGATTTTTTTTGTAATTTTTTGTAATTTTGGTATTTTTTACAACTGAATTTTACCAAGTACTCTATCCACTATACCATGATTTTTTTTTGTAATTTTTTGTAATTTTGGTATTTTTTACAATTGAATTTTACCAAGTACTCTATCAACTATACCATGATTTTTCTTTGTAATTTTTTGTAATTTTGGTATTTTTTACAATTGAATTTTACCAAGTACTCTATCCACTATACCATGATTTTTTTTTCTAATTTTTTGTAATTTTGGTATTTTTTTACAACTGAATTTTACCAAGTACTCTATCCACTATACCATGATTTTTTTTTGTAATTTTTTGTAATTTTGGTATTTTTTACAATTGAATTTTACCAAGTACTCTATCAACTATACCATGATTTTTTTTTGTAATTTTTTGTAATTTTGGTATTTTTTACAATTGAATTTTACCAAGTACTCTATCCACTATACCATGATTTTTTTTTCTAATTTTTTGTAATTTTGGTATTTTTTACAATTGAATTTTACCAAGTACTCTATCCACTATACCATGATTTTTTTTTCTAATTTTTTGTAATTTTGGTATTTTTTACAATTGAATTTTACCAAGTACTCTATCCACTATACCATGATTTTTTTTTTTGTAATTGTTTGTAATTTTGGTATTTTTTACATCTGAATTTTACCAAGTACTCTATCCACTATACCATGATTTTTTTTGTAATTTTTTGTAATTTTGGTATTTTTTACAACTGAATTTTACCAAGTACTCTATCCACTATACCATGATTTTTTTTTTTGTAATTTTTTGTAATTTTGGTATTTTTTTCAATTGAATTTTACCAAGTACTCTATTCACTATACCATGATTTTTTTTTGTAATTTTTTGTAATTTTGGTATTTTTTATAATTGAATTTTACCAAGTACTCTATTCACTATACCATGATTTTTTTTTCTAATTTTTTGTAATTTTGGTATTTTTTACAACTGAATTTTTCCAAGTACTCTATCCACTATACCATGATTTTTTTTTGTAATTTTTTGTAATTTTGGTATTTTTTACAACTGAATTTTACCAAGTACTCTATCCACTATACTATGATTTTTTTTTTGTAATTTTTTGTAATTTTGGTATTTTTTACAATTGAATTTTACCAAGTACTCTATCAACTATACCATGATTTTTTTTTGTAATTTTTTGTAATTTTGGTATTTTTTACAATTGAATTTTACCAAGTACTCTATCCACTATACCATGATTTTTTTTTGTAATTTTTTGTAATTTTGGTATTTTTTACAATTGAATTTTACCAAGTACTCTATCCACTATACCATGATTTTTTTTTGTAATTTTGGTATTTTTTACAACTGAATTTTACCAAGTACTCTATCCACTATACAATGATTTTTTTTTTGTAATTTTTTGTAATTTTGGTATTTTTTACAATTGAATTTTACCAAGTACTCTATCCACTATACCATGATTTTTTTTTCTAATTTTTTGTAATTTTGGTATTTTTTACAATTAAATTTTACCAAGTACTCTATCCACTATACCATGATTTTTTTTTTGTAATTGTTTGTAATTTTGGTATTTTTCTCAACTGAATTTTACCAAGTACTCTATTCACTATACCATGATTTTTTTTTCTAATTTTTTGTAATTTTGGTATTTTTTACAACTGAATTTTACCAAGTACTCTATTCACTATACCATGATTTTTTTTTCTAATGTTTTGTAATTTTGGTATTTTTTACAATTGAATTTTACCAAGTACTCTATTCACTATACCATGATTTTTTTTTTTGTAATTTTTTGTAATTTTGGTATTTTTTACAATTGAATTTTACCAAGTACTCTATCCACTATACCATGATTTTTTTTTGTAATTTTTTGTAAATTTGGTATTTTTTACAATTGAATTTTACCAAGTACTCTATCCACTATACCATGATTTTTTTTTGTAATTTTTTGTAATTTTGGTATTTTTTAAAACTGAATTTTACCAAGTACTCTATCCACTATACAATGATTTTTTTTTTGTAATTTTTTGTAATTTTGGTATTTTTTACAATTGAATTTTACCAAGTACTCTATCCACTATACCATGATTTTTTTTTGTAATTTTTGTAATTTTGGTATTTTTTACAATTGAATTTTACCAAGTACTCTATCTACTATACCATGATTTTTTTTTTGTAATTATTTGTAATTTTGGTATTTTTTACAATTGAATTTTACCAAGTACTCTATCCACTATACCATGATTTTTTTTTTGTAATTTTGGTATTTTTTACAATTGAATTTTACCAAGTACTCTATTCACTATACCATGATTTTTTTTTCTAATTTTTTGTAATTTTGGTATTTTTTACAATTGAATTTTACCAAGTACTCTATCAACTATACCATGATTTTTTTTTGTAATTTTTTGTAATTTTGGTATTTTTTACAATTGAATTTTACCAAGTACTCTATCCACTATACCATGATTTTTTTTTCTAATTTTTTGTAATTTTGGTATTTTTTACAATTGAATTTTACCAAGTACTCTATCCACTATACCATTATTTTTTTTTCTAATTTTTTGTAATTATGGTATTTTTTACAATTGAATTTTACCAAGTACTCTATCCACTATACCATGATTTTTTTTTTTTGTAATTGTTTGTAATTTTGGTATTTTTTTACAACTGAATTTTACCAAGTACTCTATCCACTATACCATGATTTTTTTTTGTAATTTTGGTATTTTTTACAACTGAATTTTTCCAAGTACTCTATCCACTATACAATGATGTTTTTTTGTAATTTTTTGTAATTTTGGTATTTTTTACAATTGAATTTTACCAAGTACTCTATCCACTATACCATGATTTTTTTTTTGTAATTTTTTGTAATTTTGGTATTTTTTACAATTGAATTTCACCAAGTACTCTATCCATTATACCATGATTTTTTTTTTGTAATTTTTTGTAATTTTGGTATTTTTTACAATTGAATTTTACCAAGTACTCTATTCACTATACCATGATTTTTTTTTCTAATTTTTTGTAATTTTGGTATTTTTTACAATTGAATTTTACCAAGTACTCTATCAACTATACCATGATTTTTTTTTGTAATTTTTTGTAATTTTGGTATTTTTTACAATTGAATTTTACCAAGTACTCTATCCACTATACCATGATTTTTTTTCTAATTTTTTGTAATTTTGGTATTTTTTACAATTGAATTTTACCAAGTACTCTATCCACTATACCATGATTTTTTTTTCTAATTTTTTGTAATTTTGGTATTTTTTACAATTGAATTTTACCAAGTACTCTATCCACTATACCATGATTTTTTTTTTGTTATTGTTTGTAATTTTGGTATTTTTTACAACTGAATTTTACCAAGTACTCTATCCACTATACCATGATTTTTTTTTGTAATTTTGGTATTTTTTACAACTGAATTTTACCAAGTACTCTATCCACTATACAATGATGTTTTTTTGTAATTTTTTGTAATTTTGGTATTTTTTACAAATGAATTTTACCAAGTACTCTATCCACTATACCATGATTTTTTTTTTGTAATTTTTTGTAATTTTGGTATTTTTTACAATTGAATTTTACCAAGTACTCTATCCACTATACCATGATTTTTTTTTGTAATTTTTTGTAATTTTGGTATTTTTTACAATTGAATTTTACCAAGTACTCTATCCACTATACCATGATTTTTTTTTCTAATTTTTTGTAATTTTGGTATTTTTTACAATTGAATTTTACCAAGTACTCTATCCACTATACCATGATTTCTTTTTCTAATTTTTTGTAATTTTGGTATTTTTTACAATTGAATTTTACCAAGTACTCTATCCACTATACCATGATTTTTTTTTTTGTAATTGTTTGTAATTTTGGTATTTTTTACAACTGAATTTTACCAAGTACTATATCCACTATACCATGATTTTTTTTGTAATTTTTTGTAATTTTGGTATTTTTTACAACTGAATTTTACCAAGTACTCTATCCACTATACCATGATTTTTTTTTTGTAATTTTTTGTAATTTTGGTATTTTTTTCAATGTAATTTTACCAAGTACTCTATTCACTATACCATGATTTATTTTTGTAATTTTTTGTAATTTTGGTATTTTTTATAATTGAATTTTACCAAGTACTCTATTCACTATACCATGATTTTTTTTTCTAATTTTTTGTAATTTTGGTATTTTTTACAATTGAATTTTACCAAGTACTCTATCCACTATACCATGATTTTTTTTGTAATTTTTTGTAATTTCGGTATTTTTTACAATTGAATTTTACCAAGTACTCTATCCACTATACCATGATTTTTTTTTGTAATTTTTTGTAATTTTGGTATTTTTTACAATTGAATTTTACCAAGTACTCTATCCACTATACCATGACTTTTTTTTGTAATTTTTTGTAATTTTGGTATTTTTTACAATTGAATTTTACCAAGTACTCTATCCACTATACCATGATTTTTCTTTCTAATTTTTTGTAATTTTTGTATTTTTTACAATTGAATTTTACCAAGTACTCTATCCACTATACCATGATTTTTTTTTTGTAATTTTTTGTAATTTTGGTATTTTTTACAACTGAATTTTACCAAGTACTCTATCCACTATACCATGATTTTTTTTTCTAATTTTTTGTAATTTTGGTATTTTTTACAATTGAATTTTACCAAGTACCTCTATTCACTATACCATGATTTTTTTTTTGTAATTTTTTGTAATTTTGGTATTTTTTATAATTGAATTTTACCAAGTACTCTATTCACTATACCATGATTTTTTTTTGTAATTTTTTGTAATTTTGGTATTTTTTACAATTGAATTTTACCAAGTACTCTATTCACTATACCATGATTTCTTTTTCTAATTTTTTGTAATTTTGGTATTTTTTACAATTGAATTTTACCAAGTACTCTATCAACTAATGCCATGATTCTTGAGTTTGTCGAGGCACACACATGAAGAAGGCCAGAGCTTACATCAATCGAGATTTTTTTAATTTTTTTTACAAGGTGGTCACCACTTATCAAGGCCCGGAAGCCACTCAGGGATAAGGGTTATTGTAAGTACAGTACGTTAGTGTGGATATTTAAAGTATCTACTTAAGGGGGCGGTTCATCAGGAATTTGTTTACATTGGACTTGAAGACATCCAAGTTGTAGTCAGGAGGGAAGCTATGCTATGAATACGACACTCAAGACGAGAACAGAAGGCCAACAAATCCAAATAATATAAATACTCAATCTTCATTACAAAAACTGAGAAACGCAATAACAATTAAGTTTTCCATTATTCTATAAATACTGCATCATGAGAATAGAGCATGTAGATGATGTATTTTCAATTAAAAAAAAATACCCCTTTCAATTCTCTCATAACATTCTTCATCATTCAACTAGCCAACTATATCGGTAGATATCTTACTGCTGATACAATTCTCTATCTGTATAAGAGCCAAGTACATCCAAGGACGTACATCTGGGCAGGAGCTGCTAGAAGCAACTGATCCTGTGACATGATGCGAACCGAGCGATGCCGAGTGACCTTGCTAGTCGACACGAATTCAGAGAAATTCGCACGGCTGAATTCTAATGATGATGATGATGATGGTTTGATGTTGTTTAAACAGAAATGTCTATGGGATTTTGTCAGAGAGAGAAAAAAAAAAAATAATTGTTCTTATCTTATTGTTGGAAATCCGTTAACAACAAAAAGGTTGTTTTGGGCGCTCTGTTGAGCGATATGAAGAAATCCAGATTCTTAAGCTGACAGCTTGGGGTGGGAATCAGCGGTGAGGGGTCGCCGCCAGGCATTGTCGACCTGGGAGTGACTAATAGCTCCTAATAAGGAACACCTCAGTGCAATGAGGGTTAAAAATGGGGATAGATAAAGCCAAAAGGAGGCGTAGAAATCAGGGAAACAGAGAGAGGGAGAGGAAAGGAAAGAAAGAAAGAAAGAATAACTCCAAAAAAATGGACGGAGGAATTACTGATTTGATAAAAACAAAACACTTGGCTAATTGGTGTCTTTTTTCGCTGATCCCTTCCCGTGGACTGACGGTAGATGAAGAACGGAGAGCTTGGTAAAGGAAACAAAACTGCCAGCCCCCTAAGTTGCATGACTAGGCAGTGTGTAACTATTATATTGTAAAGTCAAAGACAATAATCAATTCTGTGTTAACCAATTAAGTTTTGACTTTCTTTTCTTTGATTGGAACGCCGTTGTGAATGCAATATATTTCTCCGATAGCCCAGGTGACGGTTGGAAGCTGATTTGAAAGCAGAACCGGAAGGAGAGACCGACGACGACCAAAGACGAATTCGACCACTAGACGAAACCACGGGTAACGTAACGCCACATGTATCGGCTACAGGTGCATTTCAATCACGAGCCTATGCACCTGAGCTGAGCTGCACTGGAGGGGTTACAATCCTGCCTTGCCCTTTTCTCTTCCCTTGCAACGTCTTTCCCACAGAAGAGGCATTGCGAGCCTATCTAGATTCTATCGTTATTTTCCTGGCACGTGCTCGTCTGAACTCCAATCTGTGGTCCCCCTCCCTTGTCAAACTTTCATGAAAAACACTCATCTCGTAAAAACCACTATCAATAATTTCCCCCACTCTTTATCTGTGTCTAAACTTATTCCATGAACAAAGCTTCTTTCTTAGAACTGCACGCCTGTTGAACTCTCTTCCATTTCCCTGCTTTCCAACTGACTACAATATGGTCGTCTTCAAGTCTAACATGAACAAGTTCTTGATGAGGAGCCGTCCCCTTAAGTAATCCAATTTACCAAATTTCCGCTACTAACAATTACCACAATATTATCCCATTGACTACCGTTCACTCATTAACCCTTATCCTTGAGTGGCCTCCAAGCTTTGATAAGTGGTGACTCCTTTGTAACCCCCCCCCCCAAAAAAAAACTGACAATCCATCTATCTCTTCAATGCTTATCTCATTCTAAATTCCAAACAGATACCAGAGTTCAATAAGATATACCTGAAGAAAGTTGTAGGTTTACGTCCATTGAAATGTTGTTTAAATAACACTCAAGATGAGAACAGTAGTCAAAATAATCCAAATAATACGAATAATTAATCCTTATCTAAAAAGTTCAGAAACATAAATCCGACTTCTTATTTTAAAGTTTTTCAATATTTAGATTATCTGTTGATTCTTCAGAGATTTAGAAAATTCAACTCTGGCTCCTAATATTTTTACAAGTTTGATTAGCCCCTAGTATTTTTTACTAGTCTGACTCTGCCTCCTAGTATTTTTACTAGTCCAACTATGGCTCCTAGTATTTTAACACATTCGACTCTGACTCCTAGTATTTTTTACAAGTCTGACTCTGGCTCCTAGTATTTTTTACAAGTCTGACTCTGGCTCCTAGTATTTTTACTAGTCCAACTATGGCTCCTAGTATTTTTACTAGTCCAACTCTGGCTCGTAGGATTTTTACAAGTTCGACTCTGGCTTCTAGGATATTTACTCGTCCAACTATGGCTCCTAGTATTTTTACTCATCCAACTATGGCTCCTAGTATTTTTACTCGTCCAACTATGGCTCCTAGTATTTTTACAAGTTCGACTCACTTGTAGTATTTTTACTAGTCTGACTCTGGCTCCTAGTATTTTTACAAATCCAACTATGGCTCCTAGTATTTTACAAGTCCAACTCTGGCTCCTAGTATTTTTACTAATCTGACTCTGGTTCCTAATATTTTTACAAGTTCGACTCTGGCTCCTTCCAAAACCTCAGATTCTGACTCTGCAACGATATTAATTATCCACCGGAATTGCTTTTTTTGAAAGTGCAAACTGCAGCTTCAACATAACTCAACTATTTGCTTTCTTTGCTTATTTTATTGGGAAAAAAAAACTAGTAAAAAAAAAGCCAAAATCAATGAAACATCTGTCGCAATTTTTATAATATCGGAGCTACTACTGAAAGGGAATCAATACATAAGCTAGTTTTATTTTCTTCCCTTTTTTATCTCATTGTATCGATGTCAACTATAATATCACACGCACTCACACGCATGCACGCATGTTTTAATGTATGTAATCATTCCTGGACTGTTTTGCTGTATCACAGCTTTTCAGTGTAGCCAGACAAACAAGTATTTCAAACTGAGATTAAAAAATTAAAAAAAGTTTTTTGCTAATGTATCAACACTTATCAAGGACATATACAGCATATAATCACATTGACACACAGCTTCTCATTAGACCAGCAAAGTTAAGCAATGTTGAGCCTGGTCAGTACCAGTTCAGTAACCATTTGGGAATACCAAACTCTGTAAGACATCTGTTATGATAAGGGGCATCGGACTAAGTATTATGATATCTGTTCGATGCACAGTTAGGGATTAATAGGGATTAGTCACCACAATACCACATTTACTCTAGAAGTTTTCTCGGAACTACTAAACCAATCTGGCTGAAATTTTGTATGAACCTTTGTTCTGATAAGGTGCAGTGAATTAAGTATTATGATATGCATTCGATGCACGGTTAGGGATTAATAGGAATTCGTATTTAATGCAAACATGAGCACAAATTTAACCATATTCAATCATCAATTTGGCACTTATTCTCAGTCAACAGCTTTTGCCTGTTTTTAACAGATAAAAAGTCTAGTAAACAGCATAATCACATTGGCACACCAGTTCTTGTTGGATAACCGGAGTTAAGCAACGTTGAGTCTAGTCAGTACCAGGTGGGTGATCATTTGGGAATACCAGGCGCTGTATGTAGGAAGCCGTTTACACGTTTCTGCAAAAACTGCAAAAACCTAATGTCATCATCTTCACTAACAGGCATCTACAATTTACTGAGTACCGCTTGTGAATTTAACATTCCAATGAAACTTCCTCCTTTGGCAGAATCTGGTTCGATCTGCTAAGGATGGATATTGCTTTGTTATAGTATGGTACTTATCAAGGACAAAAGTCACTTGAGGATAAGTGTTAGAGAGATAGATGTGTAACGTTCTGCATGTTTACACACATAGACCCAACACGTTGTAGCAGAGTATGTTGCAAAGAACATAGGACAAGTAATAACTTGACCCCTTTTCTTTTTTTAAACAAGGAAATTTATTTCCTCGTTTTCCTGTCAGGGGTGACTTCTTATTATGGTTGTGACGTCATCCATGTCTTAACGTGTTCTCTCTCCTTCTTATAGTCTCTCTCTTTTTTTACTTACCATGGCGTCATTTCGCACACGGCTCAGTATATGCACATTCGGCTCTGTTACAGATAGATTGTCAGCTGAATGAGGAAGAATGTTATGAGAGGATTGAAAATGGATACACCAGGCTTCTGTAATGTGTTCGTTGCTGTTCGTCTGTGTCTTAGAAGCATTCAGTTCAATTTATTTGGCAAAAAGATAAAACAAGCATGTTCCAAATGTCATGTAGGGAAAAGAGTGGTAAAAATGTACAGAGAAGAGGGCACAGTGGTTCAACGCTTGTTCATATTCACCTTGAATTGTTGCATATTTGAGAGACAGTCAAACAAAAACCTGACCTAGAAGATTAAAAGAATTGAGATGTTATATACAGGGGAGAGGTGTATAACGAACATATATAGTATGTATATTTGTCTTTTATACATATAAAGATTATGGTTATACGTCAGTCTGATTGCCAAGTGCACATGACTTGTGTGCTAATGCTGGGAGACACTTTCTTCCAGTCTTTAAAGTAATTAGAAGAGTTAATTGTTATCCGTAAGGTGGACACATCACAATAAACAGCTATGCTCTTAAGTTGAGGCTGACAGAACCATTGAAGATTAAAAGAATTGAGATGTTATATACAGGGAAGAGGTGTATAACGAATGTATATATTATGTAATATTTGGCTTTTGTGTGTGTGTGTGTAATATATATATATATATATATATATATATATATATATATATATATATATATATATAACGATGCATATCTTATTTTCTTCAAATTAAATCAACATTTCAATATGAACTCACACCCTTGACTTTATTCTCGTGTAACCTACGTACAGTTCAAACATTTCAAAACAACGCGCAGATCTTTACAAACAGACTTTTCTTTCTCCAACTTTACAGAAAGAAGAAAAGAAAAAAAGAAACAAAACAACACACTGAAGATGGAGTATACCTCTGAAATATATTTGTTATAAATTTCAAACAAGTAAAATATTTGTTTATTTTCCGAATATTACATTGTGATTTGGCTTTCAAGCGCACTTGATGTGTATCTTATTTTATATATATATATATATATATATATATATATATATATATATATATATATATACACGTGTCTAAATTCGTGTACCATTTAGTGGTATAAAATGTTCTTCTAATGAATATGTGTATACAAAGTGTATATACATTTGTATATACGTGTAACAGTCATCTATATAACGTGTGTATATACGTATGTTCATTTAATCTAGTTTTTTTTTCTATTGTTCGTTGAATTGATGCGTGCATCTACCCTTAAAAAATTCTCTGCCCATCATTGTCGCCAGTGTTGTAGCATCTTCTTTAAGGTTCTTGAGTAAAAGTTTCTTCAGAATTCTCTGTTGCCAGTGTTGTAGGTGACATAAGCTTCAAATTCCTTGATAATCCCTTGTCACCAGTATTATTGGTGAAAAAGTTCGAGTTCCTTAATTTTCCTCATCGCCAGTGTTGTTGTCTCATAAGAGTCTGGAAGAAAGACATAACTTGATAATCAGTGGAAACAAAATATATTGAACAAAAAAAGCAAATACAAGAAATAAAGATTGTGGTTATATGCCAGTCCGACTGCCGAATGCACATGACTTGTGGGCTAATGCTGGGGGACACTTTCTTCCAGTCTTTAAAGTAAGTAGAGGAGTTAATTGTTATCCGTAAGGTGCACACATCACAATCAACAGCTATCTTCTTAAGTTGAGGCATACACTCTTAAAACTCATGAAGATTAAAAGAATTGAGCTGTTATGTACAGGGGAGAGGTATATAACAAATGTATATATTATGTATATTTGCCTTTTGTAAAAATATGTGTGTGTGTGTGCCTAAATTTGTGTATCGTCTAGTGGTATAAAATGTTATTGTAATGAATGTGTGTATATAGAGTGTATATACATTTGCATATACGTGTCACAGTCATCTATATTCATATGTTTGTTTCATCCAGTCTTTTTCTATTCGTTGACAGTGTTGATATATTGATAGATACAGTTTAATAATGGACATGTAACATTTATGACAGAAAGGGATGGATAACAATTCTCTGGAGTTTTAACATTGGGCCAATCGGAGAAACATACATCGCCTGTCTTTGGTCTTGTTTGATCGAAAGCTGCAGAGAAGATACATCGCAACAAATTGCAGCATTACAGATATTTCCCCTATTGGAAAGGTGCAACACTGGTCCTAGACTAGCCAAAAACACTATCAATAATTCCTCCTACTCTTTATCTGTGCCTAAACCTAAACGTAGATTCCATGAACAAAGCTTCTTTCTTAGAACTGCACGCCTGTGGAATTGTTTTCCGTTTTCCTGCTTTCCAGCTGACTACAATATGGTTGTCTTCAAGTCCAACGTAAACAAGTTCTTGATGAGCCGTTCCACTTAAGGTAACAAATTTACCGAATTTCCATTATTAACGATTATTATACTGTCCACTTGACTACTGTACACTCTTAACCCTTATCCTCGAGTGGTCTTTGGGCCTTGATAAAAATAAATAAATAATTTCATCTGGAAATATTTATTTCGCTAAATAACATTCTTTCCGACATTCTATTTTGATAAATTTAATAACGATCATGATAATCGTCGACTAGCGCATCTTTCGGCGTCGCCCAGCCAATATCTAACAGAGAGGTGTGAGTTGCTCATCATATCCTTGAAGCACAGAGCTTCTGGACAGATCTGCTTCTTTTCTGATGAGAAGATCTTCTGTGTTAATGCAAAAATCAGTTGTCATGATGCCGAATGGATTTGTAAGGACCCATATGATGTTTCGATGATTGGCAAAAACCAAGTTTCAAGACTCCATGTTTTTGAGGTGTCAAGCATCGCCACTTCTTTAGCAAATGCCAGACTGTGATGACTGAGGTTTTCCTAGATGTCATGAAGAATATTGTGAAGCCACAGATTGTTCAGATAGCTGCAGGGAAACCATGGATCTTCTAACGGAATGGGGCTCCTGCTTATTCGTCCAACTTAATCCAAGCTTTGTATGACAAGAATCTGGACATGTTCTGTTTAAATGAGTTCTGGCCTCTAGCAGTCCAGACTTCAAACCTTGCAACTATTTCACCTATGTGGTGTACTTGACAGATAGTCAAACAAAAACCTGCACATAATACTGTTGATTCATTTATTCCAATAATTTCCAACAACACACTTCACCGTGTTTCAAAATATTACTCACGTGTTGAACATATATGTCAAGACGCTCTTTTCATGTCTCGGTCGTCACTAGTCTCTCTCTGTTTTTTTTTCACCCTCATGGCACATTTTTTCTATCGCCACATCCTGTCCTTTTTTTCTGCCTTTTATTTTCCCGCAGTGACATTATCTCACATGTGTCTGCTTGCTTCAATATGCGTTAAACACCTCTCTCCACTTTTCTTACCATGAAGTCTACTTTCATTTTCCTTTTTTCTCCTTCTTTTTCCCATGATATGCATACTTGCCAATTTGCATATGTGCTTTTAATGCGGCTGCTGCTTTTCTTGTTTGTTGACACTGTGTTACAATAAGAGTACACTGCTTCATTACATATCAATTGCCGAAGAGTGCTCTATTCATTTCTACAAAGAGCTTTGTATTATTGTTAATGGCAGTTAGCGATTTCACTCACTACAGTGCTCAACCCACATAAAAGGTGTGTATGTGAGGAAGGGAAACTTGTATATAGCCTAAATGATGATTCATGGTAAAGGTAAAATATTTTTTATTGCCTTTTTACCCCCAAACAAGGCTTGATGCCACTTTGATGTAGGGGGCTACTATTTGGGACATAATTGCAGGGATACTATTAAGGGAGTTGAACAGCAAGATGTCTGTCTACATGACACTTGAACTTCTGCATGTCAGTACAGTTGGGGAAGCAGGAACCAGGAAGGCAATTCCAAAGTCTAGCAGTTCTGGTGAAGAAACTACTAGAGTAGAAGGTTTTCTAGCATCTGGGGATCTCTACTGTGTAGGGGTGGGATTTTGCTGCATGTCAGGTTTGTCAGGGGTATTTACGTTGAGGGGGGTACAAGAGCTTGTAGTTCGTCAGAGCATCCACCATGAAAATACTTGTAAAACAGGCAGAGGGATGCAACATTTCGTCAGTGGGAGAGAGGCTGAAGCCTATCCTGACAGTTCGAGACCTATCAGGTTGGCGACTCGCTTTTGAACCCTGTCGAGGAGTGAAAGACTAATAGCAGATGCACCAGCCCAAATGTGACAACAATACTTCTTACATGGGCGAATGGTAGCCTTGTAGAAATACAGGATACTTTCAGGCATAAGTAACTTTCTTGCATGATAGAGAGAGCCCACCTTCCTCGCTGCAGCAATGCCCCGAATGTATCTGTTCCAGCTCCTGTTCCCTGTGAACGTTAAACCGAGTAGTTTGAACAAAGTACTTTCAGGTAATGTCTCATTAGCCATAGCAATTGGTGGTTGAGAAGGTTATTTAATAAGCAAATAATAAATTATGTATGTAAAAACTGACATCTTGCTGCCCAAATCCCAACATAGTGCCCCAGCAGTTGCTGCCCCTGATAGTAGCCCCCTACACCAAAGTGGCAATGTGCCTTGTTTGGGGTGAAAATGTAATAAAAAATTTTTAAAAAATTTACTCTATAATATATATATGAATATATAAAACTTCAGTTTGATTCTTGAAGTTGGACCTAAATAGCATTGCATCTTGAAAAGTTCGTTTATGGTCGAAGTTTTGATGGAATTTCAACTTCCGATTTTTCCAAATTTGATGTATAGAATAAATATCAGGTTGTTGCATCAGTTCCCGCCGTTTCATAAAATCTTTTTCTTCTAAAACATGTTTTGATATTTGGCAAAGTGTTACATATCATTAGAAAGCACGCATTCTGTTCTACAAGATAATGGTCATCGTTTTTTGCTCATATAATTTTTTCTCGTTTTTCAGAACCAAATGGATTGTCAAGTAGATAAAAACAAAAACACATTTTTGGCACTTCCTTCTTTTTGCCTTTAATTGAGGTCAAAAAAGTGAGTGAAGTGACCAAGGATATTTGTGCCATATATGGAGAAAACGCTATAGCTTAGAATAACTGTTCGAGATTGGTTTACCAGATTCAAACACGGTAATCTTGACCTCAATGATGCTCCTCATTCCAAAAGACCAATCAAGATAGACGAAAACCAACTTGGGGTTCTTTTGAAGGAAGATGGCCATCAGACATGTAGAGAATTGGGTGAAAAGATGAAGTGTGATTTTGCGACAATTTCACGCCATCTTCAGTCGATCGGATTCACATAAAAGATTTGCAGCTTGGGTCCCACACAAACTTACTTTTGCTGTTAAAACTTTTGGATTTTCTTAAAAAAACAAAAAAACAGCGGGAACTTATGCAACAATCTAATAAATAGTTTTTGGGTTATCAACGCTTCAACAGCTTAACTTCAGGAATAATTTTGTATGAAAAGGAGAAGTAAAGCACAGGTAAGACTTTGGACCACCTTTACGTTGTCAGGCATAGGTATGCTGTTCTTATTTATTGATAGTGGAGGAAGTGGTGGTCTAGTGGTTAACGACACGAACTGTCAACCTGGGTGTTCCAAGTTCGAATCCAGTTCGTTCTACACAAAAGACACTTTCACTTAGGATGTTGGCAACCTTTTCGTAATCTCTCCTTCTGACTAGAATTCTGACTAGAAAAGTATCGGGGAAACCAATGTTAACCATAGAATCTTTAAAATCATATGATGATGATGATGATGATTGATAATGCAAGGTAGGATGGTTATTTGCTTAATCCAGATTCATTTTCAAGAATCATCAGTGCAGGAAGTGATAATTACTGCTAGTCGGGAGGCAACTTTGGTTTCGCTGGCTAGCCCCCCCCCCACCTCCACCCGAAATATTATTACTACAGCTGGTGGTATTTCCTTTTGTTTATTCCGACTGATTATTCCAAACTTTAGTTTTATAGTTCATTTTATTACCTTTGACTGTTAAGAAACACAGAGAGAGAGAGAGAGAGAGAGAGAGAGAGAGAGAGGGAGGGAGAAAGAAAGAGAGAGTCAGAAGCGAGAGTGATATACATTGGATAAAATGAGAGCAAAATCATACGAACAGCATGAAATGAGAAAGGGTAAAAATGATAGACAGAAACTTAGTAAAGGATTGATTAAAACCTTAATGTAGATTCCCTAAACAAAGCTTCTTTCTTAGAACTGCACACATCTGGAATTGTCTTCCGTTTTCCTGCTTTCCGGCTGACTACAATATGGTTGTCTTCAAGTCTAACGTAAATAAGTTCTTGATGAGCCGTTCCATATAAGTTAACAAATTTACCAAATTTTCATTACTAATGATTACTATATTATCCAATTTCTACTGTACACTCTTTAACCCTTATCCTTGAGTGGCCTCTTGGCCTTGATAATGTGGTGATACCTGTGTAAAAAAAAAATTATTTTGGAGAGTTAATTGCAAATTACAGCTAACTAGAAACATTAAAGCAGATTTTTTTTTTCTCAAACATAACTCAATCCCAAAACTAATAAATATTTTAGCACATTCGAAACATGATGGTTAGAAGATCAGGCACATGTAATATTTTTATTTTTTTTAAATAAATTTTTATTTATTTAAAATTTTTAATTTTCGGTTTATACCAAAGCCCTCATCAGGAATGTTTAGATGATTCATTTTTTCATTTTTTTTTCTTACTTGCCATGATGTTGTTCAGTGCAGTTTCTAGTTGTCCTCCTTTTTTTTTCTTTTTTTTTTTTTTTTTTTTTTAGCTTCCAGTAATGGTTTGCTGTTTTTATTGGCCATTTTTTGTATTTGAATATACTTCTGTGATCGTAATATCTGCTTTTAAAATCCAGGGAAGCCATTTCTAGATATTTTTGGGGGGTTTTCTCTAGCAAAAATTGTTGCCTGGTAAACAATTCTTTTGGTTAGGCATTTATTTTTTAGTGGACATAATGTCTGATTTCTACAGCTACAGTTTTTGGTTCATTGCTAGAGTTTTTATTTTTTTATTTTATTTTTATTTATTTTTTTTTTTTAGAAAAGAGTCACCACTTATCAAGACCAGGAGGCCACTCGAGGATAAGGGTTAATGAGTGTACAGTGGTCAAGGGGAACATGTCAGTCATCGTTAGTAGTGGAAATTGGGTAAATTGGATTACTTAAGGGGATGGCTCATCAAGAATTTGTTCATGTTGGACTTGAAGACGACCATATTGTAATCAGTTGGAAAGCGGGAAAATAGAACAGAGTTCCGCAGGCGTGCAGTTCTAAGAAAGAAGCTTTTTTCATGGAATCTACACTTAGGTTTAGGCACAGATAAAGAGTGGGGGAAATTATTGATAGTGGTTTCAGCTAGATGAGTGTTTTTTTGTGAAAGTCAGGCCAGAGCAGACCATAGATTGGAGCTCAGAAGAGCACTTGCCATGAAAATAACGATAAAGTATAGACAGACTCACGACGTCTCTTCTGTGGGAAAGAGGTTCCACGGAAGAGAAAAGGGCATCCCCCACTAGACTACGAAGTCTATTTTGAACTCTGTCAAGTTGCTTGCATAAGGACTATTTCTAGTAATTATATTTTTGTTCTTTGTCTTATTTTTGTTGTTGTTATGTTGGTCAATTAGACAATAATTGTATCTGTTTTTTTTTGTTTTGTTTTTTTACTTGCCATAATAGTGTTTGGCAGAGTCTCTAGTTGTCAAAGATAGAGGTTGTACCATCCAGTCCAGTGTGTAAGTACACGATCATGCAAATAAAACTTGAATGCCTACTAGACACTATCCTCGGGTGTTCAAGGTCTCTCTGTACAGGGGTTTGTCAGGACAACCTGGCATGAGGATACATTTCCCTACAAGTCAATCCTAACCAAATATTCAAAATCACATAGTATTCACAGCCCAAGTAAGCTCTCCTCCTCAGTATGGCTTTTACAAGGAATGGGGCACTTTTTCAAGTGATATTAACTCAAGTAACAGAACAAAGCTGTATACTCTACTAAACTAGATGAATTCTTGTTCTGGAATCCAGTAAAACCAGAGGACTATAAGATAGATATGCTATAACATATTTATATAGTTAATTGTGGAGAGGAAAATTATGTTCTCGACTTTTTTATGTTTGAGATGTAAAGGAGAAGTTTAATGGAATATTCGAATATCTATGTATCCCATGTAGAGATCAAGTGTCAGTCCCAGGAAGTGGGTTCCCCTTGATTTCTGAGAACTTCCTGTGAAGTAAAATGAAATACAAAGTAAAAAATAATAGAAATCCACTGTTAAGAAGCACAGCGAAAATGAAGTGGATTTCTATTATTTTAGCGTATATTTCGTGTGATTAAAATATATTGGAAGACAGCTTTAAAGAAAAAAACGTTGATTCACTCAGCTTTAGCATAATTATAAATTTTAATTATTTTTTGTATTATTATTGAATTGTTGGTTGTTTTTTCTCCAACGTTTCAGCCGATGCAACCGCCGACAATCTTCAGGTACATTTATTGATGAATGGTAAAAAGTGTTTTTTTTTTTTTTTTCTTTCCCAACGAACATAGCCATTAGAAATTCAAACGCAAATATTGCCATCTATTTCTTTCTTTTCATTTTTTTTCTTTTTTCTTTTTTTTTTTTTTAAATAAATCCGGGTTCATTCTGGCCCTGTCGGTGGGGCATTAGGATACGCCGACTGCCCCCCTGCAGAGGGTAAAAGTCCCTCAATGGGGGTTCTGGATATGACCTTAAACTATATCCGATGGTGAGGCCCCAGCTTGCGGGCTCTGGGGAGTGTGGATCCACCCTTTAATTGCCATTGCTCCCAGGTCCACTCTGACCCGGAGTGGTAGTACCTGTTAGGGTCCCAACTATGGGTTAAATAGAAACTGACTTTCAAAAAACAAATATATTCTATTAAAAACATTTTCTCCAAAATCACCGGATACAGCATTAAATAACCTGAAAAGGGTTGATATGCCGTAAAACAAAAACAACCAACCAACCAACCGGATTCATTCTGTTTTTTTTTTTTTTTTGTTTTTTTGGGTTTTTTTGGTGCAATGTTTGTATATTTTTTAAATGAGGATGGATAATTATTTTTTGTATTTTTTTGACTATTGTTCTCATCTTTGTTGTTTTTTTTTCACAACGTTTCGGCCGATGTAACCTCCAACCACCTTCAAGTGCATTCACACTGGAAGTTATTGGTGAATGGTGAAAAGTTTTGTTTTTTTTTGCTTTCCCAACGAATCAATAGCCGTTAGAAATTCAAAACGCATATAGCCTCAAGTCTTTTTCTTTTTTTTTAATAAATCCGGGCCCATCCCGTTGTGTGTGTGTGTGTGTGTGTGTGTGTGTGTGTGTGTGTGTGTGTGTGTGTGTGTGTGTGTGTTTTTTTTTTTTTTTTGGTGTAATGTTTGTATATTTTTGAGATGAGGTTTAATGATTTTTTTTTGTATTATTTCGATTGTTTGGACTATTATTCTTATCTTAATTATTTTTTTCACAACGTTTCGGCCAATGTAACCTCCGAACCTCTTCAACTGCATTCACACTAGATGTTATTGGTGAATGGTAAAAAGTGTTTGTTTCTTTTGCTTTCCCAATGAACATAGCCATTAGAAATTCCAAACGCAAACAGCGCCAAATCTATTTCTTTTTTTTTTTTTTTCAAAAATTCTTTTTCTTTTTCAAAAAATCTCATTTCAAAAGTATACAAACATCATATAAAAAAAACAAACAAATATACTTGGATTTATTAATTCGGGTATATTTGTTTTGATTTTTTTTTTCTATGATGTTTGTATACTTTTGAAATGATAATTGCTAATTATTTTTTTGTATTATTTGAATTGTTTGGACTATTATTCTTATCTTAATTGTTTTTTTCCACAACGTTTCAGCTGATGTAACTTCCAACCGTCTTCGGGTGCAAAAAAAAAAAAAACAACAACAAAAAAAAAAACCCAACCAAGATAAGAACAATAGTCGAAACAATCCAAATAATGCAAAAAAAAAAAAAAATTATCAATGTTCATCTCAAAAATATACAAACAATAGATTTTAATTTTTTAAATTTCATTGATTGTTTTTTTTTGTGGTTGTTTTTTTTTTTCAGATGGGTCCCAAAAAGAGGAAGAAGTCTGAAAGGAGCGTAAGAATACAAAAACGTCTCGCTGGGGCCATGTCCAGAGCAATGGAGACTCTTGATCAGCGTCAGAAGCGTCGGATGACAAATCGACTCGCCATGGCTGCATCCCGAGCAAGTGTGAGGCAGGAAATGAAAAGAAGAAACTTGGCCAGCCAAAAAATGTCCGCTGCAGCAAAAGCAGCCCAAACAGAAATGCAGCGGGCAGCAAAACTATCAGCGGACCGGACTAATCGAGCTGCAACCCGAGCTGCAGTCAAATCCGCTGAGGCTGCTGTTAAAGCAGTAAAAGAAGCGGAGAAAACAGCAGTAATGACTGGGAGTAAGAAGCAGGGATTCTTTTCAGGTCATGGGTCAATAGGAAAATCCCACTAAACTGACAAAAGATTTAAGGTCACAGAAAGGTTGAAGGTTACCGTGGACATTGAAAAAGAGAATGTAAACTAGGTGATAAGGGAAGTAACTCTGGACAGTTAACATAAACGGATTTGTACCACAAAAAAAAAAAAAACAACAACAACAAAAAGCAGTTTTGTATTATTTGGATTTTATTCAGACTACTGTTCTCATCTTGATTGTTATTTTCATAAAGTTTCGGCTGATGTAACCTCCAACTTTCTTCAGGTCTATCTTGGCGAACTCAGAAATCTTTCTGTCAAACTCTGTAATCTGCATTGATGCATTGAATTTTGAATGGAATTTAATCCATGGGGATAGCAAACTCTTGCTTCATCACTGCAGTTGTATTTTGAGCATCGCCCGCACTGAGGATTGAACTTTTAGCCTCCAGAGGAGTATAACTTTACAATTGGGCCACATCTGGGCAGGAGCTGCTAGAAACAGCTTATCCTGCCTTGACAGAGTTCAAAATAGACTTCATAACTTAATGAGGGATGCCCTTTTCTCTTCCTTGCAACCTCTTTCCCACAGAAGAGACGTTGCGAGCCGGTCTTTGCTTTATCGTCATTTTCATGCACACCTGTGAAACTCTCTTTTGATTGCCTTCTTTCCAGCTGACTACAATCTGATTGTCTTCAAGTCCAATGTAAACAAGTTCTTGATGAACCGTCGCCCTAAGTAATCCAATTTACAAAATTCCCACTACTCATGATTACTACGCTATAATCACATTGCCCATCAACCCTTATCCTCGAATGGCCCCAGGGCTTTGATAAGTGGTGATTCCTGTGTAAAAAAAACAAAAGAACAAAAATAAACTGGATTTTACTACGTACTTTATCCACTCACGATACCACAGGTTCTTGCGGACAATTCTACTCTGAATTTTAGGAGCCTTAGTGTGGATGGCGCCCAAAATACAATTGCATGTTACTGAATAAGTGCATGCTACCTTTGTGGATTGAATAATTTACGTGGTGTAAGTGCATATTTACAAACAACTTCCTGCTTTGAAAGTGGACCACACTGAATGGTGTAGAACCCTGCTATATTATGTCCCAATAAACCACTGATATCTATATATAAAGTAGTAGCACTCATGTGTGTGTGTGCATCTGTGTGTACAACTCTCCTACAGTCCATACCACTGGACTGATCATGACCAAATCTGTGCAGATTCCAGAGTTCGGCAGAAAGATTCTCATTGATTGAAATGTTGTGAAAATAACACTCAAGATGAAAACAGTAGTCCGAAGAATTCAAATAATACGAATAATCGATCCTCACCACAAAAATTCAGAAACGTAAAAAACAGTTTCTTTTAATTAGATACAAGTTGAAAAACGTAATATTAACTAATAATAAATAATACTAAAAAATTATTTATCAGAGGCATTACTATTCTTGATATAAATAGCATAAGTGCATATTTATCCAAACAAGCGACTTCCTGCATGAAAGTGCCCCGCACTAAATAGTGTAGTCTAATCTGAAGCCCCGATGAAAATATCAGGTGGATGCAAAAAATAATGTCGTTTTTTGACGTTCAATTATATATATGAACATTATTTTTGCACCAATCTAATGTAAGTCAACACATAAGAATATCTGAAAGCTGATTATTTTCATTGAATAAAATTGTACCAGTTCAGCAAACTTTGTTTACATCAGACTTTTTGTCACATGGGATTGCAGTATATATATATATATATATATATATATAGTAAGTTATAAAATGTATATGGCAATTAAGCTACACTGAATATTCCGCGTGTCATCCACTCTAGGATTCCTCAGGCTTATGCGCGAATTCTGTGGTTGTTTGTCGTTTTTATATGCGAACAGGTCAACCAGAGGTCAAATAGGCCTTTGTCCGATGAATGCATTCTCATTGGCTGATAGGAAGGGCGCAGTGGATACTAGAAAGCTGATTGGCTAAATAAAATTTTAATAGAAGATGCGCATATAAAAACGACAAACAACCAAAGAATTCGCGCATAAGCCTGAGGAATCCTAGAGTGGATGAAACGCGGAATATTCAGTGTAGCTTAATCGCCACATACATTCTATAACTTACTAACTAGCTCTACCTACGTATTGAGCACTTTTGAAATAAATACTTAAAGTTTACGCATAAATCTATACTTTCGTATATTAACTTTATGCGAGTAAATTAAGTAGTTATATATATATATATATATATATATATATATATATATATATGTAGCTTAGTGAGTTAGAAGAAGAGAGTAAGTTCAATTCTATAAGAGGAGACTTATCGGGATAATGGATAATATAAAGCTCAACAAGTTTCATTGGATCTTATATGGGAGAACAATAAGAATGGAAAATGAAGTCACAAAAACTAGGATTTTGGTGAATATAGAATGGTTCATTTATTTTATAAGGGTATACAAACATTTAGTTGAGGGATAGGGGGGTGGCTCTTTAGTTTGTATACCCTTATTAAAAAAAAATGAACCATTCTATATTCACCAATATATAGTTTTTGTGACTTCATTTTCTATTTTTATTTTTTCCTATATATATATATATATATATATATATATATAGGAGTTGAACAAAATAATAGACACCTTATGAATTTTGCATCAATTAAAAGGTGTTTTAAATATTGAAAAAAAAAAATACCAAAGTGTTGGTTTTATGTATTCTGCAAGATACGAGTCTTCCTGACGTGGTTCCATGAAAGTTTTCAGGGCCTTTGAGAGGAAAAAATATGATGGTGCAATACTTTTTTTCTGAGCCCCCCCCCCCCGCCCACTCTTCTGTTGAAAAGTAAGTACAATAACTCTTATCATGAACCCTTTTATGATTATCTCACTTTTACGTTGTAATCCCATAATCCCTTTTTTTACCCCCCCTCCCCGCTTCCTCTTCCTGTCCCCCACCAAAAAAAAATATACTTCTCTTTATACCCACCACACGCGCGTCCGTGTCCTCCTTCAAATATTTGTTTCAGTTCTTTTCTCTTTTCACTGAACTGCAACTCGCAACATCTTCAACACTGGTTATATTTAGAAAATTCGGTTGCACTATTTTATATGTTCGGAGAAATAAAGAACATAGTGCTTATTAAGAATTGCAACTTATTAAAAGAACGAAAATACAGAAATATATTTATGGTGTACGGACTCGTTTTTATAGGTTTAAAACGCTTAGTATTTGATGCAAAATTCATTGCAAGACTTCCTCTGGATGAATGAAATTAAGAAAACAAAACACCAGTGCAAATATATTTTTGATGTAATGAAAATATATCATCAAATATTTGTACTGGTGTTTTTTGTTTTCTTAATTTCATTCATCCAGAGAAAGTCTCGCAATAAAGATGAAACGTTGATGAACACATAACTTTGTTTGTTTCTTTTTTCTTTTTATCTCTCTATTTCGTCAGAATACTATTTCCATTATTCTCATTATATATATATATATATATATATATATATATATATATATATATATATACAAATTATAGTGATTCAATCAAATTAAAAAAGACCTTTATTTAAATCAAGGATTTTTATTATTCTAAGTAAGACAAAGGAAATACTTTAGAAATTTTATCTCCTTATCCTATAGGGTTTCGATGCCTACCATCTTTTCAGAGGAGAAAATATTAGCAAATAGATATAATGGTATTTACCCTATTTGCTAAAGTCAGTTGGACATGGAAAATCATAATCAAAAATTGATTAAATAGAAGTCACATAGCAGGGGAAATTGAAGAAAAGGATATAAAGGTTTAGTTCCAAATTTCGCAGTAAAATCCAAGGTGACTGTCCTTTAAAGCAGTGAAGTAATGAGATCCAAGCTGTATATTGGGTAATCCACATCATAGAGTAGAAATCCAAGTTGGGCAACTAACGTTTAATTCCAATAATACTAAGGTCTTTAATAAAAAGTTCCAACCAGACCTTAAAAATCCTTTCACCGGACCATAAAAGAAGAGGCTGCTATATATATAAAACTCCAGAAATATGCCCGACTTGAATTTCTACTTCAAGCAATTCATATTTAGATGGGATAATACATAGAATATTACGACCAGTAATATTTTGTAAATCTTATAATCATAGGTTTCCATACCAGCTGATTATTAGATAAATTTATTCAGAAGTATATATATATATATATATATATATATATATATATATATATATATATATATGGTAAAACTGGTAATTAGTAAAAACCTTAAGAGAGTGCTCAATACCATTGCAGAGCAAATATGTAAGGTCTGCCAAGGCTGTTAGATCGTAAACACGGTCCAACATCCGAAACATATGTAACCAAACAGATAAAACGGTTATAAAAAAATAAAACATATATATATATATATATATATATATATATATATATATATATATATATTCAGGGATTGATTGGAATGTAATATGGCAGGGTTTTCAGATTAGGCTATACCATTTAGTGTGGTCCACTTTCATAACAGGAAGTCGTTTGTCTGGGTAAATATGCACTTACACCACATAAATTATTTAAAAGGAAATACCATTGGGAAATTAATGAAAAACAATTTATTTTACTTTATTGTAAGTACTGAAATGAGTTAAATAATCCCCAGTAATTAAAGCAGGTAAAAGCTTTTGTATTTTCATCCCTTGAGCTCCTTACCTTAGGCATCATTTAAATTGTGTTATTATGAAACTTCAAGGTGTATCATAAATCAAGTTTTAATCCAAACTGAAGTTGACAGTTGTTTATAAAAGCAAGCTTTATTAGTGCCATTGAATCAATTGGGGTTGACTAGTGAGGTTGAAAGATCAAATCAAGTTAGCTGACAAACAGATTCTGTAAATGTACTAACAAATATATATATATTTGTTTCTCATTTATGTGCCTCTTTCTCCCTCTTTCTCTCTCTTTTCTCTCGCTCTCTCTCCCTCTATCTTTTTCTTACTTTGTCTTTTTCTCGCTTTCTTCTCTCTCTCTTTCTCTTCTCTCTCTCTTTCTCTGTCTTTCCCTCTCATTACGCCACAGAGAAGATTTGTAAGTTAGTTGAAAGTCGAGGCAGTCGTAAAAAGTTGGGCTCTCAACTTTGTAAAAAACAGATAGATTGCATGTCCAGCCAAATGTCAACTTAAAAAAAATACTCCTTAAATAAATTTATATATATATATATATATATATATATATATATATATATATATATATAAAGGAAATGGATTGTTTGCTTATTTCATACAAGCGTTCAATTCCAGCACAATGGTCTAAGCCCAGATAATTAATTCTCAGGAGAGAATTAATGATATCTAATGACACTGAGAGACGTATCAATCAACCTCTGGATCTAAAGAGGGTATGTGCTTATTGTTATATTGCTTATTCATCTGGGGAGCTGATTGCTATGCTCAGGATGTAACAACCCTTCAAGAAATGTTCCCCACAACGCGGACTAACCAAGATTCTCTCTCTGATAAATAATAATGCCATATGTTTACTTACTTTCACACTTAATTAAAAATGCCTACCACAGATTATTTAACTCAATTCACTATTTATGGTACAGTAAACCGGTTTAAAACTTCTTTTTAATCATTTAATTTTTTTTTTACGCAAATAGGTCACAAAAGAACAGGCAAATGAAAATTAATTCTCTTTGACTAATTTCCTAACAGTGTTTCCTGTAAAACAATTTATGGCGATATTTATAGTGATTGCTGAATTTATTTACTGAAAAATGAGTTCAATGTAGTATAAGCAGTTATTCTCTCTTTTCTAAACTCAAATAGATGTGTCTCAAACAGCAGCAGGAGCACTTAGGAACATTGGTAACCTTCACGCAGTCTCTCTCGTAAGTATCCAATATCCTTCTAGAAAGAATTCCTAATAGAAAGATATTGAGGAAACAAATGCCAAAAAAAGCATCATCATCATCATCATCATCATGAATGATGATCAACAAACAAACAGCAGCAGGAGCAGCAGTAGGCTTGATTTCTCATTGGCTAAATTTCTCCACATCACTGACCTGTTTTGCAAGCTTTATCCACATCTTGACCATCCTCGCAAGCTTTCAGTATTCAAACATGAACAAAGCTTCTTTCTTAGAACTGCACACCTGTGGAACTCTTTCCCAATTGCCTGCTTTCCAGCTGACTACAATCTGATTATCTTCAAGTCCAACGTAAACAAGTTCTTGATGAATCGTCCCCCTATGTAATCCAACTTACAAAATTTCCACTATTTATGTTTGCTACGCCATAATCATATTGACTAATGTATACCCATTAACCCTTATCCTCGAGTGGCCTCCGAGCCTTGATAAGTAGTGATTCCTATGTAAAAAAAACAAAAAAAAAGAAAAACTACACAGCATGAAGTTCAGGTGATTTTCTTTGAAAGCTGTTCAATTAATTGAGGCAAAACTTTTATAGACCCTGATGCTCTTCCTAATGCCATATCAATAAGATGATGGAGACCAGCATTTTTATCCAGACACCATCTCTAGGTGAACGCTCACCAATGCTAAAGAACGCTTTACTTGCCATTTTATTTATTTATTTATTTTTATTTTCAATTAGTCTTTCCATAAGAAAAATTGAATTATTCATTCGTTCTGTGCTCCGCAACCAATTGCAGAGTCCAACTTCTGTCGGAAATATTCCAAACGGGTATTCCAAACGCTTTGGTTGAGATAAATATATACAATCAGTATACTTGCACCAAATAACCTTTTGAGTCATTTTTAGTTTCAGCTGGGATTTTTCCCTCGTCCCCAAAGTCAAAAGATTCGACTGAGCTCCAGTCTATGCCCCCCCTCCCTCGCCAATCTTTCACAAAAAACACTCATCTAGCCAAAATCACTATCAATAAATTCCCCCACTCTCTATCGGTACCTAAACCTAAACGTGGATTCCATGAACAAAGCTTCTTTCCTAGAACTGCTCATCTGTGGGACTCTGTTCCGGTGGTCTGCTTTCCAGCTGACTACAATGTTGTCATCTACAAGTCCAATGTAAAAAAAGTTCTTATTGAATCGTCCTCGTAAATAATCTGATTATACCAAACTTCCACCACAAACAATTATTATGCTACTGTCCCAATGACTGCAATACACATATTAACTCTTATCCTTGAATGGCCTCGGGGCCTTTATATGTGATAACCCCTTTGTAAAAAAAAAGGAAAGAAAGCCTTGGCCATTGTTGGGGATGGCTCATTCCCTGTTGACTGCAGTATGTTTCTTGTCTTGTGCAGTTCTAGGAGGTTCACGCTCCCAGGTTTTACCATCACCTTTTGAGAAGGGGTTAGTTTATTGATAACTGCCCAAGTCGCCCCTTACCGGAGAATGCTGATGGGGTTTTCCAGCCATTTTTTTGCAAACCAGAGTGATCTTCGTTTAAGACGCTGGCTTTTCTAATCCCACCTTCCAACACTTGTGTCGCATCATCTCACCATGGGAGAGAGCTAAATAATTCAGAATTAGTAACCTCTAAACTAATATTTAGTAAAAGAAGCAGTGATCAATCCTTTCATTTCCTTGATTCTCAGCCATTAGTGTTTAAAAGTCAGTCAAGCACTTGTCCGCACTATTCTCCTCTATGGTTGTGAGTCCTGACCGATGAGAGCTGCTGATCTTTGCAAACTGAGGGGTCTTTGATCATTTCTGTCTGCATCACATCCTGCATGTACCCTGGCAACACATCCTGCCGAACGCAATGGTCTGAGCATGATGCCATATCACCTCTTTCCAGCAGCAGCAGATGCCTTCGTTGGGCTGATCACGCCCTCCACTTTCAATGAGCTGATCTCTATTGATCTATGAAGTTATTGATCCAGTTCCTCCTCAGGACTGGAAAAAGCGATGCAGCAGCCAGCTAAAAACATAGTTCATAGATACTTAGTCCCTCATCCCCAAAATCAAAAGATTCAATTGAGCTCCAATCTATGGTTTATGGTGTTCACCATTAGAACTGTGACTGGTTGTTGATAGTGTCAGATTTTGTGCAAGATGCAGTGAATTCATTGGAACGAGCCAGCTTAATTAATCCAGGCTGAATGCTGCTTCGAGACAAGACAAGAAAATTGAACAAATAGAATTTTTGGCAAATTTCACAGGAATGTTTAGAGCAACTATTCTCAACCTTTCCTCCATCATAAACTCCATCGGCTTTGTGTATTTCTCCATTTACCTTAAAATGTGGCTCAAAATGGCTAAGCGAGATACTAAATTGATTCTGGGTTCGACAATCTACAGTGTTCATTGTAGAAACCATGACTGGCTGTTGTAAGAGTTGCTGATGGATCGCCTGGCTTGGTCAATTTTCATGCAAGATGCGGTGAATTCATTAGAAGGAACCGGCTTAACCGATCTAGTGTGAATACTGCTTCAAGACAAAAAGATGACAGGATGGATGCATAATATCTGGCAGCATTGTGAAAAAGATGTTAAACTGGATATGACTATGTTAGATGTATTATTTGGATTCATTGAACTACTTTTCCTATCTTGACTATCATTTTTACAACGTTTTGGTCGATGTAACTTCTGACTTTCTTCAGGTGTATCTTGTTGAACTCGGGAATGTTTCTGTTGAACTTGGAAATTTGGACGGGATTTCAAATGGAACCCTTTATTTACTTCATGAAAGTAGCATGCTTCCATTCCATCAGCCATGATTGGATAGAGGTCATAAGTAATTCGCAATTGTATTTTTTCAGTTGCCCACACTAAGAATTGAACCTTCAACCTTCACTTTTACAACTGATTTTATACATTATAAGAACCTTTTAAGAGACAATAAGCGACTAAAAAAAAATGATATAAAAATCAGCACTTTAAACCGGATCTGATTATGTTAGACCTTAGATGAGTACAAAAAGTATCGCATTTAACAGGACAAGGCTTTTCTCAAAGGCGACTTTAGTCCTACCAACATGAAAATTTTAACACATCTATCCGAATCAAACGCATATTCGTTTTTGAGCATTGTAAGAACATTTTAAGAGATAATCAGAGATTCCATGCCTCTGTTCAGTCTCGAAAGACAAAGGATACCCCCTGTAGGGGCAGCTGCGTGTGTAATTGTGTGGCAAGGGTTGCACTATAACCAACCACACCTCTCCTGAATCGGTACTGTTTGAGTCCAGTGGCAAGGAGAGGTCCACGACGACTGGAAACAATGCTGAGATAAGCGGAGAGTACATACAGCACCTGGAAGTCCGAAATGGTTACCCATCTGATACTGGACAGGCTCATCATTGCTTAATTTCAGTGATCTGATGGGAACCAGTGTGTCAAATGTGATTATGTTGTAGAGATTAAAATATATTAATATATATATATATATATATATATATATATATATATATATATATATATATATATATATATATATATATATAAAAAGTAAAAAATCAGAAGTGACAGTTTCTAAATTTAACATAAGAGAATTTGCTTATGAGATTAGGAATAAATAATCTGGGAATTGTTTTAAAAGATGTTATCTTTGAAATAATCCTACAGCTAAAAATCGAGGGAGGTGGTGTTAGTATCCGGTCAGTGTGAAGCCCATTCAGAACCATACAACCTACTGATGAGACCATCACCAGTCAAGCATACAGTAATATTTATTTTTATCAAATGTGATTTGATTGCTGAAATGATTGTAATTTAATTTGAGAGAGAGAGAGAAGAGATCACCCCGTATTATATAACATTTTTAAGTGACAATTTCTATATTCAGATGGAGAGAATTTGGTACTTGTGCGGAATTTGACTGGCCACTTGACTTTGCTTGGAACATAACGTCAACTGCTGGCTTTCGTCGAGCGTCGCTGATTATCAAAGCGTAACAACCCTACCCAAGGAAATTACTGAAGAAAATATTTAAATATAATAAATCACCAGAAAAAAAAAAAAAAAAAAATATATATATGTAACGAAAATAAAAAAGAAGCAGCGACCTACCGTAACAGTTTCTGTTTTATTCTTGTAACAAATTTGTTAAGTTAAAAAATAAACAAGTTATATTTTTTTCAACCCTTTTTTTTTTTTTTGTTCAAACAAAATTAAACAAAACTAGTAAGAAAATCAGTTTTTTTAATCATAATTTTTTAACAAAGTTTAAAAAAGAAAAGCACTTTTTTTAATGTGTTTTTCATATATCATTATTATTATTATTATTTTTTTTTTTCATTTTTGTCTCTTTTTTTTTGTAACTAATGTAAAGTAAACGTTTTTTTGTTATTTTTTTATGAACATTTTTTTTTCATGTAGGATGTGGCAGGGTAACCGATTTTTTAAAATTAAATTAAATTAAGGCAGCCGGGATATTCCGTTAGGATTAGGTAGACTTTTCTACGATCGCATCAGACAATGTCAACGTGGGGTGAGAAGAAACAGCAGATATTGAAGAAACTTCATCAACCCAACCGAGTAGCTTTCCAATATATGGTTTAAGATGAAGACAAAGAGATCATTACCAAATTTCTGTCTTTTTTTTTTTTTTTTTTTTCAATATTTTTCCCAAAGATCGTCTGCTTCTTTACTGCACATTCACTGGCGTCTTATATCAGATTTTACAGTCAAACCCAAGCGTATGATGTCATGTTCTGAGCAAAGCCAAGTGGACGGTTAGTTACATCTGGTTCAGATTCTGCACAAGTACCGAGAATTTGTTTATGAGATGCTGCATTTCTATGCCTGTCTTACAATTATTTTAATGGAATGTGCTCTGATGAACTCATTGCATTTGTGCCCCCTTGGCAAAACCCGCTTATCAACAAAATCACACACTTTCGCTGTTGTGGTCCCTAAATGCAAGGAAGCTTTCTACTCTAATAGTTTCTTCCCTCGAACAGCTAGATTTTGCGATTCCCTTCCTGCTACCTGCTTCCCTGGCAATATTGACATACAAAAGTTTAAATGTAACGTAAACCAACAGCTTGTTAATCTTTCTTAGGTATGGTCCCAAATAGTAGCCCCTTATGTCCAAGTGGTGATATGCGTTGTTAGAGGTGAACGTTAGTTAAAAACAAACAAAAAAAAAATGGAATGTCAATCTTCATTCGATTTTGCATTTGGAAAAATTAGTTCCAAATTATGATATTTTTTTTTGTTGACAAATCATAGAATTGTAATTCCAAAGCATATTTTGTAATTTCTATGATAAAAGCAACGTCAGGTTTGAGCAATGCTAAAAAAAATCAACCACATTTAGAACATATCAGTAGTATTCTCAAATGGTCACTCATCTGGTAGTGACTAAGCTTAACATTGCTTAACTTTGGTGTGTCAACGTGATTATGCCATACAATTGCCTGAAATATAAATGTGATTCTTTCACACATGACTAAATAATGATGACTAAAGTTCATTGTAAACTTGTATGCGATAATGGATATCTAAAATACTATTCAATATAAGAACAAATTATAATTTTTGCAGATTTATTTTTCCAAGAGAAACATAATCTGAGTCACATGACACACTAGTATTCTAATAGCTGCTCCTAGACATCCCATAAATTGTCTCACATTCTATTGGTTGTTCATCACATTTTTTTTAATGAAATACTGAAAACCCAATATTAGATATTGAGTTAAGGAGGGTTTCAAAATAATCAAAATTTGCTTTTTTTTTAGGGTGAAAATTATTTTTATTAGATGGAGCTTTTTTGCTAATTTTTTTTCTTTTTTGTTTGTTTGATTTTTTTTTTGGATTCATTTTGGGCTGATCATTTTTGTTGATCTCTTTTTTTGTTTGATTGTTTTTATTGATTAATTTTTTATGAACATTTTGTTGAATACTTTTTTTTGGTTGACCCCTTTTCTTTGTTAATAATCTTTTTGGTTGATCCTGTTTTGGTTTACCCTTTCTTTAGGTTTGGGTTAACATTTTTTTTGTTAATTAATTTTTTGTTTAACTTTTTACTGACCTTTTTCACTGATCCCTTTTTTGGGGTTAACACTCTTTTGTTGAACCTTTTTCGGATTACCCTTTCTTAGTTAGCCATTTTTTTTATCCCTTTTATTTTAGTTGACCTTTATTTTTTTTAAAATCTTTTTTTACTTAATCTTCGTTTGATAAACTTTTTTGTATATCAATTGTTTGATTTTGTTTTCCTTTTTATTGACTATTTTTGTTAATTTTTTGTTTGACTTTTTTTTACTGACTCTTTTTATTGACCCCTCTTTTATTGGCTTTTTTGGTTGACCTTTTTTGTTGATTCTTTTATTTTAGTTGACCTTTATTTTTTTTTTTATCTTTTTTTAGTTAATCTTCGTTTGATAACCTTTTTTGTATATCAATTGTTTGATTTTGTTTTCCTTTTTATTGAGTATTTTTGTTGATTTTTTTTTGTTGTGTTTTTTTATGGATTCTTTTTTTATCTTTTTTCTTGAACCTCTTTTGGTTCACCATTTTTTTTCTTGGTTGATCCATTTTTATGAATCTCTTTTTTTATTGATCTTTATTGTTGATCCTATTTGGTTGACCTTTTTTTTTGTTGAACCTTTTTCAGGTTACCCTTTTTAGTTAACCATTTTTATTATCTTTTTTTTTTTTTACTGACTCGTTTTGTTGATCCATTTTTAATTTTTTTCTGGAACATTTTTGGTTAACCATTTTTTTGGTCGATCCTTTTTTATGGATCTCTTTTTTATTAATCTTTATTATTAATTATTGTTGATCCGTCTTTGGTTGACCTATTTCTAAGTTTTTATTTTCAGAAAATGTTGCTCTTATTAATTATTCATAATTCTGTATACACTATTATATCTATATTTTATATACAAATATGGAATAACGGAATATCATCGATTGTGGCCAAAGGACTGTGAAAGATATATGTAATATTAGTAAATGAAGAAGTGTTTGATTAATCTAGAATTTATAATGTTACTTGCATTAATATTGTTTACTTTATAAAATAAAGTAAAACGTACTTCAAGCACGAACACAGACCTCACAATATTATTGTTATAAATAAAATAAATGTATTTCTTTTTTTATGAATGTTAATTAATGCAATGTTCTCCATTTCTTAAAGTATCAGGCTGTCCCAAAAGTTTGTAAACACTTGTAAAAAATTGAAATTTTACTCAGCAAGTAATAACAAAAATAAAAATAAATTAATCGTCAAAATAAAGACCATCATTTTCTAAGATTTTCTGCTATCCATCTACAAACTTTCGAATCTGGCCAAAGTACCATTCAGCCAGCTTCGAATCAAAGAATTTTTGACACGCTTCCTCAACTTCATGAAACGAGTCAAATTGGCAGCCCTTCAGAAAATGTTGCATTGAGCGGAAAAGGCCATAATTTGATGGAGCACAGTCAGGACTATAAGCTGGATGTGACAGCGCCTCAATACCGTTCAGCTCTTCAAACTTGTGTTTGGTCTTTCTGGCGGTGTGTGGCTTGGCATTGTCCTGCTGCATCAAAGAGCACTTTCGGTTGATCAGAGCTGGGTACTTTTACTTCAGCTTTTTGTAGACCTACACCAGTTGCTTATGCTTATGCCATTTTGGGATCACTGCATATGCAATTGTTCCTTCACCTTCGGCAGCACAAATCTTGTCTGCGGCTTTTCTGGTTGAAAGACCTCGCTTCCAGCAGTAACAAATCATACCTTGGAGCTCAATTTTATCAGTTATCCTTTGGAATAGAAAGATGAGGATCTGTGTCTACTATTATATAAAAGTCACTTTCTGTGTGTGTGGGAGGGGGGGGACGTGTGTGAGTATGTATGTGAATGTGTGTATGAGCTTGTATGTGTACCTATTTACTATGCCTCCCCATGGGACAGAGTTAGACACTAGGGTCGTTTTTTAACGTGGAGAAAAGGTACAAAAATAAAAATTGTCTCAGTCGTGAAGGATTTCTCCTCCACCGAAAGAGAACAAGAAATAGAAGTGCAGCACCTGAAGAACAGATACTACACTTTGATCTTGTCCTGAAGGCCAAGCAATTGCATGTATGTGTATGTGAGTGTGTGTGTGTGAATGTGTGTGTTTGAAAATATGTGGGTGAGCATTTGTGTGTGTGTGTGTGTGTGTGAGTGTGTAAATGTGTGTGTGTGAAAATATGTGTGTGAGCGTGTGTGTGTGTGTGTGTGTGTGTGTGTGTGTGTGTGTGTGTGTGAGTCCTTCCTCATAGATTCCAAAACGGCTGAACCTATATTTTGTAAATTTCACACAAAGCTAATTTATATGTCTGGCAGTGTTCTTAGATATGTTTTGTACAGAAATTCCTCTAATTGAAAATCGAAAAAATCCGACCTTAAAAATAGCTTTTCACTCTTATAGATAAAAAAGAATAATTTTTACAGGGAAATGTTTTGCATTACACCAGTCAAGAGATATAATAAAATTTCAGTAAATCATTTTTTCTTAAAAAAAAAAACAGATTTATTATAATATAGAGATATAGCTTAGTGGTAAAGCATTCGACTACGGATTGAATGGTCCTTTGTTCACCATTTTATTTTAATTTTTTTTATTATCAATGAGTTCAATTTGCAATAAAAGAAGAGCTGCCATTTAAAATCGCAGCAAATCATTTCTTCATTTGCATATTTTAAAACTAATCATTAATCAGAAGTGAATTTTCCAGGGCATTCATTGTCATGTCCAAATATCAGCTGACGTGATATTGTAAACTGACACAGACGGAATTTGATGAACGATATTATTATTATTATAATTATTATTTTAATTATTATTATTATTTTTTTTTTTTTGCAAATTAGTCCACCGGGCAAATTATTCCTTGTAATATATTATAATCAATATAATATTGATTCTATAATAATATATATGCAATCTGCATAAATTAAAATATCATTTTTAAGCATATTGTACCACCTGGCAATGCCGGGCTGCCAGTTAGTAATAATAGAAACATAGACAAGAATAAAAGATTGCATAAAAATTCAATTTTTCGCAAGTGTTTAGGAACTTTTCGGACAACCTAATATTCATGGTCTTTAATATTTCGAAATGAGACGAAATCTATAGTGTATTTATTACGTTTTAAAAAATTGTGACGGACAGACAATATCTCTATTTAAATAAGGTTTCATTTTTAGCAAAAAAACTTTTCATTTCGTCCTATTTTGAATTGTGCTGTGAAATGTTTTTAATACTAATAAGTCAACACTTATCAAGACCAAAAGACACTTGAGGATAATGGTTAATAAGAGAGACGGATTGTTGATAGGGATGGTGAAGAACATTATGAGAGGATTGAAACTGGTAAATGACATAAACTGAATTAGATTACGTTAATGACGACCGTTAATGACAAGAATTTATTGACATTGGACTTGAAGATGACCATATTGTAGTCTGTAGGAAGACAGTCTTGTGGTAATATGTTTCAAACACGGTAAGTTCTTTGTAAAGAAATTCTGTTTATAGAAATTCTTTTTGATGCTATGCATACAGAAGAAGAAATGAAAGACCTTTGCAGAGGTGTGGTAGGAAGACGAGTTCTTACTGTGAATGTCTTACAAGGAGGAACCCGAGATTGGGGCTTAGCCAAGTATTTACAATGGAAATTTTTGTAACCATGTAGAAAATTAGTAGTTTTATTTATCAACAAAAAAATATGAAAGAAAATTAAAAGAAAAAAGAAAGAAAAAAATGAAAAAAAGAAAGAAAAAATGAAAAAAATTTTTTTAAATGAAACAGAAAATGAAACAGAAAAGAAAAAAGAAAAAATGAAAACAAATTCCAAAAAAAGAAACAAAAAGAAAAAAGAAAGAAAAATGAAAAAAGAAAGGAAAAAATGAAAAAAGAAAGAAAAAATGAAAACAAATTCCAAAAAAAGAAACAAAAAGAAAAAAAAAAGAAAAAATGAAAAAAGAAAGGAAAAAATGAAAAAAGAAAGAAAAAAATGAAAAAGAAAGAAAAAAGAAAAAAAATGAAAAAAGAAAGAAAAATCTAATAAATTATTTTCATCTTTTTCCTGATTTTTCGAATTTTTGTTTCTCTTTATTATTTAGGTTACTCGAACTATGTTTCTCATTTTCAATGTTATTCCCCACAACGTTTCGGTCGATATAACCTTTGACCTTCTTCAGGTGTATCTTGTTGAACTCGGGAATCTTTCGGGAGTCAAATTTGTGAATCTGCAAGGAATTTAAAAACAAAAGCATACTCTTATTTCGTCAGCCACAGTGGCAGCCGTAAGTAATTTGCAGTTGTATTTTTTGATTGTTACCCGCACTGAGGATTGAAACTTCAACCCCCAGAAGTTTGCATGTTAATGAAAAATAACTCCACAGAAAATGGAAGTGATTGTAATGTGGACTTTAGTTTTACTGTTTGTTCATGAATTTTGTGTTTCAGAATCGATACGACTTAAGAATTTGTAAACAAAGCTACTTACACCTGAAAGTATCCTGTACCTCTATAAGGCCACCATTTGCCTATGTATGGAGTACTGTTGTCACATTTGGGCTGGTGCATCTGCTACTTGTCTCTCACTCCTGGACAGGGTTCAAAAGAGAGTAACCAGTCCTAAACTGTCATCCAGGCTTCAACCTCTGTCCCATCGACATAATGTTGCATCCCTCTGCATGTTCTACAAGTATTTTAATGGTGAATGCTCTGACAAACTACAAGCACTTGTACCTCCTCGACATAAATACCCCCGGCAGACCCGACAAGCAGCAAAATCACACCCCTTCACAGTAGAGATCCCTAGATGTAAGAAAGCCTTCTACTCTAATAGTTTCTTCTACAGAACTGCTAGACTTTGGAACTCCCTTCCTGGTTCCTGCTTCCCCAACTGTACTGACATGCAGAAGTTCAAGTGTAACGTGAACGGGCATCTTGCTGCCCAACTCCCTACATAATATCCCTGCAACTTATGTCCCCGATAGTAGCCTACTACATCAAAGTGGCACTGTGTCTTGTTTGGGGTGAAAATGGAATCAAATTCTCTGCTGAACATGTTGTGTAGCGGCGGGGGTATATGAAGATAACAATAGAACAGAAAAAGACTAGTCCGTCTCTTTTGTGAGAAAATCGAGTAAGAAGGAAAAGAGGCATCAACCACTAGATTTCAAAGTTGTTTTTTTTCTTTGTCAAGGCAGAAAAGGGAGCTCTAAGCAACACCTCTCCAGATGTGGCAACAGTACTCTATCTTAGGACGTATTTAGCTTTTACACAGGTAGAGGATTGCGTTGGGAGTGAGATACCTTCCGGAGCAGTAGAATGATCTAAATATTTTCAAGCGGACTTGGCAACAGATTTGATGTAAGCTATTTCAGGTCTGGAGTGAAGGTTAATACTAGAGATTGTCAGAGCAAGAATCTTTCTTAAGACAATGGCCATTCATTCAGTTGGGGCCAGATGGGTATCAGAGCATTGGTAGTGAAAAGAAAGAAGATTGATTTTGGACTGATTAAAGTAACCTTTTTTCTTATCATACCACATGCTCAATATTAGAAGAGAGAGAATCAAAAAGATATTGGCTATTGCGGATCCTTGAAGTGTTGTCATAGATTATAGTATCGTCTGCATAAATGTCAACAGATGATCTCAGAATATGAATTAGGAGATCGTTGATAAAGATCAAAAAGAGAGAGAATTGGCAAGATGTTGGCTATTGCTGCTCTTCGAAGTGTATAGATAGTTGTGTCGTTTGCATACATGTTGTTTTGTCTGCGAACTCTAAAGGTATCAGGATGTAGTCCCAAAAAGGCCCGGTAGAAATTGCTACGAATAACCTTATTGCCCATCATGTGACCGAACAACCTTATTAGAGTTGTCCTCTCTTAAAAATTAACCTTTGACATCCTGAGTGATGTCCCCTTATTTGGATTGTGGATGTAAGAAAGCCTTCTACTCTAATAGTTTCTTCTACAGAACTGCTAGACTTTGGAACTACCTTCCTGGTTCCTGCTTCCCCAACTGTACTGGCATGCAGAAGTTCAAGTGTAATGTGAACGGACATCTTGCTGCCCAACTCCCTACATAGAACCTCTGTAGTTTAGGTCCCTGATAGTAGCCTCCTACATCAAAGTGGCAATGTGCCTTGTTTGGGGTGAAAATGTAATAAAAAAATAAAAAATAAAAATCCAATCCAACACGAAACATCAGCGCCATATTCCCCACACCAAAATGGAACTGCTGAATGAGGATGGAGAACACTATTTGAAATATCTAGATGCTAATTTGTTCATTTAACGCACGAGCTGTGTGCATACGCTTTTCTTTCTGCTATTTATATCCAAAAAAAGATGTTACAATCACCAAATGAAATTAACACCTTATGAGGCATTAAAAGGAAAAAAAAAAAAACATGTTGAAAATATGAACATTTTTGGCACAACATGTTATGCCTATGGGTAAAATAAAATTAAATCCCCAGTCGGAAAAAGGGATTTTTGTAGGATACGACAAATACAGTCCAGCTTATTTCATATATTTCAATGAAAAGAAATCTGTAAAAAAAATATGGTTGATGACTTTCACAAATAAATTTGACAATGCAAGGGAGACCACTCAGGATATCCCCGATCAAAATAAATATATAGCCCCAACTTTAATCCCATCGATAAACCCAAATCAATTTAGTGAGCACGAAATCGATAAGGATAGAACAAATTAATTTCTAGCTTATTTTAATTGGAATTCATTATTGAGATGAGTATGATTTATATTAATTTATTTATTGCGGACTATTATTCTCATCTTTATTAGTTGTTGTTTCACAACGTTTCGGCCAACTATTCCTCTGGTCTTCATCAGGTGGTAACCGCGATGGATGGAAACGAAGGCCAGAGGAATAGTTGGTCGAAACGTCGTGAAACAACAACTAATAAAGATGAGAATAATAGTCCGCAATAAATAAATTAATATAAATCATACTCATCTCAATAATGAATTCCAATTAAAATAATCTATATACCATTCGATATGGACCCGACCATGGAAGATCAGATAATAAATATACGTGGATTTATAAGATTTTTTTTTTTTTTTTTTTTTTACATGGAGTTCACCACTTATCAAGGCCCAATGCCACTCGGGGATAAGGGTTATTGTGTGTACAGTAATCAATGGGATAGTGTAGCAATAGTATTGGAGAATTGATAAGGTGTCATTACTTGGGGGGAGGCGGTTCATCAGGAATTTGTTTGTGTTGGACTTGAAGACATCCAGGTTGAAGTCAGGAGGGAAACAGGTAAGCGGAACAGAGTTCCACAGGCGTGCAATTCTAAGAAAGAAGAAAGAAGATAAAAAAATCCAACCATGATCGCCCTTCGGGGCCCGTGGCGCAGTTGATAGAGACGTTGAATCTCTACGGTTCCAGATGAGAATTGTTTGAAGATAGCGGTTTCAATCCTACCCAAAGCCGGCCAGAGGCTCACTTGGCCAAAACGTGGTGAGACAACAACAACTACGGATGGCAGTGATTGCTGAGAATGCAGTTAGGAGATTCGGAGTTCCTATCCGTTGCGCTTACCACCTGACAAAGGCCAGAGGAATAGTTGGCCGAAACGTTGTGAAACACCAACTAATAAAGATGAGAATAATAGTCTGCAATAAATAAATTAATATAAATGAATTTCT
This sequence comes from Euprymna scolopes, assembly GCF_053919585.1. Classification (NCBI taxonomy): domain Eukaryota; kingdom Metazoa; phylum Mollusca; class Cephalopoda; order Sepiida; family Sepiolidae; genus Euprymna; species Euprymna scolopes. The sequence continues at coordinate 58,720,113 of NC_136520.1, read as the reverse complement.
ACCTGATTTCTAGAGAAAGATATAGATAATAGCAACAGCGACTTTAGGGACCAGATAACCACTGCGAGTAACAGAGCAAATGACAGTTGGGAAAACAGGAATCAAAACATTACCCACTTATCTAAAAGATTATGTTACAGGAAATGACCCAAGTGATGAAGAAGGTATTAATTCCTGTGAAACAAAAATTATTCCTGGGATGAAGCTATAAATTCCTCGGATGCAGACAAAATGGCGATGGAGAAGAAGATGGAGTCTTTAAAGGAAAACAATATTTCTACTCTGACAATTCTCCCTGAAAACAAAAATGTGGTTGGTGGTAAATGGGCATATAACATTAAGAAAGATAACAAAAATAATGATGCACACAAAGCTAGATATGTTGCCAAGGGATACAGTCAGATAAAAGATGTAGACTATTATGAAACATATGCACCCACCACAAAAATAACCACTGTTCGAATCCTAATGCAACTTTCTTTGCAGTATGGATTGATGATCCACCAAATGGATGTCAAATCAGCATACCTAAATGTCAAAATAGATTGTGATATGATAGGAATTATTTTATGTCAAGATGGGAATTTTATCTAACATGTTCGATGATCTCTGTTAAAGGTAAGATATGAAACAATCACAAAACAACAAACCCAACCTGTAAAATTTAAGATAAACTTTATTTGTACACAGGATATTATTGCAAAATAGTGCGCTCATCTTGTGTCCAACTTTGGAGCGGGTAATTAGCTTCAATGAAACAGTAATTAGAATCCTTTTGCATTCTGCAATGTTGTCGAAGTCTGTTGCAGGGAAAGGATGAAATTAGCCGTGTTCCATTGGATCTCATGGCCCTAAAAAAATTGGTAGCAATGCACACAAGCTGCATACCGAAGTTGAAAAGTTCATAATAATAAGGAAAGTCCGTAATGTGGTTGAAATAAAGAGGACACTAATGTTAGCGCCCAAGTCTCCTTATTAGAAGACATAATAAAAAAAATGAGTCCTTCTTCCTTGCTGGTCTGGAAAGAACTGAAAAATCTGAAAGGGAAATAGAAATTGGCACCAAAGGCACGTGACATGTCTGGTTAGATTTGACCAATCAAATCGATCGATACAATGGCAGTTAGGGCTTATATTATAACTGAAAAATTTCTTACAGATATTTATATCCAATAACCCGAAGGATACACTGCTCCAGGCTAGGAAAAATGCATTTAGAAATTAAATAATTCACTCTATGGGCTAAAAACAACGATAAAAATTGCAACAACTTACTAAGCAAAGAACTTCTGCAAGAAAAATTCAATCAAAGCATTATTTACTCATGCATGTTTGTGGAAGTTGATCATGATAAAATAATCATTATTTTAGTATGGGTTGATGATGTTGTAGGAGTGAACCTAAGTGACCTCAGGCCACATACTACTACCATGAAGAAAAGACGTTTCTTTAATCCTCTCTTTCTCTAAAAGAACTCAACTAACCAAGATACCCCAAAATCTATTCCCTTTTCTCTTCTGCTATTGCTGCTCGCTCACCCCCCCTCTCTCTCTCTCTCTTTGACGGATGATTGACCTAAAAAGGATTGGACAGTCAGTCTCCAGGCTTCTACGTTGTCTCACGTGTCCTGCGAAGAGCAGACACAGAATTCTAAAAGTATGTAAAAACTAAGAAAATAAAATATTCCTCTCAAGCTAATATTTGTATCCACTTTGTCAGTTATAACAACCAATAAACAAATATTACAATGTCTTGATTGCCGCAAATAACTTGGGCATAGTAATGGAAGTAAAGACCCTACTCAAGCAAAACTTTGATGAAAGACTTAGGTCAGATCTCACGATTTCTTGGCGTAGAATTCATAATCAAACTAAATGAAATACAAATGAATCAACAGACATATGCTGAGAAACTACTGGAAAATTTTATATGCTAGACTGCAAGCCCAAACTAACACCCTGTGAACAGAAATTAATTTTTTCGAAAAAAAGCTACTGTCTTTGATTCTACAAAGTACATAGAGGCTGTAGGAAGCTTAGTTTATCTATCTACCTGTACCAGGCCTGATATTTTATGGGTCATAAATAAATTATCGCAATACAACCAGAATCCCACAATTGAATACTAGAATGCATTGAACATGTATTCAAATATTTAAAGGGAACTTTAGATTTTTGTTTTTCTTTCAGGAGATGTGAAAGCGACTTAAAGTTAACAGAATTTACTGATGCCAATTGGGGAAGCTCTGAAGACAGGAAAAGCACATCTGGATATTGTTTCTCTCTAAATGAACAAGGGCTCGTTATTGGCCGGAAAAGCAAAAAGCAACCTACAGTAGCTTTATCTACATATGAGGCTGAATATACAGTAATGATACCAGCCATACAACAAGGTCAGTACCTCACACAACAGATAAACGAAATGGATAATACAAAGGAAATGGAATCAAGCAATGATATATTCGGACAATCAAAGTGCTTCCTGCTTAGCAAAGAATTCAATCACAAGTCAGTGGGGAAAATCACATAGACATAAAATATGATTATGTAAGAGGCAAGACAAGGTAAATTTTGGTACAATTCAACTGAATTATGTACCACCGGACAAAAATACAGCAGACTGCTTCACAAAGCCCCTGGCAAAGGCATGCCTAGATTACATAAAAAAGAAAATATCAGGATGTAAAGTTTAAGGACGGGTGTTAAACGTAAACCGTTGACATCCTGAGTGATGTCCCCTTATTTGGAAGTTTCTTCCTTTCGGAGTCTTGTTCTCTTTTATTTTGGTGAACTCTCAAAAAATAAAGATGTGAAAAACTCATCTCCCGTTGTGTGGACCTTCTTAGATACTTTGACCGCTACTTACTCAAACATGTTTAGTTCAACATCCTCCGCCAGAGAGGGGGGAAGAGAGAGAGAACAAAAAGCATGGAGAAGATAAAAGATATTATAGGGAGGGGGGCATAGTGTAGAAAGAAAATCAAAATAAACGTTAAATGATTTCAAATTAAAAAAAATACTCTGGAGGAGAAAAGTCAAGGAAATAAATGAGAGAGAGAGAGAGAGAGAGGGGGGGGAGGTGGAGATCGAGAGAGGGAGGAGAGAGAGGAATTTTTAGTAATTTGTGGCGCTTTTCTTTCTTTCTTTTGTTTTTTTATTTTTTGTTTTTTCAAATAGTATTAATTTCTCAAAGCAAAAACCAACAATGACCTTCGTTCTTGAACAAGAAAAAAAATCTTTTGTTTATAAGTTTTTGATGTAATCTTAGAAAGAGATTGGTTGGTTTATTGTTTTTTGTTTTTTTTCGAGTTCTTTAATGCCGAATCCAGTCATTTTGGCAAAAGTTTTTGTTTCAAGCTTTTTTTATATCTTCAAATATTTATTTATGATGTTCAGATTGATTATTTTGTAAAGGAAAATTGTTATGTTTGTTTTTTGCTTTGATTGAGTTTTGCAAAGGGGGGGGGAATCATTAACATAAATGTTTATGGGAGCAAAATCAAGGAAATTATAAAATGAGAGAGACAGAAACAGACAGACAGAGGGAGGGAATAGGGAGAGAATTCTTGATAATTTTTTTTTTTTCTTTTTTTTTTTGGCGTTCAAATAGTATTAATTTCTTAAAGCAAAATTCAGCAATGTATGACCTTCGTTCTTGAACGACGAGAGTATAAAAAAGCTTTTGTTCATAAGTTTTTGATGTAATCTTAGAAAGAGATTCGTTGGTTCGTTGGTTGGTTCGTTGCTTGGTTCGTTGCTTGATTGGTTCGTTCGTTTTACGGCATATCAACCCTTTTGGTATTCCGGCATATTCCTCAAGACATTTGCATTACCTCCCTTGTTTTCTAGACTAGGACAGATAATTTGGCATCCCCGACGAAGCATCTTCCAACAGATTTTAACATATATATATTATTTTTTATTATTTATTATTGACATTTTACATGAAAATAAGTGGAACAATATGAATAATTCTTACTTTTATTCAATAAATGTGTAATATTTATTTCTTAAAAGTAAATAAACATTTTTTTTACAGAAAAATATCATTCTTATGCCAAACTACTACTACTACTACTACTACTACTACTATTAATATTAATAATAATAATAATAATAAGAAGAAGAAGAAGAAGAAGAAGCATAATGATACTAATAATTCGTCTAAGAATGTGATAAATTTTTCAGTTAAAATATTTGTTGAAAGATGTTTCGTCGGAGACGCCGAATCAATCATCTATCACCTTCTAGAAAACAGGGCAAGTAATGCAACAATGAAATGTCTCGAGAAATATGCCGGAATGCCACCGATTTCAGATTATGGTTCCATTTTTTTCTCCACTGTCTGTTAGTCCGTCTGTCTGTGTGTCTGTATGTGTGTGTGTGTGTTTGTGTCTCTCTCTTTCGCTCTCTCTCTCTCTCTCTTTCGCTCTCTCTCTCTCTCTCTCTCTTTCTCTTTCTCTCATTTTATAATTTCCTTGATTTAAAAAAAAACAAAACAACATGCCAATTTTATTCACGTTGCAAGGCCATAAAATGATGCATCAAACTTAATTGTTGATTGCTTATTTTGTTTTACGGCATATCAACCCTTTCCAGTTTGCAACATTTCCGCACCAAAATAAAACATTCAATGAAGGGAGCACATAGTCTTTTCACACAAACGCGCATTTTGTTTATCTCGCTCGAAAACGTGACATCATGTCATCGTTCGACTATTTTGTTTGCTGCGTTTGATCTCTGCCCTCTGCCTTGTCACCCGTCTTTCGTTCGACGTTGAGAATGTTATTGGGATTAATTTTACCCTGGGAAAAGGTTCAATTCTAACACGTGAGAATGTGGTCACAAATCGACGATGAGCTTCGAAACAGAAGCATGACTATAGTTGGCTTGCGAGAAGGAACACGACAATTGCATACAATATTTAAAGCAATTTTACTTGATAAACAAATGGATGATAGAAGAAAAAGTTAATTGTACAGAAAAGAGAATTTACGAAAACGTGCTTTGCGAGAACTTATCTGGGATGGAAAGTTTGAATAACAAGTAGCACGTGTGCATCCCTCAATCCTTGCTCGTTTCATATCGGACTTGATTGCAATCCAAGCAGAAATTCGGTGTTAGATGATGGCTAACTTGTAACTGTCGTTTTGGGTTTGTCACAAATAGTTTTCAGTTCAGGTCGGTGATGGTAGGAAGGGGACTGGGTTTCTGTGACAGCCATCTTGGGCATGTATCACCAAGCCTCAGCTGCATCCTGCTGCTGGATCAAAAAAAAAGGGGGTGGGGGGTGAAAAACAGGCAGGGCACACTCATGCGAGGGTTTTTTTTATAAGGTACCTCACAGTACCCCTAAAGCAGCAGGAGCCGGAAATCCTGCCAGCTGAGAGTCTAGAAAATGATTCATAAATAAGAAAGAACATGTAATCTAATTTCTTATGTAATCTTATCGATACTTGCTTCTAACACATTTTGTCTGTGAAGTGGACCTCTGAACCCTCACATTAATAATGCTAGGTGCACTGGATTCATGCACATTTACTGGCAGGCCGTCCTGACATGTACTCAATGTAACTCTAACCCGAAATCCATACTAGTTAGCATAATCTAAACTTACTGGCGTAGGGTCTCAGTACATAACAAATTAATTTAATTCCAATAGAAGCATCAAGAGCAAACGAACTACTGCTACATGTTATCTATGCGACAAAACTAGAGAGTTCGGCTGGGATTAATGGTAACTAAGAGGTGACCCACGCTATCCAAAGCTCCCAAATTAGGGGCCTTGCTATAGTATGCAATTATATGTAATACTCAGAACAGTTGTCAGGCTGATTGTCAAGAACGGATTCTTGACTGGTACTTTTCTACCCAGCCTCCAAGTAACCAAAGCAACAAGGAGAACTATCTTCATAATTAATTGGAAGATTTGTAGCAGACGCAAATAGACCTCTTTCTTCTTGCACATATTCCTCCCTGATTGAGTGATGTGGCCATACACTGGCCAATCAGAGGAGTAGCGCATGAATATTTTTAACCCCCAAGGACCTGACAGGTTCCGGTCCTGAGAAGAAAAAACTCTCTCTTACTCCACCAGCTTTCGAAGGGACTAGACCTTTCGCTTCTCTGCTCCTACTAGGTATCAGACGACAGCCACTGGCTGTAACTATCTAGTAAGCAGTGAAGTCCCGAACCTTCCTTCCTTCTTTTCCTCCTTCGAGTTTAATGCCTTTTTAAATAAACCTTTTCCTTGTTAAGTTTAATAAGTGGTTTGTTTTTTGTTCGGAAAATTGTGTTAAATTATTTTATTAGGGAGCGCCTTAAAAGCACCAAATAATAAATCCCTAAAGATTATATTTATAGACAGAGATAAGAAATGACCAATCAGATGGAACCACGCTCTGCTATCAACCAATCAGAAACCAGAATCATTCCATAAAATATACCCAATCTCTTAAGAATTCCTGTATATAATTTTTCGTCTTTACACGGGAAGGAACTTTGCTGTTCATTTTTGTCTTTGTCCGCAAGATTTTATAATTCAAAACTTCTTCGGATTGGCAACCTACTGGAAACTTTGTTGTTTATTTTAGTCTGCAAACTTTTACAATTCAAAGCTTCTCCAGATTGACAACTGCCATTTTGCTTTGAACAACGATTCTCTTTTTTTTTTTTCTATGAGCAAGTGTATGCTGTGTAAGTTATTCTGGATCATCCGACCCTTAACAGAACAAGTCTGTTCAGGACTTATAAGTCAACTCAAGAAAAGTTGTAAACGATTTGTTGAAAAGTTGTAGACGATCTTGGTTATAATCTTTAACTCTGTATTTAACATCGTTAAGGGCCGGAAATTATCTCTATACCATCTCCATAAACAGGGTTGATAAAGAACTGACCAATCAGATGGAACCACGCTCTGCTACCAACCAATCAGAAATTGGAAGCACTTCATAAAATATACTTAATCTCTTAGGAATCCCTGAACATACCTTTTTGTTTTCGCATGGAACTTATTCGGATTCGCTACCAGAAACTATTCTTCCTTTTCGTCTGCAAGCTTTCACAATTCAAAGCTTCTCTGGATTTATGCTGTTATTTTGTTTCGAAAACATCTTCCTTCTTTTTTGAAAGTTAAATGGCTTACACATTATATATATATATATATATATATATAGTCATTCACATACAGTACTGTTTCGCTGTTTCACAGCTCATCAGTGTGGCTAATATATATATATATATATATATATATATATATATATGTATATATATATATATATTAATGTGTGTAGAGAAATAAAAAAGGAACAAACCAAGTTATGTGTGCATCAACGTTTTGTCTTTATTTCGAGACTTCCCCTGGAGGAAACTCGAAATAAAGGCAAAATGTTTGTTCCTTTTTTTATTTCTTTATTTTCTCTATTTTGTCGGAATGCTATTTCCATTATTCTCATCATATGTACATATATATATATATATATATATATATATATATATATGTATATATATATATATATATATATATATATATATATATATATATACATATATGTGAAAATATACGTTATTTCCTTATAATATATACCAATCCTTACCAATCCTTGTAATTATATATATATATATATATATATATATATATATATATATATATATATATATATATATATATAAATAAATAAAAATTACAATAAGTTTACCAAGGTAATCGAAATGGTAAACTTAAAATATATTATAAATATTAAAGAGTTAATATTTACAAGTAAAGTAAACTCAGCCAGATGTAAAAGCTCAATAAAACCGAAAAGGAAATAGAGCTTATAATATGAACAAATGATTAATAAAACATGTTAAAAGACATCTTGAAAAAGAGTTAAAAACATTTAATTTTAAAAAAGGAAGCACAAGATAAGTGGATAGTCCTTAATACGCGGAGTTTCGAAGAAATACTTTTCCTCCGATGAGAAGGAGAGTATTTCTTCGAAACTCCGCGGATTAAGGACTATCCACTTATCTTGTGCTTCCTTTTTTAAAATTAAATATGTTTTTAACTCTTTTTCAAGATGTCTTTTAACATGTTTTATTAACCATTTGTTCATTCATATATATATATATATATATATATATATATATATATATATAGGCACTACAAATCCCCCCTTCTTAACAACTTTGCAGCTTTCTAAAGCTTTTCCCATACAATTTTGGATTTGCCAAATTCTATACTAAGTACAACCACTTGTCCCATGTAACTAATAACCGTAACATCCACAAACCTAAACCCACCCACTTCAATCTTCCTCTACCCTATCCCATCCTATGTTTACTGCTTTATCCTCTCCCTCTGCATCACAGAATAACTTATATCCCCAAAACTATCAATTTTAATCCCATTTAACCCTATTTATCCACCATACAATTACCCGGTTTCATTTATGCCTGTTGTTCCGTTTTTTTAAATTTTGATTTTAATTACCCTTAAATACAATGCAGTCTTTCACTTCCTCATCCACTAATACTCTTAAATGCCCGACCCCCATACACTCCACATCTTTTCTTTTTCTTTTGTTTTTTGCGTATATACAGGAGGATTTATATGTTTATATGGTTTTTTGTATATGTTTATATGGTTTTTTGTATATGTTTGTGGACGTTGTTATATCTATGCACATATACATATGTCTGTAGTTATCTGTTATGTATATATGTACGTTGTATATATGTTTGTTGGTACATTTTTATGTATATGGCTATATACGTTTGTATATATATATATATATATATATATATATATATATATATATATATATATATATATTTAAAGTGATGGTTGTGTAGTTCCAACGAGAGAAAAAATGTATATTTAAAAGAGTGTAGCCATCAACAATTGTGGGTTTTTTTTAAAGGTTTTCATCATATTTTTATTTTTTTATTTTAAAAAATAAAAATATGATGAAAACCTTTAAAAAAAACCCACAATTGTTGATGGCTACACTCTTTTAAATATATATATATATATATATATATATATGTATATATATATATATATATATATATATATATATATATATATATATATGTGTGTGTGTAGTCACCCACATACAGTACTGTTTCACTGTTTCACAGTTTCACAGCTCATCAGTGCAGCAAGACAAGCAACTACCTCAAGCCAGGATCGAAACCCGACCGCCAAAACAACAGTCGGAGCTTCGAACCATTGCCCTATTTGGCTGCTGCTATGCGGGCATGAATTATTAACGTTTTGACATTGTCAAAATACCTAAGCTCAATTTGTTTGCACAAAGAGCATCGTTTAATATGTTAATGGTAATTTGTATATCACTTCCCAATATGCTCAACTCAAGATAGGGAGGGTTATATATATATATACTAGCATGGGTGCCTGGCGTTGCCCGGGTATTTGGAGATATATGTTGAGCAAAAAAAAAAAAAGTGGTCAATTTTTTAAAAACTTTGACCCCTATTATGACCCCTTAAAATTTATTGTTTTGGGCTCAAATCAAAGTATTAAGTTAGATCCATGTCCAAGGAACCTATATCTAAAATTTCAAGTGTTTAAACCCAAAATTGTCAGAGGAGTTTGATAGAGTTCTCAAAGGTCAAATCGTTGAACTTTGACCCCTTAACAGCCAAATTTCGGGCCGAAAACCAATCACATAGATTTTCCCAAATCTCAGTACCCTGTATATCAAATTTTGAGTCTGTAGACTGAAAAGTAACAGAGTTATTGCGAAGGAAAATGTACACAAACACACAGAAACACAGACACGTTCACTTTTATAGATATACTAGCATGGGTGCCCGGCGTTGCCCGGGTATTTGGAGATATATGTTGAGCAAAAAAAAAAAAAAAGTGGTCAATTTTTTAAAAACTTTGACCCCATTATGACCCCTTAAAATTTATTGTTTTGGGCTCAAATAAAGTTATTAAGTTAGATCCATGTCCAACGAACCTATATCTAAAATTTCAATTGTTTATACCCCAAATTGACAGAGGAGTTTGGTAGAGTTCTCAAAGGTCAAATCGTTGAACTTTGACCTCTTAACAGCCAAATTTCTGGCCAAAAACCGATTACAAAGATTTTCCCAAATCTCAGTACCCTGTATATCAAATTTTGAGTCCGTAGACTTAAAATTGACAGAGTTATTGCTTAGGGAGATGTACACACACAGACACACAGATAGACAGACCGACGCTTTCACTTATATATATATATATATATATATATATATATATATGCTTGCATTTTTTTTTCATGTATATGTGTATATATGTATATTTATACAGGGTGGACCAAAATAAGGGCCCTATCTTTAAATTTGAATAACTTCCACAAAATAAAAGTTAAACTCACCAAACTTTATGTGTGTGTAGACTGACCTTTGAAATAAACAAAACAAATTTTGGCCGAAAAACACTTCTTAAAACTTACATGAATTTATGAATTTTTAAAAATAGGACCCTTATTTTGGCCCACCCTGTATATATGTTCTCTTGTGATTGTGTGCCTATATTATAATATATTAATTTGTAATCCAAGTAAGTCGAGTACATTTGACCCTAAAATCGACTACCTCAATCAAAAGTAGTAATTCAGGTTTTTTCCTTTCAACGTACTACTCAAGACCTCCACTTTATTTTTTTATAATCAAATTTACCTTGACTATTATGACTTTTAACACTTACCCATATACTCCTTAAACCTCCATACGCCTCTTCTATCTGCTCAATCCCATATAGACTTCCGAATATTTAATTAACCGTCTAATTAGGAATATAACGTAACCTCCATTTCACTACTCATTTTTAATAATTCATTCATTTATTTATTTTATATTTTATATTCATATTTTATATTATATATATTATTTTCCTTTATACAGTAAAAACGGGCCTCAACTCTAATTAGGCCCGTTTCTTAGTATTTTGTTTGAATGAAATGAAACTTTGGTTCATAAGAGTAGTAGTTGAGGGGCAAAAATCAGAAGCTCACAGTATTAATGCCGGTGTCCCTCAGGGATCCATCCTGGGCCCAACTCTTTTCCTGATCTACATTAATGATCTTCCAAATCATATCCTTACATCATTTGTAGACATTTATGCTGACGACACTACCATTTATGGTAGCACATCTAAGACAGTAAACGACCAAGTTCTCTCCAATTCTCTCTCCTCTGATCTTGAGCACATAGTACAATGGGGAAAGGAGTGGCTGGTTACTTTTAATGCATCTAAAACCAAGCTTCTCTCTTTACATCATCAACATTCTAATCCATATTTGTCATCAATTGAAATGAATGGCTCTCGTCTTCAGGAGGCCTCAAGTTTTGACAGGCTTCTGGGCTTGACCATTACTCCTGATCTTAAATGGAACACGTATATCAAATCTGTTGCCAAGGCCGCTGGAAAAATGGTGGGATCTTTCTATCGATCCGGTAGATATCTCACTGCTGATGCTATTCTCTATCTATATAAGAGCCAGGTACGTCCAAGGATGGAATACTGTTGCCACATCTGGGCAGGAGCTGCTAGAAAGGACTTGTCCTGCCTTGATAGAGTTCAAAATAGACTTCGTAGCCTCGTAGGAGATGTCCTTTTCTCCTCCTTGCAACCTCTATCTCACAGAAGAGATGTTGCGAGTTTGTCTCTGATGTATCGTTATTTTCATGGAAAGTGTTCAACTGAGCTTCAATCTATGGTCCCCCCTCGCCAAACTTTCACAAGAAACACTCGTCTAGCTGTAAACACTATCAATAATTTCCCCCACTCTTTATCTGTGCCTAAACCTAAACGTAGATTCCATGAACAAAGCTTCTTTCTTAGAACTGCACGCCTGTTTTCCTGCTTTCCGGCTGACTACAATATGGTTGTCTTCAAGTCTAAAGTAAATAAGTTCTTGATGAGCCGTTCCATATAAGTTATCAAATTTACCAAATTTTCATTACTAATGATTACTATACTGTCCAATTTCTACTGTACACTCTTTAACCCTTATCCTTGAGTGGCCTCTGGGCCTTGATAATGTGGTGATGCCTATGTAAAAAAAAAAAAAAAAAAAAAAAACTAGTTTATTATATTTAAAACATCACATCAAAACACTAGGGGCTTTGGCCTTTTTTTCGCCGTTCTACAGCATATGTTCTAGATGGCCTCCATTTAGCTTTTGTCTTTTTTTGGGGGTCACCCTGTATTTCATGTTTTTATTTATTTATTACGTTATTTATTGATTTATTGATTTATTTATCCATTGATTTATTTAGTTATTTTAGATATTGTAGATATTTACTTATTTATTTATTCATCTAGTTACTCAGCATTATGGATGAAATGATGGTTTGGTCCAGAATTACTTTCAAGCCTAAGAAGTCCAAAAGCCTCCCTCTTAGAAAAGGAAAAGTGAATAAAGATATCTGCTTTTCAGTGGGTGGTCAGAAAAGTCCTACTGTCTCAGAAGAACCAATAAAAAAGCCTGGGAAGATGGTACGATAACACCTTGAAAGACTCCAATCAGGTTAAAGTGACAAGAAAAACCGTCGATGAGAGTCTAAAGACGATCGGGCGCTGTCCACTTCAAGGTAAATACAAGGTATGGTGTCTTCAACACATGCTCATCCCAATTCTTTTATGGCCTCTTCTCATATATGAAGTAACTATGAGTACGGTTGAGGCAATCGAAGCAAAAATCAACAGATATACGAGGAAACGGCTTTACTTGGGCCCTATGTACTGTTCATAACTTACCCTATGTGTGAATACCCTTTATATAAAATTTCAAATGTTTAGACCAGAAATTGTCTGAGTAATTTGGTAGAGACTGCAGATGTAATTTTTTAAAACTTTGACCCCGATTTTGACCCCTTAATATTTATTGTTTTGGTTTCCAATCAAAATAAAAAGTTTGACCCATGTCCAAGTTACCTACATCTAAAATTTGCGGAGGAGTTTGGTAGAATCTGCAATGATCAACTCTTTAAACTTTGACCTTTTGGCAGCCAAATTTTCGCGCCAAAACTGATTAAAATGCTTGCCGCATGTCTGAATATTTATTATGTAAAATTTCAAATGTTTAGACAAAAAATTGGCTGATTAGTTTGCTAGAGACCTCAAAGGTAAAATCTTTTGAACTTTGACCCCTTGACAGCTCAAATTTTCGACCCAAACCGATTAAAACGCTTGCTCTATCTCTGAATGTTTAGACCAGAAATTGGCTGAGTAATTTGGTACAGACCGTAGAGATCAATTTTTTTTTTTACGTTGATCCCAATTTTAACCCCTTAACATTCATTGTATTAGTCTCAAATCAAATTAAAAAGTTTGACCCATATCTTAGTAACCTATATCTAAAATTTCAAGTGTTTAGACCCAAAATTGGCAGAGGAGTTTGGTAGAGTTCTCAAAGGTCAAATCGTTGAACGTTGACCCCTTGACAGCCAAATTTCTGGCCGAAAACCGATTACAAAGATTTTCCCAAATTTCAGTACCTTTTATGTCAAATCGCAAGTCTGTAGACCAAAAAATTGACAGCATAGTTTGGTAGGAAAATGGACACACACAGACAATTTCACTTTTATATATATATATATATATATATATATATATATATATATATATATATATATATGTGTGTATAAATGACAAAAATTTATATTTATACATACTAGATACATAAAACATATATCTTTCAGGAAAACGTGCTTAATTAACTTAAGTTCATATAATTCCCTCACTAATCTATCTATATATAAAAATGTATCCTTGTTTGTGTGTTTGCGTGTGGAACGGTCTTTGCCAAACTACTCTGTCAATTTTGGGTCTACAGACTTGAAATTTGATATAGGTGGTATTCGAACCTGTGACACAAATCTGATTTGTTTTTTTTAGCTGGTAAAATATCTGCTAAAGAGTCGAAATTGAAAAATTGGAACTTGGCAGGTGTAAGTTGACTTTATGCATTTGCAGTTATACATTTAACTGTATAAATTTTTAGTTTTGATATCCATGTGGTCTTAGCTCAGATAGTAGTGAATACTGCAGGAGAGCTAAATGTTTTGGTTTCAATTCTAGCTGATGGCATCCAAATCATATTTCCCTTTTTTTAACTTTTGAAATCACTACTACATATTGGGTACAATATAATGAGTATCCGAGAATTGGCTCTATAATAATAAATACGAAATCTACATAAATTAAAATATCATAATTTAGCATATTTTAAAACTGGGCAATACTGGACGGACACTACTATATATTGGGTACAATATGATAATCAATATAGTATTGCCTATCTAATATCTAAAAGGCAAAATGGGCGTGAGCATTTGTGTATGTCCACCAAAGGCTTTCCAAATAGGGGTTCTTAGATTCCGTGAGATAGTAATATCTTGCATTTGCAAACGGACATCCTTTTTGTCCTTCGAATTAAATAAAATTCCCATCATGGCGTCATCTTAGGTGTTTGTTTGGCTTTTTCATATAAAGCGAAACTGTTTAAAAAAGTGACAAAGCATGCGTGGCCTTTGGGATGCTTCACTTAAGTTAATTGGTCCTTGGTCAATGTAGGAGAAACCCTTCATACTGAGACAATTACTATTTAGTTGAATTTATTTGAATTCGTTTTGCAACTACGGCAGTTGATTAACACACACGCCGAACTTCTAATCACACTGATCTGATGCAGTTGATACATACTGTCGTCGATCTTCTGAACATACTCCTTTTATTATCCAAGCGTTCGTACTCAGCTAATCGGCGGCCAGAAAAACAGTTACATGAGGCCTGACGTCATCGCTCAATAATCTTACAAAAACCACAGCCGCCATTTTTAATTTTTTTTTTTTTTTTTTTTTTTTTTTTATTACATTTTCACCCCAAACAAGGCAAATTGCCACTTTGGTGTAGGAGGCTACTATCAGGGGCAACAACTACTGGGGTACTATGTAGGGATTTGGGCAGCAAGGTGTCGGTTCACGTTACACTTGAACTTCTGCACGTCAGTACTGTTGGGGAAGCAGGGACCTGGAATGGAATTCCAGAGTTTTGCGGTTCTGGGGAAGAAACTATTGGAGTAAAAAGATCTTTTACATCTAGGGATCTCTACAGTGTGGGGGTGGGATTTAGCAGCCTGTCGGGTTTGTCGAGGGTGCTCACGTCGTGGGGGCACAAGTGATTGCAGTTCGTCAGAGCATTCACCACTAAAATACTTGTAGAAAAGGCAGAGGGATGCAACATTTCGTCGATGGGACAGAGGCTGAAGCTTAGATGCCAGTTCAGGGCCTATCAGGTTTGCGACTCTCTTTTGAACCTTGTCAAGGAGCGAGAGACTAGTAGCAGATGCACCAGCCCAGATGTGGCAGCAATACTCCATACATGGGCGAATGGTGGCCTTATAGAGGTACAGGATACTTTCGGGTGTTAGTAGTTTTCTAGCACGGTAGAGAGAGCCTACCTTTCTTGCAGCGGCCCTGGCAATGCCTTCAATGTAATTGTTCCAACTCATGTTTCCTGTGAACGTTAGGCCAAGGAGTTTGAAAGATGGACTCTCAGATAAAGAGTCGTTGGCCATTGCTATGGGTGGTAGAGAGGGTTTCTTGTAATTATTGAATGAAACTAGTTTCTTGGCAGCATTGAACGCGACCAACCACTTTTGTCCCCATTCCACTACAGATTGGAGGTCTTCCTCTAGTGTTTCTGCCATTTCTTTAGAAATGTATTCATTCGTCTTTCTGTCGTGTCTGCCATAGAGTGTAGTGTCATCAGCATATATACCCATCTCAGAGGCAATGTTGTCGGGGAGGTCATTAATAAATATCAGGAACAATAGAGGTCCAAGGATAGAACCCTGGGGCACCCCCGCATTTATATCATATTGTTTAGATGTACGACCGTCGAGGACTACCTGGATTTTTCTCTTATCTAAGAAGGATTTAATTATGTTAAGTATTCTACCAGTGATACCGTATGATCTGATTTTACTGAGGAGACCCTCATGCCATACCCTCTCAAAAGCCTTAGATATATCTAGAGCTACCGCTCTGCCCTCCCCCGCTTTGTCCAGTGAATGGTATATACGTTCAGAGATCACAGTGAGGATGTCTGCTGTGGAACGGGCTTGTCTAAATCCATATTGTTTGTCAGTCAGTAGTTTAGCATCTGTAAGATGATGGACTAGAGCATGGTTAATTATGGTCTCAAATATTTTGGCAAAAAGTGGGAGGAGGCTAATGGGGCGATAATTTGATGGGTCTGTCCTTTCGCCAGAATTCTTGAATACTGGTACAACAGAAGCAGTTTTCCAACAGCCCGGAAAGCAAGCTTCATTAAGGCATTTGTTGTAGAGTTTGGAGAGAACTGGAGCTACTTCGGCTGAGCACTTTTTTAATAGAACAGCTGGGATAAGATCGGGTCCACATGCTTTTGAGGCGTCAAGGTTTTTTATGATAGCATGCACCTGAGCAGGGGTGGTTTTCAGATCGTCTAGTGTGGCGTCTGTCCGCATAGGAAAGTCAGGTAGGGGGTGGTTGGAAGGGTCCAGTGTGGAGTTTGAGGCAAACCGACTGGCAAGCATGTTAGCCTTGTCGGTTGCTGAGGAGACAACCTCGTGATTGTTGGTTAGTGGGGGAATTGTTGATTGCCCATTATTTACTACACTGTTGTAGATTTTCCAGAAGTCTCGAGTTCCTAGTTTTTGTGCTTCGATGCGCTTTTTAGTGGTTTCCGTAAATTCTCTCTTAGCTGTCGCTATTTCTTTCTTAACGTTATTTCTAGCTTCTATATACTTCAGTCTGTTTGAACTGGACTTATGTCGGTTAAACCTACGGTATGCATGCTGCTTTTGAGCAATGGCAGTTGCACAAGTCGACGTAAACCATTGGGGAGAGTGGGGCTTACTATAAAATTTCCGCATGGGAACATGCGCTTCGATTGCAGTTTTGAACCAGTCAGTGGTCTCGTTTGCACATTGTTCAGCAGGGAGAGAGAAAATATTTTTCCATGGAGCATTTCTAATTAGTTCCCTGATGGCTTCCCAGTCAGCCTTTTTATAATATCTCGTTGTTTTGAGCACTGGCTCTTCAGTTTTGGGTCTAGAGTTTAGGGCGATTTCAACCATTATCACTGCATGATCAGCGTTCCCGAGTGGGCTGTGGGCCTTCGTTATGCAGTCATCGGGAACTGTGGTCAAAAACAGATCTAGAAGTGATGCGTGTTGTTCTTCCTGGTCAGGGAAACGGGTTGGAAACGTAACAATTTGTGATAGGGAGTGAGATATAGCGAAGCTATGGGTTGTGCTGCCCACTGCATCTGTGTGAGTAGAGAATCCAAGCCAGTTTTTGTGGTGGACGTTAAAGTCACCAAACACATGTATTTGTGCGCTAGTGTCGAGGGACAGTGCCGTGTCTATGCTGTCAGATACTTTGTTTATTATGGAGCAGTCCTGAGTCGAGGGAGAGTGGTAGAGAAAATAATAGTAGCTAATATTGTGTTGCATGTTTAGTCTAAAGCACATAAAGGCTTGATCATCTGTTTCTA
This sequence comes from Euprymna scolopes, assembly GCF_053919585.1. Classification (NCBI taxonomy): domain Eukaryota; kingdom Metazoa; phylum Mollusca; class Cephalopoda; order Sepiida; family Sepiolidae; genus Euprymna; species Euprymna scolopes. Next base: position 58,702,569 of record NC_136520.1, on the reverse strand, counting down.
GGTTTGTTTCTCTAGTCAAGGGAAGGGTATTACGAATGTAAACTCCAAGTCCGTGCATATGTCTGTCAGAGTTCTTACGGCAGAGTGGGAGATATCCAGGCATGTTAAAGTGGTTAGAGGGAATGGAGGAGTGTAGGTTAGTCTCACTTAGTGCTAAGATACCCGGGGTATTTGTTAAGAGAAATGCCCTCCCTGTGATCCTCCCAGCAGGTAAGACAACACGCGCAGACACGTGGTCGCTTTCTTCCTTCATTCTGTACCAAGCATTTAAATCATCGTATATTTAATTAACTATGCTTAAATTTGTCGCACGTAACTTCCGCTTGTGTGATGGTGAGACCGGCTAACGCGTTATGTTTTCTTCACCTTCTTTTCCTCCTTCGTATTATGGGTTGGAGCCTGCCTGCTTACTACCACTTTTTTTTCTCTATCTACCCAAACTGCCTACCTTGTTTCGCCCCCCCCCTGCCGTTACTACCAATTTAATTTTTTTTAATACCGCCCCCCCCTCTGAGGTTCCTTACTCGACCCAAGCAACACCAGGGAACTTTGCTACTTTTAATTCCCCCCTCCCCAGGTGTTCTTAATATAACTTCACACACCCGAGCAATGCTGGGTATCCCCGCTAGTATAATAATAAATACAAAAATTTGCATAAATTAAAACGTAGGGGAATATGGGCAAAGAACACCGGTTAAGATAGACACCAGAGAGTTACTTACTTTAAGACACACAGACAGCGAGTCCCAGCCTTGACAAGAAAAGTTATGTTTTTACCCCTTGTAGGAACTATGCCCATTATGAGACTGAGTAGAACTCTAACCACTTCTAAAGTGAGTACCGAATTATTGTTGCTCTTTATTCTTTACGATTATCAATTCGTAATAAATGTGTATTTATATTCTTGTGAACTATTTGCGTTTATTAAGTATGTGTTTTAAATATTCGTAGTTTCAGTGAATCAATCAACAATGAAACCCCTGATACTTACAACAAAAATATGATAATTAAGCATATTTTATGACCAGGCAACGCGGGGCTGCCTGCTAGTAATATCTAAAAAGAAAGGTTGAATAGCCTGTAATCAGTGGTCACCCTTCACTCTGCCACATTCGTTATCCAAATATCTTGCTGAAACAAAAAAAAACAATGAAAAGTCACTAATAAAAATGAGGTGTGGCATTATTTATAACGAGAATTCATGTTCTCCATTTTTTTTTTTTTTGGTGCAGGAAATGAAATAGCAATCAATGTGGAATATTTTAATCAATTGAGTGTAAGGGAAAGTAGGGGGAGCGGGGGGAATCCATTTTTATAGGTTCTCAGATAGGGTACTATTTGTCATGGATATCAGTGGTTGGAGAGGCGTCTTGTAATTGAGATTTATTTAAAAAAAAATTTTTAAGAGTGTTTCTTCTGTTGTTCAGAAGAGATGCTTTATGCTAATAATTTAGTTCTTGCCTTTTTTTATAAGGGAGTCACCACTTATCAAGGCCCGAAGGCTACTCGAGGATAAGGGTTAATGAATGTAATGTGGTAGTGCAGTAATCATTAATCGTGTAAGTTGAATACAATTTGATCATTTAAGAAGACGGTTCAACAAGAACTTGTTTAGATTGGACTTGAAGGCTACCATACTGTCGTAACCCAAGAAACAGGCCATTGGAACTCTGTTCCACAGGTGGACAGTTGTAAGAAAGAAGCTGTGCTCGTGTAATCTGCATTTAGATTTAAGCACAGATAGAAAGTGGGGGAAACTGTTGATAGTGGTTTCAGATAGACGAATGATTTTTGTGAAAGTTTGGCAAGGGAGAGACCAGAGATTGGAGTTGTCAAGCACTTGCCATGAAAATAACAATAGAGTATAGACAGGCTCACGACATCTCTGCGAGAAAGAGACTGCAGGGAAGAAAAAGTGCATCATCTATTAGGTTATAAAGGCGGTTTTGAGCTCTATCGAGGCAAGATAGGACACAGCAAACAGACCCTACCTTGATGTGGCAACAGTACTCATTTTAGGATGTACTTGGCTCTTATACAGATAGAGGATTGCATCAGCAGTGAGATACCTACTGGAGTGGTAGAATGATTCAACCATTTTTCTAGCAGTCTTGGCAACAGATTTGATGTACGTGTTCCATTTCAGGTCAGGAGTGAAAGTAAGTCTCAGAAGCTTGTCATAACATGGTGCTTCCACAAGACGAGAGCCATTCATTTCAATTGGTGCCAGACAGGTGTCAGAACGATTATGACAAAAGGAAAGAAGGTTGATTTTAGATGCATTAGAATTAACCAGCCACTCTTTCCCCCATTGCACCAAGTGCTCAAAAGAGAGAGAATCAGAAAGATCTTTGTCATTGCTGGCCTTTAAATGTTGCGATAGATTATGGTGTCGTCAGCATAAATGTCTACAAATGACCTAAGAATGTGATTTGGGAGATCATTGAAGAAGATCAGGAAGATAGTTGGGACCAGGATGGAACCCTGAGTGATGCTAGCATTGATACTATGAGCTTCTGATTTCTGTCCATTGATGACTACTCTTATAAGCCTATCAAAGAGAAAGGATTTAATAATTGAGAAGACATTTCCGGCTCTTCCATAGCTGGCAATCTTGTGAAGTAGACCTTTACGCCATAACCTATTAAAATCCTTTGATATGTCAAGAGCTATTGCTCTAGAAACGAATCCTTCATTGATAGATTTACTAATCCTATGTGATGTAACAGTCAGCACATCAGCTGTAGATCTAACAGTAGGCTATTTTTGCTGAAGTGGTTGACCACTTCTCTATTTATTACAGATTCATGCCATACAGGAGACTGATTGGTCTGTACTGAGAAACAGATGATCGATCACCAGAATTTTTAAATACCGAGCAAACTGATAAAGTTTTCCAGGGTGTTGGAGAACATTTCTTCTTAAGGCAACGTTCAAACAGCTTTGTAAGGATGAGAGTTTGTTCCGGTTGAAGCTTTTTGAGCACTATAATTGGAATGCCATTGGGACCAATTACTTTACTGGAATCAAGATTTTTGATAAGCTTAGCAACACCATGCACAGATATTTGTATATTGCATAGCGTGTTTTCAGTCACAGAAGGAAATACAGGGGGTAGGTGGCCCTGGCCGCATAGGGTAGAATTTGCTGCAAAGTTTTTGGCAAAGAGTTTGGGTATATCAGATGCTGACGAGATTAACTCAAGTCTATTGATGATAGTTGAGACTGTTATTTGTTACAACTGGTAGGAACCAAGCCACTGCTCAGCTACTTTTTACAAATCTCTTGCATTATTTATTACTCTTTTAGAATGGTTGCTGGCTGTCCAAAAGGTAGCTTTAGTTTCATAATACCTATTCCGTTGATAGCAATAAAAATAGTAGTTTCTGTGTGCAAAATGGCAGAAGCACATTCTGGAGTGAACTATAGTTGGCTGTTTGGCTTTTGCTGGAATTTCTTGGCAGGTATGAAACTCTTTATACTGACAATTAACCATTCCATCAGGTCTGATACTATAGAAGATATATACTTTTTAAACATGAAACACAGAGGTATATCTGATATAAATGTTAGCCATAGAGTATTGATATAGTACAATGAAGAGGTACATCTGAGGACTTATTACATTTTGTTTTTATCTTTTACCGAGACAATCGAGTGATCTGGAGATCCCAATGGGGACAGAAGGAAGATGAGTTCTGGGCAAGTTGTGAGAAAAAGGCCTAGAGGACATACATACTGTCTGTCAAGTGTCGGGCATACAGGTGAGTTTGTGAACAATTTGTGTTAGTGTAATATATTGGACAGGATTATCTCCCTTGCACTTCAATGAACTATGGATTATCTCCCTTAGGTCATAAGCAATAGAGAAATCATGACAGTACCTTCCTTAATCATCCGTCTTGCTTGAGTGGGCCAGCCATTCAACATTGTAAATATTGAAGTCTCCACAGACGTAAATGTTAGCCGAGGGATGAGCAGACAGAATGTGATCAATTTTCTCAGAGATAGTTTCACTGTTAGAGGGTAAATATGAACAATGCAGTGCTGTGAGCAAGTGCTACTCGGAAGCACATATACAGTAATTTACAATCTTCTCTGGAGATGTCCCTACCACATCGGAAGCAATCTCTAATATAAGCATATATTCCATGCCCATGACGATTTTGGGTGTCAGATTTTGATATTAAGTTTGAATATCCTTTAATCGTGAACTCATCTAGGAAAACAGTTGATCCATTGCCAGTTTTATACAGAAACAATAGGTCTTTTGGTCTTCTGCAGTTGAATTTCAACTTATAGAAAGTTGGTATATAGGCTCCTGATGTTGGAGAAGGAGACCTGGTAGTGCGGGTTTATGTGGGGAGATGGAATTCTGGATTTAATCTTATTTCGTTTTTTGAGATTTTTCATTTTTGAGTATGAAAATATGTGAAAGCTGAGTTGTTAGAGCAGATCAGAGAAGGTAAAAAAGGAAAAATAAAGAACGAAGAAAGATTTTGCAGACTATGGAGAGGAAAAGTCGTAGTATTACTCACTAATATGGCATTGAGAGGCCTCACCAGAAGCCACTGCATGGTCCAGAATCCATTCACCAAATGGCAATTCAGCAGCCCCAGTACTTTGCACCTGCTGATAGGACAGCCTCCTTGGGTGTTAATCCTGACTATTAAGTGGATAACGTCAGCTCAGTTAAAACATTTATCTTCAACACCCTTATTATGGCCACAAAGGTAGAAATAGGAAGAGAAAAATCAGGATATCTCAAACGACTGCTCACAAAAGACTGCCAGCTTAGTATACAGTTCTTTCTCCTCCCTTTGTCAGAAACATCACTCATTGCAAATAGGAAATGAGGAACAAAATAGGAGGAGTGAGAGTTACGGGGCCTGCTGAAAATGTATCCACAATGTGTTGTCTACTCTTCTTTAAAAAACAAACTAAGCATTGTACTTAAAAAGGGGAAAGAAACGCGATAAGTTACCCTCTCACTAAGAGACTGTAAAAAAAAAAAAAAAAAAAAAATGAAGGATTCGGTTTATGTTTGTATTCATTTGTTTAAAAACGATGAAAGTCAAGAATAATTTGGATTAAACATTTAAAACATTAGAGACAAAAAAAATATTAATAAACAGTTAATTAATAGAATAGAAAAAAAACATATTTAGAGAGATAATTAAGTTGACTTTCCTTAATTCATTTCTTCTTGCATATTAGGAAAGAGATTCGGGGCATGGTTAAGATGTACATTCTGAAATATCGTTGCTTTCTCCGTCCTTGCCAGTTGAAAATGGTAATTTTGTTCACCCCTACGCTAAAATAGGGTGCAGATGACGATATTTGCTAGCAGGTTCCAAGGCGTCTACTATAAATAACTTTCGAATACTTTTCGAAGACAATTAGTGAAAATTGAGTTTTGCGGAAAAAAAAAAAAAAGAAACCGGAAAGTTCTGATTGTAACAAAAGGGATTTAAGTTAAATATTTTCTGAAAACTGAAAATCTTTGGTCAATTTAGCAAAATTTAATTTTTGATAATTGTCTTCGATAACTGTTTTCATTAATAATTAATTTTCTACCTTTTCGTTTTTCGTAATTTTTGGATATTTTCATTAATGACAAGTAAATAGATACCATTGGCTTCACTTGAAATTCAATATTTCAATTTTCGAATTTCACTACAATGACGAAGAAGAACCGTATTCTTTTCATGGTAGTAAAAGAGTTATCTACTCCTGTGTTGAAATAGTACCTGGAAGTTATCTGCCCCTAGCACAGAAAGGACAAGTGAGTTATTTGCCCCTTAGGACTATATAGAACAGCTGGAAGCAGCCATTTATTTTTAGAGTGGAATTCAGCAATGAATTGCAGAACAACATCTTCCATATCTAACAATGATGTGGCCCATTTATTCATGTATACCTTTTTAAAATTATATTGTTACAAGGACGAAACCACAATGCCAAGCAAAAAATGAGGTCAGGCACTGTTTATAAATGAGAAATTATTTTTTTTTAAATTCTTTTATCCAATAATAATACAGTGTTAGATGGACACACCTTCTTGTACGCCATTCTTCCAACTATGGAATATGAATTCAGAATATCTTGTATGGACATCTGAAAATCAAAATAAATGAGTAATAAATAAATAAATAAAAATAATAAAAATATGCGTTAATTTATGAGAAGAATAATACTGAAATAAAGTAATTTATGACTAGCAGAACCCATGGAAATTCCACGGTATTTGAAAATTTTTAAAACACATTATAAATAAAATGAATAAAAAAAAAATACAACACATAATGACGTATTTAAAACAGTTAAAAAAAACATTTTTTTTTAACCTTTTAAAGCTAAAAAGAATTGATTTAAAAAATTTAGATTTTTTTATTCAACAAACATTCAACACACAATACATTGTTTTGTTGGGTTTTTTTCCTGAATATTTTTAATATAAATAATAAAGAAACTGATGTCAATTCACTTGCAAATTTATTTTTTCAAATTTTAAAAATAAACTATAATAAAAAAAACTTACAGCCTCCTCTCAACAAGACTTTTTTCTAATCATAAGATAAAATAGCCAATTTGAAACCGTAAACAGACAGTCATGTTATTTTTTTTCTTTTGAACTTTTTTTCTTTCTAATTTGAACTCTATCAAGACAGGATAAGCTGCTTCTAGCAGCTCCTGTCCAGATGTGGAAACAGTACTCCATCATTGGATGTACTTGGCTCTTATATAGATAAAGAATTGCATCAGCAGTGAGATATCTACTGGAGCAGTAGAAGGATCCCACCATTTTTCCATCGACCTTGGAAACAGATTAGATGTACATGTTCCATTTCATATCAAGAGTAACGGTCAAGCCCAGAAGCTTGTTGAAACATGGAGCCTCCCCAAGACGAGAGCCATTCATTTCAGTTGATGCCAGATGGGGATCAAAGCGTTGATGATGTAAAGATAGAAGCTTGGTTTTACATGCATTAAAAGTAACCAGTCACCTCTTTCCCCATTGTACCACATGCTCAAGATTAACCTTTATACCGCTATTTTTTAGTCAGTCTGAAAAATTGGCTTCAGATAGATAGGTTGTGTTGTAGCCTCCTTCCAGTCGAGTGATTGGACAGTGTAGGATTATGTGGTTTATGCCCTGAGGGGTTTCCTTGCACTTTGGGCAAATTGGGGAGTCTATTTGTCTCTAGCTGTATTTGTTTACTGCAGTCCTGTAGTGTTTAGTTCTGATCAGATTTGTGGCTACCCACTGCTTTATATTTATAGAAAAACCTGGGAGACAGAAAGTTGAGTTTTCAATGATGTACTCTTATTTCTCCATTCCTCAACAAGGCCTAAATTTTTAGTTTTGAGTCGTAGAAGGGATTTCGGGACTTGAGTCTCGTGGTATCTGGGGCATCTTTTAAAATTTGTTCGATTGGTAAGTTCCTGATGTCTTCCTCTGCGTTTTGAATCCATTTTTTGAGCTACCTCTTCCCTTCTTATTAGTTTAGTAGCCTCTGTTTATTGCTAACAGTTTTATGACCATGGCGTAATAAAGAAAAAGAAAAAACTGATATCTAGTATCTCTGGCAGGGCATGACACTCATAGGTGTTTAGATAAGCCACAAAATAAGCAGGTGTCCCTTTTTAAAGCAGCAGTAACCGATTGTTCTTAAAGCTTTGTCAGACTATCATCATGGTGGGGGGGGGCAGTAGGAACAGGTGGGTTTAGCGCAGTGCCCACTCCAAAATAAAATGAACAGAAAAGACCGGAAATTCTCTTTTCACCAGAAAAATAATCCTTCATCCATTATATAAAAAGAGTTATTGGTGAGGCGAGTACTCGTTGTCATGTTGGCTTGGCCATGGTGTGTGTGTGTATTTTTTTTAAGCAGGAGGCTGTGGTTTGGGCTGATTTTAGTAATCGAAAATATACCACTTTTTATAATTCAAATATAATTCATTTCTGACTTCAAAATATTGTGGTTTTATACAAAACTAGTGGGGGTACCCGGCGTTGCCCGAGTGTGGAGAAGTGGTGTAGTAAGGAACCCCCGGGGGGGGGGGGGTTAAAAAAGTGGTAGTAGCAGGGGGGGGGTAGAAAATCAAAACAACAGTAGGCAGCCTGGGTGGAGAGAGGTGTTAAAAAAAGTGGTAGTAGACAGGCAGGCTCGAACCTGTAACACGAAGGAGGAAAAGAAGATGAAATAAAACCTAACGTCTTAGCTGATGCGTCCATTGGGAAACTGGAAGTTGCAAGCGTTGGAATTAAGGGTAGTCAATCAAAAGGAGATGATGACTTGCGAAAATGTCGACGAAAAAAGCGACCCCTCCTTGTGAAAAACGGCCAAGTTGAAGGTGAAGGAATTATTAATGTTTTTAGCCAATTTTTTAATATTTGTCATCTGAGACGTTGAGCTTCAAAACAATAGCAGTCTCGTCAGAATCTGTTGCATGTATCGAAAGTTTTTGGCAGACATACAAACACACACACACATTTTGCCTTTAGACTAGCGGGGGTGCCCAGCGTTGTCTGGGTGTTTGTAGGTGTGTGTATTAGGGGGGAGTAGATCAAGGCAAAAATAATAAGTGAAGTAATAACCTTGTTTAAATATTAAAAAAATGAACAAAAACAAAAAAATAAACAGGAAAAAAATTTTGGGAGGGAGATAGGCTCGAACCTGAAGCCTTGAGGTGAGGTTAATAGTCTGATGATATAGCATGACGCCACAGCGGCAGGGACTCGAGGACAGTTGAAAATAAGCATTTAAAAATGCAGGTGGTTTCCTAGGTCAAATATCATGCCATAGCAGTAGCAGAGAAAACAAATTCACAGCGCGAATTTTGTAAGATAAAAGTCGGTAAAATAAAAGATATTTACAACGTCGTTTTGTAAATCTAGATATTATAATCTAAGGAGTATATAAAAAGTTCTAATACATAGTAACCACCCCCACCCCCGGAGAACTCGCTCCAAAAAGGCCTTTGCCGGACATACACAAAAAATGCGCACACACACACACACACACACACACACACACACACACACATTTTGCCTTTTATATATATAAATATATAAATGCCTATAATGTTTTTATAAAAAGTAGTACTTATCATTTCTTTTCAATATTTCTGTATACATGTTAGGCCTTACAAAGTATACGGGCACTTGGACATAAGTGGCTACTATTTGGGACCATGCATAGGAAAGATTAACAAGACGTTGGTTTACGGTACATTTAAACTTCTGCATATTAGTACAGTCAGGAAAGCAAGTAGCAGGAAAGGAGTTGCAAAGTATATCTATAACTCCTTGTTAGGCGATTTGGTTACAACACTGAGCAATCAGCTTGCAGGGCGCATTTTTTCATCAATCACAAGGACTACTTCAGCCCCATTGGTCAGTCATAAGAAAAATTTCTGAAAGCAACATTGCATTGGACATAGTTGAATGTTGTCTATTACGTCGAAAAAGTAACATTTATAGATAAACAACAAATAAAGAAGTACGACACAATCACGTTGACACACCGGTTCTCACCAGATCACCGAAGTTAAGAAATGTTGAGCCTGGCCTGTACCAGATGGGTGACCATTTGGGAAGGCTAGGCGCTGTATGTACCTTCTGGGAAGGTTGGGCGTAGGACCAGCACTCTCACCCTGTAAAAAGAACTCCTTACTACAAAAACATCTACAAAAAAGTTGTAGATGGCCTATGCCCCTCCAGGGGCTCAAGGGCTATGGATGGATGGATGGAACAAATAAAGAAAGAACGCTCACTAACTGTGTAACTTACAAACCATGTGAATTTATTGCAGGCAATAAATACAAGATATGTTTACAAGAAAGTTAGGAGGAGAGTATTTTTAACATATCCATTCCGCTTAGCGTCCTAGATTTAAGAGAGAGAGAGAGAGAGAGAGAGAGAGAGAGAGAGAGAGAGAGAGAAAGAGAGAAAAAGGAAGTCGATATCGTCACCTATGGGCTGAAACATGCAACTGCTGGAAATAAGGGACAATAGCCATATATGTCTCAAACTTGAGGGTGTTGTGCATTGTGTCCGTGTGTGAGCTAGGCTGGATAGCTGTTTGACAGCACATCTCTATAAATGTCCCATTTCTCACTCCTGTCACTGTCCACAGGACGCACAAGCACTGGCTATCTTTGACTGAAGATAACTTCTCACAGATTTTCACAAATCCCCAAAAGACTTTCTAACTTCCCCTTTCTTCACTCGAACACTGTCCAATTTTCTTTAACCTTTTTTTTTTTTTTTAAATTATATTTTCACCCCAAACAAGGCACATTGCCACTTTGGTGTAGGGGGCTACTATCAGGGGCAACAACTACTGGGGCACTATGTAGGGATTTAGGCAGCAAGATGTCGGTTCATGTTGCACTTGAACTTCTGCACGTCAGTAGAGTTGGGGAGCAGGGACCAGGAATGGAATTCCAAAATCTAGCGGTTCTGGGGAAGAAACTACTGGAGTAGAAAGATCTTTTACATCTAGGGATCTCTACAGTGTGGGGGTGGGATTTTGCAGCCTGTCGGGTCTGTCGAGGGTGTTCACGTGGTGGGGGCGCAAGTGCTTGCAGTTTGTTAGAGCATTCACCATTAAAATATTTGTAGAACAGGCAGAGAGATGCAACGTTTCGTCGATGGGACAGAGGCTGAAGCTTAGATGCCAGTTCAGGGCCTATCAGATTTATGACTCTCTTTTGAACCTTGTCAAAGAGCGAGAGACTAGTAGCCGATGCACCATCCCAAATATGACAGCAATACTCCATACATGGGCGAATGGTTGCCTTATAGAGGTACAGGATACTTTCGGGTGTTAGTAGTTTTCTAGCACGGTAGAGAGAGCCCACCTTCCTTGCAGCGGCCCTGGCATTGCCTTCAATGTAATTGTTTCAACTCATGTTTCCTGTGAACGCTAGGCCAAGGAGTTTGAAAGATGTACTCTCAGATAAAGAGTCGTTGGCCTTTGCTATAGGTGGTAGAGAAGGTTTCTTGTAATTATTGAATGAAACTAGTTTAGTCTTGGCGGCATTGAATGTGACCATCCAAAGAGTGTAGATAATTGAATAAATCTTTTCATTGTTGTTATAAAAAAGAAGGTTTTGTTTTTTCCTGTATGCAGCAGTTTTTTTAATTGCTACTACTAGTACTACTTATACTGATAATAATAATAATAACAATAATAATAATAATAATAATAATAACAATAATAATAATAATAATAATAATAATAATAATGATGATGATGGTGGAGGGTAGAGATTGCTAGGTTGTGGAATAAGAAAAGTTCTATTGTGCCAATCATCATAGATGCATTTGGCTCAATTCCAGATGATCTTGAGAAACAGTTGAACTCCTTGGAAACCAAGTACAACATCACCGTACTCAAGAAGTCAGTTCTGCTTTGCATAGCAAACATCCAATGCCAGGTGCTTTCCATCTAATTGATTCTACTTACTAGCTTTGATGTAAGAGCCCGCTCTTGAGTGGGGAAAAAAATGTGTAAAACATCACACCATTGTGAAGTTATTGTTGTTAATAATAATAATACTAATAGTAGTAGTAGTAGTAGTAGCAGAAACAACAGCAGCAGCAGCAGTAGAAGCAGCAGTATTATTATTATTAGTAGTAGTAGTAGTAGTTGGTGTTAATTCTCTCTGTTAAGAACCAGTATTTATAAATGTTGGGAGATGAAATATCAATAATGAAAATGAAAAGACTCCTGGACAACGCCAGGTACATACAGCTAGTTAGATATATAATTTTATATAATTGTATTTAATATGTCCCTTTTTTGTTAGATCTTTTTTAATTCTTCCAAAAGTAAACTTAAAAAACAACTATTTTTCATTTGTTTCTTTTGAAGGATCCTAACAAAAAAATTTTTTTCTCTTTATTTTTGTATTTTTATTTTTATTTTTTAATCTGAAGAAAATCTAGTTCCTTCCAAAAGAGGGCGGGAGGAGATCTGGATTGGGACGATGGGACAATATCTTGGCTAGTTTCCTTTAAGAAATTAAGTTATTCGGAATCTTAACTCATTGTTCTAAGGATGGTAATTCTATTTTACTAAGAATTGTAAGAAACATTATTTTTTTCAACTACTTCAATGAATTTTTAATAATTCAATAAATTTTAATGTTACAAAGTTTTATAAATTTTGACGTAACAATGTAATAACAAAAAAATATAAAACATTAAAACATTCGAGTAATTGTAAGAAAAAAAAATTAATTTTTCAACTACTTTAGTAAAATAGTTACCTTCCTCAAAACAATGAGTTAGGATTCTGAATAACCAGAAACTGGGTGCAAGTTGAAAATTCAATCTAATTAAAACACAAAAATACAGAAAAATCTGTATAATGTACGTAACGATCATGAAACGAAAATGTCATATTCCCAAAATCGTGTAAATTGATTAAGTGTTTTGTTTTTTTTAACTAAGAATATCAAATTTTATGAGAAAACGAGAATGATGTGTCTCCACCCGGCCATCTTAGAGAGACAACTCATTTCAAACTACCAAGATTTAAAAATCAGCCCTGTAATGGCTAAGATATATTAATTGATAAAAATCGTAAAAAAAAAATTACTTTTTATATATAAAAAAAAAATTGCTTTCGTAATTTTTGGAATATGACATTTTCGTTTCGTGACGGGTACGTGCATCAATAAGATTTTTCTGTATTTTTGTTCTGTTTAAGTTGAATTTTTGATAAGAGTGAGAAATTACTTAAGATGAAAAATTGAGTTGATTTGCAAGGTAAGGGGAAATAACTCATAATTTCTTAAAATAATGGCGTGTTGTATTTATGCGTACGAGAATTCGCCGGAAGGGCCTCAAAGGAAAGAAGCTAGAGTGGTCCTACCCTGTTTCAGGAAGCTATCCTCCCATGCATTATCTCCTCATTTGTCCTTTTCTGTATATTCTTTTTTAATTGGACACCTCATAATGATTTGATCATTCAGAATGGTTCTACCCTGTTTCAGGAAGCTATCCTCCCATGCATTATCTCCTCATTTGTCCTTTTCTGTATATTCTTTTTTTAATTGGACACCTCATAATGATTTGATCATTCAGAATGGTTCTGCCCTGTTTCAGGAAGCTATCTTCCCATACAGTATCTCCTTATTTGAAGATGGAGGGCATGGCATCCGTAGGTGTATCAGAATTTTTGTGGCATTTTTGACACTCCTAACAGAAAACTGTGAATAAAATATAAAAAAAACTAGTAATTTCTCTTTTAAAAGTGGGTTGTTTATTTTCTTTATGGAATATACTTCCACAATAAACTATTAAAGTTGTTTCAAAAATAATAGAAATATTATTTTTTTAAAAACAGTGTTTACAAAGTGCCGGCGCACGTTCATGCAGCCATATTTTTTACGTAATGAAATCAATTGAATTTTACAAATGAATTTTTTTTTAATTTTTAAACTTTAAAAATCTATAAAAAATTTTTTATTGGTTAAACTGTTACGATATTTTCAGGGTCAATGTTAAATTTTATGCTCTTTCCAATAAACCAAATATAATATTTTAGACAAACGTTTTTTTTAAATTCACCCCCCCCATTTTAAAATGTCTAGTAAAAAGTAAATAATTAATTTACACCAAAGTTTTATATATCACAAATTGAAGATAAAAGATAACCAGTCGTCATCATAAGAGGACGTTTTTTGTTGACCCCCCTCCCCCGTAGAAAATTTGTCCCGAAAATATATAAAAACATACACACATACATACATACATATATCCATACATACATACATACATACATATATCCATCCATACATACATACATACATTTTCGCTTTTATATATATAGAAGATGACATTCCATTTCTTGTAATAAATAATTTTATCAAGAATTCTTCATAAGCTTTGGTTTTTATTATAGCTGACTAGCGAGGGGTACCCAGCGTTGCCCGGGTGTTTGTAGGTGTGTGAGAAAAAACCCGAAAATGTGGAAAAAAACAGGTGCCCGTGAAAAAAAAATGAAGCGTTGACGACGTGCAGTTGGAAAATAGTAAAGTGTGAAAAAAAAAACGGTGCACGTTTTTGATTGACGTGATGGCGATAGCTATTCAGCAGTTACGATTTTGTGCGGGACAGTTTTTAAATAAATAAATAAATAAATAGGTTTGTTTGTTTTTAACTAAGTTCGGGGAAAACCAGCTCCCTGTTTATTAGGGGGAGTGTCTCATCTTGAAATGAAAGCTACCGTCTGATATGACGAAGTTGACATTGAACAAACGTTATTTAGCTCTCTAGAGACCACTGGCTCTCGGCCGGTGATTAAAGCCGAGTTTTACTTTTTTTTATACCGAAAACCGAATGTAACGCGTGCCGATGCGGGAAATGTGGAATAATTAACGTTTGAAAGTCAATAAAATTAAATAGACAGACGAGCTCCATGGTTAAGTGTGAGATACTACAATTTATGGATGATATAAAAAGTTTTAAGAAGTTGTGAAGCGAGCGAGCGCTTCTCTGAAAGAAGCCTTTTGTGGACATCGAAGAAAAGCGTACATACATACATACATACATACATTTTCGCTTTTATATATATAGATGGCACTCAAGTTATATATATATATATATATATATATATATATATAGACATATATTTTATTTTTTCATAAGTTTTGGCTTTGTTTTCGATTCAAGCTGATGCACTCAAGTCATATGGATATATTTTTTTTTACTTTTGAAATAACAACTTTATAATATATGAGAATTGATAGAAAATTGACTATAATAATACATACACAAACTGCATAAATTAAAATATCATATTTAAGCATATTTTACGACCAGTCTATGCCGGGCGTCGCTGCTAGCTTAGATAAATAGTTTTGCAATTTTAACAAAAGAGCTAGAATAATATTAGGGCATCTTCATTTAAGCTAAACATCCACAGAATGCCAGCATCAATATATTACATATGAAAGAATCTGGTGTGGAATTTCCACAGGTCCTGCTAGTTAGTGTATAACAAGCTTAAACAGACTAGACCGCAACTATATAATAAGTTAACTACGTTTTCAGCTTACCAAGTTTTTTTCTTTAATATCTGCTAAGCCTAACGTAGTAACCTCCCTTGCATTAACTCCTTATCGTGACAAGCTCATACGAGAAGTGGCCACACCATGAATCCGAAGATTCTATTGTTGACATTGGTTTCCCCAATATTTTTCTTGCCAGAATTCTTTCTAGAAAGACACCAGGGATTATAGGAGAGACTATGTGAAGGTTGCCAACACCATAAGCGAAAGCGATTTTTGTGGAACAAACTGGATTTGAACTTAAAACACCCAGGTCGTCCGTCAGTCCATGTTGTTAACCACTAGACTACGATCTCTATAGAACATTTAAATACAGTACCTGGTGCTACCAGATCAGGCTATCTAAAGATATTGGCTTCCTGAGACGAAATGCATCTAACATTGATGCTTTTTGTTTTTCTACTTCCTTCTGCAAAACTTAATTATGTTCTGCAAAACTAAAAACAAAAACAACAACCCACCTTCTCCCCCTTTTCCTTCTTCCCATTTCCCCTTTTCTCTTTCTATCTCCTTCACTTTCCCACTGGTTTCCTAACTTAAAATGTATCAAACATTAATACTGTAACCCTTTTCTCTTTCCCATTGCAAAACTCATTCATGTTCTGCAGGGAACAAAAGCAATAAAATACACTATAAAACAATCAAACCAAATACTACAAACTCGTGATTGAAGATACAAAGTGCTTGAAGAATAAAAAAACCTTCTACAAAATAACTGGATGCAACATGAATACTATTTCCAAAATAACTGGATTCAGCATGAAATAATCCAGAAAGGGTTCATATGCCATAAAACAACCACACCAAACCAAACCAAACCAAACTCTACAAATATATATTTGAAGATATTAAAATCTTGAAGCATAAAAACTGTTTTCAAAATAACTGGATTCGGCATTAAACAACCCGAAAAGGGTTGATATTCCGTAAAACAAAACAACCAAACCAAACTAAACAAAATACATTCAAGATTTAAAAATTTTAAAACAAGGGAAGTAATCAGACTATATGTATTCGCAGTTATCTCCCTTGTAAAATGTATTCGAAGTTACCTCCCTTACAGTCAGGGTGTAATTTACTTGTAAAAAGATTAAATGGTAATTATTTTAATTAGAAAGAAAAAAAGAAAGAAAAAAAAAAAACTTTTATCCACTCCAAAAAGGATTATTGCCACTGAATCGTAAGTAGTTACTCTAATAGAGACCAGATTTATAGGGGACAATTTGGGTGGAGAGTTGAGTAGCAAGATTTTTTTTGACATTCTGCATAAATTTCTGTTAGTACAATCAGGGAACCAGGGACCAGGAAGAGGATTCCAAAGGCAAATGCTCCCAAAACAGAAGCTATTAGAGTAAACCATCTTTCTGGCATTTAAGGACCTCTACAATAGGATGGCGTTATTTTGTTTTCTAGTGGGGGGGGGGTCATGCTATTTTCATGGAGAGTATACAAGTGAAATAAGTTCATTGAAGTACATTCTGTTGAAGTACTTATAAAACAGGGACAGGGATGCAACACCATAGTGATGAGACAGGGGCTGGAGCCTGGCAGACCGTGTGGGACTTATTAATTCTTTTTTATATCCTGTCCAAACAAGAAAGACTAGAGGTTGGTGCACTAGCTCGGATGTAGCAACAACATTTCACGCACAAGTTCAGTCTCGAAAGACAAAGGATACCCCCTGTAGAGGCAGCTGTGCATATAATTGTGGGGCAAGGGTTGCGCAAGCTCTAACCTAACCACACCTCTCCTGAATCGGCACTGTTTGAGTCCAGAACGACTGGAAACAATGCTAAGATAAGCGGAGAGCACATACAGAACCTGGAAGTCCCTAAATGGTCACTCATTTAGTACTGACCAGGTTCAGCGTTACTTAACTTTGGTGACCCAGTGGGAACCAGTGTGTCAACATGATTATGCCATACTTATTCTATTTGTATTTATTCTATTTCATATTGCTTAAGAATGTGGAACGGAGGAATTGACTCTTGGAAACAATGCTATTGCTTCTTATAATTTTTAAAGAGAAGGAGCCTTCTTTTAGTTGCATCTGTAGCACTGAAGTTTACTCTTTGGTGGCTAAACTCAAAATGCATAAACTCATTTCAGCACACTGACTGCACACAGGCCTGAATTAATGAAAACAAATAATTATATTTTGGATCAATCAGAGGGAAGGAGTAGTATCTGGAGTCCAAGGTGGAGTTTAAGACAACCCACTGAGCAAGCAGTTGAGCCTTATTCATTATGTTAGCTTTTTTCTCCTTTCTTTCCAATGTTCCCTTTTTTACATAAACTTTTTGTTGACTTCTTTCTTTGGCAAAGAATTGCTGCATATCAAAATTTCTACAAGTTCCTTTCTCACACCATTACAACAATGATCATATCTATATATCTATTAAAGTGAAAGTGTCTGTCTGTTTGTCTGTGTACATTTCCCAACACAATATGTAACACCCCCTCTCTTATCAAGTTCGCTAGGACCCCTTTTGTCTTGGAAACTTCGGCTCGGATCGTCTGGTTCTTCTCAGAGGGTCGTTACATTGAATCCTGTATGCTGAAAGCAAATATCGAAGCTGCAGGCAAAAGAAAAACAGACACGTGAAGTCTATTCTACTTCACAAATATATTACAGGTCTTTTTGCAGATATATGGTTCAGTTCTTAGTAAGTTTTTAAAAGTCTCAAATCTTTCTCTCTTCACAGACAGCGTCAGACAAGTTTGGAGGAGGGGTCACGTCTTCAGGAAACGGTTTAGCACAAACTCTTGCTGAAAACTGCCTCAAAACTGACTAAATTCACTCGGCACTAGCACTATATAGTAAGGTGTGTGGTCGGGGTGGAAAATCTCCAAGCCAATCAAATTATGCCACGAGATTGGGGAAACCCCAAATTTTGCAGGTGTGCAATTTGGTCATCATATCACTAATTTTGCAATCTGAGATTCAAGTCAATATTAAATTCTCATGACTCCTAAGGTCACCAACTGTCAGTCCGACATCTGGCTCCGAGTTCATCGAGGTCAGACAGTATCAATTGTTATTATTTCCCAGATTTCTGTCGTCAATTTTGAATACAAAATATATCTCTCTGACTTCCAAACAATAACCAAATATATCTATTTTGACAATCAAATAAAATATATATTTATATCCTCTATTTTAAATCTTCAGGATATCTGCTGTTACCCAGGATCGATTAAAGCTATCTTAGCATACCTGGTTCCCCAATGAGGGCAAATTGCTCCCTCAGGTTAATCACGTTACAAATATTTCTGTCAATTTTCAGTCTACAGACTCGAAATTTGATATACAGGGTATTGAGATTTGGGAAAATCTTTGTAATCAGTTTTTAGCCAGAAATTTGGCTGTTAAGGGGTCATGGACGTAACTTAATAACTTGATTTGAGCCCAAAACAATAAATGTTAAGGGGTCATAATAGGGGTCAAAGTAAAAAAAAAAAATGACCGCTGTGGTCTCTACTAAATTACTCAGAAAATTTCTGGTCTAAACATTTGAAATTTTACATAAAGAGTATTCAGAGATAGGGCAAGCTTTTTAATCGGTTTGGGTCGAAAATTTGAGCTACCAATATATAAATCTATGTATGTATGTTTGCATGTCTGCCTAAAACTTTTGACAGAGGCGACGGATTTTCACAAGATCAGTATAGTTTTTAAGCTCGACCTTTCAGACGACAAATATCGAAAAATTGACTAAAACATTAATTTTTTCGCCTTCAACTGGGCACTTTTCTACAGGGAAGGGTCGCTTTTTTCGCCGATATTGTCGAAAGTCATCCCTTCTTTTCGATTGTCTAGCCTTAATTTAAACCTACGTCACTTCAAGTTTGGCAGTGGTCGTAACAGCAAAGACGTCACATATTTTTCCCATTCTTTTCCTCCTTCATGGGACGGGTTCAAGCCTGCTTTCCTACTCCCATTTTTTTTTTTTTTTTTGCTCAACATACACCTCCAAACACCCGGGCAACGCCGGGCTGAAATGCTAGTATTATTATAAAGATATTCAAAACCAAGACTACATTAAAGGGAAGTCACTCTCATATTTTTTGACAAGAGTTGCCAGTTTGGCCTTTTTTAAGGCCTAATTTCGCAAATGTGCCCTTTTTTTGAAGCAGTTTGACATTCAAAAATTGTATTTGGCCATTTTACAAAGCATGACGTACAGACTAACTAAGGAAGAAAAAAGCAGAATATTACAAATATTTTCCTTTTTGATTTTCTTGATTGGTATAACATAATGAGATTTCTAATCTAGTTTACTTACTATTGGCTATAATCTTACAGTGATTTCTTGATACGATAAATAATTGCTGATTTGTGATGGTTGAATTGGTAGAATGTTTGGTACTTACATGCAACATGGAGTCCAACGTGGAGTTTATGGTAAACTGCCGATGGAAAAGCAGCCAGAAAAAGCTGATGTGATCAGAAGATGATGTCTTTGTTAATAAGAAAAAAAAAAATCATTTATCTGCTACTATCCTTGAAAAAAAAATTTTTTTATTCAGTCATCATCGTTTCTTTGAAAAAAAAAAATTTCTTTTCATCGTCACAAAAAAAAAAAAAATATTTTATTGACACTTTCCTTACAAGGAAAAAAAAAGATATTTTCCAGGAAAAAAAAAAAATTTTAATTTGATTTTCAGTCATAGCTGTTTCTATGTTTTCATCTTGAAAATAAAAAAAATTCTTTTGCATAATTAAACTTATAAATATTATCTTCTTGTGTTAGAGTTTTCGTTTCAGCTTTTTCAATTTATCATCTGGCAGTGTTTGCGTCGGCTTTTTCTGGCAACTTTTCTGGCAAATTTTCTGGCTGTTTATCATAAACTGCTAGAAAATGCTGACATGGCCTCTGGTTGGTTGGTTTAGGGTTTTTTTTTTTTTTGTTTTACGCCATATCAACCCTTTTCGGGTTATTTAATGCTGAATACAAAGATTTTGAAGAAAATTTTTTTTTAATAGAATATATTTGTTGTTTTCACGTCGGTTTCTATTTAACCCATAGTTGAGACCCTAACAGGTACTACCACTCCGGGTCAGAGTTGACCTCGGAGCAATGGTAATTAAAGGGTGGCTCCACACTCCCCAAAACACACAAGCTGGAGCCTCACCACTCGATATAGTTTAAGGTCATATCCAGGACCCCCATTGAGGGACTTTTACCCTCTGCAGGGAGGCAGTCTGCGTATTCTAATGCCCCACCGACACGGCCGACATGGCCTCTGAATCAGCTGTCATATACAAGTTTTTACAAAATTTCATAGGCAAAAAAAACTTTTTATGACTTTTTGTTTACTAATGAGTCACAACTTATTAAGACCCGGTGTCCACTCGAGGATTAAAGTGGTACAAGTAGACTATAATAGCGAAATTTGGGGGAAAAAAGATTTAAAATAAACAAAACAGTAGTATCTACTGATTTTTTGTGACAATTTCAACTAAAAACTGATATCTACTAAATTGGTATGTCAGAAGTACTTAAATATTACTGCATTATTTGCAAAAAACACAAGTTTTTGATCTTTATCGTAAAAAAAAATTCTGCCATATTTCTTTGAGAAGACATGTCATAATAAAAAAGGGAAGTAACTCAGTTATTCTAAAAAAAAAAAAAAGAAGCAAAATGCACAATTTATTAAAAAAAAAAATGGCTATAGTTACAGACTATTTACCTCCCTTTGGACATCTCCAGTGTTTTTTTAGCCAAACATTTTATTTTTTGCTAAAAATGTTTTCTTTAATATTTTTTCTACCTCATCGTTTTTCATAATTTTTCGATATATTCATTACTGTAACATAACTAGTAGAGATCATTGCCTTGAAATTCAATATTAAAAATTTCGCTATTATAGTGCAGTTGTACCATAAGAATTAGAGAGTTTGTTAAACAATGTTTACCAATGTAAACAGTAAATGAAATAGGCAGAAGATTACTTGTCTGTCTGTTTGAAATGGCATTAACCCTAGGCAGGTTGAACCAGTTTCCTCCAGAGGAGGAAGTGTCATGGGAGTATTAAATTCACAAGCAGTCCCCAGCTGCATGTATATCCCTGTTAATGGGAATGACAAGGTTAGGATTTTGCAGCTCTTGCAAGGAGATTTTGATGTCCTCCTATATACAGCGCCTGGTATTCCTAAATGTTGACACATCTGATACTGACCAGACTCAATGTTTCTTAACTTTCGTGATCCAATGAGAATTGGTGTATCAACATGATTATGCCGTATATGTGTGTGAAACTACACTAACCCTATTCGGGTTTAACCGGCTTCCTCAGATTGCAGAATTTTTGGATTACGATTTCCCAGATTTGACTAGTTCTAACTTTTTCTTGTAGGGATATCTTAGAGAAAGAGTCTATGTTAACAAACCCCAAACCCTGCAAGAATTGAAGAAAAGCACCATGAATGAAATAAGGGAGTTAAATCGCAATCCAAAGATTCTGCAATCTTTCATGAATAATTTTTTGGAAAGAGCACAAATATGCAAAGCTGAAAATGGGCAACATTTAAAAGATATTATTTTTCATGAATAAAAATTGTTTGAATTTTGCTTCTTTTTTATTTTTTAATTTCGCAATGTCTTAGTAAGATTATGTTGAAATTATAGAAAGATATCATCAAAAATAAAGAATCTATTTAAGTTCTAAATCCGTCAGTGACCTTTTGGACACCATGTATTATATGCGCCACATTTTGTGATATAAATAAGAAAATATATTGTTGTATATCATTTTAAAGGCGTCGATGCGAGAAATGGCGACACTGCGACGACAAAAGCTGATGACCTTTGAAATGTTCAATTCAAAATTCTTTCAACGTTGTTTGTAAATAGTTGTCTAGATCTCTCCCACTGCAAGAACTTAGACACCAAAGTCGGAAAGTGGGATTGAGAAGTCAGCGCCCCAAAGGATGGGGCCCTCTGACCTGCAAAAAAATGCCTGGGCAGTACCGTCAGCATTCCCCGGTAAGCGCGCCTCAGGCGATTAGCAATAAACTAACCCTTTCTCAAAGAGAGAAGGCAAAGCCTGGGAGGGTGGACCTCCTAGGACTGCACAGCACTAAACTCCCACCACAAAATCAACAGGGACTGGATCATTACATGAATGGTCTAATCTCTGTTGATTTTGGGGGCCCAGTGCACTTGTGATCTCAAAACATGCACGAATAATAATTTTGTAAAAAACAAACAAATTATGTCTCAAGTTATAAATATATCATTTAAAAATAAAAAATGAAATGAGATCTTATCTGTTTAATAACTGCTAATATTGGAAAATTTATAACCCTAACCATAATCCTATCTGATTTTGACCACAGCCCTACCCCTCTCTCAAACAAGGTGGTAATACTTGGGAGAATCTAAATAATAAGAATCGGTAATTGTATTGAAATCGCTCCATCACTAATCATTAGGGCTGTGACAACAGCATATTCTTTTCATTGTTTCACCAACAATATTGGCAACAAGGGATAATCAAGGAATGCCTCAACTTAAGAAGATAGCTGTTTATTGTGATGTGTGCACCTTACGGATAACAATTAACTCCTCTACTTACTTTAAAGACTGGAAGAAAGTGTCCCCCAGCATTAGCCCACAAGTCATGTGCATTCGGCAGTCGGACTGGCATATAACCACAATCTTTATTTCTTGTATTTGCTTTTTTTGTTCAATATATTTTGTTTCCACTGATTATCAAGTTGTGTCTTTCTTCCAGACTCTTATGAGACCACAACACTGGCGATGAGGAAAATTAAGGAACTCAAACTTTTTCACCAATAATACTGGTGACAAGGGATTATCAAGGAATTTGAAGCTTATGTCACCTACAACACTGGCAACAGAGAATTCTGGAGAAACTTTTATTCAAGAACCTTAAAGAAGATGCTACAACACTGGCGACAAGGATCAGTGATGGGCAGAGAATTTTTTAAGGGTAGATGCTCAAGTGAAAAATACATGTCTTGCCAGGGCACAGGCCTATAATACATTCCTCTGAAAAGGGCATTTTTAAAACAGGAGTAAAAGGGGTAAGTGGTTGAGCACTCCTAACATCCCTACTCTGCATATCGCTGAAAAGGATTATGAAAAAAAAATTTTTTTCTTGAGAATCTTAAAAAGAATTACCGTGGAGAAAAAAAATGGCAAATTTTTCTGACAATCTCAAGAAGGTCTGCCTCAACTTAAGAATGTAGCTGTGGTATCGGAGATTTTCATGGATGGCATGGTCTCATGCACATTAAGCCTTGTCACTAATGCATGCATGGACAAGCTAGGGTCTGCATCGATAAGAACCTGAAGCTGCTTCAGGAAGTCATTGTCCCTCTTACGAACCTCGGATTTGCTGTGTATCTTTTTTTGCGTGGTCAAAGACTAACCTCTATCTCACTGGACTCTTTAAAGATCTTTGCAATGTTGTACATGTTTTTGAAATATGAAAAACTCAATAGCATTAATAAAACTCAATAATCTAATTGCAGTACAGCTTGACGAGTTGACTAGACATTTTGTTTATTTATTCTTAATTTAGCTTATATTATAGCAAAGCTATGAATTTGCTGGTACAAACAGGATGTTACCTGAAATTTGGAACCTATTTCAAATGTAACGGACCACTCTATTACCTCTAATCTTCTCCTTGGATTATTATTCATCTAACCTGTCAGAAATATCCTGGAAATAATTGAACTCATCTTAACGCTGGATTGGCCAGGCTCTATGATATCCCATATCTATAACTTTAAAACTTTAAATAACTTTTTCAATGTATATAACTTTAAAATAACTTTTTCAATGTATGTGCTGATGAGCAAAATATATGTTTATTCATAGCTGACAATTTTGCTAATTGCATTTCATTTTCTCTGATGATGTGAGCCATTATTGAAAATCCATGGATTAAGGAAATAAATATAATTCTTTTCCACATATTCCTTGTTACAAACAGTAAATTCTTAACTTGAATATATCTTTATGTATATTTTCATCTCCAGAATTTAACTTTAATCCTTAAACTTATATTTTGCTCTATTTTTTATATATTGAGCTTTACCTTTTTGGCTAGGATCGTCTTGAAATTATTATCTCACTGTAATATTTAATAAGACAATTCACTTGATTATCTAATCTGTGGTTTAACTTTAAAATTATCCAACAATCAGCTGGTATGGAAACCTGTGATTATAAGACTTACAAGATATTACTGGCAGTAATATTCTATAAGTACTATCCCACCCAACAATTGCTCGATATACAAGATGAAGCAAATAAATTAAATTTTAGTCATTCAATGACAGAAAAGAATAGTCACTAAGATAAATATTTAAATATATTTCCTAAGATCAATATATGCTTATTTATATTTACAGATACGAATAGTGCTGAAATAACTTAGAGTATCTCATTAAAATTGCATCTAACAACATTGAAGCATG
The DNA here is from genome assembly GCF_053919585.1 of Euprymna scolopes. Classification (NCBI taxonomy): domain Eukaryota; kingdom Metazoa; phylum Mollusca; class Cephalopoda; order Sepiida; family Sepiolidae; genus Euprymna; species Euprymna scolopes. The sequence continues at coordinate 58,678,019 of NC_136520.1, read as the reverse complement.
CCCCAAACCAAAGAAGCATCAGACTTATCAGAATTTCTGCAAGGGCGAATCCTGGGTCAACATGAAGTTGGTATTAGTCAACACAAAATAGCAAGAAATCTGTCAGTACTCCTTTCTACTGTTAATAGAGCAATTGTACAATTCGTAAGAGAGGACAAGAAGTGCACAAAACCTCATCCAGGTCGCCTCGAGCCCTCTGAAATAGCCATGAGTCTTGTGAAAAGAAATGTTGAAGAGGATCCTCAGTGCAAAGCCTCAACAGGTATCTTCAGAAGCTGTTAAAGACCAGATTTATAGGGGACAATTTGGGTGGGGAGTTGAGTAGCAAGATTTTTGTTGACGTTCTGCATAAATTTCTGTTAGTACAATCAGGGAACCAGGGACCAGGAAGAGGATTCTAAAGGCAAGTGCTCCCAAAACAGAAGCTATTAGAGTAAACCATCTTTCTGGCATTTAAGGATCTCTACAATGGTAGAGCTGCGAGAAGGAAACCTCTTTTTCACTCTGCCAATATCAAGTGCAAAAAAGATTGGGCTCTTCAGATGACCTTTTGGACCGATATCATTTTCTTTGATGAGTCACGATTTACATTATTTCCTGATAGTTGAAGGGTATGTATATGGATGTTCCCTTAGTAAGAGTTTGATTTAAACATGGGTGCTTCTCGGTTATGGTATGCAACCACTAGACCAACAAATCAAACGAGCTGGAACAAAGGAAACATCGATAAAACAACTCTTCCATTATTGAACTTTCTGACACTGATTAGTTCAAAATGGGTGAAATCACATAAAAATTCCCAAACTTCTCAGTGTCATTTCCCCTTTTCTAAACAAACTAGCCTCTTTTGTCCCCACTGAACCGTTGCAAAAAGAAAGAGTTAAGTATGTTTCTGGTTGACTGGCCAGGTAGGCGAAGGAGTGGTAAACATGTATTATGTCTCGGGCCATAAAACTATAAACGTTGTATTAAGAAAAGAAACAGGGCATAACACTACAAAACTGGATCTACATCTGGCTGTTTTGCTTTTGCAGCGATATTTATAACCTTGCTTTTGCAAAGTTGCTAGATGCAAATTTGTAAAATTAAGGTTATAAGTAGAAAATTTTTCCATGTAAGGAGAAAAGTTGAGCAGAGGACACCGCTTAGAAATTTGTAGTTTTGTGACGTCATAGGAAGAAGTACATGCCAGAAAAGTGAGAGAGATTGTGATCGATTAGAAACTGGGTACTTTATGTAGAGTTTTCAATCTAATAGGTCCCACTCGCCGCAATGTTGCACCTCTGTACCTATTTTACAAATATTTTAATGGAATATGCTCTGATGAACTCATTGCTCTTGTGCCTCCTCGACATATATATCCCCCGACAAACCCAATTAGCAACAAAATCTCACCCCTTCACTGCTGAGGTCCTTAAATGCTAGAAAGCTTTCTACTCTAATAGTTTCTTCCCTTGAACAGCTAGACTTTGGAATTCCCTCCCTGTTACCTGCTTCCATGACTGTACTGATACGCAGAAATTTAAATGTAATGTAAACCAACATCTTGTTAAATTTTCCTTGGCATGGTTTCAAATAGTAGTCCCTTACGTCCAAGTGGGAATATGCCCTGTTAGGGGTGAACATGAGTAAAAAAAAAAAAAAGAAAAAGAAAGAAAACCACTTGTTTTTCTCTTCGCTTTTCTTAGCATATTCCAGCATCTTAATATGGCGAAATGCTCAGCCAATGTAGCAGACGACACTTAATAAATTGGAAGAAAATATCTTTAAAAACTAGCCTACGCCCTAACCTTAACAGAAGAAGAAAAAAAATATTTTGTCATAAAAATATTTTTTTTCGTACCCTCTACCAAAAAACAACAAACTTCTTTAAACAGTAACATTTTTTAATGGGAAATAAAAAAAAAAGAAAGAAGACCCAAAAAATACAAAAAAAAACAACAAAAAAAAGAAAATACCAAACGAAAACAAAAAAAAAACAAAAAATACAAAACAAATAAACAAAAAATAAAAACAAAAAATACTCCCCAGACATAAAACAAGCATAAAATACAAAATAAGCAAAACTGTTTTCATTTATTGCTACACATTATTTTACAAAAAAATAAATATTTATTCATAAAACTTACCATAGATAGATTTTTTTTTTATTATCATGATGTTTTCTTCATTTTAAAATTTGATCACTGTTCAGCATTTTCCGGCAGTTTAGATAAGCTACCGGAATATGCCAGCATAGCATCCACGGAAAAACAGATCATTCTCTATATAAGTACCAGAAATTGATATGCAAGATGGAGGAGCATAATAAGCTACTCTGTTTCTTTCTTTGTTCGTTTGGTTTTCATTTTTATTTCTTCCATCGTCATGAGATGTGATTAAGACGAATGCTAAAAAGCAAATGGCTGGAATTACTGATCTTTTCTCTTTATTCAGTCTCTTCCTCATTCCTAAAGCAAGTTCGTTTCCAGGAGCAGCTCTACAAGATCTCCAGGAAATTGACGTTCAGAGATGAATTTGTTTAATGTATTTTTATTGCGGACTATTATCCCCATCTTTTTAGCTCTTGTTTCACAACATTTCAGCCAACTATTCCTCTAGCCTTCGTCAGGTGGTTAACCGCGATAGGATAGAAACTCCGAATATTCTAACTGCATCCTCAGCAATTACTGCTTTCCATAGTTGTTGTCATCTCACTACGTCTAACGAAAGCCAGAGGAATAGTTGGCCGAAACGTCATGAAACAACAGCTAAAAAGATGGGGATAATAGTCTGCAATAAAAAAATACATTAATAAATACTAATAATACTCATCTCAATAATAAATTCCAATTAAATAATATATATGAATTTGTTTGTAAATTTCTTTCTTTCTTTTTTTTTTTTTCTATAGAAATAGCTCCAGACAAGGCATGAAGCCACATTCAGGAACACTTTGGTGTTGACTTTCAAGCAAACTTCAAAGATATGAGGTGGCATTATAACTGTTGTTGCATATTGGGTTATCATTGAAATTCTCACTAGGGTTATCATAGAGGGGCACCAAATTGACGTTTGGTGTATAACACAAAAGGATTCCGTGTGCGTATGATTGTCTCTAATATAAAGGGTTGTGTGTTTGATTATCATAAAGGGAATCGTGTGTGTGACATGTATTTTCAGCACCTACCTCTGCTTCTTCGATGTTGGACCATCTGGAAATTTCTCATCCTGGAGGGAGACTTGATACCTGTTTTTGGATGAAGATTCAATCACTCCAAGACAAGGAATTAGTTTTATAGTTTTTATTTCACTTTCTCCAGATGTCCTGCAGGAGGTGGAAGTGAAATCGGCCTGTGTGGGTTTTTCTTCTACACACGTCAGCGTTCGTCCCCCCCCCCCCCCCGTGAAGAGGAGGAGACAACGGGAAGCTGTCCGTTGTCTTCTGTGTCCAAATCAAATCTCACAGATCTAACCAACCTGACCACGTCACTCATACGTAATCTGGTCAGCTGCCCCTCGGTTCTGGTAAACGTGTCTACACTCCACGTTTACTCACCTCTCTCTCTCTCTCTCTCTCTCTCTCTCTCTCTCTCTCTCTCTCTCAATCCATTTTGTAACACTGTGAATGGAAAATTTGTTGAGCTGTGCCCTCAAGCATTAAACCGTCTGGATTTGCATTTTGAGGGTGCTGGCAATGGTCCTGTTGTCATAACTTGGATCAGTAGAGAGCACAGGTTGTACAGCGGTGCATCTCCGATCTCTTTTGTTGAACATTGTCTCACTTTTAGACATGATAGAAGGCTCCTATTGCTCCTGGGATTTGTACACAATTGACCAACTAGTAAGTGGTCTGCAACAAAAAGAGAAAACTAGTTTTCATCAAACGGAAATGGAATAATCTCGTCTTTTCTATAGCGACAATTTTATCTTTCCACCCTGTAGTTTAGGGAATAGACCAAGCAGATGACTTCCGACAACCCCATACCCCTTTGGCCTCAAACCACACTATAAACTCTTCCATATTTGGTAAAAAAATTTTGTAGCAATTTAAAAAGGTTATAGTAAATAAATCCCTTTTTAGCTTCTGGCAGTAGTCTGCTAACATGCCAGGGTTCCATTTTCCTCAGAAACGTTTCTCCATCACTGAAATATCATGATGGAATCTGTGGGAACATGATGAGAATTAGCAGCGAACCGGATATTAATGCATCCACCATGAGAGACAAAATGAAAAATCGTCTTTTGCACATGGCTCCACGCATCGCTTCTGCTTGGGGAGAAAAAAATAAAACCAACAAAATAATTATCGACCAATGGCAGAGCTCCGCGCCTAAAATAAACACCTCAAAAAATCAGTCACTGGGAGCCAGTTTGCGACTATAAAACGAGGGATTTGAGGGAACCAAAAGGAGGGAAGAGGAGATTCGCCCTGCTACGTCAGTGAACGCACGAACAGATTCTCCCACCCGACCTAAAGAGATGAAGAGAAGAGAACTCGCCCCGCTGCGTCAGTGAATGTATGGACGGATTCTGTCACCAAACCTGAAGAGACATAATGAAGAAGAAAAAGAAATAGGCACCAGTGAACTGAAGCCGATTATGCTCTCATGTTATGGGCCAAACGCCTTCAATTCTAAACACTGCCTAATTCATATAAACCAAAGAAGAGAGGAGGAAAAAGAAGACGAAGATGCCAGGCTGCTAGCTGCTGATGAAAAAGTCACTCGCTTTCCAGTTACAAGCCAGGACACGCATCACCGGCCCACCCCTACCATATCCATCATCCAAAAGATAAGTTACATTTTACGAACATTCATTCCTTGTCAATTCATACATACCTACAAACAGTTTACGAACATTCATTCCTTATCAATTCATACATACCTACAAACATTTTACGAACATTCATCTCCTTTGTTAAATCACATTCCATCCTACGAACACTTTGCCTCTCTTAATACAAATTGTTGGTAGTAAATAAAATCGGTTCTCAATCTTCCATATTCGTCTGTCTTTAATTATATGGAGTCAGAATCTACACATTTCCAACGTTGTTCATTTCATGTATTCTTGGTTGTGGCCTCTATGGCGTCCTTTTCCACCCCTAATCCATTTTATAACCACCGAGGCCATAAATCTCTCGTTGACTAATGTTCATCATTCATATCATTAAGATTCTCCCAAAATTCTCCAAACTGTACCTAATTCTATAAAATAAAAAGAAGGTCAGAAATGGATTTTCCATGCCATTGTGCAGATAAAAATGGCCACAGATATCCTGTTTTTTTTTTTGTTTTTTTTAGGTGTTTCACAGTGTAACAAAAGAAAAGAAAAAAAAAAAAAACTGTCAGTGCAGTGTGGTGTTATTAAGAAAATCAAAACAAAGCTAAGTTCTTTACAAAACTACAAATGAATTTAATGAATCAAAACAAATCTGAATCCTGTGTCTAAATATTTAACCGATAAACTATCAAACTACTGGTCATGTGGAATTAACAGGAAATAGTAATCATACATCAAGAATGGTTAATAATGAGTAAAATCTTTTTGTTGATGGATGAATAATGACTACAGACATATATTGACAAGTTGAAATGCAAAATGTTCATTTCAGCTTGCTAACATAGTTTTACATCTTTCTGCGCATGCCCAAATTCAATTCATTTCTTCAAGTCATTTAATATTAAATCTTTTATTTATTTATTTTTTTTTTGCTTGTCTCTCAATAGCTACATCAGTAGGAGACACTGCTGGAGCACTAAATGTTTTGCCATCCAAATCATTTTTTTTTTAAACTTTCGAAATCACTACTACCCTCCGCTACTTCCTATTTACTTTCTTCCCCACGAGGGCAGAGTTAGACACAAGGTCGGTTTTTAATGTGGGGAAAATCCAGCTCCCCAACAAGGGGCACTCTGGATAGGAACAAAAATAAAAATTGTCTCAGTCATGAAGGATTTCTTCCCCACTGACCGAGGACAGAAAAGGTGAAGTGTAGCATCGGAACAGATACTACACTGTGATCTTGGTTCGCTAGTTAATTATAAAAAATTGTGTTATTTGAATTATTCAAACTACTATTCTCATCTTGAAGTGTTGTTTTATCAACGTTTTGACCGATGTCTTCGCCTTCGGGCCGAAATCAAAGTGTAGTATCTGTCCTGATGATATACTTCAATTTTTTGTTCTCCGTTAGTGGAGGAGAAATGCTTCACGACTTAACAATATTTATTTTTGTTCTTTCCTTCACATTAAAAACCAACCTTGGTGTCTAACTCTGCCCTCGTGGAGAGGTAAATAAATAGGAACCTCCACCTTTTTTTATTTTTTTTCAATTTTCACCCCATCAAGACACGATGCCACTTTGAAGTAGAGGTTACTATCGGGGACATAAGTTGCAGGGATATTATGAAGGGAGATGAGCAGTAAGATGTCTGTTCACATTACACTTGAACTTCTGCATGTCAGTACAGTTTGGAAAGCAGACTCCCGGAAGGGAGTTCCAAAGTCTAGCAGTTCTGGGAAAGAAACTATTGGAGTAGAAGGCTTTCTTACTCCTAGGGATCTCTACTGCATAGGAGTGGGATTTATCTGCTTGTCAGGTTTGTCGGAGGTATTTACATTGAGGGGGTACAAGTGCTTGTAGTTCGTCAGAGCATTCACCGTTAAAATACTTGTAGAGCAGGTAGACGGATGCAACATTTCATCATTGGGACAGAGGCTGAAGCTTAGATTACAGTTCAGGATCTATCAGGCTGGCGATTCTCTTTTGAACCCTGTCCAGGAGTGAGAGACTAGTAGCAAATGCACCAGCCCAAACGTGACAACAGTAATCCATACATGGGCATATGGTGGCTTTATAGAGGTACAGGATACCTTCAGTAACTGGTAGCTGGACGTCAGTGGGTACAGGAGACTGGTAGCTGGGTGTCAGTGAACACTAAAAAGTGGTAGTTGAACGTTAGTGGGCACTGGAATTTGGTAGCTGGATGTCAGGGGGCACTGGAAACTGGAAGATGGACGTCATTGGGCGCTGAAACCTGGTAGCTAGACATCACTGAGCACTGGAAACTGGTAGCGGGTCGTCAGTGGACACTGGGAACTGGTAGCTGGACGTCAGTGGGCACTGAAAACTTGTAGTGGAACATCACTGGACACTGGAAACTGGACGTCAGTGAGCACTGCAAACTGGTAGCTGAATGTCAGTGGCCAGTGGATACTGATAGATGGATGTCAGTGGGCACTGGCATGGATATCAGTGGGCACTGGAAACTGATAGAAAGATGTCAGTGGGCATAGGAACAGGTAGCGGGAAGTTGACGGACACTGGAGCTTGGGGCTGGAACTGCTGGAGCTGCAGGGATGAACTGGAGCCACTTTTTTAAAAAAGTGATCTAATAGAAGATGTGCTAAAGGCATTTAAAAAAATCATCCACAATTAGGTTCTGTTTAAAAATGGTGGCCCTTTAATTTCAATCAAGGGAGGTTAGTCAATTTGTCATACTAAATTGGTCACAATACTGTTCCACATTAAAACATATGAAAAAATTTAATAATTCAATGAATTGTTTTTAACTTGTAATTATTTTTCTATTGGATCATTTCTCATAATTTTTTGAATTTATACTAATTTTGCCATTACGCATAAATGCATAATAATGTTTTCACCTGAAATGCATTGGTTTAAAAGATTAAAGAACTCATGGTGCAGTCACTGCTTATAGGATATAGGGGTGTGAGTTGGTGTTCACCAATTCATAATCGGAATCCGTTGTTTTAAGAGATCAAGGTTGCAGGTGCAGGAATATCTATAAGTCAAAAATGATAGAGTATACCTGGGACCATTAAAGATAAATTTAGCCAGATTTCCAATTTACAGAAGGGTTCTACCGAGTCACATCGACATCCATATAAAGTAAAAAGGTGAGAATAACTTCGGAAAAAATGATATGCGACAAAAGACTCACTCAATATCGCTGTACTGGTTTGGTTGTCTTGTTTTACGGCAGATCAACCCTTTTCGAGTTATTTAATGCTGAATCCAGTTATTTTGGAAATAGTATTCATGTTGCATTCAGTTATTTTGTAGAAGGTTTTTATTATTCAAGGTCTTTGTATCTTCAATCGCTAGTTTGTAGTGTTTGGTTTGGTTGCTTTATAGTGTATTTTATCGTTTTTATTCCTGCAAAACATGACTGAGTTTTGCAATAGGAGAAGGAAAATGGTTACAGTATTTGTGTTTGCTACATTTTAAGATGGGAAACCAGCCGGGAAGTGGGGGAGATTTTTTTTTTTTTTTTACACAGTGATCACCACTTATCAAGGCCCGGAAGCCACTCAGGGATAAGGGTTATTGCAAGTACATTACGTTAGTGTGGAGATTTGATGAAGTGCTTACTTAAGGGGGTGGTTCATTAGGAATTTGTTAACGTTGGACTTGAAGACATCCAAGTTGTAGTCCGGTGGGAAGCAGGCAGACGAAACAGAGTTCCACAGGCGTGCAGTTCTAAGAAAGATGTTTTTTGTTTTTTTACTTCCTTATATACCTGTGTTGTAGAACATTCCAAACGATTTGTTGTGTCACTGCGTGTGAAATATAACGTAGTTCCTTTATCGCATGTGTGCGGATGGGCACATTACAACGTTGTAAGCTTGCGCCTACTTCATACATGTGTGTGTTGAAAATTGTGATTGCTATGAGAATGTCTCTGCCGAAGATTTGTTCCGGCCATTTGTAGCGGTCACTACAAGATCACCAATGTAAACAAGCACTGTTTTGATTTATTTATCACCATTTTCCCTACAAAAAAATATTGTGGATTTTTATCAAGATTTGAACACCAATCGCTGGAATGACTCAATTGCAAAATTTAAAATCTACCTAATGAGCAATATACTGCCTACTCACCAGCACATGCTACATAAAAGTTTTAATAGTTTTAATTTACATAACACCATAAAAAACATATGAAGTTTCACCTAAATTTGAACATCGACCGCTAGGTCCTAGCGGTCGATGTTCAAATTTAGGTGAAATAGGATGAAAATGTTGACTTAACTGTGAAACTTACAATATACCTTCATCAACGACTATATTAATGTTTTAATTGCTTTAATTTATGTAACACCACCATACGAAAAAAAAAAAAAAGGAAAAAACAATATGAAGTTTTACCTAGGTTTGAACATCGACCGCTAGAACCAACATTTTGAATCGACAGTGAAATTTACAATTTACCTACACTAACGATTATATTAATGTTTTAATTGCTTTAATTTATAACACACACACACACACACACACACACACACACACACACACACACACACACACACACACACAAACAAAAAAAAAACAACAAACAAAAACCCTAACAATGTGAAGTTTTACCTAGGTTTGAACATCGACTGCTAGAACCAAAATTTTGGCTCAACAGCGAAATTTACAATTTACCTAATGAGCAATGTACCTTCTACCTACACCAACGACTATATTAATGTTTTAATTGTTTTAGTCCATCTACCTCTACCCTACTCTCCGCTTTGAAATTGGGTTGATGTCGGGGATTATAGGATAATAACATCTTTGTTATGATCTAGATGTCGGTGTATAAGCCTTGGATCGGATAAGTGTAATAATGAAATAGGACAACATTACTGCCGAATGAGCAACAGTCATCACCCCCGCGGCCGTCATCTTAATCAGCAGCAGCAAAAAAAAAAAAAAAAAAAAAAAACCCACGGAGAGAAAAAAAAAATCATTTTATTCATTGGGGACGTGAGGACGTCTCTTACCTACAGGTGATGTGTACCCGTCTCTAATTCAACTATAACTAAGACAAAGTAAGTAATTTAATTTAATTTATTTATTAGAAAATAGCAAATATAACTAATTTATTCACGTTGAAAGTTTTAAAAAAAAAAAGTTTTTTATTATTATTATTTAGAGTAAGAGACATTACGTGAACTAGAAACTTACAACTGAATCAATTTCGCTCCCCTCCCGAGACAGGTATTAACCCATATATACTCTCTTCCGCCATTGATTAAGTACTAGGGTAGACTAGACTCTCAAGCCCTGTTGTGTGCAACCATTCTATGAAAAGAAAAACTTCAAAATAGCACTATTCTTTCTCCGCTGATCCCGGCGTTGTCTCCAGTCGTACTTTTTCGCATTTTACTCTAGCAATACCGGTTTAGATGCGGTTGGTGATTGCGCAACATTTGCTTCACTTCACAGACTCCCTTACATTGTCTCTCGAAGACTGTTTTAATTTTTTTTTTTTTTTCCAGTTTAAAGAAAAATACTTTCTTTTTAGCAACCACCTTGACAAAACTGGTTATTTTTGTGACAACCTATTTTAATAAATGATACATTTGTTTTATTGGCACTTGTGCATCCTAAAGTAAATTAAGAAAGCCACTCTTAACATATAGAGAAGGGAGTTTTTTTTTTAAAACGCTTCAGTTGCATGGACGGAACTCTGCTACAATGAAAACAATTTTCTTGTGTGCTAAACTGCACTAGCGTGTTTTCTTATTTATAAAACAACAACAACAACAACAAAAATAAAAACTATCTTCATTTGCGTTTTAGTTAACATATTTTAAATCTTTTTCTAATTTAAATTTTTTTTTTTTAAATAACTGGCATTTAAATTATTAACTGTTTTGTAGCTATATGGCGTTGCCTGGGAGCTTTAATTTTAATTTAATGTTAAATATAACTTAAAGTTAATTTTTAAGGTAGCGTTGTTTTAAATTTAAAACAAATGTTCCAAAAACTTTCACTACACGAGGATTTTGACTAAGAATTTTAAAGCGGGAAATAATTTTCAATTCGACAGTTTAAATACTTGTAAATTTCTTCATTATAGACTAATACCGGGTTTGTACTTTTTTGAATCTATGTGTACAGTAATACAAACCCCTAATACCTGTTAAAATCACACGAGATGTTACTTTTTAAAGGCAATCACGTGTGACAATGGACACCATAAAACATTTGGCGGAAAGAAAAAAGATGTTAAAATTTAAATTGGGGGATCACTTTCGTATTTATATGCGAAACCGAGCCACCACTTTCAATTCTAAAAAAATTCATAGCCCCTTTCTGTAACCCCCACTACTAACCCTAAGTTTGGATGGCAATACGAAAAATCCGTTATGATATAAACGACAAAAGGTGTAGGAGGAGTAGGACTGAGTTCATTTTTTTCAATTAACCAAATTGGTACCGCTCTTATACATTAGCACCAGAATGGCTTTCTAAATTTTTCGGAATATTAAAATGCACACGTCCGCAAAAAGATTGTTGTTTATCTATTTTCTTCATTTCTAAGCTCTTTTCACGGCGTAAAAAAAAAAATTGTGTGTTTTTGTAATGTTTTTCTTTGAAACTGAATTTTAAAAAACTACTTAAAAGAGAAAAACTGCTTGTATAAACGTTTTCAGCGTTTTGAATTCGTTTCCATGTGATTCAATTTTTCGTAAACAAAATGACATGGTTATTACATCTTAAATTGCAAAATAAGAAAATTCATAAAGATTTAATAGGGGCTATAGAGAACAATATTAAATCGGCATATAGATCAAAGAAAAAATTGTTTTGCAAACTTGAATAAGAAAGAAAAAAAAAGAAGGTAACTCTTTGCTTGGTTTCCATACCTTAACATTTTCCGGCACTTATGTTACCGTGATAAAATATTAACATTATTTAGAAAGCCATTCTTAACATGAGGAGGGAGGGTTTTTTGTAATCTATACTTTCAACTAACAATCTAATAATAAAAAAAAAAAACTTAAATACTATTAAAAAAAAAATAGCACAGTAACATAAGTGCAATAAGCACCCATTTTCCTTTAAAATGACGACTTCTATAAATTTCGGGTATTTTTTTTTTTTTTTTTTTTTTACGAGAGTACCCAGTGTAGTGTACGTTATTATAAACGCTCCCAACCTCTCCATGTTAAGAGCGGCTTTCAGAATAAACACTCCAACTTCGAAAGCCGTTTTTAACATGGGGGGGGGATGTTGATACTACGTTGGATACTCTTGTAATACCAGTTTTCGTGTATGCTGAAAACGAATACCGCATTAAAAAGATACGCAAATTAGTAGTTTTCCGGATGTTAAGCAATGTAATTCCTTTTGTAAGTGGTGGCCATTGTTGTACGCGCAAGCGCCCATATTTTTAAAGGAAAATGTAAAGATGGAAACAAAGTAAAAATTTACAAAAAAAAAAAATAAATAAAATAAAATAGTATTTCTTTACATTAGGTACACCTCCACAATTTTCTATAAAACGATGACTGTTGGAGGTTTTCAACTATGCTGAATACGAAAATCTCATTTAAATTTTGCAAAGACATATAGTTATTGAGATATAAAGACCTGTATTATGCACTGTAATTCTCTGTCGACCATCTTTTTACGCGCGTGCACTAGTTTACTTCGCTTTATATCTCGATAACTATGTCTTTGGAAAATTTAAATGAGATTTTCATGTTCAGCATCAAAAGCGAAACCGTCAAAAAGTCGTCATTTTAAAGAAAATTGTGGAGGTGTGTGGACGCAATGTAAAAATTGACCAAATAATGGAGGCGAAAAGAAAATCTTAAAGTAACCTTAACTCTTTAACATGGTAAAGAAAATATATGCACGAAAACGAAAGAAACTCCTTCCCTTTAAAAAAAAAAAAATGGCATTACTTCGTACCTAGAGAATTTCAGTAATTCGATGCAGTCTACGATTTGAAAGTCACTATCTTTTACCCACAACTTTCAAAATGTAAACTGTTTCAGCCATTTCCGGGACTGACTCTCGTCAACATACCGAAATCCTCTGAGTGCCCATTCCTTTACAAGCATTTTAAATATTCATAAATATTTATTGCATCTGGAATTGCAATTTGATTTTAAAACAACAGTTTGACTCGAAAACTTGTGATTTGGGCGGGGGGTATAAAACAAAGGTCCCCCCCCCCCCAATCCCCATTTGTATGGTCGTCGACCGAACCCCCCACTTTTATTATCGGGCCACTATTGAACCAAAAGTTTGTATTTTACCAAACGTAGATTTTTTTTCTCATATTTCTTTAGTGTCAATGGCTTAAAAGCAATTGGCGGGACTTTTAAAAATGCGTCATATTTTGATTTGAAAGAGAAGTATTCGTCAGTGGCTTAGGGGCACCGACACGGATTTTACTCCAGAAAAAGTTAACCTTTTTATTAAATCAAACGATCCTTATCCAGAATTCGGTGCTAATGCACTTACTGATCCGCGCTATTTTTTTTTAAATCGTATTTCCAAGTTTAATTAAAGTTTTATGATGTTTTTTTTTTTTTTTTATTCAGTTGTAAGGTTAAAGTACAGAATAAACACCCTTCCCTCTGCATGTTAAGAATGGATTTTTAAATAACGTTATTTCAGCACGGATCAATAAGTGCATGAGTACCCAGAATTCAATATAATTAAAACAAAAATACAGAATAATATTTAAGGATACGTACCAGTCACGGAACGAAAATGTCATATTCCAAAAAATTGATCAAGTTTATATTAGGTGGATTCACTTAAATTGATCAAGTTTATATTAGGTGGATTTTATTTTGGGACTTCTGGGCCATTTGGCTCTCCGAAGACTGCATGTTCAGGATGTGCAATGCAATGCTGTTGTCGGTTTAACTTACCAACTCGACACTACTTTTTTCGAACCGAATAAAAAGCTTTTAAATCCGTCAAAATGCACTAAACTTATCCAAGTAGGTATGAAAGTAACTTATTTTGTCTTTGGTAACATTTATTTGGTATATACTTGAATTTTTTTTTTTTTTTTTCATTTTTCGTTTTTTGGTTTCTCTGCAAAATACCCTGATTTTTTTAACAATTATTTTGAGCGATTAATGATATATTATAGCCATTAAGACTAATCTTCAAATCTCGGGATTATTAAATATGGCGGATGAAAACATCGTTTTTGTTTCGCCGTAAGATTTTATTTTCTTAGTTAAAAATAAAATAAACTACTTGATCAATTTACGTAATATTTGGAATATGACATTTTCGTTCCGTGACTAGTACGTACGATATATATATATATATATATATATATATATATATATATATATATATAGGTTGACTTCTGGACTTGTACCAACCAAACTTTTGTGTTTATAATGTTTTTTTCTAAAACTACTCGGGCTGTACAACCGGTTGATACAACAAATTAATTCCGTAATTAACACTCGACTCCATTCTGTCCACCTGTGTGAATTAAAAGTGATTTCTTTTTTTTGACTTTTTATTTTGCACCTGTTGAGGCTTCCGTCTCCTTGACGATAATTCAAATTAAAATATTTACTTATCTTAAATTTGTGGGCAAATATACTCACATTTTATTCGTGTTTTCTCTCTTAACCTAAACTGTCAACTTTTTTTATTTCCACTTAATTTTTTTTTATCCATGGCGGGTAAACATTTTACATTTTACACACGCGCTGTCAACAGAAAAATAATACTTCGTGCAAGTCCAAAAGTTAATCTAAAAAAAAAATATAATAATACAGAAAAATTCGGTATTAGATATAGTCGACAGATCGATTTTTCTTAAATATCTGGTTTTAAGCAAAACCAGTACTTACTTGTCATGTCAAAAATAGTAATATACTAAAAAATTACGAAAATTCATCGAGGTATTGTAAAAATGTGTCGCTAAGGTTAAAATGTTGGTTGGTTACCATGACAGTGGTGAAAAAGGAGATAAATATGTTCTGTATTCGCAATCTTCAATGTGTTCACATCTAGGGGAAATGCAATTTTCCCGCAATTGTCCGTAAATATTTTAACTATAAATAATTTTCTACTCGATGAGTTTTCGTAATTTTGGGATATATTATTATTTTCAACATGGCAATTAAATAAGCACCATTTTTTGCTTAAAGCAACACATTTTTAAAAATCGATCTGTCGATTCTATTTTAACAAGCACCGAGAAATCTTTGATATGTGTACTTACCGGTCACTTAACCAAAATGTCATATTCCTCGAATCACGTAAATTGATCAAAATATTGGCAGAACATTACATTTTCGAATGGATCTGTTTCTCAATATTTCGGGTATTTGTGGCTGGGAAACGAAATGAAGTCTTGTCATTTAAAAGTTGAGTAGTTCTTATGATATTAAGATCTACATTTTCCGATGTATTCCTTATAAATTCACTGGTCGCCATTTTGAATATTGTGATTTATAAGTCAATCTGGCTTCGTTTTCAAAAACAAGTTAACCCGGCCCCAACAACCCCATGTTAAGAACGGCTTTCAAGGTTGGGAGTTTTTATTTCGGAAGCTGTTCTTAATATGAGGAGGTTGGGGGTGTTTGTATGGTTTACCGACATTTCATCACCCGACATTTAATCACTAGATATTTAATCACATGGGCTTCCATCACAAGGACACTTAATCACTCGAGACAGAGACAATTAATCACCTCCCAAGAAAAAAACATGTGATAATGTTATTTATGTGATTGTTTTTAATACGTTAAATTTTTAGCCCCTTTGACAATTTTTGGGTTATTTCTACGAGAAATTAAAATCTATAAGGTAAAACTGTTCCCCGCCACCAATCCTGCAAGGATTAGAGAAGAGGCTAATCTGTTTGCTTAATATCAGCCACTTAAAAAAAAAAAAAAAAAAAAAAAAAAAACTTTTTAACAAATAAACAATAAACATAACGTTTATTTTATCATTTAAAAATGTAAACAAACTTGTGCAAATATTTTGTATAAACAACTATGAAGATGAGGACAACAGTTCGCAAAAATGGATATACAGATTATGAAGAATCATCTTAAAGAATTCCAAAAAATAGACAAATATGATGTAGGGAAAAAATAATACCCTTCAAGCGCATTCGGAATCAAGTGATTAAAGGTCTCGATGTGATGAAGTGTCTACGTGATGAAAAACGTGATTTAAATGTCTAGTGATTAATAGTCGGGTGATGAAATGTCGGGCGATGAAAAGACCGTACACCGTTTATACTACGCTGAGTACTCGTTAAAAATACCTGTATTTCTCCTTTTTTTTTTTTTTCTTTCTAGCAGGGGGTCTAATCTTTTGTGTGCGTGTGGGGGGGGTACGTGCCCATTAGAAATGAGAGTAAATAAAAAAAAAATAATAATTAACGAGACCTGGCTGACTTGTTTCAGCAAACGAAGCCGAATTGACTTGTAAACAACAATAATCAAAATAGCGACCATTGAATTTATAAGGAATACGTCGGAAAATGTAGATCTTAGAACTACTTGCCGGCGACAATTTTAAATGTGATATTCGAAATCCCTAAAAGGCAACCTTTTAATGGCAAGTGTTCATTTGGTCTTTTAAATCACAAATCCCATATTTTGTTAAATTTTCGATTTTTGAACGATTATGGAGGCTCGACTAGGTCACTAATAAAGATCACTATTTTTTTTTTCTTCGTTCTAAACTCGACAGACTACACTATTATTTTTTAAGTTAAAACAAACAAACAAACAAACAAAAAACTTATCAAGGAAGGCAGAAGAGTGACTTCATTTGCCTTTGGTAACATTTTTTTTTTTTTTTTTTTTTTTTACAAGAGAGTAGTCACCATTTATCAATGCCCGAAGGCCATTTAACGAGTGTACGATTGTCAATGAGACAACAGCGCAGTATTGTTAGTGGTGGGCATTGGGTATAATTTGATTAAGAGGACGACTCAACATGAATTTGGTTACATTGGACTTGAAGACGATCATGTTGTAGTGAACTGGAAAGCAGACCAGCGGTTTAAGATTCCATACACTAGTTTTAGGAAAGACGCTTTGTTATTGAATTTGTTTAGATTTAGGCACAGAAGGGGGAAATTGTTGATCGTGGTTGTAGCTGGACGAGTGCTTTTTTGTGAAAGTTTTTCAGGAGGGGGGGCATTTGTTGGATATTTTTTTTACCTTTCTTTTTATTTATTTATTTAGTTTTTTTTTTTTTTTTTTTGCTATTCTAATAAATGTTCTAAAATTGTTATATTGAAGATGTCTTGTATTTATTTGCTTCCCCATTAAGTAAATTAGGCACAAGGCCGGTTTTTAATGGGGGAGAGGGGCTGGTAGTGCTTTCCTGGTATATAGGGTTGCGCTTACATTGACCAGGAACTGATTGCCAATACTATGCGTTCTTCGATGTCTGGGCCAAGAAGGCTCAGGCCGGGGGCGACAAGGCCTGGCGGCTATTATCTTAACCAAATTAGTTTAGTTTGATGTCAATTTAGGCATGTAATGAAACTGTAATAACAACCAAATTATTACAATATAGTTTGGCCATTAAATTATTAAGTTAAACTAAATTGCTATAAACTAGAACTAATTTAGTTGAGATAAGGTTGTTTCAATGTCGGTCATTTTAAAGCTGAAAAGTTTTAAATAACCCGTAATTAATTAGAAAACACTATCAGAGAGACCTGATGTTTCCCGGGATTGATGATGAACGAATGTTTCACACTCTCCTATTTTTGTCATCGAAATCAGTGAAATCGCTTATTTTTCAATCCAATCGATTGCTTGTCTGGGGATCCATCTGGAGGAAGCTTGCTTCACATGCCTCCCTGCATTGACTTAATTCACAATGCATTGTAGCCTACCTTGCACTGTAAAGAACCTACTATTGAGCTTATAACATTTTTTATATAATGGCTTGAATTAATTTTTAAAATGAAAAACTCGAGTATCATTGTGCTTTAAACGCACATTCATTTACAAATGCGCCCCTCCCCTATCATATCAAAGCACCTGCTGTTGATTTTATATGCCAGGCCTGTGTAGTAATAAAACTTCTCATGCACTTGTGATGTTAGGCTGTGTAAGGTGTTAACTTTAGTCAAAATCGCATGTTCCTTCTTTCATCGGATTATTTCGATTATCGATACTTATCAAAGACATTCCGATACAAAACCTATCTAAGAACAGTGCTAGGACACAAAGTATATTCGTGTCAAATTTCATAAAATTAACCCAGCCGTTTTCGAGTCCATAGGGAACTCCCATTCGCGCGTGTACGCGCATGCGCGCGCACACACACAAGTCCCTTTTGATAGAGATTATTGATCACTAGTTCTTGTTTGGCGGTTTTTAACAACAACAACAACAACAAAAATAGTTACTGGTTCTGTCCAAAGCTATCCGGTCAAGAACTGAGTATTTTTTTCTCTCTAAAAGTTAAAAAAAATATTTAATTTTTGTAAAATAAAGATTCGGTCAATTTTTAAATGAACCCCCTTTAAATCGACGTCTGTTTTCGAGTGTGCTGAAAACGATATTACATTTGAAGCTGGCTAGTACGAATAAAATAGAATCGTGTTTTAAAAATTTCTTTGGCGGTTTCAGATCAAAAGATAATATTTTGTCCTTATGCAGACTTGCGTAAAGAGATAGAAATCTTTAATCAAGTTTCTGTGCGTGCATTCTTTTTCATAATTTCGTATTAGGGCTTAACCTAACCGAAGTCCATGGTTGGGCGGACCTGTACGAGAGCGGCCACCCCCTAAAAATGCGTTTTTTTCACTTTTCTTCTGACAACTATTTTGTTATCTTGAACTTTTAAGCTTTGTAATGGTTGCCAAAAAATTCAGGATAACCAGTGTTTTTATAATTTTTTTCATTAATTAAAAAATGTATTTTTCTATGGTTTTTAAGTATTTTTCAAATAAGAGTAGACATTATTATTAGTAGCAGCTTATTTTCGCTAGAACTATTTTAATTAATTTGAAAGAAATAATACCGAATTTTTTTCTGTGGAAAAATTAACCACCAATCCTAATTTTCTTCAAGTTTTCAAAGGATGACGCGGCGCGAAAAAAGTTGCCAATTGTATTCTCTTTCTTCACGAGTAATTTTATTTTTAATTCCCAATTTGACACAAGGTCAGTTATAGCATGGATTTCACTCCCCCCCCCTCCCAAAGGGAGAGAGGCATTCTGGACAGGTGCAAAATTTGCCATGATTGATCCCGCCTCTTCATGTGAGTGAAGTTAGATCTGTTTTTAAATGGGCATTCTAGATTAATTGCCTTTTGTGTGGAAGGATTTCTCTTTTACTGATCGTGGACATAAAATGATAAATTGTATTATAGCACTTCATTGTTGCTAAAACTCCACCATACCCCGTGGAGGGCGCAATTGAATATATATTATATAACAAATAAATGTTACCAAAGGCAAGCTAAGTTATTCTTCTACCTACTTGGATAGTTTTTTTTGTTATATGTTGTAATTTATTTTAAAGTGTTTATTTAGTTTGAAACACAAGTAGTGTTAAGTTAGAACAAGAGAAAAAATGGCCGACATAAGACGGTCATCTTGAGAGTGTCGATAATCGCTCGAAAATCAAAAATAAAATACTGGCAGAAACTCACCTAATAAATGTCACGATGACAAAGTAAACTCTTTAAAATAAATTAAAACAAAAACATATCCAGATAGGTAACATTTATTTACTAATTTTTTTATATACTGCAAAATGCTCAATCATTTTTCTATTTTTTATTTCAATAATTCGATTAATAGAGTATAATAATAATAAAAAAAAAATTAAAGTTACGTATATACGAGAAGCACAGATGCGCGATCGTATCTGGTAGTTTTAGTGGGGTTTTAGGTGTGGTTGGTGCACATCGTGTCTTTTCACACCAGGGTTGATTCAAAACTTATTTTACCTGACATTCTTTCTGAGTAGTGTAAAAAGGGCAGGTCGGTATTAAATCCGCTACAACAATGGTATGTGTCGAGCTGACCCTCCCCTTCCCTCCTGTTGATGTTGTTCACTCGCCCCTTTCTACTGTCGGGGTTGCGGAGCGATGGGGGGGGGGTCGTCGTTAATAGACGTTGACGTTATTGAAATTGATTATTTATTGCTCGGCTCTGTTACCCCCCCCTCCCCAGGTAGGTAGTGGTGTTTGAAGAGAAAAAAGCAGGTCGTTTAATATGTACGGTCACCCATCCCATCCTCGCCCAAGTATTTTTTATTGACATTATTATTTTTATTTTTTTTATATATATCTTAAAAAGACATCACCTTCTCTCCCCCCCCCTTTTTACCGATCATAACACAAAAAAGGAAATCCGTGATTTTTTTTATTTTTTTATTTTTTTTTTTACAAAATGTTAAACGATTTTCCATGTAGCGATTAACATGCTTCTGCTTCACTTTCTTTTAAACAAGAACCGATATAAAGATGCGTGGCTGATCGGCAGACGTGCGTTTTTTTTTTTCCAAAAGGATTTAAAAGTGTTGTCTGAAAGAAAAACACTATACTTAAACAGAGCTATTCCTTAAAATGAAAGCCACCATTGAATTGCCCCCCCCCCCCCCAAAAAAAAAGCAGGTAATGCAAAATGCAAGAGAATATGCGACTCTAAGTTCGCTGCAGTGTCAGATAAAAATTAAAACAAAAAGAAATAAATAAATATTTCATGAAGTAGTATATATTTTTTTTATAATATTTTTTTATAATACTAAAAACAAATTCAAACAATGAAACAATTTATTTATGCAAAAGAATGAAGTATGCTTTAGCATTATAAAAAAATATTACTTCATGAAATATTAAAAAAAGTTTTTATCTGACACTGTTTGCTGCGGACTTCAAGTCGCCTATTCTGCTTTATCAAAAAACAAATAATTACTAAAATGTTTTTTTTTCAAAACTGATATGTGAATTAGTTAATCTTGCGACCGAAATCGCGTATACATAAATAATACATAAAAAAGATCCTCTATATTTTTTATTTATTTATTTATTTATTCATTTATTTTTTTTTCAATTTTGCGAATGTAGCCTTTTTACAGTAGGTTAGTCTTTTCTGGAATTTTGTTTTTTAAAGTAATAGGCTGAACTAAAAGATTAAATTTGTGAAATTTGGCATAAAGATGTAAAGTGGTTCTAATATGGGTGATCGATTTGTTATTTAATTGACTTTTAAAAAACATTTTCTTGATAATTTGGTAGTCTTGTGTTCATCCGATAATAATCCACTGAAAAAAAAAAAAAAAAAAAAAATGATGAAAATAAAAAGAGAGCTAGGGTAAGATTCTTCAGGTCCGCTCGAATAAAGATGGTGCTTCTTCGGTGTAAAGTTGAATTAACTTGAAATCAAACATTTTGACTTCCCAAGTATAAAATTTGAAAATAAAATTAGAGTGCATTAGGCTATTTTTCTTGTCCGGTGCTGAAACCTGAACTCCCTATCGCTCACATATCTTTCACAAAAATCGGGTCCTGGATATGACCTTAAGCTATATCTGATGGTGACTAAGGCCCCAGCTTGCGGGCTTTGGGGAGTGTGGAGCCACCCCTAAATTGCCATTGCTCCCAAGTCTACTCTGACCCAGAGTGGTAGTACCTGTTAGGGTCCCAACTATGGGTTAAATAGAAACCGACTTGGAAAAACTAATATATTCTATTAAAAAATTTTTCTTCAAAATCACTGGATTCGGCATTAAATAACCTGAAAAGGGTTGATATGCTGTAAAACAAAAACAACCAACCAACCAACCAACCATTCACAAAAATCATCTTTGCACAATATGTGGGTTTACTCTGAAAAACAAAATGACCAATTCTCATCTCTTGTGCAAATTCAACGGAATTGAGGCATTCTACGTTGGGCTGGGTACGTAGTTAGAATGGGTGATGAGAAAATGCCTAAAGCCGTCTTGTACAGTTAGCTTCATTCTGATAAAAGACACGTTAAGTGTCCCTTGTTGGAATGTATAAGGATAAATATAAGAGCACTCTTGCAACAACACTTATTCTAATGTCTACATTTGAGCAAATTGCTTCTGATAGAAAGCTGTGATGATTAACATGTCGCAATGCTCTGATGGAATTTGAATATGACCAAAGTATAAAAACTCAGAAACAAAAAGAATGGAGGACTTGGCTGCCATACCATGCAACTATGGGATTTTGGTCACCAGTTAAGGATGTGTTTCACACCAGTTTTGAGGTTTTACTTCAGGGGTATTTTGTAATGGGAGAAGTATTTTTGGGATGAGCCGGATTCAGAGAAATATTTTCAGTGAAAAAGTTTTCCAGGTTTTCTATTCAAATGTGAGAAAAGCGAGAAACATTGTCTTATGATTAAACAAAACGAGTTCAGAAGGCATATTTTATTTAAAAAAGCGAAATTTTATATATGTTTCAAATGGAAAAAACATAGGCTGTTCTTGAATATCTTTAAAGTTCTTGTAAAAACAAAGAGGATTCATCAGATGAAACCTTGAAGAAGTATGAATCTATTAAGAGCTGTGAGTTAAAGGCTTTTTTTTTTTACATAGAGGTCACCACTTATCAAGGCCCAGAAGCCACTCTGTGATAAGGGTTATTGTGTGTACAGTAATCAATGGGATAGTATCGTAGTAATCGTTAGTATTGGAGATTTGATAAAGTGTCTTACTTAAGGGGACAGTTTGTCAGGAATTTACTAATGTTGGACTTGAAGACATCCAAGTTGTAGTCAGGTGGAAAACAGGCAAATGGAAGAGAGTTCCACAGTCATGCACTGCTAAGAAAGAAGCTCTGCTCATGGAATCTACGCTTGGATTTAGGCACAGATAAAGAGTGGGGAAAATTAATGACAGTGGTTTCAGCTAGACAGGTGTTTATTGTGAAAGATTGGCGAGGGGGGGACTAGAGATTGAAGCTCAGACGAGTACTTGCCAGGAAAATAACGGTAAAACAAAGACAGGTTCGCAGCGTCTCTTCTGTGGGAGAGAGGCTGCAGGGAAGAGAAAAGGGCATCCCCCACTAAGCCACAAAGTCTATTTTGTACTCTGTCAAGCCAGGATGGGCTGTTTTTTAGCAACTCCTGCCCAGATGTGGCAGCAGTACTCCATCCTTGGACGTACTTGGCTTTTATACAGATAGAGAATTGCATCAGTAGTGAGATATCTTCTGGAGCGATAGAAGGATCCCACCATCCTCCCAGCGACCTTGGTAACAGATCTGATGTACGTGTTCCATTTCAGATCAGGAATAAAGGTCGAATCCAGAAGCTTGTCAAAATATGGAGCCTCCCCAAGATGAGAGCCATCCATTTCAATTGATGCCAGATGGATCAGAGTGTTGATGATGTAAAGATAGGAGCTTGGTTTTAGATGCATTAAAAGTAACTAGCCACCTCTTCTCCCACTGTACCACGCGCTCAAGATCAGATGAGAGAGAATCAGAGAGAACTTTGTCATTTACAGCCTTTGGTGTTTGCCCTAGATGGTTGTGTCATCAGCATAGATGTCAACGAATGATTTAAGTATGTGATTTGGGAGATCATTGATGTAGATCAAGAAGAGAGTTGGGCCCAGGATGGACACCTGAGGGACTCCAGCATTAATACTGTTAGCCTCTGATTTCTGCCCATCAACCACTACTCTTATGAGCCTATCAGAGAGAAATGATTTAATAATTGAGAAAACATTTCCAGTTATACTGTAGCTGGAAATCTTGTGAAGTAGGCCCTTATGCCATACCTTATCGAAGGCCTTTGATATGTCAAGAGCAATTGCTCTAGAAAGGAAGCCTTTGTCAAGAGATTCACTAATCCTATGAGATATAACCGTTAGCACATCTGCTGTAGATCTGGCAGAACGGAAACCATATTGCATGTCACTAAGGTTATTTCTGCTGTGGTTGACTACTTCTTTATTTAATATGGATTCCAGCAGCTTATTTATGACACCCAGGAGACTTATTGGTCTGTACTGAGAGGAAGATGACTTATCACCTGAATTCTTAAATACAAGGCATATGAGGTTTTCCAGGGTGTTGGAAAGCACTTCTCCTTAAAGCAACGCTTAAACAGTTTTGTAAGTATGGGAGCAAGTTATGGTTGGAGCTTTTTCAGCACTAATTGGAATGCTGTCAGAGCCAGTTGCTTTATTGGAATCAAGATTCTTGATTAGCTTGGTGACCTCACGCACATATATTTGTATGTTGCATAGCGTGTTGTCTGTTATAGGAAGAAACACGGGGAGTTGATGGTCTTCGTCGCATAGAGTAGAATTAGCTACAAAGTTCTTGGCAAATAGTTTGGCCTTGTCTGATGCTGACGAGATGACCTCAGGTCCATTGATGATGGTTGGGATAGAACACACGGTTCTGTTCAGAATCTTGTTTGCTATTTGCCAAAACTGGTGGGAACCAAGCTGCTGCTCAGCTACTTTGGATTTAACGGACTGAGCATATAGCTCTCTTGCATTTTTTTTATTACTCTTTTACATTGGTTGCTGGCAGTCATGAAAGCAGTTTTAGTCTCAGTACATCTATTACGTTGGTAGCTATGGAAAAAGTGATTTCTGTGCGCGATAGCAGCAGCACATCTGGGGAGAACCATGGATGGCTGTTGGGCTCCAGAAAAATCGTATTCAAAACTTCTCTACTCAGTTTTATAAATTATAATTCATTAAAAGTTGTTTCTAAGAGTCGATGTTCGTTTGATTTCGTATTTGTAAGATAGTGAAAGAGATGAATAAAATTTATATAGATTGCAAGATAAGTCAAGGAGTTGTGTGTCTGTGTTCGTTTATGTTTATATGCGTGCGAGGAAAGAGCTGTAACAGAGGGAAGCATCCACAGTGGGACACCCAGCGACACCGATCCGCAGATTCTGGTCAACTTGGTTCCACTGTTTTTTTTTTTTTGTTTTTTTTTAAGAAAAATTTGGCTTTGTAAAGGATTTGAGTGGTTCCCAGAATGACTATTTCAAATAAATTCAGAAAATTTTCTGATTGATCCAAAATATTTTGTTTTTATTCAGAATAGTGTATGCACAGATGACATACTCACAAATGTGTTTATGCATTTTGATCTTGTATGTCGATGTGTTAACATAGATTACTACACAACAATGCAGTCAACCATTTTTTTTTTTTTTTTTTTTGTGTGTATGGCTTGTAGCCAAATTTGCAAATCGTTGGCAGGACTTGAGTCCCATGAGAAACAAACACTAAAACTAAATTTAGTTCTCAGCCACTTGTACGTTGAAAGCAACGAGAAGGTTCATTTATATATTATCGACACACATGGTATTATAAGGTTTTAGTAATGAGGTCATTGTCTTGAACGTCTGACTGGAATTAAATATTTAAGAGGTCACCATCTTCCAGAGAAAACACCATTTTCTCCACTAAAATATAAATTGAAAGTAAGTTAGATGAAACTTGTGCTAAAATGCTCTGGGCAGTGATAAACTTAAACTGGAAAACACACCCAACCATTAGCTGTCTGCATGATCGGTTGCCCAGGATCTCTTCAGAAAATAAGAAAAAGGAGAACACGATATGCCGGACATTGCTACAGAAGAAAAGATAAGGTTGTCAGTAATGTGGTACTGTGGCACCCTAAACACAGAATCACTAAAGTAGGAAGACCTGTGAAGACATACACAAAATTAACAGAAGACACTGGTTTACAACTTGAAGATCTTCTTAAAGCCATGGAAGATGGAGACCTGTAGTAAAAAAAAAGTCAATTTGGTCCAGGTAACCTGCTCGATGTGATGAAAATATGAATCAACTTTATTCAAAGGGAACCCTGGAATATCAATAGAGTTGTTTGTTTGCGACAAAAGCCACCCTAACAATGTGGTATCCTGGAGTTTTATCTCTCCTGGCTGCTTTTGGCGCAAGACAAGGACACTAAATCTTAGCAGAAACTGAATTATCTTTCGCACCAATTTCATGAGCATTTATTGATTTGTTGTCTGTGCAATGGCGTCCTTATACTTACACAATTATCTAAGCAAAGCCCAATCACAACTTCATAAAAAGTGAGATAACCCGGACACATATAAACAAATCAGATCTGTCATTAAACTGTGTCAATGTGTATATTTTGAGTATTTATTTTAGAAGTATTCAATAAACTAGTGAGTAGAGCTAAGTAGCGTATGAAAATATCTATGGCAAGTGAGCTATACAGAAACATGCATGTTTCATTTGGTATTTTTTTATGACCTGCCTCACCTCCAATCACCTCATGTTAAGAACGGCTTTCGGAATACCCCTTCCCCCCAACCTTCTCATTTGGGGGGGGGGTTATTCTGAACGTAGGGAGGTTGGGGTGTTTATAATATGCTGGGGCACATCATTACCTTTCATTCCCACTGGAAATCATCAGGTTTATATATATATATATATATATATATATATATATATATATATATATATGTGTGTGTGTGTATGCTTTTTGCTCTCTCTCTACAGTGAATTGTAAACATGTTGGAGAGTAACTTGATAACTCCTCAATCTCATCTCCCTTGTATTTCAATCTGACCTCTGACCCCACATTGTGTATTATTATTTTGGGACTTTAGTTGTTCAGCTTGACTGCCCAGTATTGAGAGAGCTGAAAGGTTAACCCATATAACCAACTCCAGCTGAGATTTGAAATGCTCAGCATGATTCATGCTATTTTTCTTCTTTTCTATTGAATTTTCATAACATGAGAACTAGTTTTGTGGATTGATTATTTTTAGATTTTGTTCAGATCCTTTTTTTTTCCCTTCTCGTTTTCTTCAGTTATACCTACCCTCACTGGAAATTTGATGATCACAAATTGAGCGAGGGGGTAGTTAAAATTTTATTTTATAGATATATTAATGCTTTACCGTAAAGGACCAAACGCCATTCGGTGATTAAAAGTTACTAATTTTGTTCATCACCAATTGACAATCTCGTTAACTTGAGAGGATTGGAAAAGATGATGGAAATAGAATAGGATTATGTGGACAGCTCAATATTAATTTGTTAATATTGGACTTGAAATCGACCATGTATCCAACTGAGGAGCAGCTCCATGATATTGCAGTCCACAAATGGGACATTCTTCTTCAAAAGAAACTTTGTTCTTGGTAGTTCTATTAAATTTTAGATATACAGAGGAAGAGAGGAAAATTCTTTGCATTACAGTGGTTGAAGTTAGACGCATGAATAGTATTGCATTGCGGCAATGTTTACAATTACGGCATAGCAACCATTCGGCGGGTGGGGGGTTATAAAAACGAAACCAAACGTACCTTTTATATCCTGCTCTTGAGGCCCTTGGCTGTGTCCCGGAGTGGTTTGTGTCCTGCCGTTCATCGCATCTAGAATAAAAGTTCTCTGAATACATAGCAACAGATGCAAGTCTCATTTATTTCTGGACAAATGGGGTTTATTCAATCAGAATCCTTTTCCACGGTCGAAGTCTCGTCATTGTTTCTCATTCTTAGGAGGGTAAGGATTGTGTCTTTATTTTGCCATGGTTTTAGTCAATATTTATTTCTATTTCATCGCCTCCTCGAGAACTCTGCCAGGCCATCTTCTCAGGGAATCAGAGACCTTTTTTCCTGATCTGCTCTCTCTGACTCCCCCACCCCCAATCAGACTCTCCACTAACTCGTATGAATCTTCCTCCAAAATTGCATTCCATGAATCGTTCTGTAACGTAGCAATCCACATCTTGCCATGTTAGTGATTGCTTTGCATGTTCGAACCGTATCTCTAATTTTGTGATGACACTTTTTGATAAACAAACAACCTTTCTGTGGCAATAACTTCTAATCTAAAAAACAATGAGCTTCAATTCCTAATTCTATATATTGAACGAGACACAACTGTTAGTCTGTCTACAGTAGACTCCTTATAAGACACGGGGAGTGCTTTTTCTCCCGAGAGGATTTCCTCTCTAGAAATTTTGGATCCAAATATATTTTTAATATGTTTATCTTATTTTATTTTTTTAAATATTTTTTTTCAGTAAATTGGAAAAAGAATTAATATATATTTAAATGTCTTCCCTGATGTAATTATCACAGCCATATACCTTTCCAGTTAGATATTTTTCTATCATATTTATGAATGTAATTTATTATTTCAGTATCTAAAATATACAATGGAGGTTGTAGATGTATTACCGATTAAAGAGGTGTATTTATTATTACTATCGCAATGGAGGTTGTAGATGAGGATGGATTGATAAATCATCCAACTAATCCAAATTAAAATCTGTGCTATTTTGTTAAGTGGTATTTAAGTTCATATCCATTTTCTTTGGTTGTATCTGTAAACGAGAAGACAAAAAAGATGTAGGGAAGTAAAAAATGAAATAAAGAACTAAAGGTCAGAGGAGGAAAATAAAGCTTTGAACCAAAACATATATGGAGGTGTTTAAATATGTATCACCTGTTTACGTTAATTTTAAAACTTTTTCTTACTGATGTTTGATGATAAAATATTCAACATGCCGATTGAGGTAAATGTATGTTATGGACGACTTGGACATTCGGTTAAAAAAAAAATATATTTTCCCTTTGTTGAATAGTGATTGATGAATTGAGAAATAAAAAAATATATATATATCAGCCCGGCGTTGCCCGGGTGTTTAGAGGGGGTATGTTGAGCAAAAAAAAAAAAAAAAAAAAAAAAAGCGGTCAATTTAACTTTGACCCCCATTATGACTCCTTAACATTTATTGTTTTGGGCTCAAATCAAGTTAGATCCATGTCCAAGGAACCTATATCTAAAATTTCAAGTGTTTAGACCCAAAATTGGCGGAGGAGTTTGGTAGAGTTCTCAAAGGTCAAATCATTGAACTTTGACCCCTTAACAGTCAAATTCCTGGCTGAAAACGGATTACAAAGATTTTCCCAAATCTCAGTACCCTGTATATCAAATTTCGGGTCTGCAGACTTAAAACTGACAGTTATTGCGTAAGGAAATGTACAGATACACACAGAGACACGTTCACTTATATATATATATATAATATATATATATATATATACATATATATATATATATAATGTGTGTGTGTGTGTGTATATGTATGTATATATAAAATAAATATTGACTTGTTGCTTTTCCAGCTAGGAGGGTAACCTTAGGCACTGATGAAGTCTCTTAAGGTTTTTAAAAAAAATTCTTCATACTTTTGTATAATTTGCACACTTTTTACATTAAGAATATGTAATTGAGGAGTGAAAAATCAATTGTATTAATAATAATGTAATAAAGGATGTTTTTTGAACTTATGGAATTTTCTCTTGATTTTAATAAAGTTCACATACACATATATAAACATATATTAGTAATGGATCAATTTTGATACAATTACTGATTCCTTTAAAATTTCTAAATATAGAATTGTTTTTGTGTATGTTGGGTGGGAGGGTCAGATTACCATAAAAAGCCATGTAATGTGTGCATATATTTTCGCAAATGTAAAAATACACTTATGGCTAGTTTAAAATCAATAAATATTTATTTCATTTTCTTCTATTAAATAAATCTCAAACGTGTATGTTCATATGTCCACTAAAAACTTTTCTCATTCGTTAGAAAGAGTCATCTCTCGGACACAATATTGAAAATTGGAAAAAAATCGTTGATTATTTTGTGTAGAAATTTTTGTTTGAAGGAGGGTGTGTCAGATAAAAACCTTGTTTTTGATGCGGTTTGCAAACTGTGCATGTGTGAACTGTTGTTACGTTCTTCTGTTGTAAAAAGCTAAATCTGCGATGTGATAATGTGTCCTCGTGGTCGCAGCAATAACACATTTGCTTACTAAATTAAGTTATGCAAGTTTGCGACCAACACACATCAATTTCTTTTTTTTTTTTTTGCCTTCGGTTTTGCTTCTGGCTGATGCTACCCAAATCCCGTTTTTTTTTTTTTTTTTTTTTTTTTAATTATCGAGCAATGACAGCCCCCCCCCCCACCTCCACTAATTATTAATATGAGCCATGCAACATCAAAATTCAAACAGAAATAAAGAAATAAAAAGAATCGTTTTGGGCATCGGAAAATAGACAAATTTTTCCTGATTCCAATACCTCCAAAAAGTTCCAATTTTCTTGATATCTTATCCCAACACTAACATATCTATATATATCTATGACTATAATTATTTTTAATACCTACAGACACTAGTGTTTCATTATCTCAGGAATTATCAGATCATCGGTGCAGTGTGTCATGATTATCACCAGTAAGAAGATTCGAACCTGGCCACAAAACCATCTCCGACTTGATTAGCAAGGAACAAACTGGCCGGGCAAGGTTAACTGAGAAATATAGTTGAAATTAACATTTAAGTGTTGGAACGGTTAATCGAGAATAAAAAAGTAAAAATAAAAAAAAATCGTAACTTTTTTGGGGTATTGGAAAAATTGTGCCCATTTTCCGATGCCAAAAATTTTTTTTGTAATTTAATTTACCATTGCAAGTACTAATGATAAATATTTGATATTAAACTATCTGTAAAATTAAAATCAATAGATCAATCCACAAAAGTGTATATTTACATTTATCAAAACCTGCACATATTAAACAGATTTTTACGGTAATCTGGAAAAAAAAAAAATAAAAAAAAAACCCCTCTAGTTAAATATTTAGAAATTTTAAAAGCATTAGAATCTGTATTTGTATCAGAATTGGGAATTTAGAAGAGAACATAATTGTATCGGAATCGGAAAAAAAATACTGGAATTATCGTATCATTAATATATATTTAAAATCTTTTTTGTAGTTTCTTGGTCTTCGAGGATTCCTCTAATCTGGAGTTTGTGATAACATGAGGAGGAGGAGGAGGAGGTGCACCCTCCTCATTTGAACTAATGTATGGCTGTGTTGAGGGCATCTTGTTTGAGATTTGAATTCTGTTTATTTGAATATTTGGTCAGGGTTTACTTGTAGAATGAAATATCCTCATGACAGATTGTCCTGACAAACTCTTATACATATGTGTGTGTATATGGATAGATAAGTAATGATGAGTTGTTTGTGGAGTAAAATAAAATAGTAAGATACGTGTGTGTGTATGTATATACATACAGTAGTATATACATATTGTAGTCAGGTCTTGTCATATGCTACTGGTACCATGTAACCCAGTACTACCTGCCTCATGGTCGGGTCAACGGCGACTAAACTGGTTCCCTCACCAGACTTGTTTAGTGAGGAGGGTGGATAGTCTCCCTGAAGGATTAAAAACAAGACCTTTCAAAGGGCGAATGAACCCTTTTTCAGGGTCAGCGGCCAACTAGCACCGTGTGTATGTATGTATGTATGTGTGTGCTGGGGTGGAGAGGGTTCTCGTAAGCGGTGGTGAAGGCAACCTTTCTATGAGAAGCAAATCTCTGATTTAAAAAACCATAAAGCGGGAGACCAGTACCCGCATTTAGTTGGACTGCAGCTTAACTTGTTGCTGGCTATCTTGCTCTTGCTTGTTGCTGGATCTCAACATTTTGAACCGAGAGAGAGAGACTTAGCTGTCGTTCAAAGCTCAGACTCTGTAACATCATCTGTGTATAGATACTCCCTCAGGCATTTGTCTATAAAAATGGTCCTGTGGCGATGGAAGTCATTTTTGGGCTCATGGACTTTAAGTGTCTGAGAGAGTGGCACTCGTCTGACAAGACGTTGCAATCATCATATTTATATATATATATATATATATATATATATATATATATATATATACTAGCAGGGAGACTTGACATTGCCCAGGATTGAATGAGGATCAACAAAATATTTCACTTGCCCATATTTTATTGTCATCGAAATTTGTGAAAGCGCCCATTTTTCAATCAAATCGATTGTCTACTCTAGTTGGGGACCAACCCCGGTGCACTGGGAGGAAATTTCACATGCTTTCTTGTAGTGACTTAGTCCACAATACATTATAGACCGCATTGCACTGTCGAGAACCTACTGTTGATTTTTATAAAATTTATTTTGAAGTAAAGTTTAAAATGAAAACATCAAGTATCATGGTTTGATTATGCTTTAAACAAAAACATTTTTAAACACGCCCTTGTCATATCAAAGAACCCACTGTTGATTTTATATGCCAGGCCTTTCTGCTTGTACGGTAATAAAACTTCTCATGCACTTGTGATGTTAGGCTGCATAAGGTGTTAACTTTAATAAAAAATCGCATGTTCCTTTCATCGGATCTTTTTGATTATCGGTACTTTGCGAAAGCATTCTGATACAAAACCTGCCTAAGAACACTGCTAGGCCCATAAACTACATTTGTTTCAATTTTTTTTTTTTTTTAAAGTCGACCCAACTGTTTAAGAGTCTATAGTGAACGAATTCACAAAGTTCCTTTTATATAATAATAGAGTAGATTTTTTTTGTGTGTGTGTTGGTGCGACACGGTGAAATACCTGACCCAAGATGCACTTAATTTGATGTATGGCTGTCTTGCAATTTTCCTAGGAAAATTGCAAGAATTATTCCCTGGGTCAGTATTTTGTGACCTGAGCAACAAGATTTATCAGAATGGTGTTGTTTGTACAAGTCAAGGATGTGTCCTCGGCAGTTGATCCGAAAGTGGCTTTGTTGCTATTAGGCTGATATATGGTTCTGGTGAGTCTTAGGACACCCATCTTCCCAAGCTTTACTTTCTCTCTGAGAAGGGATTAGTTTATTTCTAATCACCTGAGACGCTCCTACCGGGGAATGTCAATGGGGCTGCTCAGACATTATTTTTTATAGCTCAGTGCATTTGGCTTCTCAAAATCCCACCCGACCTTGTGTCTAACCTCATGCAGAGAAGGTAAATAAATACACACACACACATATATATATAATATAATCCCCTCTCCAAATCTGGAGTGAGTGTCTGAAAAACCTAAAAACGTTTCCTTATTTGGTTAGTGTTTATAATTACCTTGATTTATGCAGACGTTTTTTTTATTTTTTATTTTTTATAAAGCTTGACTAAAGGTTTGTTATTGTTTCTTTTCACCTGAGGTTGACCCATTTTGTTGTCATAATTTATAATTCAGTTGGCAAACCATATTTGCTGTCACCCGACCAACCCTCGTTGGTCACTGCGCATGTTTCTTTCCACTCTAACCTGGATTATAAAGGACAATGGTTGAAATTTTTATATCATGGATTTTGAATGAATTCATTAATTTTGAAACAAGAAGAAAATGTTTGAAATGAACGCTCTCTTAAATAAGCTTTCCCTGCCATAGCTTGAGTGTTCACTGATGTTTTAAGTAACACATCTATAAACCTTTATGACCAGCAGGACTATCCGGTATTTTCCGACAACATAGATTTAAAAAAAATAAAGTGCAAAGTTTTTTGAAAATTGTTCTTTTGCTAACTTTCATTCTCTTTAGCAACTAATTCAGTAGAATAGAAAAACTGACATCTACCAGTAAGGTTTACTTTCGGCAGTTGCACAACTCTCACTTCTTATTTTGCCCTTTAGTCCTCACATTCCATGAGCAATGTTTCTGACAAAGAGGGAAGAATTGCTGTTTTCTAGGTCAGACTCTAACACTTATCATTGGCAAGTTTTTGAACTTGAAGTATTATTTTTAGTTCCTATGTGGCTTCATACAGTGATTTCCATTAAAAAATAAATATATATATATATATATATATATATATATATATATATATATAGCGCCATTAGCAAAACTTTAGTTCTAGAAGATTAGTATTTTTTCTTTTGTTTTAAATTGTGTGTGTGTATGTATGTATGTATGTATGTATATATCAAAAATTTTGTTTTAATTTATTATTGCAAATGTTGTGATCATATTGAATATGATTGTGGAGACGTATCTTGTGTAATTTCTCAATTTTAGCTGGAGACAAAGAATTATGATTTGACGTTATTCATTAGAAAAATTAGATCTTTATAGATGATCCATGTTAACTATAAGTTTTCTCCATCTCTCCTGAAAACTATCCTAATAGTTAATTAATTTGCTCAATAGACTTGCTAGATTTTCTGGGATTTTGAACTCTGCTCTCTGATTTTCCGATAGCTCATAGAAAATAATAAAGATGCCAATACACTCTTGTCAGGACTGTTACCTCCTATCTATTGCATAAAGGTTGGTCCAAAAGTGTGAACTTAATGTATAACAACTCGGTATAATGTTTGAATTGATATCCAAATTATTCAAAACACTTAATACTCGCTGGCTTTGTCGGTCTGTCATGCTTAGCAAAATAAGGTTGTCATCTTTTTAAAAATAAAAATTGTTTGAATACATTTGTAAACATACGCAATGCTGCATGTTTTAAATGACAGACTTGCAACGTAAGAAATATTTAGCTAAAAGAAAAGGCCGCACAAGAAACCGGCTGGGTTCTTCGAAATGATAACGCCATCTTGGATACAAGTTTTTAGTCTCCTGACAAAGGAGGGATTAGACCTAGTAATTCACTCCCATGTGTTTGTTCACATATTTCTCAACCACTCCTCAATTTTTTATGAAATTTAACACAAACATTAATAATGGTTAAAATACTACTGTCAATAATTTTCCCCACTCTTTATCTGTGCCTAAATCCAAACGTAGATTCCATGAGCAGAGCTTCTTTCTCAGCAGTGCACGATTGTGGAACTCTCTTCCGTTCGCCTGTTTCCCACCTGACTACAACTTGGATGTCTTCAAATCCAACATAAACAAATTCC
Organism: Euprymna scolopes; assembly: GCF_053919585.1. NCBI lineage: Eukaryota > Metazoa > Mollusca > Cephalopoda > Sepiida > Sepiolidae > Euprymna > Euprymna scolopes. The sequence goes on along the minus strand of NC_136520.1, from coordinate 58,643,530 downwards.
TGACTAACCGCTCCCTTAAGTAAGACACTCTATCAAGTCTCCAATACTAATGATTACTACAATACTATCTCATTGATTACTGTGCACGCAATAACCCTTATCCCTGAGTGGCCTCCGGGACTTGATAAGTGGTGACCCCCGTGTAAAAAAAAAAAAAAAAAAAAAAAAAAAAATTTTCACTTGTGGAGAGGTCAGTCAGTTTTTATGGCCAGAGATTAACAGCTGATAAATTACGAGTGGTCCAATTGATGTATATATTCCAGCAATGTGGTCAAAGGGAGTTCGTTGGGTCCCTGTTCCTTTGAAACAGATGAACCTTTGAGGCCTTAAGCAGACTTTGTGTTCGGTTAGAAGTGACTATCTTTCTAGAACACATCATTGTAACTTGACAAAATTTTGTTACATATTTTAAAACTTTGTTTCATTTTAATTTGGTGAAAATTCTCAGAAATCAAGTTCATTTTTTGAGTAAGGCAGGTTGTGCACATGTGCTATGTTGAGCCATAATGTATTATTGAAAGCCGAGATAACACAATGAAGTTAAGAGATGGTGTGAATTATGGTATCAGTGAAAAGGAGTGTTGTCAATTTCTATCATTTTTATCAATATTCACAGAATTAATTACTTCTGGCCGGTGTTATTAGCTGAGTCATATATATGCTTAGGAAATTGCCATTTCGGTTTGATGGCAAACTTGAGGACAGTATACTCAAATAGTCTTCTATAATCCATCTTGTACTAATTCTAAAATATTCAACTTGTTTATTCTGTTATTTCTAAAATATTCAACTTATTTTAAAATCTGCTGGTATATAGTAATAATTGGAGTCGGATAAAATATGTAACTTCAACCATTCTTACGAATCTGATTCCATTTCCTTCCCAAACCTTTAACTCTAACTTGACAATCCCGGCATTAACTACTATTTCAAGTAAGTCATCTACTTGACCAATGACAAATGCCTTTGGCATTTTTCACCCTCTCCCTCCATCCCTTCCTTTCATCATGTTTACCATTTAAAGGAACCTGTTTATTTTAAATCCTGCAACTGTAAGTCGACTCGACAATCTAATAATTGTATCTGAATGTGGGAGTTGTGATCGTGTGTAAAACAATTTTGATATAATACATGACTTTGTGTATTTGTGCGAGACAGTCTCTATCAAACTACTCTACCAAGTTTTGGTCTACAGACTTGAAACTTGATATATTTGGAACAAATTAGATTTGGTTTTTAGTAAAAAAAAAAAAAAAAAAAAAAAGACTGCTAAGGGGTCAAAATTAAAGAATTACACTTGGCAGGCTTAAGCCTATTTTATGTGTATCCTTTACGTATATGCAAATATACATTTATGTTAAACTTAATTGTAAAATTATTATATGTATGTGTCTATAGGTCAAATGGTAGCGAATACTGCTGGAGAATTAAATGTTTTAATTTCAATTATAGCTGATGACACTCGGGCCATTTTTTTTTTTTAACTTTGGAAATCATTACTATATTTTTTTTTTTTTTTTTTTTTTTTTTTTTTTACAAGGAGGTCACCACTTACAAGGCCCGGAAACCACTCAGGGATAAGGGTTATTGCAAGTACAGTACGTTAGTGTGGAGATTTAATGAAGTGTCTACTTAAGGGGGCAGTTCATCAGGAATTTGTTTACGTTGGACTTGAAGACATCCAGGTTGTAGTCAGGTGGGAAGCAGGCAGACGGAACAGTTCCACAGGCATGCAGTTCTAAGAAAGAAGCTTTGTTCATGGAATCTACGTTTTGATTTAGGCACAGATAAAGAGTGGGGAAAATTATTGACAGTGGATTCAGCTAGATGGGTGTTTTTCGTAAAAGATTGGCGAGGGGGGACCAGAGATTGGAGTTCAGACGAGCACCTGCCATGGAAATATATTGGGTACAGTATAATAATCACTGGAGAATTGGCTCTATAATGATAAATACAGAATTTGCATAAATTAAAATATATTTTATGACTGGGCAATGCTTGATGACCTGCTAGTTTCAGATAATTATACTTGATTTAATTGTATATACACACAACCTAATAGTTGGGTTGAAATGACTATCTCAAGCAGATTTAGCCCTCTTTTGCTGATCCTGAGCCAGGTCACATGATATGGTTAGCCAATCTTGATTCCATAATCAAAGATGAACTAGATGGTGTTGCCAGGTCGCCTTTGATTGCTGACTTCCATCATTATTTGTGGTAACAAGGTAGAGAAGTAGTGAGAAAGACCTTGTGGATGAGCTCTCGCTCTTAGTCTTGAGCTGGATGCTTGAATTATCTTTGACGATATTGGAGGAGGACAGACGGTAAGGGTTAGGATATATTTTAATTTATGCAGATTCTGTATTTATCATTATAGAGCCAATTCTCCAGTGATTATTATACTGTACCCAATATATTTCCATGGCAGGTGCTCGTCTGAACTCCAATCTCTGGTCCTCCCTCGCCAATCTTTTACGAAAAACACCCATCTAGCTGAATCCACTGTCAATAATTTTCCCCACTCTTTATCTGTGCCTAAATCAAATCTGTTGTGAACTGAGAGATCAAGTTGGTACTCAATCTATGAAGTGGCAATAATTCATGTTAATACAATGTATACACGTTATACAGTGTTATCATATATATATAATTAGTCATCCACATATAGTACTGTATCACAGCTCATCAGTGCGGCTTGACAGGCAACTACCTCAAGCCAGGATTGAAACCTGGCCGCCCGTACGACAGTCAAGGCTTTTAACCATTACACTAATCAGCGACTGTGCGAGTAGTGAATTAACAATGTTTTCACATCATCCGAAATACCTAAACTTGGTATCTCTACTGACATATTGAACACTTTTATATATATCACTTTACTGAAATGAATTATTATTTAAAAAAAAAGTCCAGAAATTAATTAATATCCCCCGTTGATATATAGACAATGTCCAACCAGAGTTGTGCCAGGTTTATAGCAAATAGATGATAGAGGAAGTAGCCATTCCTTCTGAACTGTCCAAACATTTCCTGTCAGCGTTGAAATCATAGACTTATTTTGATACATTGTTTTTTCCAAAGCCAAGTTGGTTGTTTTTATTATTTTTTTTATTTTTATGATATCTAATAAAATAATAATAAAACCTTGATAAAATTTTATGGAAAAAAAAAAAAAAGTAACTGCTATCATTTATTAGTAAGGAGATTTGGTATCTGTATGTCTGAAGTTGAAACTTTTCTATTTATAGCAATTGTACTATCTTTCGATGTAGCAGAGAACGTAGTCATCAGGACATTTTCCCAGGTATTTCGTCCTTTTTTGTAAGGGGGGGGGGTGTGTAACATAGAATTTATTCTATGTTCAGACATTATCTCCTCCTTTGGGGAGGTTGATAGTTTATATCAACAAGAAATTATTACAATCTGTTTATTCGCCTGTAATTACATTTATATATATATAATCAAATAGAACATATGTATGAAATACGTTTTTGGAAACCATCCAACGCAAAAAATGATAAACAATTTAAAAATGTTTATCGATATATTTCGGTGAAGAAACTCGCCCTTGTCATGATTTTGTTTTTTCTGTTTTATGCCTCATGATGGTACTTTAAGACGGTACATATCTTGACAAGGGCGAGTTTCTTCACTGAAATGTATTGATAAACATTTTTAAATTGTTTATCTTTTGCATTAGATGGCTTCAAAACGTATTTTATATGCGTGTTCTATTTTATTTCCTATTTAACAACGCTTTCAAACAGGAAACCAACCAATTATATATATATATGGAAATTCTGAATTAATTCCTGTAGAATTACAACAAAATTTATTGTTTGACAAAGGAGTACAAATGATTTTAAAAGTTTTTTTTTTTTTTTTCATGATTCCATGGATTTTTTTTTAATGAATAGCTCATCTCATCCCCTTGGAGGAAATTTTTTAGTAAAATAGATATGGTTAATAAATTTTGCTTAGTGTATCCTTTTATTATCCATATCTATTTTACTAAAAAAAAAAAACATTTCCTCCAATGCAATCAGCTATTCATTGAAAATCCACGGATTGATGGAAAAAAAAAACTTTGAAAATTATTTGTACATCTTTGTCAAACAATAAATTTTCTAATTCAACATGGTTTAATTCGAAATTCTCATTTATATTATGTATATTGAGCTTTCTTTATCGTCTTATAAATATTGATACTAATATTTTTTTGGACTTTATGTTTACAATATTATACAATGTGTGATTCTTCAATATTTCATTTAAATTGTGTTATATCTACTTATTTTGTATGTATTGAACAAAAAGGAAAATATGCTCGGCTTATTATTTGGATTATTCGGACTACTATTCTCATCTTGTGTTATTTTCACGTTTTGATCGATGTAACATGCCACTTTCTTTAGGTGTATTGTGTTACACTCTGTTGGAGTAATATGCTCTCATTCTGTCAATCATGACCGTTAGTAATTTGAAATTGTATTATTTAGTATTGTTTGCAGAAAAATGTAACTTTAAACTGAATTATGATAAGTGTTGTTATCCTTGAGAACCTGTGGTGTAAACGATCAAATACTTAATAAATTCATTTGTAACTTATATCTCAACTTCTGGAACTATATATATATATATATATATATAATGTCATCCACATACAATACTGTTTTGTTGTATCACAACTTATCAGTCTGGCTAGACTAGCACCTTTTCCTAGCTGGGGATTAAATCTACAACCATCCCATTGATAGTCGGCAGTTATAACCTCAGGCTCATGGGATCAGTGCTCTCTCAAATGACCTAAAAAAAAAAAAAAATGTCCGTTTAAATAAACACTAGCCCACCGATTTTACAGTGCTCGACCTGCTTATTTACAAACAAACAAACAAACAAACAAACATGCTTGAAATTTGGTATGTAGGGTATTCAGGCATGTGGATAACTTTTTAATCGGTTTTCATCCGGAAAAAAATGGCTGCTAAGGATCAAAATTGAAAAGATGATACTTGATGGTCATCGGATTTTTATCTGTTTGTCAACTGTTTCACGAGATTTGAAAACACTTTCTTAAAGATTTTGGCCAGCTGGTCTAATGGTTATCGTACTTGACTCACTATCTTTAGGTTTTGGTTTCAATCTCCGCTCAAGTATTTTTATTTATTTATTTATTTTTTTTTTACTTACAAGAAGTGGACTGTTTAAGAAAAAAATAATACTCGCATGCACCTGTCTTTTTTTATTTATTTATTTATTTATTTATTTTTTTATTGAGGAATTTAATGTTACGTTTAATACCTATGGTATTTCTGTTAATAATGAATAAGAATTGTGCATTAAGTAAAATATAATATTTATGTGTATTTTATGACCGGCAATGCCGGGCGACCTGCTTGTATATATATATGAAGTTAAAAGAAAAAAACGAAAACTTAGTCTAATCCCATTATATTATATTGTTGCCTGGCATTGCTCGGTCGTAAAATATGCTTAAATATGATATTTTGATTAATGCAGATTTCGTATATTATATTGGACCCAATATATATTAATGATTTTATAAGTTAACAAAAAAAGACTCTTTTTTTATATTACATTTTCACCCCAAACAAGGCACATTGCCACTGTGGTGTAGGAGGCTACTATCAGGGAATCAAAACAAAATGGCTGTTTTTTTTTTTTTTTTTGGCTGTTTTTTCCCCCTCTTTAACTTTTATTTTTTCTTTTCTCTGTTACACATTGAGATCTCGTGTAAGATTTCCTACAGAAATTTCTCTATCTGTTATGGATATTGCATTTCATATCTCGTAGTCCACAAACACTCTTCTGCTGCATTACAACTCTTCAGTACAGCTAGTCTGACACCTATGCCAATACTCTAATCTACAACAAACTACATAGACTGATTGAAACACTAGCTATAAAAACAATTGTGAATGTTTAAAAATATTATACTTATAAAAAGCATATTTAAGAAAAAGGGATCAACTTAGGAGTGAATGCAATATTCTGGATTTCTATCGTTGAATACTCTCTGACTGTTTACTGGTCATGCTTGCTGATTTGGCATTTATTACTACTTAATAGCCCTAAATTTCTGTATTTCTATGGAGCCAAAGGTGACTTTTGACTGGGTTTGATTCCCCCGACTGGTAGTAATTGTCACTCCCTACACTGATAGTGTGTAAACATGAAACACTAGCGTCTGTAGGTCTAAAAATAATATTTATTTCAAAATATTATTGTTATATAATAACAAGTCATAAAACAAGACAAAATAAACTGATGGATGAGAATCAATTATTGACATTTTTGTAATAAAGTTATTCTCTCCTAAGATTTCAATAACAGAATTGTTTTACTTTATATATTTACTAGCGGGGGAGGCGGGGGGCAGCTTTGCTCAGCTGTAAAATACGCTTAAATATGATATTTTAATTTGTCCAGATTTAGTATATGTTATTATAGAATTATGATTTCATAAGTAAGATAAAAGTATTTGGGTGCCATCAACTAGAATCGAAACTGAAACTGTAGCATTCAAAGCTGGTGACGTTACCACTGTACCAACGTGACACGCATATAAACTGATTAAAAATAAACTAAGATGAATGTACCAAATGTATGATTTTTTTCCATTGTGACCCATTTTTGACCCTTAAAAACTATTTTAACCGGCTAAAGACCCATAAAAGAACGGAGACATACAGCTTTTTATATATTAGAATATCTCACAGAAGAGATGTAGCGAGTTTGTATTTGCTTTATCGTTATTTTCATGGCAAGTGCTCGACTGAGCTTCAGTCTATGGTCTCCCCCTTGCCAAACTTTCACAAGAAACACTCGTCTGGCGGAAAACACTATCAATAATTCCCCCCCCCCACACTCTGTATCTGTGTCTAAACCTAAACGTAGATTCCATGAACAAAGCTTCTTAGAACTGCACGCCTGTGGAACTGTCTTCCGTTTACCTGCTTACCAGCTGATTACACTATGGTTGTCTTCAAGTCCAATGTAAACAAGTTCTTGATAAGCCATTCCCCTTAAGTTAACAAATTTACTGAATTTCCATTACTGACAATTACTATATTGTCCAATTGACTACTGTACACTCTTTAACACTTATCCTTGAGTGGCCCCTGGGCCTTGATAAGTGGTGATGCGCATGTAAAAAAAAAAAAAAAAAAAAAAAAAATTTATACCAGGTGGACAAAACATTTGGAATTGGTTTTGGGAATTGCATTTTTTTTTGTCACCAGTCTTATTAGTTCGCAGACACTTGCAACGAAGTCGATGAATATATAATGATATTGTTGTAATTTGATAATTTTATTTATAAATTTTTCTTCTTCTGCCTCTCTTGTCTCGTCTAAGCATCAAGTATGTCAACTGTAAATGAAATATAATATTTTATAATCTGACACTTGACCATCTTATATAACTTATGAAGCCCTACTGCCATTTAACAAGTTGGTTCAAGTGTCTGTAAAAACTGAAATATGGTTTCAAAGACTTCTTGTTGTCAATTGGTCTTTTTTTGAAAGCACAAAAATACTTCTGAGATTTGTAAACCGATAAAAAAAAGAAAATTTGCTTGACTGCCTTTTTTTTTGTGAAATATTTTTAAGTGTTGATGAGTAAACAGGGTGTGTGGAAAAAAAAAAAAAAAAGAGTAGTCATGCATTTTTGAGATATGCCTATATGCACACAAAATAAGCATTCAATTTTAACTACTGGTAATATATACTAGCAGGACCTGTGGAAATTCCACAGGGGACTCAGTCAAATGTAATATCTTGATGTTGGCATTCTGTAGCTGTTCAGCATAAATGGAGAGGCTCTGATATTATTGTAGCTTTTTTGTTAAAACTGCAAAAGTATTTATCTAAGCTAGCACGAACGCCCGTCAAAGCCCGGTCATAAAGTATGCTTAAATATATTTTAATTCTTAGGGATTTCGTATATATTATTATAGAGTTAATGTTCTATCGATTTTGATATATTATAAAGTTGTGAGTTCAAAAAAAAAAAAAAAAAAAAATACATCCATATGACTTGGGTGCATTAGCTTGAATCGAAACCGAAATAAAATATAACTTGGGTTCCTTCAACCATAATCGAAACCAAAACTTATGAAGAATTCTTGGTAAAATTATTTATGACAAGAAATGGAAGTGCATAACAAACGATCCAAATGTAAGCGTGACACAGAAAATAACGCAGATGCTATTCTATTAATATGCAGATACTAGCAGGTTGCCTGGCTTGCTCGGTCGTAAAATATGCTTAAATATGATATTTGATTAATGCAGATTTTATATTTATTATATTGGACCCAATATATAATCATGATTTAAAAAGTTAAAACAAGAAAGAAAAAAACTCTTGCACCACCACTGAGAATCGAAATCAAAACGTTTACCTTATGATTTACTTTTTCCTTTGACGTTAATGACTGTACTATGAAGACGTATTTACTGCAAAGTTAAAAATTAAAACCTGAACCAATAGCTATTAAGTCACGCAGGCATATTCGTAATGCCGTCGTTCGACCTTCATCTGACAAATTTCATTTTTTTTTTTTTAAATTTTCCCACTTTTGCATTGATTTTCCTTGTCTAAAATCCAAATATAAAGTTTTGCATAGGTTCAAATATCCTGTATATGAAGTTTCATGTTTGTAAACCAAAAACTGACGAAGGAGTTTGTTGGTCAAAATTTTTTTAAACAAATATATATATATGAGTTTTGTGTTTACTATAAGCTTTTTATGCAAATGCTACGCAAGTATAAATCATGTAGAATATCTGCATGAATATAATTACACGTAATAGTTAAAGATGATCCCATAAGCCGAAAAAACTAAAAGGGAATTAATTAAAATCAATGTTTAAAAGAATATGCAAATTAGCTAGATCTTTTGCAGATGAATGCTATTCCATGACCCATATGTAATAAAATTGTATTTTCTTTTTAAATAAATAGAAAAAAGTTTTTAATATGAATACCCATACACAAAAGAAAAAAAATATAGGAGTATAGACATTATAGAAATTTGTGTCATTAGGTCAGCACCGAAATTTCAGTGCAGACATGTTTACAATCTTAAGTCGCACTCACCCTTTCATCTAAAAATTCTAGAAACTATTTTTATTAGGTCTTTGAGACCTTCTCTTTGCAAGCAAAAAGAAAATCTTTTAGTTCTTTTGATTTCTATGTAATTTCTAACCTCCCCACTTATTTTTGTTTTTATTTACTTACTTTTTTCTCCCCCCCCCCCCGCCATATTCATGACAATTTTTTTTTTAATCGTAATTTTTCTCGATTTAGCTCTGAGTGAGGAACGAAACCTGATTAGATAGCCTCTATTTTCATTTTTTATTTTTTAATCATCATTAATTGGTCTATATTTAGCCATAATTAAATTTTGTACTCCCAAAAGAATTTTCATATATATATGGTGAAATTTTGAAATACTTAGATTGTATAATACTGTAAAATTAAAGTCCAAATAAATATTAATATCAATATTTATAAGACAATCTCCTTAATCAGATAAAAAAAAAGCTCAATATACGAGATAGAGCAATAATATAAATGAAAAATTTGGAGTTAAATTTGGTAAATTAAAACATTTATGACAATTTATTATTTAACAAGGAATACAAAAAATTAAAATTTTTTTCCTTAATCCATGGATTTTCAACAAATGGCTAATGTCATAAAAGGAAATGTATTTATTTAGTAAAATGTTTATAAATAGTCATAAATTTTGCTATGTAGCATATAGATTGAAAAACTAAAAAGCTTGTATGAAAAGCCTAAAAGAAGCCAAGATTTAAAAAAGAAAAATAGAGGCACAAGGGTAAAATCCAAGTTAATGAGGAAAAATATAGTCTAGAACTAATTCAAACGTATGCATATGAAGCAATCCATAAGACACGGTAAGGTAAAATCCATTGCAGATTGTAATATTTCTGCAAGTGTACTGTGCAAAAGATTTTTCTGTTCATATATATATATATATATATATATATATATATATATATATATTCTTACTGTTAAACATAACAGATCTTCTGCTTAATTATACCTTTTTTGCATCCATTAGGTTTCACGACCCCCAGAAAATAATCAAAATGGAAGCGATGACTTGAGATTTACACTAGTTTCTTCTGGTAGAGCCATGTAGGCAATAAACATACGCATAATAAATCGATAATTTAAGATGCTTAAAGTGTACACAAATAAAAAAAATAGAGTCTTCGGGTTGGAGAAATAAGCACAATTTCTTTATTAAAACATTTTGTAAAAAAAACCCCAAAAAACTCCCTCCCTCCATAAAAAAATTTAGTACTCCCTCCCCTCTTTTTTTTTTTTTTTTTTTTTTTTTTTTTTTTTTAAATAAATCTTTACATTAAAAGTTGACATTTTAACAGAAAACAAAACGACTCTGGTTTATGATCCATTTATTTACAGTACATACAAGTCAATTGTGTGTTTTGGGGAGTCCTTGAAACCTAATTGATCTTTTGTTATATATATGTTGCGTGACAATGGCCTAATTAGATCAGGTATAAAATTTGTTCCAATATTGTATTTAATAAGTATAAAAAGATTAGAGCAACAGTAAGAAAATTGTAATGGGAATAGAGGGATAATTCTGTAGTAATGAGTAGTATTACATTTAGACCAAATCGGTACTTTAATTACTTAGCGGTTACATGTGTTGTTTAATCAGTAGTGCTAAGTGACAAGCTCATGTTGGTTGAAGGTTCAATCCTTACTATTTACGATTACTGAGGATAAATTAACCTGATCATGGTTGACAGAACAAGAATAATCTACCCCCTTCTTCCTGGATTACATAATGGGTTCAGTTCGAAATTCCATACAGGTTTGAGTTTGATTAGAAAGTTCCCAAAATCTAAAATATGCACCTGGAAAAAGTTTACAAGGTTACACTTAGCTGAATGTTTGTGAATATAATAGTTAAGAAAAGTAGTTTTAATCACTGAGTTTTTTGGGGTTTTTTAAATAACAAATCTTATAGTCTGACCAGTGGTGTAGCAACTATTTTTGCCACCATGCCGATTGTAAAAAAACATTTGGGATATTGATAATATAATTCCAGAAAGTCCTCAAAATATTTATTTTCTTGGAATTACAATCAATGGTCTAAAATCGTTTAAAAACAGTATTGTAAACACAAAAACATATTATGATCTTAAAAAACTGATTTTGGTATAAAATTTGAGATTTCTTGTAAGCTTTTTATTTCAATTTTTCTATTTTTACCCCCTCAAAATGCCGCCCCTTGGTATGTGTCACTCAAGGCAGCAGCACCTCCCACCCCACCCTGTCCAAGAATTTGGACGGGGTGGGGTGATCAGAGAGATATATATATATATATATATATATATATATATATATATATATATATATATATATATATTTTTTAATGACATATCAACCTGTTTGGATTATTTAATGCTGACTCCATTTATTTTGGTAAAACGGTTATTTGAAGTTCATTGATATTTTCAAATATTTAATAGATTTTATTTTATATGTAAATCATTTGTAGTTCAATTTCTTTCACATATGTATAGTTTATAAATAGTCTGCAGTCCATAAATTAGGGGATTTGGTTTAGTATGCTGTGCTTTAGAGATATTACATTTTGTGATAAATCCACTGTGTTCAAAAAGGAGACTATAAGTTCCATCCTGACGTTATCAGTTTCTGGTTGCCACAGTTGTATTACCTGGAAAATTTGATATCGCTTTCAAAGTTTGAAACTTTCCAAGATTGAAATTATATACTTGAAAAAAAAAAAAGTCGAGGTTGCATCATTAAGTCGTTGGAGATAGTTCAATATTGAAGAATGAGATGCCCAATGTGATCAATTTTGTGGCCACCATGGAATCTGCTTTCTAGAAAACTGAAGTTTTGAATTAAAAGCCATGTTTAATTTCAAAAGGGTACAAGTCCTGGAGATGAAAGAGTTTTCAGTGGGTAGCTGTTCTCTATAAGTCTTGGACTTTAAAATTTTGTCGGCAATCCATCTTTGACCAAGTCTTTGTACATCCCTTTTTTTTTTTTTTTTTTTTTTTTTCGTAAATCCATCCTTAGCATTTCCATGTTTTCCTTGCCCTGTGAACTGAATCTGCTTTCCTAACTATTCTACATCTACTAACCCAAGAACTCTGATCCATTTTTTTCAAGATGGCCACATCATCAAAGTTTGTTTCTGAATGTTCCTGCTTAATTCCTGGTTTTATGTAAACCAACTCCTGAAGCAACCTAATGAATCGCCTGAAGCGCCACCATTGGAGAATGCTAACATGGCTGCTTCTGTCTTTACTCCTGAAGAAGTAAATGATGGATGCAAACCTGTGCATTCGCTTGTGTGTCACATTAATAAAAAACCTACTCTTTCCTTTTTTCCTCTTCTCCTCTTCTCCTTTCCTCTTCTCCTCTTCTCCTTTCCTCTTCTCCTCTTCTCCTTTCCTCTTCTCCTCTTCTCCTTTCCTCTTCTCCTCTTCTCCTTTCCTCTTCTCCTCTTCTCCTTTCCTCTTCTCCTTTCCTCTTCTCCTTTCCTCTTCTCCTTTTCTCTTCTCCTCTCCTCTTCTCCTCTCCTCTCCTCTTCTCCTCTTTTCCTCTTTTCTATTTTCCTCTTTTCTCTTTTCCTCTTTTCTATTTTCCTCTTTTCTCTTTTCCTCTTTTCTATTTTCCTCTTTTCTATTTTCCTCTTTTCTCTTTTCCTCTTTTCTCTTTTCCTCTTTTCTATTTTCCTCTTTTCTATTTTCCTCTTTTCTATTTTCCTCTTTTCTATTTTCCTCTTTTCTATTTTCCTCTTTTCTATTTTCCTCTTTTCTCTTTTCCTCTTTTCCTCTTTTCCCTCTTTTCCTCTTTTCCCTCTTTTCCCTCTTTTCCCTCTTTTCCTCTTTTCCCTCTTTTCCTCTTTTCCCTCTTTTCCTCTTTTCCCTCTTTTCCTCTTTTCCCTCTTTTCCTCTTTTCCCTCTTTTCCCTCTTTCCCTCTTTTCCTCTTTTCCCTCTTTTCCCTCTTTTCCCTCTTTTCTTTTTTCCTCCTTTTCCCATGAATTATAATTTCGACGCATGCGCTAAGAAAGCATATAAAAAAGAAATCTGCCTTTTAAGATAGGAAATCACTTATTTCATTGTTCAAAACTGAGTCTCGAAAGGTTAAAGGAAGATAAATGTTTTTGTTGCAACAGCTTGTTTTTGATTGATGCTTCTTTTGTTTTCTTTGTTCAAATGTTAAACCGAATTTAAGACATTTGAATTATTTAAACAAACAGAAAAAAAAAATTTGTACAAAAATTACTTATAAAAACTAGTCATACTATATTGGGATCATTCGAATACTTTTCTCATTTTGATTGTTATTTTTACGTTTTGGCCGATGTAACTTCTAATTTTCAGGTGCAACTTTTTGAACTCGAGAACTGGACTTCTACCTTGGATCGGGTTTTGTTAAAAATAGATTTAATAGGCTTTCAGGAGGTACAGCATATCTTTCATTGTTGCGATCTATTGTCACAAGTCCGTGGAAGCATCAGTGATAATTTGAAGTCCATTCCTTGTCCAGCGTCAGAAACCCTAGAGGCAATGATTAGACCATTGTGAACTGTATGCAATTTGAAACAAGAACTGGGGTAAATTATGTTTATTCCCTCGATCATCATTTAGAAGATAACATGATTTAACACTTGTACTAGGTCATGACTAACAGAATGAGAACAATCCACCATTCATTTGTGTTTGAAATTCTGTACAGGTTCCAGAGTTAACAAAGGTTCCCAATTTGATATTATGTTTCTATTGTGTATCTTTGAACTCGGGAATCTTTAAGACTCCCAAAATTCATACTAAAATTGTCTACTCAGATGTAAGGCTTAACAGATGTAAGTTACACTCTTCTGGTGTTGTAAGTTTTTATCGTTATTTCCATGGCAGGTGCTCGTCTGAACTCCAATCTATGGTCCCCCCTCGCCAATCTTTCACGAAAAACACCCGTCTAGCTGAATCCACTGTGAAAAATTTCCCCCACTCTATATCTGTGCCTAAATCAAAACGCGGATTCCATGAACAAAGCTTCTTTCTTAGAACTGCACGCCTGTGGAACTCTGTTCCGTCTGCCTGCTTCCCTCCGGACTACAACTTGGATGTCTTCAAGTCTAATGTTAACAAATTCCTAATGAACCGCCCCCTTAAGTAAACACTCCATCAAATCTCCACACTAACGTAATGTACTTGCAATAACCCTTATCCCTGAGTGGCTTCCGGGCCTTGATAAGTGGTGATCAATGTGTAAAAAAAAAAAAAAAAAAAAAAAAGTTACAATCTTCAATGTGGGTTACACTCAAAAATAAAATTGTGAATTATTTTAAATATCTACCCTGTCATGTCTGACAGAACGAGTGCAGATACCAGAGTTTAACAAAATGCACCTGAAGAAAGTCGGAGGTTACATCGACCGAAATGCTGTGAAGATAACACTCAAGATGAGGACAGTAGTCTGAATAATCCATTTTAATATGCAAGATTACCAAGTTCGAAGGTGCACCTGAAATTATATCAATCAAAATGTTGTGAAAATAACCAAAATGAGAACAGACCCGTTGCAATTTCATTTATATTTTTCATCTTTGGTATTTGGTATCGTCATGAATATATTTTGACAAATAAAGACAATATTATTGTACCACCTTTGTTCAAACCGAAATATACAGAGTGGAATAAGTGTCACCCTAAAGAAAACGACACTACAGCTTTATTTTAAAACTTTTATTGAAAAAAAAAAAAAATCAGTTCAGATAAATTGATTATGTAGTAGAGCTGACATCTATTCAATATAGCCACCTTCAGCCTCAATTACCGCCTCTATATGGGTTTGGAACTGGGAGGATGCCTTTTCCACAAGCGCTAGCGGGAGCTCAGCGAATTCGGCAGATGGCAGCGATCAGGCTAACTTTAGTATTGTGGGAGGTCATGTTGGTGATGTTCTTGACATATGACGAAATGCAGATTCAGGTTGGGGGAGGAGGGGGTCAGTGAGAGAAGAGTACAAAGTCGTAGCACTCCTTCTGAAACCAAGCCTGATTCACTTTGGACTTGTGGGCTGGCGCAGAGTCCTGCTGCCACACTCAGGGTTTGTCAGCAGCCATCTGATTGCACCAGGGGATCATTACTCTCTTCAGCACATCCAGATACACTTTGCTGTTGACTTTCAAGTCTACTTCGAAGATGTGAGGTGGCATGATGTGGTCCTTACTTGAAACAACACCAAACACCATAACTGGTTTGAAACTATTCATCACCCTGGGCATATCCCTGTTATTCGTAGCAATACAGCAATGCATTTTGAGGGTGCTGACAATGTTGTCATAACTTGGATCGGTAGAGAGCATGAGTTGTACAGCGGCACATCTCCGATCTCGCTTGTTAAGCATTGTGTCACTTTCAAACATGATTAAAGGCTCTTGGGATTTGTTCATTAAAAGAATGAGGTTTTGGAGAACCAGTTTCACTAAAAAAAAAAAAAAGCTAAATGAGCAAAACAGTTTAAGACACGTCAATGTCTTTTTTGCTTGCGTAGCTCTAAAAAGTAAGCAATATGACCCCCTCCCTCCATGAAAACTTTTGAGACCTTTATCGAAACTCATTTAAAAATTTCGAAACAATCGTACTGCATTTTAGTTGATCAGAGAAACTTGGAAGAATTTAATGACAGCAGACTCTTTCTAGAAATTAAAAAAAAAAAAAAAATGTTCTGGTTCACGATCACCGTGGCATGAATGAAACCTCTTGTGTTTTAAATACGAAAGTTCAATTTTTAGCCTAACTATTTCGATACTCGTGAAATCTTGATGCATTTTGATAACAAACAAGTGGTTTTTCTTTCAATCTTAAATTTTATTTATTTTTTATCTGATCGTCTGTCGCCATGATCTTTGCGTCTTTTAATCAAACTGGAAGCACAAGATGCTAATTATGTTTTGCATGTTATTATTTATATATTTTTCGGCGGAGGGGAGAGTGTCGTTCCAGACAAAGCATGAAACCATTGGATATAAGGAGCCAAAAAAGGACGAAAGATAAGTTATATAGTAAAAAAAAAAAAAAAAAAAAAAAAAAAAAGGGGTAAAGGTCATTTTCAACTGGATTGTTTATTCCCCCTTAAACTTAACTGCTTAAAAAAACTGGTTTAAGGAGTTGGATTTAATTAGGCATTAACATTTTAATTTTAAATATTTCTGGTTGATAACATAATCGTTGTTTCTGTATTGTTCAAATGTTTAGAAATCGCATTGAGCTCTCATACATGTTAATATGCTAAGATTATGTCCGACATGTTTTCTGCTAAAGGTTGTTGTGAGTTGATCTGTAGTTCGACCTAGGTTTCTTGCACCGACTCTTACAGGTAGGGAAGCGTTGTCCCAGTTGCATGGCAACCTTCCCTCCTCCCTGACTAAAGCAGGTCTTGTTGTGAAGAATTGGACGGAAGGTTGGAGAGGATGGGGGGGGGGGGTGCTTTAGTAATTCATGGGAACCTTGATATAATTACATGACGGAGATTAGTGGCTTGATTACGTGTCCTCTCTCGATGCTGTTGTTGTAACAACTACTAAATCTTTTGTTGTTACCTTCAAGCCATTTTTAGAAAGGAAAAAAAAATGAACGATTTTTTATTTTTTTTTATTTTTTATTTTTTTAAATATAAACAGCTGACTTTCCAACCTTTCAATCGACCTCAACTGGAGAATATTCAAAATATAAATAAATAAACCTGAAGTTTGATCTAAAGCAAATAATTTCAGCTTCAACTAAAAAGATGATATTGTAGTTTCCTTAAAGCATTATGTGTGTGTAATATATATTTTGATGTGGTGAAATTTTATTGGGAGTGCTCAACTGTTTCAGGAGCTAAGTATGACTACTTCATTTACTCATATAAATTAATATACGAAGATATAATTTTATGTGTAAATTTTCAGTATTTACTTCAACAGTGTTCAATACATAGGTAGAGCTATTTTCATAATTTTATCTAGCTAATTTGCATATTCTTCTAAGCATTCGTTTTAATTCCTTGTTAGTTTTTTGGTTTTCTAATGGGATGATCATCTTTAGTTAACTATTACGTGTAATTATATTCATGCAGATATTCTACATGATTTATACTTGCGTAATATTTGCATAAAAAGGTTATAGTAAACAAACCATTTTCTATATATATTTATCTATGTATATATATATGTGTGTGTGTGTGTGTGTGTGTATATATATATTAGTCATCCACATACAGTACTGTTTCGCTGTTTCACAGCTCATCAGTGCGGCTAGACAGGCAACTGTCTCAAGCCAGGATCGAAATCCGGCCGCCCAAATAAGTCAAGGCTTCTCACCATTGCGCTATACGGCTGATGCTGTGTGGGTAATGAATTAACGATGTTTTGACACGTGTGTGTGTGTGTGTGTGTGTGTGTGTGTGTTTAAAAAATTTATTTACAAAACTCCAGTTAGTTTTTTGTCTACAGACATGAAACTTAATATATATGGTATTCGAGCCTATGTGAAACCTTATATTTGGTTTTTAGCCAGAGAAAATTGGTGCAAATGTGAAAATTAAAAAAACAAAAAAATGAAATTTGCCAGGTGAAGGTCAAACGACAGCATTACAAATATGCATGCATAACGTAATAGCCATTGGTTCATGTTTTAATTTTTAGCAATGCAGCAAACATGTCTTCATAGGTCAGGCATTAATGTCAATGGAATAAATAAATCATAAGCTAAACGTTTTGGTTTCAATCCTTGATAGTGGCACATAAGTCGTATTTTTTAAAACTTTTTAAATCATTACTATATATTAGGTCCAATATAATCTATCTGTATATCTATAAAAGTGAAATTGTCTATCTGTGTGTGTACATTTCCCTACCAAACTACTCGGTCAATTTTCAATCTATAGACTCGAGACTTGATATAAGGGGTATTGAGATTTGGAAAAACCTTTTTAATCAGTTCTTGGCCAGAAATTTGGCTGTCAAAGTTCAACGATTTGACCTTTGAAAACTCTACCAAACTCCCTCGCCAATTTTCGGTTTAAACACTTGAAATTTTAAATATAGGTTACTTGGACATGGATCAAACGTTTTAATTTGATTTGAGCCTAAAACAAATGTTATGGGGTAAAAATTGGGGTCAAAATTAAAAAAAATTTGATATCTGCGGTCACTACCAAATTACTCAACTAAGTTTTGGTTTAAACATTTGAAATTTTACATAAAGTGTATTCAGACATAAAGCAAGCTTTTTTTTTTTAATCTTTTTTTTGCTGAAAATTTGGCTTTCAAGGGGTCATGGTTCAAAAGATTTGACCTTTGCAGTCTCTAGCAAACTACTCAGCCAATTTTTAATATAAACATTAGAAATTTTACATAAAGGGTATTCAGACATGTGGCAAGCTTTTTAATCAGTTTTTAGCGAAAATTTGACTGCCAACAGGTCAAAGTTGAAAGAGTTGACTCTTGCAGACTCTACCAAACTGCTTTGCCAGTTTTGGGTCTAAACACTTGAAATTTTAGATGTAGGTTACCTGGACATGGGTCAAACTTTAAACTTTGATTTGAGCTCAAAACAGATAAAAGCTAAGTACGTCCAAGGATGGAATACTGCTGCCATATCTGGGCAGGAGCTGCTAAAAACAGCCTATCCTGCCTTGACAGAGTACAAAATAGACTTAGTGGCTTAGTGGGGGATGCCCTTTTCTCTACCCTGCAACCTCTCTCCCACAGAAGAGACGTTGCGAGCATATCCTTGTTTTAGCGTTATTTCCAGGTGCTCGTCTGAACTCCAATCTCTGGTCCCCCCTCGCCAATCTTTCACGAAAAACACCCGTCTAGCTGAATCCACTGTGAAAAATTTCCCCCACTCTTTATCTGTGCCTAAATCAAAACGTGGATTCCATGAACAAAGCTTTCTTAGAACTGCACGCCTGTGGAACTTTGTTCCGTCTGCCTGCTTCCCACCTGACTACAACCTGGATGTTTTCAAGTCCAACGTTAACAAATTCCTAATGAACCGCCCCCTTAAGTAAACACTTCATCAAATCTCCACACTAACGTACTGTATTTGCAATAACCCTTATCCCTGAGTGGCTTCTGGGCCTTGATAAGTGATGACCACCGTGTAAAAAAAAAAAAAAAAAGAAAAAAAAAAGACCTCTGCGATCTCTACCAACTTTTATCTATGATAGTTAAGGAAGCCTATTATATAGAAAGGCATTACCGTATATATGCACACTTTTTAATATATACATATGCACATAAAGTTATGAACAGTACATAGGGACCGAGCAAAGCTGGGCTGAACTGTTAGTATATCTATGAAAGTGAAATTGTGTGTGTGTGTGTGTACATTTCCCTACCAAACTACTCGGTCAATTTTCAGTCTACAGACTCGAAATTTGACTTAAGGGGTATTGAGATTTTGGAAACATTTTTTTAATTGATTTACGGCCAGAAATTTGGCTGTCAAGAGGTCAAAATTCAACGATTTGACCTTTTAAAACTCTATCCAACTCCTCCATCAATTTTGGGTCTAAACACTTGAAATTTTAGATGTAGGTTACTTGGACTGGATCAAACGTTTTAATTTGATTTGAGCCCAAAATAAATGTTATGGGGTTAAAATTAAAAAAAAAATTGACCTGTGTTCTCTACCAAATTACTCGGCTAATTTTTGATCTAAACATTTGAAATTTTACATAAAGTGTATTCAGACATGAGGCAAGCTTTTTAATAGGTTTTTGGTTGAAAATTTGACTGCCAAGGAGTGAAAGTTCAAAAGATTCAACCTTTGCAGTCTCTAGCAAACTATTCAGACAATATTGGGTCTAAACATTAGAAATTTTAAATAAAGGGTATTCAGACATGCAGCAAGCTTTTTTTTTTTTTTTTTTTTTTTTTTTTTTTTGCGAAAATTTGGCTGCCAAGAAGTCAAAATTGAAAGAGTTGACCTTTGCAAACTCTACCAAACTCCTCTGCCCATTTCGGGTCTAAACACTTGAAATTTTAGGTGTAGGTTACCTGGACATGAGCCAAACTTTTTAATATATATATATATATATATATATATATATATATATATATATATATATATATATATATTATGCGCATCAAGTTATGAACAGTACATAGGGCTCGGAGTTGAATGATGATCAACAAATGTTTTACACTCATTTTTATTGCCATCGAAATCGGTGAAATCCCTTATTTTTCAAACAAATTGATTGTCTGCTCTAGTAAGGGATCTATCGTAGTGCATTTTTTCTTTTGTATTCCTTTCGCCTTGCTTTCAGGCCAGATACAAACATGTATTCTGATCACCTTCTGTGAAGTATTTCTAGAAAAAAAAAAGTTTTGTTTTTATTATGTAAATCTGATGGTTCATTTGTCTAGAAGTTTCCCAAACTTATTTTCAAGAAATGTGTAAATGCACTTTTTTTTTTTTTTTTTTTTTTTACTCCAAACCTAATTTTCTAAGACATGTACGAAATCTCTACTATTATATAAGAGGAACTTTGTCTGGGTGAGTTTGTTCCTTATGGACACGAAAACAGCTGGGTCGATTTAAAAAAAATTTTTTTTTAATGAAATTTCACACAAAGCTACTTTATGTTCTTGGCAGTGTTCTTAGATAGATTTTGTATCGGAATGTCTTCAATAAGTATTGATAATCGAAATAATTTGAAAGAATGAACACGCGATTTTGACCAAAGTTAACACCTTGCACAGCCTAACATCACAAGTGCATTTGAGAAGTTTTATTACCACACAAGATGAAAGGCCAAGCATATAAAATCAACAGCAGGTTTTTGATTTGACAGGGATGCGTTCGAAATGAACGTTTTTGTTTAAAGCACGATTTCACAATGATACTTGACTTTTTCATTTTAACCTTAAATTCAGGCCATTATCGCCACAAAAGTGATATGACAGAGGCATGTTCAAAATTAATGTTTCTGTTTAGAGCACAATTGAAGCGTAATACTTGACGTTTGCATTTTAAAGTTTAATTCAAGCCATTCTATATAAAAATAACTTTGTAAAATCAACAGTAGGTTCTCTACAGTGCCATGTAAACTACAATGTATTGTAAACTGTCACTACAGGGAGGCATCTGAAGCGTCCTTTTGGTGCACTGCGATGGGTCCCCAACTTGAGCAGGCGATAAATTGATTTGATTGAAAAATAGTTGATTTCACTGACAATAATTCCCCATGCTTCCGTTCACTCTTGAAAGACAAAGGATACCCCCTGTAGGGACAGTAGTGCATGTAATTGTGAAGCAAGGGTTGCGCAATCACCAACCACACCTCTCTTGAATCGGCACTGTTTGAGTCCAGTGGCAAGAAGACCAGAATGACTGGAAACAATGCTGAGATAAGCGGAGAGCACATACAGCACCTAAAAGTCCCAAATGGTCATCCATTTAGTACTGACCAGGTTCAATGTTGCTTAACTTCGGTGATCCCGTGGGAACCAGTGTGTCAATGTGATTATGCTGTATACCCCACCCGCCCCCTTACAAAATTCAGAATATGCTTACAACTCAAATGCAGTTAATGGGGAAAGAAATAATATGGGAGTGTGAGAAATTTGTTGATCAGCATTCAATCCCTGGCAACGTCATGTCTTTCTGCTAGTTTTGAATAAACTAGAAAAAGGATACAAAGGAAAGAAATAAAAAATACGGGTCGGCATTTTTCTCTTTTTTAACGCAACCACTCACTACCGTTACTTTCCCATCTCAACAAAGCTTAAAAAGTTTCTTACTGTCACATGTCCATTTTTACTTGGTACTAATTTCTCTTTCTTCCAACCACACGCAGCCAGTTCATTCTCATCTTAACTTTACACCTCCGTCTTTTTCTACGCAGACTTTGTTTCTCCCCACCACGTGGTGTCCTTTTTTTTTTTTTTTTTTTTTTTTCACAATGGCAGCTTGCGTACGCTTGCTAATTTGCATATGTGCATTTTTTTGGCTACTGCTGCTAATGCAATTGCTTCCCATCCATCCTTCTGCTACTGCTGCTTTCATACGCACTCTTATGTGCTGTTATACAGCGGTTCTAAGCAAGATCACGCAAGATGGTTATCAAATTGTGATTGCACAGTCAAAGGGCAACCAGCCATTGATGTGAAAAACGAGTCCGGTTCTTCTTGGTAGTAGTTACCTACTTCCTCATTCGCCCACTGATGCGCTTGCATCAAAGAAGTTTGCAAGAGTTTGAACTGTTTTTCCCCATGAACTGCGTTTGAGTTGTAAGCATAGTCTGAATTTTGTAGGGGGTGGGGGCGGGCTATGAATAAAAGAAAATAGAAAATTATACACAGCCTTTTTCAGCTAAATATTTCTCATGGGAGAAATGCTTAACCAATATTTCCTCGTTTTACTAGTGCTACAAGTTTTCTCTGCTTGCAATTTCCAACATTTTACACACTGTAAAAATATCATGGAAGACATTTTTTTTTATTTTTATTTTTTTAATCATATTTGGCTTAATGTCTGACTGACATGTGTTGGACAGCTTTTAGAAATTGGTTTACAAATTGACCTATCTCTGGCCAGGTCTTAGAATCCATCCTTATCATTTTCATGTTTTCCTCTCTTTTTTTTTTTCTTTGTGAACTAGCACTACTATTTAATGCCCTTCATCTTTTAATTCAAAGACATACTTTCAGCGTGACCATACCATTGCAGTCTCCTATTCTACACAGATATCGTTCAGATTTAATCTTCTGGGTTCATCAGATCTAAGCCAGTCTTTCAGACTCTCGTTACAAATTAATCGTATCATTCTCATATCATTTCTCTCCATGCAAGGTTTCACTCTTATACCTCCTTGTACAATGTACACGTGCATAAAAGATGTTTCCTCTGGCAGGGCTTTACGTTGCGAGTGAAACAGTCGCATTTAAGAGTTATTTATTTATTTATTTATTTTTTCCCCCAAGTGGCGACGAGAAATAATAAAACGCTTATCTTTTGGCGATTGTATTTCTTTCAATGGTAAATCTTCCAAAGCTTATTGCTGAGTAAAAAATATCGTTTCAACCTTCATTAATATTATTATTTTTTTGTTAATAAAACGAGCAAAGTGAAATTATTTAAACAATAAAAGGTTTTATAGAACAATATACTTTTTTTTTTTTTAACGAAGGCTGTTAAAAAAAAACATTAAAAAAAAAGTTTCAACATAAAATTCGGTACATGTTTAGAATTACCCTTATTTAAAAACAACACAGAAAAATCGTTATGATGTACATAGTGTAACCCGGATATAAGATAATGTCAGGTCCTTACATCTCTTATATCAGGGTTACATTGTACATTGGCACAGGCTCTAATTTGGGACCGGAGAACATCTCTTATATTCTGGTCACACTGTATTTGTCACGGATCAGGAATGTTATTTCAAAAATCACATAGGTTTGGCGAGTAACTTTTCTATTTGACTAGTAAACGAAAATATTTAGTTGTCAAGGGTCAACTAAGGATAAATTATCCATAGAGTCCTGTTTGGACATATTTTTTTTAGTTTTTTTTATTTATAACTGAGGATCGATGATTTCAATGACTCTGACATTGTTTTTTGTTGTTTGTTGTTTGTTTGTTTGTTTGTTTTTTGTTGTTTGTTTGTTTTTGTTGTTTGCTTTTTTTTTTTTTCTTAGCTGAGGGTCGATGATTTGAATCATTTGAACTATTATTTTCATCTTGGTGCTTCTGTTTGATGTGTTTTTCTCTGTAACCTTCAATTGAATCTCTTCAAAGTTGGAATCCTTATAACTAAAGTCAAGCTTCTTGAAATTTGGTGTGTTGGTTAGCACACTATGCCTAATATTTGAGTTATTAAAAAAAAAAAAAAATTCGATTTTCTCTGGTCTGTTACGCTTAAGTTTGAAATAGTTTATGAAATATTTAATTTTCGTTTCTCTATTGAATCTCTTTTCATTTTCTTATTCAGAGATTCCAATATTTTTAAAAGAAATTTTTATCAGATGCTATCTTGTATCTCGAAGTTTTGTTAGTTCTTTATGTGCTTCCATTTGAAATAGTTACATGCCAATTTAATGGACGTATTGTAATAATATCCATTCTTCAGGAATGGTAATCCTTCACATTTTATCCAGACAAAAATGTCACCCATGGATTCTGAGTTCTGTGCTTTTTGGCTGAAATCAGATCTTTGTTAAATGAAGGTATTTTTGCCCAAACGTTTGCGAAAACATGCTTTGCGAGAAGTTATCTGACTGAAGAATTTGAGTAACAAGTTACACGTGTGCGTCCCTCAATTCTGGCTCTTTTCGTGTGGACGCAAATATATTCTGCTTCTGGGCATTAGTCGCAATGTAAGCGGAAATTGGAGGATGAATACTGACCATCTTTTTGCTGCTGTCAGGGGCTGTGCCGAGAAGTAGTCACTGTTTAATGTGATAATGGTGAAGAAGGGGATGGCTTTCTGTGATTGCCGTCGAGAGCTTTGTCACCAAAGTTCAGTCATCGTCCTGCTGGGGTCGAAAAAGAGCCTGGAACACAACATGTGAGGGTTTTTATAGGTTGGTTCACTAAAGGAGTAGGGGGTTGGAATTCCTGCTAGTCAATTCACGGGCCTTAAAAGGGACAAGGCAACCAAGGCAACAATCAGTGAGGGGAAGGGGAGTCAAATAAATTCCAATACTAGAACCTTACCTCCTTATTTTTCTGTTGCTATTTTACTGGATTTTATTTCTTTGTCTTCCTCTCTCTCTCATTTTATTCTCCCACTCCGTTTTTTTCCTCTCTGTTCCTCTGTCTTGTATTGCTTTCCTTTTCCCTCTTATAAGAGTTCTCTCTAAAAACGAGGGCGAAAACTTTGAATGATTCATGAAAGTGATATGGGAGTTAGATGATGTTTTTTATTTCATCAGAATTATTTTCTGTACCCCCCCCTCGCTACACACACCCTAGATTTCTCTTAAACAACAGTAATTAGATCATAAATATTCAAAATTGTTTCCTTTTCTCACTGCTCTACACACACACATTGGTGATTGTATTTTTTTTTTCACTAGAAATCTTCCAAAGCTCATTACTGAATGAAAAATATCCTTTCAACCTTCATTATTGTTATTTTTATTATTATTTTTTTTTTTAATAAAACGAGCAAAGTCAAATTATTTAAACAATAAAACGTTTAATAGAACGGTGTACTAATTTTATTTTTAACAAAGACTGTTTAAAAAAAACATCTGAAGAAATTCGAATGTTTATACCTATCAGGATTAAATTCTGTGCAAATTGAAAATTACACTTATATATTAAATGTGTGTGTGTGATGTACCTACTTGTTAAGGAATAGAAATTTCATAGTCCAAAAATCACGTGGGTTTGGCTAATAACTTTTCTATTTGGCTAGTAGAAAATAATATTGGAGTTAAATTTTAGTTATTTAAAAAAAAAGAATTACATTTTCTCTGGTCTGTTACGCTTAAGTTAAGTTTGAAATGGTTTATGAAATACTTAAGATCGTTTCTCTAATATCTTTTCATTCTTTTATTCAGATATTCCGTTATTTTTAAAAGAAATTTTTAACAGATGCATTCTTGTATCTTGAAGTTTTGTTAGTTCCTTACGCACTTCTGTTTGAAGTGGTTATATACGGCTCGGACGCATCGTAATAATATCCATTCTTCAGGAATCGTAACTCTCCATATTTTATCCAGACAAAAATGTCACCCATGCATTCTGAGTTCTCTGCTTTTTGGTCGAAATCAGATCTTTGTTAAATAAAAGGTGAAATTTTGCCCAAACGCCAGAGGCTTGCCTCCTTGTTTTTCTGTTGCTATTTGGTTGGATTTTATTTCTCTTTGTCTTCATCTCTCTCTCTCACCTTATTCCCCTACCCTCATCTCGTTTTTTCATCTCTCTCTCTCTCTCTCTCTCTCCTTCCCTCTCGATGTCTTTTATTGCCTTCCTTTTCCCTCTTATAAGAGTTCTCTCTAATAACTAAAAACGAGGGCTAAAACTTTAAATAATTCATGAAAGTGGTAAAAAGTTAGATGATTTTTATTTCATCAGAATTAATTTCTATACCCCCACCCCGTTCACACACACACACACACACACACACACACACACACACACACACACACACACACACACACACACACACACACACACACACACACACACACACACACACACACACACACACACAAGTAAATTCATCTAAATTTCATCTTTTTTTTTCCATTGCTTCTCGCATCTCTTACACTTGTTTTTTTTATTTTTTATTTTTTTATTAAATAAAAGCTTTCATTATTCCATTTAAGGAAGATGCGTTTCCGAAATAATGTCTTAATGGGCGCCTTGTTTTGTTAATCTAAAACCTGAAATTGTTTTCAGAATAGGAAGTCACTTCATGAATGTCTTTATTGTTTTGTAATTAATTCATTAACGGAGGAAGAAATGCAATATATGCTAACATGATCCTTCATTTATTTATTTATTTATTTTTTGGGGGGGGGGGTATTATGTAGCTTTTACTTTCATGGGGTCTAGACTCGGGGATTTTTATCTGAAAAAGAAAAAATGAAAGCCGCTGTCTGTTTCACTTCTGAAAAATCTTTAATGGTAGACTGGAAAAAGATACTAGACTCTGTGTCCTTAAAGATTTTATTTTCTCCAACGTCTGCTGTGAAAGAAATATTTTTAGTGTTTTACGTATTATTTGAGATGTAACTTTTTTTTTTTTTTAATGCATTTTTTTTGTTAATCTCTGTCAATTTTGAATATTTAAAATGTTTTTGTATTCAAGCTTTCATTTTTTTTAAATAACCACAAACCTCTGAAATCCAATTATCCACTAAAAATGTCATTTTTTTTGTGTGAACAATAACTGCATATCGAATTTTAATAATTTTTTATTTACTACTTGTTTACCTTTATTCTTCATTATCTTAGATATAGTCATCCACATACAGTACTGTTTTGCTGTTTCACAGCTCATCAGTGTGGCTAGACAAGCACACAAGCAACTACAAGCCAAGATCGAAACCCAATCGCCTAAACGACAGTCGGAGCTTCCAACCGTTGCGCTATATGGCTGCTGCTATGCAGGCAGTGAATTAATGTTTTGATATTGTCCAAATACCTAAATTCAATTTGTTTACACAAAGAGCATCGCTTAATACGCTAATGGTAATTTGTATATCATTTCCCAATATGCTCAACCTAAGATAGGGAGCATTTTATATATATACTGGAGTTCCAAAAAATCTTGGGCACATTTTGACATTGAATATCTTGATAATAATTTAGGATATAAAAACGCATCTGGTATATTCAGAAAGCTTGTAATCTCAGGCTTTTCATGGAATGTTCAAAGATGTTTAATATGAACACCATTGGTTCCATGACACATTACATTGATAGTCCAATTCTTGCCAAATGCATCCCAGCATTGCATTGTCAATAGCTGCAACAGCTTCTGAGGGGCACCCTGTTCTCTTAGCTGGGCATAAGCATCCATCCGCCGTGAATTTACCATGCCATCTCACTATGGACTTCCTTTCTGGTGACTGTTTTCCAAACCTTTTGTGAAATGCACATTGAGCAAGTGTCTAGGAGTCAGTTTTTGCAAATTCAAGCGCACAAAACGTCTTTTTCTAGTTGAGTGAACGCCATTACTGGATCTGAAAAGAAATGAAAAATCAATCACAAAATTACAAAAAAAACTTAATGCATTTAACTTTAAAATGGCACCACTTTCATTTTACTAGCATTCATAGGTAAGTAGATATTAGGACTTGAAATGTGTCCAAGACTCTTGGAACACCCTCTGTGTGTGTGTGTGTGTGTGTGTGTGTGTGTGTGTGTGTGTAAAATCCTTTACCCTTATTTTTCATCATTTTAAATTATCTTTCAAGGTTCTTTAATATTCACTTTTCCTGCACTTTCATCGCATACAAGGCTGGTATTACTTCCACCTTGCATTTGGCTGTATCCCTTTTTTCCCCAACAATGTCCAGCGATTGATGTCACCAGATTTGCCTGCTCTGGGTCTCGTTTGGTTACTGGGACTGGGCTGTTTCTTCGACGAGAATCCTGGTTGATGAGAGGATCTGATCGGACAGGTTGCTACTCTCCTTGCTTTCAATAGAGTGTATAGTCCATTCAGCCCTGTCTCCCAAGTTGGTGTCACTGGAAAGTAGAGGTTAGTTGGTGGACATAGCCAACACCTATCCTCAATGACTATTCTATTCGTTTCCAGTGCCACTTCTCTGGCTGTGCAACTCGTATCCACCCAGACTGTAATTTCTTTACCATCCAACCACCAGTCTTCTTCAGTGGAATCAGTTTCTCATACTTTGCTTCCAATTTCCAGTCTCTACCAATATGTGACAAAGAAATGCGTTTTTGATTGTTATCTCAGCTCTTTGTTACTGCAGTTGCTAGGCGTTTGATAAATGCAACTGCCACCCGGAACCATCTACTTACGGGAAGTGACAGTTTCCCACAGAGAGAAAATACACACCGACGGGTCAATTCATCAGGGATTTCCAGAATTGGTACTTCCTTGTTTCCATCAAAGAGCGCCATCTTTTTCTCAGACTTGCAAGCCAACAACTCTGTCTCAGTCTGTCGTATCGGATCCTTGGAAACCAAACCATAGTCTAAAAAATGTTGTTGCACACGCGACACAGGAACTACACTTTCATTAATGAAACTATCAACATATGCTGATGTGGCGCTTTTGATTACTCGGTCTTGAGATACGATAGCATCTATAACAGACTTCATAATAAATGGTGCCACATTCAGCCCAAATCCCAACCGTGTAAGACAGAAGTGCTGGACCCTGTTATTTAATTCACTGGAAGAGTGACCGTTTGTCCATTTCCACGATGCAGTCCATTTTTTTTTAATGCGATCATAAGTCACGCTAAAGTCTGGCTCGTCAATTGAGATGGCAGCGCATCTGTTTAGGCCCCCAAAACATGCTTCGTCTGATTCCGTGAAATAAAGTATCTCGATCGTCAAATACAAAAGCGATGTCGCCATTTTAGCTTTTTTTTTTATTTTTTTATTTTTTATAAGCGAATGAACACAACACAAACGCTAGTCAGGTAAGCTATGATTTCCCCTACATTTTCTTATCCAAGGAAACTCATAGCATTGACCTGTATTTTGGGTGATTCCCCCCCCCCCAAACAAATTCGACCAGCCAAAGGAATTATGTTAATTGTTTTCTTAATAAAAGTGGCAGTGGAACTCGTCAAATTGTCAAAACTCTGACGTTTTTGGAGACCTTTTTCTAAAGATTTTCGCATATTTCGTTCAACATAATGTGCATTTTGATGGTCGATTAGATCTTTGGCCATCATTCTCAAAATTCAAACAATCTCCCACTTCATGTAAATATCCTTGAGCAACCAGAAAGCAGCAAAATTCCACCACCTTCACTTTAATGATATTCAGATTCCAGAAAAAACTTCCTACTCTCATAGTTTCTTTCCACTGACTGCTTACCTTTTTGCATTCGGAATTCCCCCCCCCCCAGCTCCCTGACTATATCAACACGCAGAAATTTAAGTGTAATGTGAACAAACATCTTACTTCACAACTTACCCACTTCTAGTCATTAATCACATTGGCCTTTTACATCTAAGTGACAATGCGACTTTTTAAAGAAATTTTTTTTTTTTTTTTTTTTTTAAATCTTATTTTTTAATTTTATTTTTGAGAAGGGATGGGCAAGTAAAATTAAAAATAAATAAATTAAAAAAAAAAAGATCCAAGTGTAAGCTAAATACAAATGTGCAAAATGTGTGTAAAAGTTAGCAAAAAATCTCAAACGCCCACACACTCGCTTACACATTGTGCCCTTATTTTATGTTGGATAATTTTCCATTGGTATTTTTCTTTCTTTCTTTATATTACCGGTGGATCACATATTGTCTTGTAAGACTACGTTGTATCTGTCAAAGTACTTGTTCAAATATGCCCTCCACCCCCACCACTTAAATCTTCTGCCCTGTTTATCTCCCCCTTCCCTTCCACCTCCCCTACTTTCTGACCTCTCTCCTGTTGCTGACCCTTCAGTCTGTAAATACAGGTCTTCTGAAGACTCTTATTAATGGGGATAGCTGTCATCTTGTGTATCGTTGTTCCCTGAAAAATCTGTTTGCGGTAACAAAAAAAAAAAAATTTTTTTTTTTTGAAAAATTCTATTGTTGACTAAAAATCTAGACTCTATTTGAAGCAGCGTTTGGTTTTAACACCTTTCCTTCCATGTTTTCTTGTTATGCAAACACGAATGTGTCTCACAGTAATTTGTTAAATATCATTCTTTTTTATTTTATTTTATTTTATTTTTTTTTTTTCTTACGTTGACTCTTGGGTCAGCCTGAGTTAATTCGTTTCCTGTTTGGTAGATACATTTTAAGAATTTACTTGTATTGTTAGGAAAATAATAGGATATTGGTTTTTCAGAGGCATGATGGATGAATTCTTCTTATCAAGAAATGCCTGTAAAGAGTAAAGACACTTTTCTACTTATAGAACGGGATCAAAGTATAGTATATGCGTGTTTAACCGGTTTCCTTCAAAGGAGGAAGTTCTGTGTGAGTATGAAATTCACAAGCTGTCTCCAGTCGCACGCATATCTCCGTTAGTGGAGATAACAACATTAGGTTTTTGCGACTCTTGCAGGAAGGTGTCGACGTCCTCCTACATACAGCACCTGGACTTTCCAAATTGGTCACCCATCTGGTACTGACCAGGCTCAACGTTGCTTTACTTTGGTGATCTAAAGAGAACCGGTGTGTCAAAAAGTAAAGTGTAGGGTGTGTGTGTATATATATATATATATATATATATATATATATATATATATATATATATATATATATTTGATTTGAGAATCTCGAGTATGACGCCCCTGTGGGTTTGTGGTATTATGGTAAATGAAAACTCCAGCCAGGATTAGCATAAACCAAACAAAGTTGATTGGCCTTTTGCCTAATTTTGTTTTTGTGAATTTTTTGTTTGCCAAATAAAATATATAAATCAAAGTATAATATCTGTTTAAAATGAAAAAAAAAAAAAAAAAAAAAAAAAAACTTTTTGGCAAATAAATAATTCAAAGTATATCTGTTCAAAATAAACTGGAAAATAGTGGGTAGTCTGTTGTTTAGAAAGGCTTGGGAAGAGTTACTAATCAAATGTTTTTGTTTTTTTCCTCGCCAATGAAATAATTTTATATAGATGTATTTATTTTCAGTAATTTTTTTTTCTTTTTAGATAATTCGATATTGTTGGTTTTGAGGAGCATGATGACTAAATTATTTTTATCAAGAAATGTCTAAATACCATTCTCTACCTTAGAACAGTGATCAAAGTGTAATTTCAATGAAATCTCTTACATAAAAGTCACTTTGTGTGTGTGTGTGTGTGTGTACATGTGCGAGTTTCTTCATCATAGACTCAACCGTTTCGGAACCTCTCTTGCAAATTTCAACCAATAATGCTAATTTTCCCACGCTTTTGAATGGTCTTGTGCCAAATTTGTTGACATAATTTTTTTATATTTCGGCAAATAAATATTTTAAAGTGTATCTGTACCAGGGATTAGTGAGGGGCATCACTTGAGATCTGCTTATTGAACGCCTTGAAGTCATCAAAGGAGGCGATCAGTTCTGAATGGAGTCGAATGCAACGCGTGGAATATCTCCTTTCTCTATGACAGTGATTGAGCTGGAATGTGTTACAGTTCATGTCTTTTTACAAATGTTACAAACAAAATGTTTTGGTTACGAGGTGATATCCTTCATTGATCCCAAACACCCTTTACAGATTATGTAATTGATATGGTGTTGATTCACCAGGGAGTGACAAATGGTGTTTCATGTAATGTTGGTTGTAGTCAGAATAGTAGTGTGGATGTGGGGATTTTGAGGTTTGAATGTTTTTAAATCAGAATCTGATTGAATTCTTTAAGCATCAGCTTATGGTAAAAATCAGATGTGATAGATTATATTCCACAGAAATTGACAAAAGGTGGATGTAAATTGCAAAGTTGTGTGTACAAAAAGTAAAGTCTGTTTTCTATCTGAGCAGAGCACACGTTTCCTGGTCCTGTCAAACCCCAGCCGGCATAATTACTACTCTTAGATAGTAGAATGAATTCTATCCCCATTTTTAATTTTTGGTGGAAGAGCTTCTCCAAGATGACCACTCCCCATTTTATTTTTACTTTGACCTAGACATCCTCATCTTGGAAGGACACTATTCCCAAACTTTATGCCTACTTTATTTCCTTCCACTGAAGTCCATCTTCCATCTAGAGATTAGCATGATTGTTTTTGGTCTTCAACTAAGTAGACAATGGTGAGCCGTCTATTCTTTAGGAAGGGTTGAGAGGGTCTTACTAAACGGTATTTGGTTTTTCTTCTACTTTTTCTTTACACGGTGGTCACCACTTATCAAGGTCCGGAAGCCACTCAGGGATAAGGGTTATTGCAAGTACAGTACGTTAGTGTGGAGATTTAATGAAGTGTTTACTTAAGAGGGTGGTTCATTAGGAATTTGTTAACATTGGACTTGAAGACATCCAAGTTGTAGTCAGGTGGGAAGCAGGCAGACGGAACAGTTTCACAGGCGTGCAGTTCTAAGAAAGAAGCTTTCTACTCCCCACTTTCAATTTTTTTTTTTTTGGTTTCTTTTTTGTGCGTTTG
The DNA here is from genome assembly GCF_053919585.1 of Euprymna scolopes. Taxonomy (NCBI): domain Eukaryota; kingdom Metazoa; phylum Mollusca; class Cephalopoda; order Sepiida; family Sepiolidae; genus Euprymna; species Euprymna scolopes. The sequence continues at coordinate 58,610,711 of NC_136520.1, read as the reverse complement.
TTACAGAGAAACATCAAGAGTTAAAGCATACTATTTTTCATAAAAAATAGACTTTTTTGCAAGTTTTTTTTAAAACTGGTTTATCATATCTATATAATTATAAAATTATGTGGACCTTTCTTGCTTGCATCTTGTCCTCAACATGTGGGCGATTCTATTTAAAAAAAAAAAAAAAGTATGATAAGTTAATATATATATATATAATGTGCGCGCGTGTGTGTGTGTGTGCATGGCTCAGAGACTAAGGAATGAGGATAAAGAGTTGTATGTGTTGGTTTTGATTCTAGCTGATGGCACCCAAGTCATATATATATATTTTTAGTTTTGATCTCACTACTATATATTAGGTTCAATATAATTGATAGAGAATTGTCTCTATAATATACATAATCTGCATGAATTATACTTATCTTATTTAAGTGTATCTTGTGACTGGGCAGCGCCAGGTGGGTTGCTAGTTTAATACAAAACTGTCTGAAATTAAAATGTTTACAAAATACCAATTTGCTATCTAAAAATCTTAAATGCTATAAAATGGCTTGCGTAAATATGTAAACTCTGCTGATATATAGTAGAACCTCAAGATACGGGATCAAAAATTAGTAACGAAATACAGTACATAATATATATACATATATAATCAAATAATACCGTAAGGCGAGACAAATACGGTAACCAGGGAATAGAAAACATTGTATTCCACATAACCTGAAAAAACTCTATGCTATGGCCACCGTATCCTGGGGTTTTACTGTGTGTGTGTATATATATATATATATATATATATATATATATATATATATAGCATAGCATAATCGCATTAACACACCGGTTCTCGTCAGATCACCAAAGTTAAGCAACGTTGAGCCTGATTAGTACTAGATGGGTGACCATTTGGGAATTCTAGGCGCTGTATGTGTTTTTCGCTTATCTCGGCATTTGTTTCTAATCGTCCTGTACTTCACGTGCCACTGGTATTTAACAATGTCGTCTCAGTAAAGGTGTGGTTGGAGATTGCGCACCTCCTGCCACAAAAATTTCATGCGCAAGCAACCCTTCGTGGGTATCCATAGTCTAAGATTGAAGGAGCCTGAATATATATATATATATATATATATATATATATGTGTTTGTGTGTGTATATGTGATCTATATCAGTCAGGTAGGATAGGCAGCCACTTTGTAGTATGTCAATTCGGTCATACTTGACCAAGAATAACAATCGTATGTCAACTGTTAAGGTATTTGAAGCATTTTTACATCACTGTCAAGTTTTGGGTAGTGAAGGTAAGATCGTAAAATATATTGTCTGTGACTATAAATGAAATGTGGGAAAAAAATTCTACATTTTTTCTTTCTTTCTTTTTTTTTTTTTTTTTTTGTTGTTAAATATCTTGTCTCATTTCCGAATTCTTTATCGCCCTTGCAGTTTTTCTTTCTTTTTAATGCTTATTTATTTTTTTCAAACCAAATTATTTCATGCAAGACAAAGGCTTTTCTATCCTTTAATATGCCCTTGCTAGATAAAGGTGTATTCCATATACCAGCACTGTCAGTCAAGCTCCACCTCATCTCATCATCGCAATATAGCATCTCTGTGATTTTTATTCCCCCACTCTGACATCCGTTCATTTGTTCACACTTTTCTCAATAACCACACTTTGGATTTTTTAAAGTTTTGCACAAACATTAGTCATGGCGAAAGTAAATTTTTCATTCATGGAGGAGGACCCCGCATGCTCAGCTTGTTTTACAAGCACTTCCACAGAATGTGCTCCGTCAAGCTTACTGCACTTGTACCTCCCAATCAACTCCTTCAACGTAAATACCCCTGACTAATCAAATTGTAGCGAAATCCCACCCCTTCACTAGAGGTTTCCAAATGCCAGAAAACCTTTTACTCGAATAACTTCTTTCCTTGGACTACTTCCTTTGGGAATCCCCTCCATGTTTCTCCGTCTGTATGAACCTCCAGAAATTTTAAATGTAATATGAACAAACATCTTGCTGCACAACTCCCCACATAGGATACTCCCTATAAATCTTGCTTCTAATCGCAGTAGCCCTTGTGTCTTTGTGGCAATATGCCATGTTTGGGTTGAATAGGGGTCAAAAGAAACCAAATAAAACAAAACTGGCTTATTTTCTAAATGATCCAATTTTGGCCTTCAGCTATAAAGACTTCAAATATTGGTAAATTTTCTAGTTTGTTATTGATATTGGGCATTACTTCAAAATGCATTAGTTCTGGAAATGAGTTACGTTAGAAAAAAAAAATTCCATTTAAATTTATATAATTAGCCATGTTATTTCTCAAGATTTTTTAGATTAGGATTAATAATCTCTGTTTGGACTACTGTTCTTATTTTGGATGTTATTCTCACAACGTCCCATCAATGTAACCTCTGACCTTGTTCAAATGAATCTTGTCAAACTCTGAAATGCTTATGGAATTTTGAACAGGATCTTTTACTTAACCCACAGCTGTAGACTGCTCTTATTCCGTCAGCCATGACCAAGTAGAAGCTTTAAGTAAATCTTACTTGTATTCTTACTATTTTCTGTTGCTTAACTTCGGTGATCTTGTGAGAATAAGTATGTTAATGAGATTGAGTTTGACTAGTACCAGATGCGTGACCATTTGGGAATGCTAGACGCTGTATCTACTCTCTGCTTATCTCTGCATTGTTTCCAATCGTCTGAACAGACTTTTTTTTTTGTCCCCCTCCCCCCTGTACAGTGGATTGAACATTCAACCATTCAGAAGATTATTACTTATAACTGATTTTTTTTAATATTAGGGGATCATTGCTTATGTAGGCACAAGGACCACTCAAGGATAAGGGTTAATGAATGTCAGGTAGATTGTGAGACAACACCTTCATGAACAGTAATGGCGGAACTTGGGTAGGGTTTGATTATGTAAGAGGACGGCTCAACAAGAACTTATTTACATTCAATTTGAAAACTACCATGTTATAGTCAGCTGGGAAACAGCTGCACGGTATTGTGTTCCACAGAAAAGAAACTTTACTCATGGAATTTTTGTGGAGTTTTAGGCACTCATGAAGAGTAAAAGAAATTGTTGACAGTTGTTGTAGCCAGACAAGTATTTGTTGCAAATGTTTCACAGGTGGGTGGGGGTGGGTGAGGGACCATGGATTGAAGCAGAGTAGATTATTAGCACTTTATTGCAGCATGGGTTCACATGATGGGCAGTAGTTCAAATCATACAAATTATCTATCCATACAAATTATCCTCATGTTTAAAATTTCTAAAGCAAAACTTATATTTTTAAAATCTTCTGAGATAAGGATTCGTGGCGATCAACAATATAACAAATTAATAGACACAATACAGCAAGGCTTCCCAAAAACACGTAATCTCACTGCGCCCGAAATCCGTGAGTATTGGGAGGTGAGGCACCGCCTTAGCACTGACAATGGTCTAGTATTGTTGGATCGAAGGATTGTCATCCCCAAAACACAACGAAAAAAGGTCCTACACTGCCTGCATTCTGCACACCAAGGAGTAGTCGGCATGAAAGCACGTGCCAACGAATCGGTGTACTGGCCAGGGATGGATGCATCAATCCGCAGTATTAGGGCGAATTGCATGGTATGCTCAACCATCGCACCTAGTCAACCAAGGGAGCCTATCATTCTAACACGATCCCCAGAGTGGCCATTCCAACAAATCGTCATGGATATTTTTTATATTGGAGATCACACATACCTTGCCTGCGCAGATAGGCTAACTGGTTGGCTAATTTTATACCGCCTAGAATCAGGTCACACTACTACAACCAAATTGATGTCCATATGCCGACAACTGTTCCAAACATATGGTACCCCAGAAGAACTCAGCACCGATGGCAGCCCACCTTTCACTTCCAGCACGTTCCAAGAATTTCTGAAAACATGGTGTGTTAGGCACAGATTATCTTCTGTTGCGTATCCACAATCCAATGGCAGGGCAGAGCTCGCAGTAAAAACTGCAAAGAGGATTGTGAAAGGAAACACAGGCCCCCACGGTTCCTTGGACAATGACAGTGTTGCCCGGGCCATCTTGCAGTATCGGAATACCCCAATCCAAAGCATTGGCCTATCACCGGCCCAATTATTACTTCACCGTCGACTACGTGACTCCATCCCATCACACCCAATCCTCTACAAGCCTCATCCTGAATGGGTGTCAGCGGCACAACATCGCGAGGAAATGCTCCACCACCGCAATGCAAAAATAGTAGAAAGATACAATAAATATACCCACAACCTTCCACCATTACAAGCTGGTGACACTGTAGCCATCCAAAATCCAGTCAATCGCAGATGGAACACAACGGGCAAAATCATCAGTTCCCTACCAGATCGACAATACCGAATCAGGGTTAACGGATCCGGAAGGATCACACTTAGGAACCGCCGTTTCCTCAGAAAATGCGAACTTAAGCCTGCACCAACCCCAATACCAAGTGCAGCACTAGGTCCAACAATTCCTTCAAGCGATACTACATTCTTGCATATCCCACTATCTCCCTGTAATAGCACATACACAGCAACCAAACCCCAACAACAAACCACACATATATCCCCACGCTTTCGATCAAGGATTCCCCGAGCTCTTTCTAGGTTACTACCACACAACAAACTAGGCCTAAAAGAGAGATACACCTCTCACACAACTCAGCCTACTCGTGGGGGGGGGAAGAGGGGAGATGTAGAATAATCAAAAGAACTGTGTTAGTCAATAAAACACAACAACAACAATAATAATAGCAGCAACACTTACCAAGGGTTCAGCTCATGCACAAGACAGACATCAGATTGAGCTGGACTGAGGGCTTGTATTTATGTACAAGCATATCCAATCAGGTGATTCAGCCAATCACAATCCAAGGAATAGACTGGCCCATGTGTGCACAATGGAATCTCCCATTGTGCCATAAATAGTTCTCCTCTTTCATGAGAAGTAACTTGAACGCTGACCGAAAGTCCACTACACAATCCAACAATAATGTGTTCTTTCTTTTTTTTATACTGTTAGCCTCATTTGCATAGTTGTTGTTTCACCACATTTCGACCAACTATTCCTCTGGTCTTCTTCAAATGGTTAACCATGATGGGATAGAAATGCGCAGTCTTATAACTGTGTCTGTAGTAATTACTGCCTTCCATAGTTGTTATCTCTTCACGTTTTAGCCAACTAATTCTCTGGCCTGCTTTGGGTAGGATTGAAACTTCTATCTTCGGATAATGCTTACCTAGAACCGTAGAGACTCAACGCCGCTATCCACTGTGCTGCGGTGCTTCTTCAGGGTAGCCACCTGAAGAAGGCCAAAGGAATAGTTGGTCGAAACTTGGTAAAACAACAACTATAAAGATGAGGATAACAGTCCACCAAAAAAAAAAAAAAATCAATACACAAAATTTATTTTGTATTAAAATTATGATTTGTCATTTTCTTTTGAGTAAAAACTAATATTTGTTTTAAAACATTAATAAATTAGTATTGAATTATTATTACTAATGTCTTGCGTGTTGGTTTCACAATATTTCAGCCAATATAACGTTCAAGTACATTTTATCAAACTCTTGATTTATACGGAATTTCGAACTGAACTCATTATTTAATGTATTGTGTAGATTGTTTTCGTTCTATCAGTCATGATCGGGTAGAAGTGCTAATTATTGTAATATTTTTTGCATACTGAAAGGGTAGTTATTAGCTGCTTTCCAACCACATGAAGATGTGACACAAGGTCATAAGGTGGAGGAGTTAAGCCAGTGCCTCTAAAGGAGCACTCAGGCCTAAAAAAAATTGTCTTGTCGGTTTGGGCACCTCGAGCAGTAGCAATGAACTTGTGGTTAGGCCTGGAAAGGTGGACCTCCTAGGTACTATTCAGCCGGTATATCTCAGCCTTCCAGGTAATGGGCCATGTAACTGTTAAGCTGATTATCAAAAATGAATCCTCAACTGGTATTTCTACCTAAGTCTCCTGCAACCAAATACTAAAATACTTATGACCACAAAGATTTGATTGATTCTACTTATGATCGTGGGTGATAAAAACGAATCAATCGAATGTCAGAATTGCTTCATAAAATATAATGGATCTCTTTGAATTCTTAAATGATTTCTGTCTTGACCACATAAAAAACCACTACACTTCGCTGATCCTGACTGGTTAATTCTTTACCTAGAAAAGCTTCTGACTCTGATTTTTGCTAACATTTATTTATTTTATTTTTTTTTTTGCATGGGACAATTGCATTTATCTATTTAAAGAATGGTTCTACACTCAAGAATTCTAATATTAATTTTAGTTATCACCTTTTAGTAAGGATTGAACCTTTAATTATGACAAAATTGCCACTTAAAGGAATTTGATTAACAATCAATTTTATTATTTATTGAGTCGATCCTGGGATAAATTTTACATTTTTTTTTTTTTTTTTTAGATTTCTTGCTATTCACCAATTTTTTTTTTTTTCTTTTTTGTCTATACAGTACAACCCTGGGATATGGCATTAATCCGTTCCAGGGCTGGAATTGTAAGGTGAGACTTCTGTATGGCAGGTCCTAAGCAAAATTTTGTAAAGCACATATTAAAAATTAGTAACAAAATATTGCACAGAAAATATAATACACATGTATATAATCAAATAACATAAATAACACAGTAAGGCGGGGCAAATCGGAAAAACATCATAATCTGCATCATAACCTGAAAAAACTGTATATTACATTGTATATAAGCCCAAACAAGGCACAGTATGGCTTTGACGTAAGGAGTTATTTGGGAACATATCTATACTATGTAGGGAGTTGAGCAACAAGATGTCTGTTCACATTACATTCAAATTTCTGCATGTAAACCTCACAAGGCAACTTCATATAAAGGTTGACATAGGATTAGCAATGTGTAAGTTGACAGTACTCTCAGCCTTTCATATTGAAAGTCATAAACTTTGTCTTATCCGCATTTATGTGGAGACCAATGTCATTTGCAGACTTTTCTAGCTTACGTAATAGTGTTTGCACATCAGTGTTTTATGACTTTCCATGTGAAAGGAGAGATCAGGGCTTTGGTTGGATCAACACTGAAAGAAGTCGCTGAGTTTATATATCTGGGCAGCAACGTAGTTTCCACAGAGAGATATTGGAATTCGCATCTCAAAAGCATGGACCGCATTGGATGGGCTACATTCAGTATGGACTTCGGGACTGGCTGACAAACTGAAAAGGCAGTTCTTCAGGGCAGTGGTAGAGTTGTTAGAGAATGGATAGAGAGAGAGAGTGTGAATTATAGTGTAGACACATTGACCGGAAGTCAAGATCAGCTGATTGGATTGCGTATGAGTCATGTGATCAGGTTAGCTGAATCGAGGAGATTTGGTTGGGACTTGGAAGAGAGATTGAGTGTTTAATTATCTTACCAGAGTTAATGTCGTTGTGTGTGTGATCGTCTAGTAGTCTTTCTATTACATATGTTCATATGCTGTTAAGTGTGAATATGTGTGTGATATGTCATGCATTTTCAGACATACCTTCTGCCATTTCGTTGGTCCATCTGGAACATCTCGTCTGGGAGGGAGACTTGATACCTGTTTTTGGGGACGAAGATTAATTTCACTCCAAGACAAGAAATTGGTTCTATAGTTATTTATTCACCTTCCAGATCGTTCGCAGAAGATTGGAAAGTGAATTTGGCCTGTGTTGTTTCTTCTTCTGGGTCTTATTTCTACCACGTCAGCGTTTGTCCCCCCCCCCAGCGAAGCGGAGGAGACAACGGCAAAGCCGTCCGCTCTCTTCCAAGTCCCAACCAAATCTCTTCGATTCAGCTAACCTGATTACATGACTTACACGCAATCCAATCAGCTGATCTTGATTTCCAGTCAATGTGTCTACACTATAATTCACACTCTCTCTCTCTCCATTCTCTAACAGTCTGTCTTTGTTTATGGTGCTACAACCTGGACACTCACCAAAAGATTGGAAAGAAAACTAGACGGCACATACACCCGTATGCTAAGAACAATATTAAATATATCTTGGCAAAATCATCCCACGAAGCAGCAACTTTATGGCAACCTACCTGCCATATCTAATACCATCAGAGAAAGACGTCTACGATTTGCCGGTCAATGTCTGAGGAGCAAGCATTAATTAGTGAGTTATGTACTGCTGTGGACTCCACGACATGGACACACAAGCAGAGGACGACCTAGATCCACGTACATCTAACAAATAGCACACGACGCCAACTGTGAAGATC
>NC_136520.1:58437432-58597432 GCF_053919585.1 Euprymna scolopes | reverse complement strand
GTTTCCTTTTAAATGATATTAAAAGTTTGTGACAAGCGTACACAGTATGTAAGGATATAGATTTTTTTTCTATAAAATATTCTCAAAGAAAATTTCTTTGGCGCTATATATACGCGTGTTTGTATGTGAATGTATGTATACTGTGTATATGTATGTATGCATATAAAAATATGTATGTCAGGTCATGTCATATGTTACTGGTACCATGTAACCCAGTGCTACCTGCCTCATGGTCGGGTCACCGGCGACTAAACTGGTTCCCCCACCAAACTTGTTTGGTAAGGAGGGTGGCTAGTCTCCCTGAAGGATTAAAAACAAGACCTTTCAAAGGGCGAATGAACACTTTTTCGGGGTCAACAGCCAACTAGCACCATGTGTGTTTGTGTGTATATATATGTATGTGTTGGGGTGGAGAGGGCTCTCGTAAGCTGTGATGAAGACAACTTTTCTAGGAGAAGCAAATCTCTGATTTAAAAAAAAATAAAGCGGGAGACCAGTACCCGCATTAAGCTGGTCTGCAGTTTAATTTGTTGCTGGCTATCTTGCTCTTGCTTGTTGCTGGATCTCAACATTTTGAACCGAGAGAGAGACTTAGCTGTCGTACAAAGCTAGGACTCTTTAACATCATCTGTGTATAGATACTCCTTCAGGCATTTGTCTATTAAAATGGTCCCGTGGCGATGGAAGTCATTTTTGGGCTCATGGACTTTTAAGTGTCTGAGGGAGTGGCACTCGTCTGACAAGACATTGCAATCCTCATATAAAAAGATAACAAAAAGAATTTATTTTGCTTCTGAAATTGTCCAATCCACCCATACAGCGCATTTATTTTTCTTTTTTGCTTAGGTTTTTGATTTTTCTGTTTGATTATATACTTTATTGGTGTTAATCGAAGATACTTCTAATGATCGGTGATACTGTGTGATGTCTTGATTCGGTTCTGTTTCTATTTTGAGAAGTTACTTAAATAGGCGTGATATGGAAATTAAACTATGGATTTGGTGTATTTTTTTAATGGAACTTAAGCTTTGTACACATTGTTGTTTGTTTTCTAGGTACTTAAAAATTGTTCCTGAAGAGCTATGATGTGTTTAGAAAAAATATTTCTATTATATAACTTGAAATAAACATTGTTTTGTAATAACTGTAAACAATCTTAATATCTTTATTATGTACACTCTTTATTTGGAACATTAACTCCCTCATATATATATATATATATATATAACTCAAATGACCTTGTAACACTGGATGTAACCCACTTTCCTGTTTACAACATCCGGTTGCACACGCGCGCATGACCCGTGCACTGAAATATTAACGTTATTATTTCGAAATTATTATTTAACATGGGAAGAGTGGGGTTTAAAATAATTTAAACGTAATACAGAAATGAACGATGTAAAAAAAAAAAAAAAAAAAAAAAAAAAAAAAAAACAGACAGTATTAACAATTGTTTATTTGGATAATTTAAACGCGAAAAAACAAACAAAAGAACAATTGGGACGCTGAAATATTAACGTTATTTCGAAATTATTATTTAACATGGGAAGAGTGGGTTTAAAATAACTTAAACGTAATACAGAAATAAACGATGTAAAAAAAAAAAAAAAGCAGATATATCAAAATTTTAATTTAACTATAATAACTATTATGGTATCTGTTCAGTGCACATTTACCTATAAGTATGGTCAACCACTTATAATTCAGTAACTGTAAATTTTTTTTTTTCAAAAATAATCGATTATAATAAACAGAACGATCCATAGAAATCTATCTATATATTTTTTTTTTTTTTTTCATTTTAATATACTTTCATAGAAATGTTTCTGGTATGTAAAAAAAAAACTATTTTCTTTGTCACAAGTGTCACGCTCATACATGAATTCCATAGCTAATGACATACTGACCCAACGGGTCACGGGTAGTCTAGTATATATATATATATATATATATATATATATATGTATATATATATATAGGGCAGTTAAATGATGCAAGTTAACATTGAAAAATAAAATGTTCAAAAGCTCCTGCTTCTTTGACTGTACTAACATGCAGAAATTTACATGTAATGCAAACACATTTCGCTGCTCAACTCCTTACATAGTCCCATTAAACATGGTCCTATGGTGGAAATATGCTTTGTTTGGGCTGAATGCAAGTAAAAAAAAAAAAATACTGAATACTACGATTCATTTTCCCATAGGCGTTCAATTTATACAGAATCCTCTTCACGATACCCTCCCTTTTTTTTCTTAGTCTCAAAACCATGATTCTTTCTCTCCCCTCCTCCACACAAGTGGATGACTACATACAAAGCCAAATACCCTTGCTTGAAATCAACACTGTAGCCAAAGACTGTAAAGAAAATTGATCTCCATTCAGCATTGCATGGCTAAACTTACATTTCGTTCAGCTTTGTTAATTAAAAGTAGAAACTATTTGAACAAGTGTTTAAGTTAGTATTTCTATTTTTTTAGAGAAGGGCCGGATTTGTTAATGAAATTCTTTCATGTAATAACTATACTTAAATCTTTTCAGATACTAGAAGTATCTATCTGATATTGCTCAGGTGGTACTTAAACCATTTCAGTTAACTGTTATCTGTTTAGCCAATTTTTAAGCTTATACAGAAAAGGAAATAAATTTTAAATTGTAAGGGAGATGACTATTTCATATTCTTTAATTAAAACGAGTTATTCCCCTTATTGATTTTATTTTTCCATCATAATTGAAAAATGTTTCCATATTACCAGTTGTTTGAGCAGAACTATATATATATATACTGTACTTTGGGATAATTGCGCCAACTAAAAGTGCTCTTTATGTGCGTGATTGCCAAAAAGAGCATTTTTAGCTAGTTGGCGTAATTACCATAAAGTACAGTGTATATATATATATATATATATTAGTTTTGGAAGTTTTTAACCTTTAAAACTATGCAAAAAAAAAAAAAAAAAATTATCATTCGTTAGAAAACTATTTAGTCAGTAAGTTATTTAATCACCTGCAATCACTGCATCAACTTGCTCTCTCGAATTCACTATAGTACCAGTAATAATTTATTTTTTAAGGGATCATCAGTTGTTTACCATGAAACACTGTTTTGAGGATTTTATATATATATATATATATATATATATATATATATATATATATATATATATAGTCTTTAATGGATAAACCTACCCAGACTATATATATATATAGTCTGGGTAGGTTTATCCATTTTAAGACTTTCAAATTATCCGGCTACAGAAAAACCACAGATAACATCAAGTGGACTTGACTTAAAATTCTTCCATTAAACATCATGACGAAGAATAATAGGAAATATATATATATATATATATATATATATATATATATATATATATATATACACACACAGATTGAAAAAGGAGTATATATCTCAGAAATATATCTCTTTAAAAGTAAACATTCGTTTATTTTATAAAGGTTAAAAAAAATTTGCGTTATTTGGCTTTAAAGTGTTAAATGTAACACGTCTCTTATTTGATTTTCATATATATATATATATATATAGAATAAATGACAAAGTTATATTCCAAAATTCATGATGTTGACCATCTTATTATTCCTTTAATTCAGTTGACATTTACAATTCTTGACAGTATCTGTTTCGTAGCGCAAAATCAATGATTTAATTATATCAATCAGTGAATCTATTATTCCTTTAACTCATCAGAAGAAATAGCGACAATCAATGCGTCAAAAGGAAATGAAGTGTGCTTTGACATCATTAAAATCCAAAAATTGGAAGAGAAGCTGCAAATTCCTTTATATTTTTCCATTACGCCATATTGAATTTTTATCAAACAAAGTCTTTGAGTCGGGCAACCACCATGAAAATATCGATAGAGTAGAAATATACTCACAATGTCTCTTCCATGAGAAAGAGGTAGCAGGAAGGAGAAAAAGACATCACCCACTAGATTTCAAAGTCTGTTTTGTACTTTGTTCAGATAGGGAAGGGTGCTCTAAGCAGCTCTTCCCCAGATGTGGTAACAGTACTCTTTTTTTTTTTTTTTTTTTTTTTTTTTTTACAAGATGATCACCACTTATCAAGGCCCGGAAGCAACTCAGGGATAAGGGTTATTGCATGTACAGTACATTAGTGTTGGGATTTAATAAGTGTCTACTTAAAGGGGGCGGTTCATCAGGAATTTGTTTATGTTGGGCTTGAAGACATCCAGGTTGTAGTCAGGTGGGAAGCAGGCAGACAGAACAGAGTTCCACAGGCGTGCAGTTCTAAGAAAGAAGTTTTGTTCATGGAATCTACGTTTTGATTTAGACACAGATGAAGAGTGGGGAAAATTTTTGACAATGGTTTCAGCTAGACGGGTGTTTTTTGTAAAAGATTGGCGAGGGGGGGGACTAGAGATTGGAGTTCAAATGAGCACCTGCCATGGAAATAATGATAAAACAAAGATAGGCTCGCAACATCTCTTCTGTGAGAGAGAGGTTGCAGGGAAGAGAAAAGGGCATCCCCCATTAATCCACAAAGTCTATTTTGTATTCTGTCAAGGCAGGATAGGCTGTTTTTAGCAGCTCCTGCCCGGATATCGCAGCAGTATTCCATCCTTTGGCGTACTTGGCTTTTATATAGATAGAGAATTGCATCAGTAGTGAGATATCTTCTGGAGCGGTAGAAGGATCCCACTATCTTTCCAGCGACCTTGGCAACAGACGATGTACGTGTTCCATTTCAGATCAGGAGTAAAGATCAAGCCCAGAAGCTTGTCAAAACATCGATTCAATTGATGCCAGATGGGGATCAGAGCGTTGATGATGTAAAGATAGGAGCTTGGTTTTAGATGCATTAAAGGTAACCAACCACGTCTTCCCCCACTGGCCGTGCACTCAAGATCAGAGGAGAGAGAATCAGAGAGAACTTTGTCATTTACAGCCTTTGATGTGTTGCCGTAGATGGCCGTGTCATCAGCATAGATGTCAACGAATGATTTAAGTATGTGTTTTGGGAGATCATTGATGTAGATCAGGAAGAGAGTTGGGCCCAGGATTGACCCCTGGGGGACTCCAGCATTAATACTGCAGGCTTCTTATTTTTGTCCATCGACCACTACTCTTATGAGCCTATCAGAGAGAAATGATTTAATGATAGAGAAAACATTTCCAGTTATACTGTAGCTGGAAATCTTGTGAAGTAGGCCTTTATGCCATACCTTGTCGAAGGCCTTTTGATATGTCAAGAGTAATTGCCCTAGAAAGGAAACCTTTGTCAAGAGATTCACTAATCCTATGAGACATAACCGTTAGCACATCTGCTGTAGATCTTGCAGAACAGAAATCATATTGCGTGTCACTAAGAAGGTTATTTCTGCTGAGGTGGTTGACTATTTCTCTATTTAATATGGATTCCAGCAACTTACTCATGACACACAGGAGACTTATTGGTCTGTACAGAGAGGAAGATGACATCACCTGAATTCTTAAATCCAGGGCATATTGATGAGGTTTTCCAGGATGTTGGAAAGCACTTCTCCTTAAGGCAATGCTTAAACAGTTTCGTAAGTATGGGAGCAAGTTCTGGTTGAAGCTTTTTTAACACTATAATTGGGATGCCGTCAGGGCCAGTTGCTTTACTGGAATCAAGGTTCTTGATTAGCTTAATCAATCCTAGGTCGTATTGGATCTTATACAGGTAAAAGATTACATTATTGGGATATCTTCTGATGCAATAGAATGATCTAAGTATTTTTTTCCGAGTACCATGGCATACCATGGCAATGATAGGTTTATTTCAGATCAGGAGTGAAGGTCAGTCACAAAAGCTTGTCAAACCGGAACTATTCATTTCAATTGGGGCCAGGTGGGTATTGGAATGTTGATGGCGAAAAGGTAGTAGCATAGCTTTGGATGCATTAAAGGTAACCAGCCACCTTTCTCCTCATTTCGCTATGTGCTCAAGGTCAGATGAGAGAGATCGGTTAGTCAACTGTTACCATCCACAAAACTAGTCCTACAACATATTAGTTGGACAAGTCACCCTCACAAATGTGATGCCAAGCTGGTTCAACTGAAATGGGATCGTCAAAGTTTGCTCAATTCACTCAGTTATGCCGATGTATGTATCGTGTATCTCGAAAACATATCTAATCGGATGATCTTATTTACGATCTGTTTGTTAGATCACGCATCGTCTCACACCGACCAGCAATCTGTCATCCATGTGAAAAGACAAACGTGCTAGTTGTGACTGTGACCGCTACGACTTCAACTTGCATACTAAATGTTCATATTAGCTTTCTCTAAAGCTACCGAGACCACATTGCATAGACTGTTTTGTATTTTTCATTAATTTCAGACGCCCACGTATAGCAATAAGTTCTAAAAATAATTTTAAAAACGAAATTTTCCAGATAAGATGGAGAAGTTTTATCACCACACAAGCAGAAAGGCCCAGCCAATGAAATCAACGTGAGATTATCTTATAACACAGACGCGTTCAAAATGACTGTTTCATTTCAGAGCACAATTGAATCATCGTACTTGCCTTTGGTACGTTTAAGTTTAATTCAAGTGCTTATGTAAAAATAATTTAATTAAATCAGCAGTTACTTCTTTAATAACACAGGGACGCGTTCGTAATGAATGTTTCTGTTTCGAGCACAGTTAAACAATGTTTGACTTTTGCATTTTAAGTGAAGCCATTATTTACATATAATTTCATAAAGTCAACAGCAGATTCTCTACAGTGGAGTATAGACTACATTGTATTGTGAACTAAGTCACTGCAGAGAGGAACAGTTGATTTTAAAAAATAAAAAAAAATGGGCGATTTCACCAATTGTGATCACAATAAAAGTATAAGAGTGGAAAATTTGTTGATCATCATTCAATCTTGGACAACGTCAGGTTTCCCTGCTAGTTATAAATATAAGATTTAGTAGCATTATATCTTGATTTTAATCTTTGTAAGGGGACATAAAAGTGGTGAACAACTTGTGGTTTAATTTTACTTGTCCTCGAGACTGGTATTCTTCTAGTAGGTGTATGTAAGAGTATATATACTAGGAGTATTACCCGGCCTTGTTCGGGGGGGGGGGCTGCTTTGATGCCTTTTTTTAATGCTTATTTTGAGCTGTATCTTTGGTAATTCCAATTTTTATTTATTTTTTTTCTTTTGTAATCCTAAAATAATTTTAGTAAATTTCGGTTATATTGACACCTTACTGATCAATGTAGCCCCCACACAGTGGATGCAACATGCCAGCAACAATCCAATTTCTCTGATTTGTCTCCTTAGTAGCTATTCTTCCAGCTCAAAACTTAGGTGAGGTTTTGGGGTTATGATTTCGTGAACCTTATGCAAAAGAAACCACAGGATCAACATCGACTATCTATTCGTTGTAAGAATTGATGTGGTTGTCGCTGTATAGTTCTCCTGATTAGTCAACTGTGAAAAAATTCCTTATCTTATGTTGCGGGGCATACTACTTGTGCTTGTTGGGGCCTGTTTTGTTAAACCTACATAAGAAACCTCTGAATCACATTTTCACTAAATGTGTGTAGACTGTTTTGCAATTTCTTCAGGATCAGTTGCTTGTTCAGTGGGCGTTCAAAAATAGAAACATAATTTACTTGTGCACTGCTAAAAAACACGTAAATTTTCAAGTCTTATAAAATTCTTTACAGTTAATGAAAAACAAATTAAGAAATTTACGTATGGAGTTCGAACCTACAGACCACGTCTTGCATCCCCCCCCCCAAAAAAAAAAACACACACACACTATCAAGTTACCCATAGTAGAATTTTCATGGCCCATTGTTCTATCATTGTTGCTAAGCGACGACATGGAAAAATGGCTTTACCGATGATAGATAAATTAAAATAACGGTATCGATTATCTGTAATTATTGAGGATATTCCGAGACAAAACTTAACTAAGATCACTCCCAGACTTATACACTAAAGTTCTGTACATTTTAAAGAAAATCTGTTCAGCTGTTTCTGAGTCTATAAGTAACAAACTCACACTGAGACAAAGTTGCATTTATATAATTGTAGATCTCTCTCCCCATATATATACATTGTTTCATGCACATTACTCTTTATTATAGACAGGAGGATTACTCTCCTCTAACAAAGACAGGCTTCATTAAGCTGAAATTCAGGTTGTAACCAAACTCTGTATTTCTAAATTTTCACTTAAGATCTTGGTAAGCGTATATTTGACTAATCAAACACTTGCTTTTATTCCAACATGCCTATCATTAGAAACCAGTGTTCAACTTGATCGACTCTAATTGACTTAACAGTTGCTTTTAAGTCAACAGTCTTTGTGGAGACTAGAATTATTTACTCTTGAATAATTTCATCTATGTCTTTTATTTTGACCTTTGAACAGTTTTGTTTTTATCGTTTTCTTTTTCTTTTCATCTATTAGATAAAGGGAAGTGTGTGTGTGTGTGTATCCATCTAAGACTCAGAGCTACATAAGACACACCCTCTAAAGTTTTATATTCTGTTTCCATATTGCATCAGAAAGAATATGGTCACTCTTTAAAAATTATTTATAAAAAAAAGAGAGTTTGTAGCAACCCCCCCCCCCAATGAACTATACTCTCTGGCGGATCAATGCTTCCCTGTAAGTTCTTCGGCCATAGACTGGCCAATCGACAGGCAGGGCGCATTGATCCTACTGTCCCCAAAAAGAGTGCAGGGGACATCCAACAGTCAGCACAGAGCTGCGAGCGAAGACACACCTTCCTCTCCTCCTCACCCAGCACCGACAGTCCGACTTGGACCTAACTCAATAACTTCGAGCTCCACCACTATTATCCCGTTGAATAAATACTTGCAAATGTTTAATGTTAAAAGGAGGCTGTCGTTTTTATCGAGGGTTCTAAAAGATAAATAATTAGCTGGGGTACAACTACCCCACTAAAAGTTCATTTTGTAATATTTATACATTTACTAGCGGGACCTGTGGAAATTCCACAGTGACATCTTCCCTATCTAATATATTTCTGGTGAGAATTTTTGTGGATGTTCAGCATGAATTGAGACCTCGTGATATTATTGTAGCCCTTTTGTTAAAACTGTAAAAGTATTTATCTTAGTAATCTGGTTACAGTAGTGTCAGAATATATCTAGTTATTACGGCTTATCTTCTGTTGCAATATTTTAGTCTGTAATGGGGTATGATCCCACACAGTCGGACGATTCTATTTATAAACGATGCTGCTAAGAACTGACGAATCAAATTAATTCACGTTCTGCTACAAACCAATCAGAAACTAGAATTGCTTCATAAATATTAAACCTTTTCTGGAGCAATTTCACATGTTCTTTCCCGGGTTTCGACACGGTAAGAATATTTTGTTTTGTGGAACTGTCTACTACAAACAAGTCACCTACCAGGACTTGTGAACAGCGAACCATCTGAAAGTGTTCTGAAACTCAAAATGGCTTACACTTGTACATCTTCACTATCCTTATAGGAGTCTGTGACTCTGACATTGTATGGACGTCCGGCGTAAACTTTGTTTTTTTGCCTTACGTCTTTGGCGATCGAGAGATCCTATTTATTCAAAGGAGGATAGAAGGTGATAACATACTACGAACATTAAATTGGCTGATCTGTATCCAAATTTAATGTTCGTAGTATGTTATAACTTTTTATCCTTTTTAATAAATAGAATCTCTCGATTGAATACTTTATAATCTGGAAACTGTGACACTCGTACGTACGTTGAATGTATTAATATATAAATTCCTTTTGGGGGAAAGGACGAGTATATATTATGTTATAAAAAAAAAAAAAAAAACGAGCTATACCCACACCTTTTTTCCTTTCATTTTTTAATATATATAAAAAAAAAATTTATTTCTTTTACTGAATAATTTTTCACCACCCAAATCAGGACAATGCAAGGAGTGTTTCAGGGTTATTGACAATTTTGTACCTTGTCTGTAGGTGTGCTTATCATTAAGTTTATATTTGCCAAAGATTGTTGGCCAGTGATGACCAAAACTTGGGTGACAAGTCAGGCATGGACTGATTTATATTTTTTTATCAAATGTGGTTGGATTGCAGAAAGGGTTGCAGAAACAAAATCAGTCTGGAAGAGTTTGAAATTTAGAGTGTTTTCCATTTTTCTCCTATTTTGGTATCAAACTAACTATAATATACTTTCTTCGGCTTTGGACAAGAATAAATGTGTGGTATCCGTTCTCTCTATTGAAGGAGGAGGAATTTAAAAAAAAAAAAAACGAGAAACGATCTTAGATTTTTTTCACTCTTCCATTTTGTTGCTCTTGCTTCTCGACTGAGTGGCCATGCTAGTTTTGTATAAAGTAAGGTTACACTTGAGTAAGCTGTCACAGTTACGCCTTCCCGATTCTCTCTTGATTAACTATAAATATACAAAAAACTTTTTATTAAAAAGGTTTGCCTCTTTTTTTATTTGATATACTTTTAGTTCAAAGTGCTTCGCCCATCTTTATAATTTTATAATATGATGGATTTGTGGGGTGGTTAGAGTTCTTAGGTTTGTTTCTATGATCCTTAAAATGATATAGATAATTTAGTTTAGAGCTATGAACTATTTTATTGATGGAAAGTATTGAAACTAGATTCTTTCGTATTTAATAGGCAATCCCTTATATATATATATATATATATATAACACGGAAATTACATTATTTTATTTATTATTGTCGATGCAATAATTTATTTCAAGCTTATGGTATTTTCAAGCATCTAAACTAGACAATTACATTTTTGATACTGAAATGTGTGTGTGTGTCTGTCTGTTGTTACGTCGAGCTACCGGACAGCCGTTATAAGTATCATAATGTTCTTGTTGTTGTTTTTTTTTTTTTTTAAATCCCTCCCACCCTCTCTATAAAATGTATTAAGTG
This sequence comes from Euprymna scolopes, assembly GCF_053919585.1. Lineage (NCBI taxonomy): Eukaryota > Metazoa > Mollusca > Cephalopoda > Sepiida > Sepiolidae > Euprymna > Euprymna scolopes. Next base: position 58,586,517 of record NC_136520.1, on the reverse strand, counting down.
GATTGCTACTACCACCCCCTCTGACCCGGAGTGGTAGTACCTGTTAGGGTGCCAACTATCGGTTGAATAGAAACCGACTTGAAAACAACAAACATATTCTATTAAAACATTTTTCTTCCGAATATTTGGATTCGGCATTAAATAACCTGAAAAGGGTTGATATGCCGTAACACAAAAACAACCAACCAACCAGACCTCATCTAAGTAAAATAGTAAATAATAATGTTCTTCTCTTCAATGGACAATTTATCAGCGTTTATTTTTCTTTGGTATCTTTGCTTTGTTTGTTAAACAATCAAGGCGGCAAACTTGAATGGAAAAGCTCGAGTGACACTTAGGAGTCAGAGGTGACTCCAGAAATAGACTTGTGATAGCGAGAAAATTCTGTCTCTTTCTGGCAACATTTCAAGCAAAGTGGAAATGCAAAGGACGTCATTTCTGATTTCGTGGGTGGGGTGGGGCTTATTTTAGCTATATGTGATGAGACGAGATTTTCTGTCTTTCTTACAAAGATAACCCGTCACTTTAAAGGGTTAATTTCATTTCTCTCTTCGGTTTTCTCTGACTCTTGTTTTTTGTTTAATAAATTTTTATACAAATTGAATTGAATACTTAAGATGCTAATCAAAACTTCCTGATGACAACAACTTCTGTATAATGGTTTATCCATGCCAGGAACAACTGAAACTTCTGTTTCTACTTCTTCACAATCTTCATTTTTTATTTATTATTACTTATTTTCTTTTATTTATTCTTATTTTATTTTTCTTCTACTTATTTACAATCTTTTTAATCTTACTTTATTTCTTATATATATATATATATATTTATTTTTACTTTTCTAATATTTTCTACTATTAAATGAATGATCGTCACTTCTAACTGAACATAAAACAGACCTGTCAGTTTAATGCACAATGACTCTACCAAATAACAGATACAAACCAACCCCTCTACTCGTTTTGCTGGGATATGCTTATAGATATCTTGTAATTTGGAGGTAGGCAGAATTACTTGAGAATTATTAGCTGGTTCATTTATGGACATAAAAACAATGACTGACTTCTATAATAACAATATAGAGATAGAGAGACATTCTTAATTATACTAGAAGAAAGTTTTAAGATATTACTTACAAAGGAAATGCAAATACAATAGGTGTAGTTATGACAAAATGGGTCAGTTTAGTGTATGTGTGTGTAATATATATTAAACTAGAGTTTTCAATATTTCATCCTCGTCAGTTTATTGTATGGGATTGACCTGATGAATCCTCATTAGGATGAAATGCAGAAATTACTGTGTAGCTTAATTGCCATATATTTTCAAAACTTTCTACCTAGTGCTACTTGAGCATTAAGCACTATTGAAGTAAATACTTAAAATAGATACATAAACTAATATATATAACTACTTAATTTACTCACATAAACTCGCATAAGCCTGAAGAGTCCTAGAGTGGATGGAACGCAGAATATTCAGTGTAGCTTAATCGCTATATATATTTTATAACTTACTATACATACATATATATATATATATATATATATATATATATATATATATATAATCAAGCGAATCGCTAGATTTACAAAGAAATGGTTCATTGAAAATAAAGTTAATGTCTTGCAATGGCCATGTCAGTTTTGACTTGAACCCAATCAAGAATTTATGGCAATATTTGAAGATTCAAATTGGGAAAAGAGCCCCCCCCCCCACACACACACTATCAGAAATTTGAAGACAAATATGCTAAGAAGAATGGGAAAAAATAACAATCAATGTATGCAAGTCATTAGTTGAGAGGTACAGGAATAGACTGGTAGTTGTTAAATTCAATAAAGGATATCCTACAAGGTATTAAATTAATATGCTTTTGTTGTTTTGTACAAATCTTTTTCACCCTTAAAATGAAAATAATGTATTAATTTCTGCTAGAATAAGAATTAAGTTTTACTTTTTAGTAGTATGTATCTTTATTCACAAAATGTATCAAATTTTATTTTAGTTAAGGGTTTTACATGCATTAAAATACAAGGTGTCGTGTGTACGAATATTTGTTTCATCCCACTAATATATATATATATATATATATATGTATATATATATATATATATATATCATATGTGTGCAAAAAGTCTATTAATAAACTTCTTTGAATATTTGGGCTACACTGAGGAAATTTCGTATATAAGTATTTGGACCTATAACACTCGTTCGGTTTGATTTTTAGCAGCAAACATCCTGCTGAGGACAACGTTATTATATATATTAGAGATTCGGGATAGGGTGGCGCTAGGGTACGTTTTTTCCAGGTTACGTTGTGGAATACAAAGTTTTTCTCGGCCCTTGGTTACAGTATTTTCCCCGCCTTCCAGTGTTGTTATTTGATACATATGTATTATAGACTGTACTGTATTTTGTTATTAATTTTTAATGCCGTATCCCGGGGTTTTACTTTATAGAGAGAGAGAGAGAGAGGAAGCAAAAATTAACTACAAATAAAGTTTTAAAACTGTTTATATCACTAATAAAAAATAATAGATCTTCTGTGTGTGTGTGTGTGTGTTATAAATGCATGTACAAGTTATGCGTACTTCTATATTTGTATGTATATGATTCATTTAACTAATTAACCGATAATTATGAATTTTGGAACTCAGCTATGAACTTTTAACAATAGGTAATAAAAACATCAGTTAATTAATATTCTCAATTTCAGTTTGTTAAGAGTATTTATAAAGGATGTAAGGGGGCATAATATGGACATAATCTCACATTTCGAAATTCAAATATATTAAAGTTGCATTGAATTTGATCCAAAAGAAAAGACCCCAAAAGAAATATTCCTGGGATTTCATTTTTTTTTTTTTTTTTTTTTTTTTCTTTTGGAAGACCTTTTTAAGCTTTGAATTTTATTGATTTTCTAGAATCCAAATCATATGAATTTTGATCAACATTAGGATAAGGATTCTAGACTTAAGGTTTAGTATTATATCTTAAATTTAATCTTTGTAATGGGACATGAGTGGTGCAAAACGGTTCTTTTTGATGGGAAAAAATCTTTTCAATACTGGGATGGATATTATTTTAAATAAATGTAGATATTATGCCAGCCCCTTTAAGAACTCTGTTATTGCTGAGCACTCTAAGTTGAAATTAAAGTTGGTCACTTAAGCTCACATGCGCAGATCATGATGTTATAATCATAAGATCACTTTTGTCATCTAGGCATTTACGTTTTATGCAAATGTTTATTTCAACTGTATTTCTCGCACTTAACGTTGGCAATGTAGTTTGCATTCTTCGCTTCGCTAATAATCAGTGATGGCTTCGTGGCTGGTTTCTTTCTCTCAACCAGTTGTAATCATAACTTCCTGTACTGATGATTCCCGAAAGGATTAAACATTAGTGTCTGTAGGTATTAAAAGATATATATATATATATATATATATATATATATATTAAGGTATTTTTAACTTGTTAAAAACTGTTATAACATGTTGACTTGGGATGAGTGCTTTATGCCAGACTTCTAGAGTACATGTGGCATTGCGGTGACTAAGACCTATTAATCCATAACTGCTACCATAATACCTAATTTGCTGCACCTTATAACAAAGTTCCATACAAAATTTCCGCCAAAATGGGCAAGTAGTTTCCGATAAAATGTCACAAAGATTTTATATATATATATATATATATATATATATATATATATAAACGATACTCTAAAAAAGAAGAAAAAATAATCCAAATTTTGAATCTGTGTTGCTGTTATATGATAAAAGAAAAAAAAAATGGGGACGATGACTGTTTTGCATGAACTTTGTCCCTTAACCATTGCCCGGTTGGGTGCTCATCCGTTAACTAATTGTAATCCACCCTTCACCTATCTTGCTTTGTAAGTCTGGATGGAAGCCTTCTTTCTCTACCTTATTTAACTCTCTTTGTTGGCTCACCTGTAGGAGACCCACTACTCTCAGGTTTCCTTCCTGGTTAATGGCCTTTGGGGGAAGAGGATGTTTATTTCATTTAGCCCCGTAACCCACCCACCCTTCGCTTTCTTACCTGTTTTGTTTTTGTCCCAGCCTCATTTTAGATATGAACAAAAGTGCTTCCTTTTTTAAACCTACTTATTTGTATCAGATTGTTGCCTTAATATTTATTTAAAAAAAAAAATGTACAATTTTTTTTTTTTTAAATGGCTACCACTTATTAAGGCCAAAAGCTAGTGTAGGATAATTATTACCGTGATGAAATAGTTGTTAGGACCACGTTTCAACACTTGTGAGCATCTGTTGATATTGGATTTGATTATGACCGTGTTGTAAGCTGCAGGGAAGCAGCCTCATGACAATATGTTCAGTCAGGAAGTCTTTGTGAGGAAGCTCTGTTCATGGAAATCCTGCATGACTCTAAGCATTATTTTTTAATTATTTCTTGTAAGAGTTATACATTATTAGTCTAAAATTTTGTTAATGACTTTAAACTCTATCTAATTTGGAAATTTTGGAAAGTCCGAGGTCATTGACCATAGTTACTATTATTTCCAGGTCGATTCTCGTTGGTGGTAGTGTCTAATCTGGTTCCACATGTGGATTACAGATAATTTATCATTTGCAGGCTGTTTGTTTATGAAAATATATGCATGCAAAATAAATTTATAAATTCATATAACCGAATATGTAATTTTTTTTTATTGAATGATTAAAATTTTTGGACACTTCTGTTGTTAAAACAACTTTTTCAAAGAAGATATTTTTTCTTTTCATTTTACACAAAGTTTTCTTCAAAAAAAGTTGTTTTAACAAAGAAGGTCCCCCATAAATGATTTTATTTCAAATTAAACTTATGAAATAATGTTTTCAAAGATGCAACAAAGTTCTTCTATTCATAGTTCATAAACATTTGTATCTCACTCGCATATCATTGACTAAAATCTTTCTTTCATGTTCTTCCATTGTTTTTTTTTTTTTTTTTTTTAATTTTATTATTATTATTTTTTTTAATTCTTCCTCCAACCAACCAAACAAAGTTAGACACAAGATCAAGGTTTGCAAAGCAAGCACACTAGGATTAGTATGCCTGAATAGCTCTGTCTATATTCCCTGATAGAAGCGCCTTTCAATGGAGAGGTAAAGCCTTGGACGGTTAACCTGCTGAAACTGATCCTAACCAACAAAACCGGTGTCACTTTTTAATAACAAATTTGTTTAGGCTTGATATTATCCTTCCACTGGGCAACACTGATACAGAAGTACTGCTAGTACCCAATAAATATGAACCATCTTGGTTTTTATACTGAGAGTAAAACAATGTAAGTTTTTTTATTTACTTCCTATCTATGAGGTTAGGCACAAGGTCAAAAGGTCAAGTGTGGTTTTGTAAAGCCAGTGTGTTAGGATTAGAACACTCTAGCCTACAAAAATGCTTAAATAACCCCCATCAACTTCCATAGTTCGGGTATCTCAGGCAATTAGCAATAAATAACCACATCTCCAAAGAGACGGTAAAGCCTGGAGAGTGGATCGCTTGAGATTGGACAGAATCATGCCTTAGCCAAAAGAAACCACAATGGACCACTCTTTGTTGTCCTGATTGCTAAAGACGTATCCTCCAACTGGTACGAATACACTTACTCGGGCTCTGCTAGGTAAACGTGTTTGTATGTATCGAACAAAATTAAATTTGTAACGCTCAACAAAAATTCCTTGAGTGGAACAGTTAATGAAGATATAACAATATCAATTTGTATTTATTTATTTTTTTAAATAGTGTTTATAATCTGTTGCTAATCGATGGTAAGTAATCATTGGATGGAGAAGATTGCTGATCTCGACAGACCTTTATAAGAGAGTATGTCACTCAATCGCATCTCGGCTGGTATGGCCACATTACCCAGTCACCTGAAACGCCTCAAAGTATGTCCCACATTGATGTTGATAGGCCAAAGCTGTATGATAGTCCACTTAAGGCATAGAGGAGATCAGTTGATGACTACCTAGTCCTGGCGCATGGCACAAGTTAAATGTCAACAGATAGAAGTTGGAAACTATACACGAAATGTATAGCCTTATTATGTGACTAAAAGATTAAAAAATGAAAATGGTATAATAATAATAATAATAATGAATAATTAAAGAAACTTTAACTATTTTATGTTAACTTTTTTTTTTTTTTTTTTTGTCGAAGTTATTGTGGCTTCTTATACTAACCAGTGTTGCAAACCTTGAACGTTTAAAACCGTGAATTTTGTGGTCATTTCACTCGGTATTTTTATGTTCCCTCCTTAATTCTCTTTGATTTCTCCCTCCCTCTTTCTCTCTCCCTCTCTCTCTCACACACACATCCTTGTGAAACACTGATTTTTCTTAAATTAGCCTTGAAATTCTCACGATCTTTTGCTATTCTTATAACATTGATGAGATTTTTTTCCAAATTTGAATTAAGTCAATAATAGAACTTCTAGTGTAAGGAAGTTTATTTTTAACCTTTAATTCTCTTTGATTTCCGCCATTCTCTATCTGTGCCTAAATCTAAATGCAGATTCCATGAACAGAGCTTTTTTTTTCCCAGAACTACCCGCCTGTAGAACACTATTCCGCTGGCCTGCTTCCCGGTTGAATACAACATGATAGCTTTCAAAATTAATGTAAACAAGTTCTTGAGTCGTCCCCATAAATAATCAAATGTTACCCAATTTACACTATTAACGATACTACATTGACCCTTATCCTCGAGTGACCTTTGGATCTTGATAAGTGGTGACTCCCAAGTAAAAAAAAAAAAATGTTTGTAACTAATTTAACATGTGTTGCTATTTATGGGGACTTACTCATTCACTCATAATGGACTCTTCTAACTATCATACCCCCCTCCCCCCAAAAAAAAGTTAATACTGTCATGGGGAAATATGATCTAACAATCTAATGCAAGACCACAGGATCTAACTTAACAGTTGGGACAACTTTTCTTTGTATTCGTTTTCTTGTACAATATATTATTTCTACTAAAATCTGTTTTCATCTATCTTTATGACCCCTTTCCTAGGGCCATAACACTATTTTACTGATGGATGTAAATTTATTAATTCCTCTGATTTCTCTTTAATCTGTTTGTCTGTCTACCTATTTGTGTGTATGTATGCGTTTTTGGAGAAATTTCTTGAAGGTTTTGAACTTGCTGGAAGCAATATCGAACAAAAAGAAAAAGGAAACTTTTAAAGGTGTCTTTTTACTGTGTTTAAAAGAATGACAACACACTGAATAATTATAGTAATAATAATAGTGATAATAATAATAATAATGTATCGTTATTCTCGGTGATATTTATGATGGTTGGGTGGTAGGAGAGAGATGTAGAAACTGGAATTTGACGGGTTGTTCTTCTCTGGCTCAAATCCTCAACCAACACCGATATCCTTTTCAGTTATTATATAAGCATTTGTGACCACCTGAAACGCCCCCTTTGGGATGGTATTTTCAATGTAGCTACACCCCAAAGGACGTTTTATTCAACCATTGTAGTTTAACTGAATTGATCTGACTTCGATTACACCTGTGAAACCTTTTGCTGAAAATGACCTTTCAAATATAGTACTTTGAACTTTTTTCTGACATTGGGTTAAATTTGTTGCTTCCTCATACCTGTCAGGTTTATAATTTTTATTCAAGTGGCCTTTTTGTACATGTAATAATTATTTATTGTTCTTACAGGTGTATACTTTTGTCAAAAATGATTTCTCTGTACTCACAGCCGAGATATCCAGCAATATACCCATAGTGGCATAAATGCAATTAGGAAAATCCCATCAAATAGATCGAACAACTGATGTAATTACACCTACGGTTTATTTAATTGAAAAGTTTGATCTTCCTAGATGTTTCAATAACTCTGAACAATGGTCCAACACATTCATATACACATTAATTAACCATCACTGAAAAATGCTGTAATTTCAATTTCCATCGTATATTTTGCTAATGGATATTAGCTATGTCTGAAGTTGACGCTATATTATTTTTTAATGGTAAATTCTGTTTACTATTTCAGATTAATGTTCTTTTAAATAACTTTCTTTATAAAACGTACATGATTAAATTTTTATTTAGTCATTTAATATAAATATTGATCTGTGTTCTACAAAAAAAATTTTAATGATCGATTTTGATCAATAGTTTACTTTTGATTAGTCATAAAGGAGTTTTTAACCTCTCGCTCAGAAGTCCTCCCACTAACACCCATAACATCGGGAACAAATTTAATAACAGACTTTTTGATATTCATCAGTAGTGAGGGGGTGGGGCATTCAATTGTAAAAAGAGGGAGAAAATAAAGAACAAGGAGGAAGAACTTTAGTCAAAATAGCAGCTGTCTATTAGGATTTATGTAAAGCTTTATATTCTATAATTGCCTCAGTGACCCGATCAGTTAGTGCATCATGCATACAGAGGGAGTTCAAACCTTACTTTGATTTTGTTACAAAATGAAATTTGAAAAAAAAATTTTTAATTAGAATTTATAGAAATTTAGACCTTTGACGATGCCGAGTAATTATGTGTGTGTAACTGCCATTTTTCTTTTTAGATATGCTTACTTTTGCTGTTGAAGTCATTAGTAGGGCTATGACAACAGCATATTCTTTTCCTTGTTTTGTTTCTCAGGTATATATCCATGGAAATATTCGGTGCATATTGAAAACTAGCCTGGGTGCCCGGCGTTGCCCAGGTGTTTGGAGGCGTGTGTTAAGTAAAAAGAAAACAAAACAGTAATAGTAGGTAGGCAGGCTAGAACCTGTACTGCGAAGGAGGAGGAGAATGTGAAAAAAGTGACGTCTTTGCTGTTGCACCCATTGCCAGACCGGCAGTGACAAATGTTCAAATTAAGTCTAGTCAATTGAAAAGAGGGGATGACTTTCAAAAATATCGTCGAAAAAAGCGACTCCTCCTTGTAGAAAAGTGCCCAGTCGAGGCTGAAGGAATAAATGTTTGTAGCCAATTTTTCGATATTTGTTGTCCAAAGGGTCGAGCTTCAAAACAATACCGATCTCGTGAAAATCCCTCGCCTCTGTCGAAAGTTTTAGGCAGACATACATACATACATTTAAACAAACAGATGAGATTCATATTACAGAAGAAGATTACTTAAAAAAAATAAAAACAAAATACAGAAAAATCTTTGTATATTCTCATCACGTAACAAAGATCACATTTCCAAAAAATCATATGGGTTTGACTAGTAACATTTGTTTGGCTAGTAAACGAGAATATTTAGTTGTCAAAAATTAACTAAAGGGAAATTTGTCTATAGAGCCCTGCTTAAGATTGCCTCTGAAATTTTCAGAAGATACTTATCCATTTGTTTATAATGATAAACTGCTGACATCATTAAAAAAAAAATTTTTTTTTCTAAATGAAATGGACATATTTCTTTCTATGACTGTTACTTGTGTATCTCACACTAAAGGATTACGGATCTTTTTTTCTTCTGGAATTTTGATATTTGGAATGGAAGAAGGGTTCAGTTGAACAGGTAACCCCTCAAATACCTTTTTTTTAAAAAATCCTATTAAAATATATATATATATATATATATATATATATACACACACACACACACACACACACACACACAAGTGAGATCGTTTGCATTAACAGTGAAATCAAGACTTTTCATATACACAAGAAACCTTTCTGATATACTGCTTAGGTATGTGTGATTCGCATTATAAGGTTAACTAATTTGCATATTTATTTACAAAAGTATATTTCATTCATTTATTTTGTATTTATAATTTTAGTGATTATTTGGTACTTATGCACTTATGTTACCGTGATGAAATAATGTTATTTAGAAAGCCATTCTTAACATGGGGAGGAGGAGGGTGTTTTGTTACTATTCTGTACTTTCACCTAACAATTTAATAAAAAAGATATCGTGAAACTTCAATTTAATTTGAAAATACTATTAAAAAAATAGCAGGGTAACATAAGTGCATAAGCACCGATTATTTTTTATATCAATGACATGTACTTCATTTTACTGTTTTATTTCATTAAAAATTTGTGCTCAAAAATCAGTTTAGTTCTTGGGGTTGCAATTATTCTTCTTGAGCGGGCAATAAAACGGCTGGACATGTAATGTGTGGAAAGTTTTTTTTTTTTTTTTTTTTCTGCTTTGATGTGAACGTTTGTCATGCCTCAGTACTTTGTTTAAAACATTCTTTTATTACGTTCCCCTGCTGACCTGTTCCACTTAAGACAATTTTGTTTTTTGTTTTGTTTTTGTCAAAATTAGTTGCTTGGTGACAACTTTGTTTTTAAAAAATAAGTGGGGTTCTTGCACTGGTTAATGAGCATTCTAGCTCAACTTTACATGTAAAAATTTCACCTATTTTAAAGTAAATTCAAAAGCCAATGATTTTTAACTTATTTCCCCAACCCATATCTAACTTTAGGGACAACTTTACTTTGATTACCTGGTAGCTTTACTAAGACTCCACGTGTGACCCTGTAACCATTTTTAAATTTTTTTATTTATTTGTAACTATTGGGATCATTATTTATCAAGGTTGAGAACCACTCATAGATGAGGATTAATGAGATAGCAATGATTGCTAACCACTCATAGATGAGGATTAATGAGATAGCATGATTGCTAACAAAAAGATGAGGGACACTATAGGAGTATTAACATTAATCAGTGGTATAAACTGCATTTGTTTGCTTATAAGGCAGTCTATGATAAGGATTTGAAGAAAACTAGGTTGTCATTAGCAGGAAAGCAGTTCAACAGTAATGTTTTCTTGGATTTCATTTCTTGTAGCTGGAAACTATATTTGGATAAATGGAATAAAATGGTTGCCTTATACTCACAATGTTTATTTATCCTACTAATCTTCCATGGTAGAGTGGATAGTCGCAGATATTCGCAGGAACTTGTCTTTACAATCTCCATTTAAAGTGAAGAAACCCATTTCACAACCAATATTTTTAAGTTCTCTTCATCCATACAGGCCATCTGAAGATACTGGCTTTCTGACCTAAATGCAATGAAGATTCATGTATTGTTTCTTTTTTTTTCTCTTTGCCTTTCAAAATTAAATCCTGTTCTGCAAATTCAAAAACAATTTTCCACTACAAAACAATCAAACCAAACACTGAATAAATATTTGAAGATGTAAAGAACTTGAAGCATAAAATATTTTGATAAAAATCATTGAACCAAAAAAAGGGGTTTACATGTTGTAAAACAAAACGACCAAATCAAAGTCCATAAATAAATAATTGAAGATATAACCAACTTGAAACATAAATTCTTTTTCCAAAATATCTGGATTCAGCAGTAAATAACCTAAAAACTGTTATGTCTTAAAATCAAACGACCATCGCCTTTCCCATATATGATCCTGCTTGACTAATCTTTAGTTAACTAAAGATTTCTTATTTTACAGAGACGAAAAAACAAAAACAAACAACCATGATGAACGACAATTTTGAATTCAATCGGATTAAAGCTCTCCAAGAGGAACGGGTACAAATTCAGAAGAAAACATTCACAAAATGGGCAAACTCCTTTTTAGAAAAGGTAAGTTTTTTTTATTTATTTTTTAAGTTTTTTTTTTAAATTTTCGCTTTTCTATGAACTTTAACCTTCAATGCAAAACAAGAAATTATAAGTGTCATGATACAGCATTAATAAATTTTGATCAGTTTCTATCTCCCCTTTCTATTTCTCCAGCCATTAGCTTTTGGTGCCTCCGCCCCCATCTCCTAAAAAAACGGGAAAATAACAATGGCTATTATGTATGATTAGGGATGGGAGTTCTCCAATTTTTTTAGCATAATTCTTTTTTTTTTTTTTTTTTTTTTTTTTTGTAATCTAAATAAATCAGTCTATATAATTTGCTATAACGTTGCATAGATGTAAGTTAACTTTTTGAATGAAATCGGATTTTAAGAACGGTTCCTGCTAAATCTTTAGAACCTTATCTCCTTACGTCATGACACTTCGCCACAAATTTCAGGTTAAAAAAAAAAATACATGTCGCATAAGACCTGCTTTAGTGTAAGAAATATATCCTGATACTAAATCTTTTATTTTTCTAGATTAGGCACCGTTTTCTTGTATTTCATTATTATTTTTAATGAATGAAAAACACTGAATTATCAGTTTAAACATTATATTCCAGCAGTAGTTTGATAACATGCCAGGTTTCCATTTTCCTTTAAAACATTTCTCCATCACTAAAATATTGTGATGGAATCTCTCGACATGTTCATCACTCACATTACTAAGATTCTCAGCAAAATTCTTGAAAGTGACAATCGTGCAAAAAATCTAAGTCAATAAAAAGAAAACCAGAAATGGATTTTTTTATGTTATTGTGCATATAAAAATGACCACAGATGTTCTGTACTTTTTTTTTTTTTTTTTTTTTAGTGTTGTTGTGCAGTGTAAAAGATGACTACAACACTTTTATCAAGTTCCAAATTTGGAATCTGAAGAATTACAAGTTTACAAATACTTTCGTTTTTGCGCATGGTATGATTGTTTCAAATACTCATATCCGATGGAGAACCTGATTTTAAATCTTTATCAACCAAGCATAGATGTATTAGTTTGGTATGCCACACACACACGCACACACACAATCTAGAGATACATTTTGAAAATGATATGATTCATAATCTAATAGGTCCCGCACTATCGGCTAAGCTACAACCTCTATCTCATCGCCACATATTGCATCCCTGTGTCTGTTTTTAATGGAATGTGATCTGATGAACTCGTAGCACTTGTGTACCTTTTGGTATACTCACGACTAGCGCTACAAGCAGCAAAATCCTCCCCCATCACTGTTGAGATCTCTAGATGCTGGAAAACTTTCTGCTTTAATAGTTTCTTCCCTTGGATTGCAATACATTGGAATTCCCTTCCTGTTTCCTTGACTGTGCTAACATGCAGAAGTTTAAATGTAATGTGAACAAACATCTAGCTTCTCAGCTCCCTCACAGTACTTTGTGAGATACGATTCCAAATAAGTAGTCCCTTTGTTTTCAGTGGCCTTGTTTGGGGTGAAAAAGAGTATAAAATATCTTTTATAAAATAAAGGGGAAGAAATTGAAATTTACTAAAAAGGGAAAATAGATTTGCGGAAAATAGTTCCTCCTACATAAGTCATGTCCAAACGATTGAATCGCTGAAACACATCTGATGTTACTTAACTTTTGTTCTTTCTACAATTCAGTGACTTGTCACAACTTTTTTTTTTTTTTTCTTTTTTTAATCCATTAAAGCTGCAGAAAGATTCCAAAGTTTTAAAAATGGATTCCACATGTGAATTTTGGAACCAGAAGTTTTTTTTTGTATTTTCTCTTTTTTGCTCACCAAGATATTTAATTTTGGTTTAAAAAAATAAATAAATAAATAAATAAATAAAATAATTGTTCCTGGAATTTAAAAAATGTATTCTTTGTAAGTGACTAAAATGGAAGATATCTTTTTCTTTTTTAATTTCTTAAAATGTCCAAGTATTGTTATTTTCTGTACAAGATAAAAAAACAAAATAGGTGGGTTATCATATCAAGTTATCTCGTCAGATTTTTAAGGTTGGACTTGAATAGCATTTCAGCTAAAAAAATCAAACTTTGCTCTTGACTAGCTGAATTTTATTTGCTATTGTTATTCTTGCTTGTTATTGGCAATAATAAATTATTTCTTTACAATTTGCTTCCTAAATTACTTAGTCCGGTTCAGATGACTAATAATATGAAAAGTGGAGGCATAACTCATATTTTAGATTGAAGAATATGGTAGAAGTTATCTACCTTAAATGTATTTCTTTTTCTGCAGAAGTTTGAAAACGTAAAAACAAAGATAAAATGACTTCAATACATCTCTGGCCATACCAAGTATATAGATAACACACATGTATGTACCTATATGTGTATATAGGCATGTATGTATTTCTCAGTTTTAATTTTAACATAAATAGGACCCCACTCCTTTGATCATTTTCATTTGTAAATAAGAGTAATTTTTTACCAAGACTGGATTTGGCAACTATAATGGCCGATTTTGACTCCCAGGATTCCTAAATCTATAAATATAAAAGCGAAAATGTATGCGTGTTCGCTTTTTCTGTATGTCTACAAAAGGCTTCTTTCAGAGAAGAAGCGGTCGGTCGGTTCACAACTTTTTAAAACTTTTTATATCACAATCGTAATATCTCACAGTTAACAACGAAGTTCGCCTGTCTATTTAATTTGCTCGATTTCAGGAAGATAAATATTCAACATTTGTGGGTTAGTCTTTTTCCTATAACATCTTTGGGGGGGGGGAAGCGTTCAGCAGTAAATGAAGGTACTATCCCCCGCAGTCAAACTTGACCTCATTAACTCATTAAAACGGACACCTGCCAAATCCAAGTAATTAAATAAATTCAAAAGTGTTTCCATTAGCATCTCGCGGTGGGGCAATGGTTAACGTCAGACGTTTTCTTTTTTTTTTTTTTTTTCACTTTAATTTACAATTTTGCCTCGAGGGTTCGGGTTCGATCCTCATACTTACTTTTTTTTTTTTTTTTTTTTTTTTTTTTTTTAAATTTCCACACACACCTCCAAAAACCCGGGCAAGGCCGGCTACCCCTCGCTAGTTATTTTTAAATTAATAAGACTTGACTATTTGGAAATTTAAAAAAAAAAAAAAATCTGATTTCAACCTGCTAGCATTCTTTGGACTTAGACTGCTTTCAAAACATGATTTGAGAGAAAGAAGGATAAATAAAATTTGGCCAGAGATATGTTAGTTCGAAAGTCAATTTCGTAAAGCTGTCCAACATGTGTATATGAATGTAAAAATAGGCATTAAAATGAATTTAATGTTGAATTCAGGCATATTTAAGATAGTGGAATTTGTGACATTTTTATGTTTGCATGGATGTGTAAATATCCGGGTATTTTTTGCATTTTATCTTTTTTGTATTATATATATAGCTAGCTACTCTATCTTTAACATCGTGAAACTATTTACCCTTTAGATAAATATATTATTCAGTTCTCTCTAGCATGAGTGGTTTACCTTGTAAATATAAATCGTTCAGTCTATTTGGCAAATATTGAACCAGACAAGACTTTTGATTTCAACATGTAATCTTAACATGCCTGTTTTTTTTTTTCTCTTTCATTGCCTTGTAATAGAGGGAGAAAAACCCCAACTTTCAGTCATATTTGATAGTCTTTGGCAATTTTAAAGAATGTTGCATTGATTTCAATAATGTATTTTATTTGTTTCACATGTAAGACAAAAAATAAAAAGTCTCAATCAATGAGCATACCTGAAAATTTCCATTTTAAACTTGAAACTGGAAATTCCATGGTGTCAATATAAGTATTTATATTAATCAAGTTGTGACCTCTTTGGATTAATTTAACTTTATAAATTTGGAAATTGGGTTTTATTTTTTATTTTTTTTAGTTAGTAACTGACTATTGAAATAAAATAATGCAATTGCATGAATTTAAAACAGAATAATAAAAAAAGAACACTTAACTTTCAATTATATTCAATCTCTTTCATTTATCTACAAGGTTTACAATACATAACTAGTTCCCCTCTCCATGCATTTGTCACATAATCAGCAGTTCTCTCTATTGAGCTGCTTCTTGATTTGTGCGCATCTGACTTCTATTTATACATCTTATTTTTGAGATAGGGACCAGTTATTTCGACTACTATTCTCACCTTGGATGTTATTTTCACAACATTACACTCAATGTACCCTCTGACCTTCATGTACATTTTGTCAAACTGAGGAATCTGTATGAAATTTGAATGGGCTCTTTCGATGTAAAGATTGCCAAATTCACATGATTCACCTAAAAAAGGTTGGAAGTTGCATCATCTAAAACAATAGTTCTCAACTTTTTTTTAATTATGACTTTCGTTTCTTTTTAATGTATTTTGGTGAACCCTTATAGCTTATTTTATTTTTCAGTAATGTAAAGAAAACCAAAAATCATATATCAACAGTTTATCTTGAAGGAAGACTGAATCGATATTAACGTTACATGTACCATGGGGGTCAACATGGACCCCGTTTGAGAACCATTGGTCTAAAACATGTGAATAAGATCCAAGATGAGAATGCCAATTTGAATAATCCAAATAATGTTGTTATTCTGAGAATACAGATAACATACAGTATTTATTATATACAAGAAAATGTAGAAATTTGTTTTTTCTATGCGCTGATGAGCTTGCTCAATTATGCAAAATTATAATTAACTATTATATTCTTGTATGAAACATTGGGAGGGGGGGAGACAGCTATATGCAAGTTTTTACCAATAAAAGCCTAACGTTTTGAAAATGAACAACAGCATGAATGTTTGTTTCTTGTAAAGTGGTGTCTTTAAGAAATATTTATAGTTCTAGTATTGCACTATTTAGCTACATAAATGAAAACTTTGTGTCATTTATTATGTAAATGCAATTTCAAAGTAATATAGATTGCATATAGAAAGATATATTATATACGAGATATCTGTTGGAGCATAGCCAGTACCACTATTCTACTTTGATTTTAGTTAAAAATTAACACAAACTTCGACTTCTTTTAAGATCTTCTCATTGTATAACGTCAACTAAGTGTTTTTATTTCTAGATTTTTTTTATCTCTTATATAATTGATATCTCCCGTGAAAGGAATATATTTGTTTGAAATAGCTGAGTGGTCTTGGCTACTTTAATCGAATAATACAATCAAGTAAATCGCCTTAATGAACAGTTGGTCATGGTTGTAACTGGTAATATTCTTAAGTATTAGGCTTTTAGCATATCTTTCAACGCTTTACCCAGGCTGCTATACCTGTCCATATTTATGGCTTACACCAGCTAATCATATTCTTGGGAGGAGGAACCTGGATGTATTCATATTCATTACATTAATAAAAAGGCTTTTCTTTTTTCTTTCCTTTCCCCCCCCCCCTCTCTTGGTCTCCTGACAAAGAAGAGATTGGACCCAGTAATTCACTCCCGTTCATTCGTTTGTTTGTTTGCAATTTTCTCAGTAACCATGATTGGATTTTTTTTTTAATTTTGCACGAATATGAGTCATAGTGAAAATAAACTTTTGCCAGAACGGATTTTCCGGGATAACTCTGATTGCCCCCCCCCTCCGGGGGGGGGGGCATTATAGAGGTAAAATTACCCCATATCGTTCATTTGTTTGTTTGCACTTTTCTCAATAACCACTCCTTGAACTTTTAAAAAAATTTTACACGAACATTAGTCATGGTGAAAGTAAATTTTTTTGGAGCGAGATCCTGCATCTTTTTATTTTATTTTATTTTTTTTTGAAACATCAGTCACTGTAGGAAACATGACATAGGACATGATAAACAGTTTCACTGGGTAATTAAAGTTTTAAAAGAGTTTTTTTTAGAAATTCTTCTGTCATCCTTATTCCACATTTATTATACAGGGTGTTCCAAAAGTCTTGGGCACATTTTTGTGTTGAATATCTCGATAATTATTAAGGATATAAAAACGCATCTGGTATATTCAGAAAGCTTGTAATCTCAAGTTTTTCATGGACTGTTCAAAGATGTTCACCATTAGTCACAAGACAAACATGAAGCCGATAGTTCAATTCTTGCCAGTTTGAACTTGTTCAACTACATCTTTTAAAGTTGAGTAGCGTCCTGTTCTCTTAGCTGGACATCAGCACACATCCACCATAAATTTACCATGTCATCTCACTATGGACTTCCTTTCTGGTGGCTGTTTTCCAAATTTTTTGTGAAATGCACATTGAACAGGTGTCGATGATTCAGTTTTTGCAAATTCAAGCGCACAAAACGCCTTTTCTGGTTGAGTGAATGCCATTACTGGATCTGAAAAGAAATGAAAAAAATCAATCGCAAAATTACAAAAAACTTAATGCATTTAATGGCACCGCTTTCATCTTAAGATATGAAGACTTGAAATCTGACCAAGACTTTTGGAACACCCCTGTGTTTTATCCATTTTTTATACTCTCCCAAAACAACCTTTCAAATAGAAGGTAAACTCAACTTCCTCTTGCAACTATTTTTTCCACAAAAACCACCACCAGAAGTACCGTGTGCTGATTTTCCATCGTTTCAAAAGTATACAAATGCTGACTAATGCGCAATAATCACTGAACACATGAAAATAACAATGAGTATCGACTCTGAAACATGAAAATAACAATGAGTATCGACTCTGAAACATGAAAATAACAATGAGTATCGACTCTGAAACATGACGACTGTTCACTATGATGACTGATTTCTGCATCATTAAACTTTTCTAATTTCTTCACATTTGAAATTACTTTTGTGAGTATATGTACACGTATGTGCATTAGGTGATGCTGAAGAAGAATCGCTCTTTCTCTAAAATTTTGTTTGTTCTTTCCTTAGTTAGTCTGTATAGCGAAAGTAATGCAAAGCGTGACTTACACAAGCGACGGTGCCTCTCTCTATCCTGTCAGGTGACGGAATCAAGAAAGGAAAGAGAAAAGAAAGACTTTTCTATAAACGTCATATTGATATACATATGGCAGGAATTTACATATGAGGACAATGACTTCTGCAGAAAGCAATGAAGGAGAAAGCACAGGGCAGTCTTCATTTGTGAACAGTTGAAAGACGGTAAGAACGGTCGGTGAAGATTTTTGAACAGTTGAAAGACGGTATGAACGGTCGGTGAAGATTACAGTTGAAGTCGAGAGTTGGCAAGGAGTTTGAACGAATATTTACTAGTATTTTTAACTCTTAATTTCATTTAGTCTGAAGTTTTGAAAAAATCCAAATGTTTGATGACCAATCTGCTTACAAAAAAGTTTGGCTTTAAAAAGGCTAACTTGGCAAAGCTGTAAAAGAATAGGAGTGACCTCACTTTGATGTAGCCTCATTTTGGAATATTATTATAATATAGGCTTATTCCATGTCGAATCAACAAGTTTTCAAATTTGCTACACTTAGAGATCTCCATGAAAGGAATTGAATGACACCTGTTGTCTCAAGGTCGAGGGATTCCTGAGATATGATCTGACCTTTTTACGAAAATATTAATGGTGACCAACTTTAGAGATGATATCTCGGTTATTTATGGACTTACAAAGTTCGTTCATGTATCATTCTGAAGTACTTGGCTAGATCTACAATTTTATCTGGAGATTTTTTTAGAGGTCAAATAAATAAGTTGCCCATGATCTTTTACCTGACTTATCTAAAAAAAAAAATAAATAAATAAATAAAAAAAAAATAAATAAATAAAAATAATTTTTTTATATTTTTGATAAAAGATTTGTCTATCTTATGACAGCATATATTTCAATTTTCATGATGGGAATTTCACTGGAACTGTTGCTACAACGTTTTATACAGGATGCCCCCTCCCCCCAAAACGGACCCCAACTCTAATTAGGCCCTGTTTCTTAGTGTTTTGTCCGAATGAAATGAAACTTTGGTCATAACTAGTTTATTATATTCAAAACATCACATCAAAACACTAGGATCTTTGGCCTATTTTTCGCCGTTCTACAGCATATGTTCTAAATATACTTTCTATGTTTTTTTTGTTGTTTTTTTGTGTAACCCTGTATAAGTGGCAAAATTTAAAATGGCAGAATGTAGTATGTGCTACTTCATATAAAAACATTTTAATATTTCACGATATGGTCAAGTTGTATATCTTTGTAAAGCTATTTTTATGCTGATTAATATTCACATAAGGATCATGGTCATGAAATCAATAAAAAAATGGGGATGAAACTGAATTTTCTTCATTTAAAAAAAAATATATTTTTAATTTTTTATTTACTTTTATTTTTATTTTCTTATTTATTTTTTTTAATGCAACACAGATTTTATGGAAAAAGTGATATAATAAAGAAATAATTCTGAAAAAAAAATGTTATAGCCCGTTAACTAAAAATGCGTGCTTTATGCTAAATTGATGGTTGAATATGATTAAATTTGTGCTCATTTTTGCATGAAATACTAGTTCTTAACTATTCCTAACTGTGCATCGAATGGATACCATAATACTTAGTTAGCTGTACCTTATCATAACAAAGGTCCATACAAAATTTCAGCCAGATTAGTTCAGTAGTTTGACAAAAAGTGAAACAGACGAACAGAAATATAATCTAGATATTATGTTCCTATTATGAAATATTTGAGCACTCTGTTGGATTTCTTTCTACCAAACTAAACCACTGATATATATATATATATATATATATATATATATATATAATGCTCCCTATCTTAGGTTGAGCATATTGGGAAGTGATATACATTAGCATATTAAGCGATTCTCTTTGTGTAAACAAATTGAGCTTAGGTATTTGGACAGTGTCAAAACACTGTTAATTCACTGCCTGGATGGCAGCAGGTAATAGCGCAATGGTTAGAAGGCCTGACTGTCGTTTGGCCGGTTGGGTTTCGATCCTGGCTTGAGGTAGTTGCTTGTCTAGCCGCACTGATGAGCTGTGAAACAGCAAAACAGTACTGTATGTGGATGACTATATATATATATATATATATATATATATATATATGTGGAATTCTGAATTCTCAGTGTTGTGAAGTCATTAGAATTTTATTTTTTTAATTTACCTATTTTTAACAAAAAGAAAAAAAAAACAATTTCGTATGATCGTTTTTTTTTTGTTTTTTTTATATATATTTTTTTCTTTCGTTTTTAAGTTTGCATTTTAAAATCGTTCAAATTTTCTGACTGAAATGCTCCAATCGTCATTCAAGCATTAAACACAGTTTTAGAGTCGCATGTCGATTAAGAGTGTTTGGGGTTCTCTCTGGCTAATCAATATTATTGACATGATGTTAATTGTGGCAGAAATATCGAGTACTGTTATGTTTTAACTTGGATGTCAATATTAATTCTAATAATACACAGGAGCGCATTGGGAGTGTTTTCAGAGATGGAATGATCTCTGGCTCATTCAGGGTTTTGAATATTACAACCTTCTTTGACTGATACGAGTTAATTATTTTCTGATTTGCATTTTGAAATCGCATAGCTACATGAGCTTCTTACATTATGCAAATATTGATAAATATGTTATGGCTTATTTTTTTTTATTTATTTATTTATTTTTTATGGAAATCGTTCCAGACAAGACATGAAACCACTTGATGCAAAGAGCTTAAAAAAACAAAACAAAAAAAAAACAAAAAAACTAGCCAGATGTTAGATGAATAGATTCTTTTTCTTTCTTTTTTTTTTTTTTTGCATTTTCACCCCAAACAAAGCACAGTGCCACTTTGATGTAGGGGCTACTATCTGGGACATTATATAAGGAGTTTAGCAGCAAGATGAGTTTACATTTTCTGCATGTCAGTACAGTTGGGGAAACAGGAACCCGAAAGGAAATTCCAAAATCTATCAGCTCTGGGGAAGAAACTATTAGAGTACAAGGTTTTCTGTCATTTGAGGATCTCTATGTAGGGGTGGGATTTTGCTGCTTGTCAGGTTTGTCAGGGGTATTTACGTCAAGTGAGTACAAGGGCTTGTAGATTATTGGAGCATCTAGGATTAAAATACTTGTAAAACAGGCAGAGAGATGCAAACATTTTATCGATGAGAGAGAGAGGCTGAAGTCTAGCTGACAGTAACTCTTTTGAGCCCTGTCGAAGAGTGAGACTAGTAGCAGATGCACCAGCCCAAATGTGACAACAATACTCTATACATGGTCGAATGGTGGCTTTGTAGGGGTACAAGATACTTTCAGGTATAGGTAAGTTTCTGGCATGGTAGAGAGAGCCCACCGTTTTTCGCAGCAGTTGCAGCAACAGATGTATCTGTTTCAACTCCTGTTCTTGTGAATGCTAAGCCAAGGAATTTGCCTCTGAAAACAGCAATTCTTCTTCTTTATTAGCACACCTATGGAATTCTCTTCCATTTGCTTGCTTTCCGGCTGACTGTAATATGGTCGTCTTCAAATCCAACATAAACAAATTCTTGATTAGCTGTTCACCTTAAGTAATCCAATTTACCAAATTTCCACTACTAACAATCACTGCGACATTGTCCCATTGACCACTGTACACATATTAACCCTTATCCTCTAGTTGCCTCTGGCATTGATAAGTGGGGGACTCCTTTGTAAAAAAAATAAAATTGTCAAATGTTGCCCAATAAATTATTTATAGTGCATATATATATTGGCAAATCAGGGTGTGTTAATCAAGACCTTTCTATGAACCCTTTATAATCTGGTTGAACTTATTTGTTCAATCGTAAATAAATGAATATAACGCCATAAAGTTGGAATTGATTCAAACACGCCTTGTACTTATTAATTTAGTATCTGGGTAGATGCCAAATACCTCCAGATTGTAACTATCCATTGCTTACATTGAGTATGCCGTCATCTTTCTCAGAGAGTGGAGGATATCGTTTGTTATCATAAACATACCTTTTTTTTTTTTTTTTTTTTTTTAAAGCACTATGGATAATAATCAATGGTAAGTTTATTAAATGCAAAAATTCTCAATGGCAGTTTAACTATTGAAATTCATCATTTTTCCAGTTTTAAAGATGATCATAGTATCATTACCATTTAAACTAACTAAAATTAATAAATATGATTTCATCATCTACGTCATAATTCAGGTCATAAAGAGTGATAAAATTTAAATTTTTTTAGTGTGACTGCAAGAATTCAAGATTTTAGATTTTCAATTTAATACTTCATTGGCCAAAGCTATTAAACAGTTATAATTGACATCTGCATGTTTTATAACCGAGTCTCTTTTTATAATTTGTCGCTTTATCTTGGAGTCAATTTTGCATTTATCTTTCATCTCCCAAATCTGCATTGACAAAGCCATAGTCTGTCGATATTTATTCAGCTGAAACGGTGTCTTATGGCTTGCATAACGTTTTTCAAAGTACACCGTGTATTACAAATGTTCATCTTTGCATATCTTAGAAATTTGACTGTGGCTTTGTTTACATTTAGTTTTTGATAACTAATCTTTATGATGTTTCTATTAAATATTTCGAGCAAAAATGGGATGAGGTTAGAGGTCAATATTTATCCAAGTGTAAAATATGTACTATTTTTGGTCCTCAGTTTTTATGTTATGGAGAAAATGTTTGAAATTTGACAATGTAGAGATAAATTGGGGGGGGGGGGGGGTAGAATGCACCAAAATGACACCACTAGATTTAAAAAAAAAAAAAAAATCTTTTTATTTTTAAGACCGGATATAAGTAAAAGATGTTATTTCATTTTCAACATGGGCATCAGAGATAAAGGTAGAAAAAGATGAGAATTTAAAATTATTTGTTGGCCATATAAAACGTTTTAAAAACCTCTTTATTTCATGCATTGTTGTCCCTTCTTTTCTCTTATCAATCATGTCATTCTTTGCAAAAAAAAAAAAAAATGACATTAACTCCTTTTTGGTTTGTGTGTGTGGGAATCGTTAATGTTTGTTTATCATGATACCATCTTTTGTTATATCTGTCTTTGGATGTCAGTGTAGTATATGTTCAGTTATATAATACCATCCTCGTAACCAGAGAGATAATTTTTCTTTTTGTTTCAATAACTTCAGTGTTATTTCTTCCTCCCGTCACACCAATAATTTCCTGGGTAAGGTTAACACTTTTGTCCAAACTTCCATATACGTAACGCACCTTCTCTCAACTCCCAACGAACTTCTGCTAATTCAACTTATTTCTTCAAAATCCAACTTCAAAATGAACGTCCCTCTAAAAAATCAACCCTCTTTTATCTCCAACCAGGAGCATCTCATTTGCATATCTGGTGGTCACATTGCAGGCATATAAAGAGATAAGGCAACTATTTTTGTTTCTTTCTTCTTCATTCATTTCATTCCACGACCGACCCGTTGAATTATGCACACGTGCTAATTAGGGAAGTCGCACGTTTCCCTACAGTGTGTGATATATATATATAACACTCTGGATTGTCCGTCTGCGCTTGACTTGTGCGTTTATTAGCCGGCATTGCCAGGTCGTAAAATACACTTAAATATAATATTTTGATTAATGCAGATTTCGTATTTATATTATATTTGATCCAATATATCGTAATGATTTAAAGAGTTAAAAACAAAAAAAAACAAAAAAATGACTCGTGTGCCACCACCGAGAATCGAAACCAAAACGCTTAGCTTACGATTTACTTTTTCCTATGGTGTTAATAACGTGTTTGCTGCAAGGCTAAAAATTAAAACATGAACCAATAGCTATTACGTCATGCATGCATATTCGTAAGCTGTCATTGACGTTCACCTAGCAAGTTCCGTTTTTTTTTTATTTTCACTTTTGCACCGATTTTACCCTGCTGAAACTCAAGTTGAAAGTTTTGTATGGGTTCGAATACTCTCTCTCTATATATATTAGTCTTCATGTCTGTAGACCAAAAAATGACAGGCATTTGGTAGGCAAAATTTTTTAAACACATATATATACGCATACATAAATATATATAGAAAGAAGTTTGTGTTTACTATAAGCTTTTTACACAAATATTATGCAAGTATAAATCATGTAGAATATTTGCATGAATATAATTACAAATAATAGTTAAAACTAAAGACAATCATCCTATAAGAAAAACAAAAACAAAAAAAAAAATCTAATAGGGAATTAAATAAAATGAATGTTTAAAAGAATGTGCAAATTAGCTCAATCTTTTGCAGATGAATGCAGTTCCACAGCCCACATATAACAAAGTTGTATTTTCTTAAATAAATTGAAAAAAGGGTTTTTGATATGAATATTAATACAAAAAAAATAAAAAAAATAATAGGGAATTAAAAGAATATGCAAATTAGCTCTATCTTTTGCAGATGAATGCAGTTCCACAGCCCACATATAACAAAGTTGTATTTTCTTAAATAAATTGAAAAAAGGGTTTTTAATATGAATATTAATACAAAAAAAATTTAGGAGTGTAGATTAATTCCCTTGATTCTCGTGACAAATTGTTTGGTAGCTTGGAAATAAAGACTTCACAAATGGAGTCGAAGGTAGCTTCGTGGCTACGTTTGAATCTCCCAACTGGTAATTGTCATTCTACACTGATGATTACATAAGCATGATACACTCGTGTCTGTAAGTATAAAAGAATTATTTTATTAAAAAATATTAAAATATATATTTCTTTAGCTGACTTGAATGTTCTAAATATTGAATCTCGTTTTTGCTTTTTGATACTGATTCCAATTCAAATCTATCTGAACTATGTAAATTTTGCTTTTTTACAGCGTTATCTCCAAATATCTAATATATGGTTAATTTGTAATTCTAAATTTTGATGACTTATAACATTTTGTCTGTTAAATAGGAAAAAAAAAAGTACTATGTCATTGTGTTGTAAACTTGTATCGACTTAATTGTATGTCGTTTTCCATCAAAGTCTCATTTCTGTTTTCTGTTTTTTTTTTTTCAGTCTCGCCTCCAAATCAAGGATTTATTTACCGACTTATCAGATGGGAAAATTCTTATGAAACTTTTGGAAATTATTTCTGGAGAAAAAGTTGGTAAACCAAACAAAGGACTCATTCGAGTGCAGAAAGTGGAAAATGTCTTGAAATGTTTGACTTTCCTCAAGTCCAAAGTAAGTTGTATCTTTTTGGATTCATGAATAATTTTTGTTTTTGTTATTAAAATTCGATTTTATCTTAGTATACTGGGTTTATTTATCTATTTTTTTTTTTTTAATTTTCTATTTAAAGCATATAAAATTACTTTGTTAGATTTTTGTAAGTCAACCTTAAAAAGCAATGAAACTGACAAATAAAATTTTGCTCCAGAGTGGGTAATTTTCATTTGGTATTGTTTTACCATGTTTTTGGTAATATAATGTATTTGACTATGGTTTATTTCAGAAATAACTTTATCCAACACAAATGAATAACTGCTAATATATTTTTAAATAATCACCTAAAAATAAAATTTAAAAGTGAAGGCTGTAAGGATTGTTGTTAAGCTTAAAAATTTGCAAATAAAAATTAAAACCTAAAATATCTTTGCTGCATCTCATACATTGCTTAAACCTATAGTACAGAAAAGAAATAAAATTTTAATGGTGAGGAAGGAAATTCTTTAATTAAGAAAACTGAATTATTTCCCTAGCTGATTTTTATTTTTATTTTTTGGTTATAATTGGCAAATGTTTTCACAGTACCAGTTGTACAGGCAGGATTATATAATTAAAAAAAAATCAGTTGTAATAAAGTATATTATTAAAGTGCCAATAACCTGGAACAATAACAAATGAAAATTGCATAGCCAAAATCGAAGTTTGATATATCAGCTTTGATACTATTGAGCTCCAACTTTTAAAATCTCCTGAGATAATTTTGTTTTGTAACATTTTTTTTTTTTTTTTAAATAAAAGTAGTTCTACTGTTTATAGTTAAATTTAAATAGTAATTATTCTTATGCCTACAGGCACTAGTGTTTTATGTCCATGCAATCATCAGTGTAGGAAGTGATCATTACTGCTGGTTGGTAGATTCAAACCCAATTGTAAAGTCGCATTTGACTCCGTGGTTTAGCATTCTACCTCAAGGCCACCCACCGGCAATTAACACAAGAATTACACACACACACACACACACACACACACACACACACACACACACACACACACACACACACATTTTCTTTATAATTGGAATGGCTAAATTTTAAGATCCGCCCTAAAGAAATACTGACCTGTTTTCATCAAAAGGTTTTTTTTATTCCTCTAACATTATAGCGAGCATATTGTGATTAAACTTTCATAACGAAAAAAAAAGAAGCAATTTAAGCTCAAGTGGCGGAAAAGAGGTGAATTTTCGCTTCTATGTTTTATAGCTTAGAACTAAAAACGGCACAAGTAATGTCCTTGTCATAGTTTAGAGCAAACTGTTTTGTTTATATCATCATATTCGGCTTAATATCCGTTGTTTCACATGCTGGCATGTGTTTGATGGCTTTTAGACTTCTGAACTATCTCTGGCCAGGTCTTTATAGTCTATTCTTATCACTTCTTCGCATGTCTTGACCTTCAGTTGTTCTGCATCTATTAACTCAAGAAGTTTAAACCATTACTTCGATATGGTCATATCATCAGTATCATCTGGAAAATATAGAAAGATGTATGCAGTACAGGAGACTTTGATGGTATGACCACATTGAAAGAATGGATGAGAGTTCTTGGATTAGTTCATGTAGAACAATTGCGGTCGCAGATTCAGTTCCCTGGGGAAAAGCCAAGATGTTGAATTGGAAGCCACGTTTAATTTCAGAAGAGTTTCCGATGGGTACCTATTCTACACAAGTCCTGGAGATGAAGAATTTTCAGTGGGTAGTTGTTCTGTACAAGTCCTAGACTTTATAATTTTGCAGGCAAAGAGCAAGATGGAATATTTTTATGGAGCAATTCTGTTTTCTGATTGGTTGCTAGCAGAATGTGGCTCCATTTGATTTGTCAGTTCCTATCGCCAGTGTCTATAAGTAGAACCTTTCAACTTTTGGTGATCATATCCCCTTCTTTATATCAAAAATATTGCAACAGTAGAGTAGTATGGCCACATTGAAAGAATGGATGAGAGTTCTTGAGTTAGTAGATGTATGTAGAACAGTTGAGGTAACAGGTTCAGTTTACAGGAGAAAGCCAGGGAAAGCCTAGGAGCAAGTAATAATAATGTTGTTGAGAGAAAGAAACATAAAGACCTGGCCAGAGATAGGTTAGTTAAGAAGTCAATTTGTGAAAACCCTCCAAAGCGTGCCAGCATAAAAAATACATTAAAAAATACTTTTTTTTTTTACTCTCATTAACTCCAAGTAAAGCCTATTGCCACTTGGATATAAGAGGCTAATATTTGGGACCATATCTACGAGTATATTATGTAGGGAGTTGAGCAGTGACATGTCTGTTGACATTTAAATTCCTGCATTTTAATACAGTCAGGGAAGCAGGAAACCTGGAGAGAATTCTAACATCTAGTATTTTAAAGGAAGGAACTATTAGGGAAAGGCTTTCTTGGAAACTCTACAGTAAAGGGTAAAATTTTGCTACTTGTCAGGTATAATTGTGGCTATGTTCATCATGGGGGTGGGGAGACCACAAGTGCTAAAAGTTCAGTAGAACACATTTCATTTTTCTGCGGCTTTAATGGATTAAAAAAATATTTGTGACAAGTCACTGAATTGTAGAAAGAATAAAAGTTAAGTAATATCAGATATAAAAGGAACACAAACCCTAACGTGAATTTTGCGTGACCAACGCACCGTTCCGACACTTGAAAAAGCTACCGTGAAAACACCAAACGGACTTCTACTTGCTGATTTTATGCTCTAACAACAACATAGCAAAAAAAAAAAAAGAAAGAAAAATACATACTGAAGATGAAGGTTACCTTCGAAATATATTTATGAATTCCAATATAAATTTCAAACGAAACAAAATGTTTATTTTGTAATAACACGTTGTTTCGGCTTCAATATATATATATATAATACGTATTTAATTTTATTTAACATCAGATGTGTTTTGGCAATTGGCGTGGACTTCAGGACAAGATCAAAGTGTAGTATCTGTTCTTCAGATGCTGCCCTTCAATTTCTTGTTCTGTTAGTGGAGGAGAAATCCTTCACGACCGAGACAATTTTTATTTTTGTTCCTTTTCTCCACATTAAAAAACGACCCTGGTGTCTAACTCTCTCCTGTGGGGAGGCATTGTAAATAGGAACATCAGATGTGTTTCGGCGATTCAATCGTTTGGACATGACATGTAGGAGGAACTATTTTCCATAAATCAATTTTCCCTTTTTAGTAAATTTCAATTTCTTCCCCTCAATTCTATACAAGTTATATATCTTTTCACTCCAAACAAGGCCTGGTGCTACCAGATCAGGCTGGCTGAAGATATTGGCTTCTTGAGATAAAATGCACCTAACATTGATGTTTTTGTTTTTCTTTTCCCCCTTTTCCAAAACTTAATTATCTTCTGCAAGAGCAAAAACAACAGCTCCACCTTTTTTTCCCTTTTTTCTTTTTCTCTCCCTCCCTCCCTCACTTTCTGACTGGTTTCCTAACTTAAAATGTACCAAACATTAATACTGTAATCCTTTTCCCTCTTCCATTGCAAAACTCATTCATGTTATGCAAGACAGAGAACAAAAACAACAAAATCCACTACAAAACCAAACCAAACCCAACCTTCCAAACTAGTGATTAAAAATACAAAGAGCTTAAAGAATTAAAACCTTCTACAAAATAACTGAATGCAGCATGAATAACCCAAAGGGGTTGATGTACTATACTGGATTCGGCATTAAATAGCCCGAAAAGGGTTGATATGCAGTAAAACAAAACAACCAAACCAAACAAGGCTACTTGGAACATAAGGGGTTACTATTTGGGATTATGTCTAAAAGAGAACTGTGAGGAGTTGAGCAGTGAGATGTCTGTTCACATTACATTTAAACTTATGTAGGTTTGTACAGTCAGGGAAGCGGAGAGAGAATTCCAAAGTCTAGTAGTTCGAAGGAAGAAGCTATTTGAAATAGAAGGCTTCCCAGTATATAGGAACCTCAACAATGAAGGGGTGGGATTTTGCTGCCTGTCAATGGTATGTTTGTTGAAGGGAGACAAATGCTTTGAGTTCATTGGAGCACATCCCAATAAAGTACTTGTAAAACGAACACAGAGATGAGACAAGGTGGAGCTTGGTCGACAGCGCGGGAACTATTAGATTTGAGACTTTTTTTTTTCTTTTAGTGGTAGATGCACCAGCCAAGATGTGGCAACAATACTCTATGTATGGGTGAATGGTGACTTTGTAGGGTTGTAGGTTGCTGTCAGGCATGAATAATTTTCTAGCACGGTAGAGAGAGCCCATCTTCTTTGCAGGAGCTTGGCAATGTCTTCTATGTATTTGTTCCAATTCATGTTGCCTGTGAATGTTAAGCTGAGGAGTTTGAATGGAGAGCTTTCAGGTAGCATATTATTAATCCTGATAATCAGTGGTTAAAAAGGTTTTTTGTAACTATAAAAGGAAAGAAGTTTAGTCTTGGCAGCAGCAGTAAATGTTACCATCCATTTATGTCCCCCATTCCACTATAGATTAGAGATATTCTAAGTTTTTAGCCATTTATATAAGCGTACAATCATTTTCCCTAGCGTGGTATCATCAGCAAATATACCCATCTCAAACACAATTTTATCAGACATTAAATCGATGATGATGACAAATCTGCTACCCTGGTATGGCGAGAATAGCATAAACTTTAAGCAACTTTGGGAGTTGACTTCCCTCCAAAAACCTTTTACAAAAGGACCAAAAAGAAAGAAAGAACAAAAAAAAGTGCTTGTTTACATTTGTATTTATTTTTTTAACTGACACATTTCATGTGAAAAAATAACGTACTTGCGTGTCATGGCAAAATTTGTATAAATTCCAAAAATTATGCAATGCTCCAGTTATCAAATAATTGCAAATCAAAATAGAATTTATCGAATTATCAAATTTTATCCTAATGCTTAATGTGGAAGAGTTGTGACCAATTCAGTATGACAAACAAGGAAGATAACTCTGGACAAATTAAAGGTCTCATATTTTTAAACCAACGCATTTCCAGTGCAATTGTGGATGATATTTTGTAATAAAAAAAACAAAACAAAAAAAACAAAACATTTAGAACATCTACTGGATTTAACTTTTTTTTTTTTTTTTTTTTTTTAATTTATACTCCACCATGACATGGAAGTAAGTAATGTTTTCACTTGAAATGAGTTGAGACAAAAAAAAAAAAAGTTTCACAACTGACTGCTACCTAATTTGTTTGAAAGATCCTTTTATTATTATTACCCTGTGTGAATGGGGTAAGTTTCTTCCAAACGTGCCCTCCCCCTCCTACACTGCCATTGAGTTTTATAGTAAAAAAGCTGCTATTACTTTTATTGCTTTTTTATTATCTGTTTATGGCTTGTTCACCTGGGCTTGTTTTTTCTACACTGTTTGTGTTGACCTATAACGTTGTTTCAAGTGGCATGGTATAGTGGTTTCAGGGTTTATGGGTTAACCATTCAAGTCCTGTGTCTTTTTACAAAGACATCACCATTTATCAAGACCAAGAGGCCACTCGAGGATAAGGGTTAAAGAGTGTACAGTAGACAATTACACAATAAAGTAATCGTTAGTAATAGAGATTCCGTAAATTTGTTAACTTATATAGAACGGCTCATCAAAAACTTGTTTACGTTAGGCTTGAAGAACCATATTGTAGTCAGCTGGAAAGCAGGAAAACGGAAGACAGTTCCATAGGCGTGCAGTTCTAAGAAAGCAGCTTTTTTTCATGGAATCTACGTTGAGGTTTAGACGCAGATAAAGAGTGGGGGAATTTATTGATAGTGTTTTCTGCTTGTGAAAGTTTGGCAAGGGGAAGGGGGTCCATAGATTGGAGCTCAGTCGAGCACTTGCCATGAAAATAACGATAAAGCAAACTCGCAACATCTGCTGCATCATTTTGATTAATATCCTTTGGAAATGTATGAATCCATGTATTCTCCCTTCAGCTATGAGGTAAATAGTATGTTGGACTAAGCTGGATGTGCAACTTATATAGGAGAAGGAAAACTCTGAAATAAAAATTGTTTATCTTGGTGTAACGTTACATATTAACATGTTGATTTTATCACAAGGAAATCAAAGAAAGGAAAAGAAATTCGCTTTTTCAGTTTTAAATAAAAGGCATTTATTCTTGGTATTTCCAACAACTCATTGCATCTTGTTCTAAACAATTTATTTTTTTTGCGTCTCTCTGATTCTCTCTCCTCTGATCTTGAGCACATGGTACAATGGGGGAAGAGGTGGCTGGTTACTTTAATGCATCCAAAACCAAGCTTATATCTTTACATCATCAATGCTCTGATCCACATCTGGCATCAATTGAAATGGATGGCTCTTGTCTTGGGGAGGCTCCATGTTTTGACAGCTTCTGGGCTTGACTTTTACTCCTGATCTGAAATGGAACACGTACATCAAATCTGTTGCCAAGGACGCTGGAAAAATGGTGGGATCCTTCTACCGCTCCAGTAGATATCTCACTGCTGATGCAATTCTCTATCTATATAAAAGTCAAGTATGCCCAAGGATGGAATATCTGGGCAGGAGCTGCTAAAAACAGCCTATCCTGCCTTGATAGAGTACAAAATAGACTTTGTGGCATAGTGGGGGATGCCCTTTTCTCTTTCCTGCACCCTCTCTCCCACAGAAGAGACGTTTCACGCCTGTCATTGCTTTATCATTATTTCCATGG
The DNA here is from genome assembly GCF_053919585.1 of Euprymna scolopes. Classification (NCBI taxonomy): domain Eukaryota; kingdom Metazoa; phylum Mollusca; class Cephalopoda; order Sepiida; family Sepiolidae; genus Euprymna; species Euprymna scolopes. Next base: position 58,554,162 of record NC_136520.1, on the reverse strand, counting down.
CAAGTGCTTGTCTGAGCTCCAATCTCTAGTCCCCCCACTCACCAATCTTTCACGAAAAACACCCGTCTAGTTGAAACCACTGTCAGTAATTTTCCCCCACTCTTTATCTGTGCCTAAATCAAAATGTAGATTCCATGAGCAAAGCTTCTTTCTTAGAAGTGCACGCTTGTGGAACTCTGTTCCGTTTGCCTGTTTCCCACCTGACTACAACTTGGATGTCTTAAAGTCCAACATAAACAAATTCCTGATAAACTGCCCCATTAAGTAAGACACTTTATCAAATCTCCATTACTAATGATTACTACGATATTGTCCCATTGATTACTGTACACGCAATAACCCTTATCCCTGAATGGCTTCCGGGCCTTGATACACATGCTTCTTCTGCCTTCTCCAGCCAGCCAGTTATGTCTTTGTCTCTGCTTTTTCTTTCCCTTCATAGTGACTTTTTAAAAGTTAATGAGAACTATTTCTTGGTCAAAAATCTATTGAATGATATATTATAATGCATAATAGATTTTTGTAAGTGAAAAAACGTGATCTTAGCAGCTGCTACCTATTTAATAATTACGGAGGTGCTTCAATCAGTTAGTGCTCCATACTTAGACAGAAGTTGTCAGTTCGAACTTCACTGAGAACCAAAGTATTTTTATGTTAATTTTATTCCCAAGATGAGCTTAGACATTACAAATTACGATGTTAAACAGAGTGTCTAACTTTATATTATTTTGGTTCCATAATTTGCAAAAATGATGATCCGGGTAACTCCGGGTAGCCCTGCTAATATTAGATATTTACGCTTTTAAATATTGAACAGATTTTCAAACGTTAAAATTTAAATGTTATAAATGTTCTAGTGTTTTCAGTTGTGTACTCGGTTTCTAGTGTGTTATGTTGAGATTATTTTTTTTTCTTAGACTAATGTATCACTATTAAGGGCAAAAAGCCACCCGAGGATACGGGTTAATAAGATGAAATGATTGTCAGTTGAAAGATGAAGAATCTAATCAGATGATTGAGAATGGTTTATGGAGTTGACCAACTTTGAATACTTCTGGAGATTGTTTGGGGAAACTATTGACATTGGATTCAAAGACGACCTTGTTATAATCTGCAGGGAATTAGCTTTGTGGTAATGTTTTACACATACGGAGAACTCTTGATGAGTTACTGTACTTGTGGAAGTTCCATATGATGCTAGAAACAAGTTTAAAGAAAGGAATTTTGTTTCCTTTTTTTTTTTTTTTTTGTAGTGGAATTGAACAAGAACATTCAAGAAAGTGACTTGCACAAACGGGTGTGCCACAAGGTTCGATAATATATAGTATTCATTTGCATAAGAGGACAGGAACTGTTATGAAAAGGACGAGTTGGAAGCACGATAGGCAGTTAGTTTTTTAACAGCCGAGAAAGAGAATCGACTGTGGAAATTAGTTGAATTTAGTTATGGGGAAAGCAGGAGTTCAAAAATTTTTTTCTCATTTAATTTCTTTTTTTTTTTTTTTTTTTTTTTTTTCCTTCATTTTTTTAGGAGTTCTTGCTATAAATATCATGCAAGGAGAAATCTGATTTTGCATTTCTTTTTTTTTTTTTTTTATCTATAATGGCTTCAACTGAAATTCTTGATCTAACACTTAGTTGAAGTGACAGTCAGGCTGTTCTTCAAAATCGATCAAATTACTGAGGTCAAGTGTCAAACCTCTGTAAAACGATTCCACTCGAAAATTCTATCATTTTTCCGTATCCATTTTACGTTCTCTCCTGATGTTCTTCCAACCCACACACCCGAAAATTCTTCTCATCTTTAAATCTTTTTTCCATCTGATATTTTAAAAATTACTATGAACCGCCATTAATGACATATTTGATATGCTTAACTTGTTGCAAATATGGTTGAATTGCTCTAATGCTCCAGTAAGTATCTCACTGCTGATGGAATCCTCTGTGTGTATTGGAGCCAAGTTTGCCCTAAAATGGAGTACTGTTGCCACATCTGGGCAGGAGTTGGTTGGTGCACCCCATCTTGCCTTTATAGTTAAAAAACGGCCTTCAAAACCTAGTAGGTGATACCCTTTTCTTTTCCCTGCTACCACTTTCCTACAGAGGAGCCGTTGCAAGACTGTTTCTGCTCTGTCGCTATTTTCATGGCAAGTGCTTAACGGAACTGCAATGTATGGTCTCCCACCCTTGCCAAACTGTCACAAAAAGGAACGCTCGACTAGCTACAACCACTATATATGATTTCTCCCCCCCCCACTCTTTATCTGTACCCAAATCTAAATGCAGATTCCATGAACAAAGCTTCTTTCACAGAACTGCCTGCCTTTGAAAAACTGTTCCACTGGCCTGCTTCCTGGTTGAATACAACATGGTAGCTTTCAAATCCAATGTAAACAAGTTCTTGCTGAACTGTCCCCATAAATAAATTCAACCCAATTTACACCGTTAACAATTACTACACTACCACCTGACATTTATTAACTTATCCTCGAGTGGCCTTCAGGCCTTGATAAGTGGTGACTCTCAACTAAAAAAAAAAAAATTAAATAATCTGCAGAGGATCTTCGTACATTTTCTGGATATGCAATCCTTCTAAATTTTAGTCAATCTTTTGCCGACCTTTGCACTTTTAACAAATAAAGTTCCACATTGCTGTAAATCGGTCCAACTCTTTAGAGGCCAACCATAAAGTCTTTTATCAGGAATTTTTTTTTTTTAAATTCATTTCTCGGTGTTGAAGAATGAAAATAAAATTTTTGTTTCGGATATCTACTCCTAGTTTCCAGATCTCAATCTCTTATGCTACTATGTATGGTATGTTATTTTTCTTATTGGAATTCTTTAAGATGAGTAATTTGTATATTTAGTTATTTATTTGTAGACTGTTATCCTCATTTTCGTAGTTGTTTCACCACGTTAACCACCTGAAGAAGGTTAGAAGAAGAGTTGGCAGGTGCTCGTCTGAACTCCAATCTCTGGCCCCCCCCTCGCCAATCTTTCACGAAAAACACCCGTCTAGCTGAATCCACTGTGAAAAATTTTCCTCACTCTATATCTGTGCCTAAATCAAAACGCGGATTCCATGAACAAAGCTTCTTTCTTAGAACTGCACGCCTGTGGAACTCTTCCCACCAGACTACAACTTGGATGTGTTCAAGTCCAATGTTAACAAATTCCTAATGAACCGCCCCCTTAAGTAAACACTTCATCAAATCTCCACACTAACGTAATGTACTTGCAATAACCCTTCTCCCTGAGTGGCTTCCGGGCCTTGATAAGTGGTGATCACTGTGTAAAAAAAAAAAATAGTTCGCCGAAACATAGTGAAACAATGAAGATGAGAATAAGAGTTCATAAATAAATAAATAGATGTACTATGTATGGATTCTGAATTTTTGAGATGAGGATTGATTGTTTGGATTCTTCGGATTACTGTTCTCATCATGAGTGTTATACCCGCAAGGACTTGTTGTGCAAAATTCAGTTGTAAAAGTTACTCTTCTGGAGTTGGAAGGTTTCCTATTTGCTTTTCTGTGCAGAGTTGAGGCAAGTAAATAAGGATTTGATTTGGTATTGAATAACTTGAAAAAGGTTTATGTTTTTATTTATTTTTGTTTGTTAGTTTTGAAATGAGAACAGATAAAGTATTTGGTAAATTTCAGTTGTAAGTTCTGGAGGTTGAAGGTTCAATCCTCAGTGTGGGCAACACTCAAAATACAATTGCAAATTACTTAGGACTTCTACCCAGCATGGCTGATAGAACAAGAGCATGCTTCCCCTTGTGGATTGAATAAAGAGTTCTGTTCAAAATTCCATGTAGATTGCAAAGTTTAACAAGATACACCTGAAGAAGGTCGGAGATTACATCGACCAAAACGTTTTGAAAATAACGCTCAAGATGAGAAAGTAGTCTGAAGAATTCAAATAGTACGAACGCTATGTACATTTTTTTTATTTAAAATTTTTTTTTTAATTTATTCACGTTCACCTCATAACAAGGCATATCACCATTTGGACATAAGAGACTACTACTTGGAACCATACCTAGGAAAGATTAACAAGTTGTTAGTTTGCATTACATTTAAACTTCTGCATATCAGTTATGTCAGGGTAGCAAGAAGGGAATTCTAAAGTCTAGCTGTTCGCGGGAAGGAGCTATTAAAGTAGAAAGCTTTGACCTTAGCAGTGAAGGGGTGAGATTTTGTTGCTAATCGGGTTTGTCAGGGATATTTATGTTGAGGGGACACAAGTGCAACGAGTTCATCAGAGTACATTCCATTTAAAACATTTGTAAAACAGGCACAGAGATGCAACATTTCGACGATGGAACAGGGGTTGGAGCTTAGTTGACAAAGTGGGCCTATTAGATTGAAAATTTTTTTAGACCCTGTCCAAGAGAAAGAGGCTAGTGGTGTGGCAACAATACTCCATGCGTGGGTGAATGGTGGCCTTGTAGATATACAGGATACTCAGATGTGAGTAGTCTTCTAGCACGATAGAGGGAATCCACCTTATTTGCAGCAGCCTTTGCAATGTCCTCAGTTTATTTGCTCCAGTTAAGAAAAAAGATTAATGAGCAGTCATAACACTGATCATTAAGTCTCCAAAGTTGATGTCAAAGACCCCCTGATCACAGAAAAAAAAAAACAAAAAAAACTGAAAGACTGCTAACATAATGTTATCTTGTCAAATTTTGAAAGTTAGACCTAAATTACATTTAAGTTAACAAAGCAAAATTTGCCTCTGATGTTCTTGTTGCATCATGTTTTTTAGTTTAAAAAAGAAAAAAAAAGGTCTTACTTTTTGGAACGACCCTCGTACATGAAAGAAGCAGGATTCCTGGAATTTTTGTTTCTTCCAAAGACTCCTTAAGGTTTAGTATCCTAATTTTAATCTTCATAAGAACGCATAAAAGTAGTGCGAAACTGTTCCATTGGTGTGAGGGTGGGGGTGTGATTTTACTTGTCCTGGCACGGGTATTTTAGTCTAAAAACAAAAACAAATAGGTCACAGGTGGTCTAGTTGTTTATAAAAATAAAGACATAGTCTAGTCCAATAAAGTCGGGGTTTATATTACAATCCACAGAAGTATGAAAAAGTTGTAAAAAACATACATATAACAAATGTTATCTGAGGCAAAATTAGTTACTAACTGGATAAATTTTTAGTGGTTGTATTTAATGTAAAATTTTTATTCGGTTCGAAAAACAAGTAATATTGAATGCTACTGAAGAACAAGAAAAATGGCCGCGATATCTTTTACATCTTTGAAGTCTCGATAATCACTTCAAAATAAGAAATAAAACAATTGGGTAGTAGAAATCCACCCAATAAATGTCACGGTAACATTTATTGGGTTGGTTTCTACTACCACCATTTTGTTTTATTTCTTTTAAGTCTTTGTTGAAACTTCAGAGACATCGCAACCATTTTCTTGTTCTTCGGTAGCACCTAATATTGTTTTTCGAACCGAGTAAACGTCTTACAAACCCGAAAATCGAGATAAAACAGAAGTAGAACAAATTGTCTGTTACAGATGAATATTGAATCGACATCTTTTTTTGTTTTTTATACATAAAAATTTCAATAACAAACTGTTCTATAATAAAATTTAAATTTCATATTTTTAAAAACAAATATATTTAGAAAATAAACCAAGTAAAAACTGAAGATATTTATTCCCCCCCCCCTCCAGTGAGAAATATGACACAAATGTCGGAAAGTGGGATTGAAAAGTCAGCACCCCAGAGGAGCAGCTCTCTGACCCTGCAAAAGATGCCTGGGCAGCTCCGTCGGCATTCCCCGGTAGAGGCGCCTCAGTCGATTAGCAGTAATCTAATGTTATTATGCTCAAAAAAGTTTTTCACTAAAAGTCATTCCTTAAATACCGCAGCCTGTATGTATCACGCATTCCAAAAATAAGTGTCAAAATTTTCTAGTTTGTCGTGGACTGAAAATCGTGTTTATTTCATGTTCGTATATTTGCGCTTTTGTTGTGAATGGGTCGAACAAGATTCTTAAAGAGGCAGAATAACGTGGAAAACCAGATTACTAATAGAGGCAGATAGAAGGGGATGGGGATGGGGAGTTGAATGCTTTCTCATTGGGAAGAAAAACATTTACTTTGTCAAGAAAAGGAAAATGTTTCTACAAACGAGTTCTACTAATAACAAATAAAATGTTTTACGGTACATTTTTTTTTTTACCCTTTTTACGCTAATTTCCTTTAAAGGGAATGGCTATGTTAAGTTTTTTTGTTCATTGAAAAAAAAAAAAAAAAAAAAAAACGGGGGAGGGTGGCGGGGAAGCAAAAACAACACTACTGCAAATTCATACGCTGCCTTTAAAAGATAGCTCGATTCTTTGGACCTACGGATAACATAACTCCGTTCGTTTGGTCATTAAATTAAAATCGATTGCTAATGCCCATTTTATTATCTGTATGATGTACGTATTCGCTACTGAACAAAGATGTCATATTCCAAAAATCATATAATTTGATAAAGATTTTTTTTATTCAAGAAAATCAAATTTTATAACTAGTCGTAGTGTTTTCATCGGCCATGATTAAATGCGATGAAATAAATTAAGGAGAGACAGCTCGAATCATATATAAAATCAACAGTAGGTTCCCTACAGTGCATTTTTTTTTTTGTTTTTCAATCATGAAAAAAAAAAAGGAACCTTTTTTCCTCCCTTTTATTTTGATTTTTCTCTTTCTCGTTTGTCGCTTCTTCAACTTTCAGTTTGTCTTCCTGATTTCTGTCCATCTCACTCCTACGGACTTGAAATTTGGTATATAGGATATTCAGACACGGACATGGAAAACTTTTTAATCCATTTTCGTTCGGGGGAAAAAATGGCTGCTAAAGGGTCAAAATTGAAAAGTTTGTATGTCAGATTTTTATCTATTTGCTGTTTCACGAATGCGCATGCGTGAATAATTCCCATTACAGATTAGTTGTGTTAAGAATAAGCTGTTTGAAAACGCCTTTTAAAGTCGTGTCACGCTGGTCTAATGGTTATTACACTTGATTCGCTGTCTCTAGCTACTAAGGGGCTCAAAATTGAAAAAAAATTGGAACTTGGCAGGCATAAGTCGTACTAATGTACGTCCTTTACATATGCACAAATATACATATGTTTAAGTCTGTTAATTTGTAAAGCTTTGATATGTATGTGTCCTTAGCTCAGATAGTAGTGAATAATATTGGAGAGCTACAGGTTTTAGTTTCGATTCAAGCTGATAGCACCCGTCATATTTTTTTTCTTTTTATACTTTTTAAATCACTACTATATATTGGGTACAATATAATAATCAATAGAGAATAAATACGAAATATGCATAAATTAAACTAGCATATTTAAGTGTATATTACAACCAGACAGTGTTGGCCAACATTGGATGCCTCTGTTTAGTCTCCCAAGACAAGGATACCCTCCTGTAGGGACAGCCGTGCATGTAATTGTGAGGCAAGGGTTGTGCAATCCCCAACCATACCTCTCATGAATTGGCACTGTTTGAGTCCAGTGGCAAGGAGACGTCCAGGACGACTGGAAACAATGCCGAAATAAGCAGAGAATACATACAGCACCCGAAAGCCCAAATGGTCACCCATTTTGTACTGATCAGGTTCAATGTTGCTTAACTTCGGTGATACACCGTTAACCGGTGTGTCAACATGATTATGCCATACTTCAATATTAAGTACTTCATATGATTAGAAACATGACGTTTATTAGACTAACTGATCATTACACTATCAGCACAAGCTGTACAGGAAAAAATATTTTAATGCATTATATATATATATATGTGAGAATGTATGTGTGCGAGGGGACACTTCTCAACCTATATACTCAACAAACTTTTGATCTACAGAGTTTAAACTTGGTATATATGGTATTCAGACATATGGAAAAATTTTTAATCGGTTTTCGTCCAGGAAAATGGGCTGCTAAGGAGTCAAAATTAAAAAAAAAAATTGGTACATGGGTCATATCGGATTTTATCTGCTTGCTAACTGTTTCACGAAAGCACATGTGGGAATAGTTTATATTACAGATTACTTATGTTAAGACTAAGTAGTTTGAAAATACATTTTAAAGGACGTGGCACACTGGTCTAATGGTTATCGTACTTGATTCACTGTCTTTAGGTTTTGGTTTCGATCTCAGCTCGAATATTTTTATATATTTTTTTATTTACAAGAAGTGAACTGTTTAGAAAAAAAACAATGCTCGCATTCACGTGTCAGTTTCTTTTGTTTTTAATTTTTTATTTACTTTTTTAAAGGAATCTAACGTGACGTTTAATACCGGGCAACGCTGGGTACACCTGCTAGTATATGTATACACGCCATATACGCACACTTCACCTATTTATATCTCTTTCCCCTCACCTGTACTTCTAAGTGTATTTTCAGAAACAGGTGTCTCTTTCTTAGGTCTATATTCAACCTGCATTTCAAGTCGTTTTTATTTCTCAAGTATTTTTTTACATGAAAGCTGAAACGTTTTGTTTGATAACCTTGTTTCGCAATGAATTTTCTTTTTCCTTTCTATTATTTTCAACGGTATATCAACCCCTTTTAGTTTATTTATAATTAAGTACAATCATTTATTTACCATAAATAAAGCTGTCTGAAGATATTGGCTTCCTTAGATGAAATGAGGACCGCTGTGAAGAAGGTAGGCTCACTCTACCGTGCTAGAAAACTACTAACACCCAAAAGTATCCTGTACCTCTGGAGTATTGTTGTCATATTTGGGCTGGTGCATCTGCTACTAGTCTCTTGTTCCTAGACAAGGTTCAAAAGAGTCGCCAATCTGATAGGTCCTGAACTGTCATCTTAGCTTCAGCCTCTGTCCCATCGACAAAATGTTGCATCTCCCTGCCTGTTCTAGAAGTACTTTAACGGTGAATGCTCTGATGAACTGCAAGCACTTGTGCCCCCACGACGTAAACACCCTCGACAAACCCGACAGGCAGCTAAATCTCACCCCCACACAGTAAAGATCCTTAGATGTAAAAGAGCTTTCTACTCCAGTAGTTTATTCCCCAGAACTGCTAGACTTTGGAATTCCATTCCAGGTCTCTGCTTCCCCAACTGTACTGATGTGCAGAAGTTCAAGTGTAATGTGAACCGACATCTTGCTGCCCAACTCCCTACATAGTACCCCAGTAGCTGTTGCCCCTGATAGTAGCCCCCTACACCAAAGTGGCAATGTGCCTTTTCTTTTTCTACTTCATTTTGCAAAATTGTCCTGCAAAACTCAAACCAAAAAACAGCAACCCACCTTCTCTCCCCTTTTCCTTCCCATTTCCCCTTTCTCTTTCCATCTTCCCCTCCACTTCCTGACTGGTTTCCTAACATAAAATGTAGCAAACATTAATACTATAACCCTTTTCCCTCTCGCATTTCAAAACTCATTTATGTTCTGCAGGGCAGGAAACAAAAGCAATAAAATCTACCATAAAACAACCAAATAAAACACTAAAAATTAATGCTTGAAAAATAAATCCTTCTACAAAATAACTGGATGCAACATGAATACTATTTCCAAAATAACTGGATTCGTCATTAAATAACCCGAAAAGGATTGATATGCCGTAAAACAACCAAACCAAACAAGGCCTGAAGCAATAAGAGTTACTCTGATAAGATCCAGATTAATAAAAGGGCAAGCTGGATGAAGAATGAGCAGTGATGTTTGTTCATATTGCATTTAAATTTCTACATGTTGGTACAGTTAAGGGAGCAGGAAAGGAGTTCCAAAGGCAAGTAATCTGAGGAAGGAATTTCTATCTACAGTGAAGGAGTGGGATTTTGCTATATTGGTGGATCAGAGTATTTTTGTTGAGCACATTCAGAGAAAGTATTAGTTAAAAAACAAAAAAAAAAGAACACAAGGAGACAACTCTACAGCGATGTGACAGTTTGGAGCTTGGCAGTTAATGCGGACATATTAGGTTAGAAACCCTTTTTTGTTTTTAATCCGTTCCCAAAAGAGAAAGATACTGGTGCATCAGTTCTGATGTGACAACAACACTCCATGCACAGCAAATAGCTACATTACAAAGATATAACGGGTTTTCCTGGATATTTGTGAAAGAAAGTATTAAAGAAAGCGACAATTTCATCATTTTTATAGAGCACTTTTTCTTTTTTATAGAAGGTGTTCGTTACCTGCCACAAAAAGTGCACACAAGTAGACTATTAGTCAAATCTATTGGGAAAACTCGCTGGCAATATGTACAAGCTCTTTTTCTCTATGCAACATGGCCTTACAATTACACCAATATAATCTCTGTTGATAGAGCAGCCACTCTTAGTACTATCAAAGAGTTAGTGTTCCTGTACTATCAGTTGGAAACGTGGCTGTTAAGCCTGGTTAGAACAGTTCAATTCATTTGTGAGCTTTTTGTTGGTGAATGATACTATGAATTACTACAAATAACCATTTTGAAAAAAAAAAAAAAAAATGTTCACCTCGTGCAAGGCATTGAATTCTTCTCCACTCCATTTTGATACTGAGTTTCTCAATTAGTTATTTTATTAGATGAGGCTGGAGATGGTTCAAACGTTATTAGAGAACAATAGAAATATAGGATGACCTCCCCCCCCCCAATAAAATACTACCCATGGAATCGTTAAAATTTACAATCTTTTCTCCAATACAACCATATATGGTCTGCATAAACAAAATCTTATCCCCTCCCCCCCCCCCCTGCATTATCCGCATAGTCAGTCTTTGTTTTGTCAGCATTCTGGTTAGTATGAAGTGTGACTCTAAATGAATTTAATACTCACTAAAGCATACCCCCATCTCACTCCAATTTTTTTTTTTCTACAGGGGTTATTTTAAAGTTAATATTTAAAATGATCCTCAGCGTATTCCTGAACTGAAGATTACTATCACAGCCGAAAACAGGATAGTTCCAATAGAGGAATGTCCGCGTTATTGACAATTTAGCACGTTATATCTGGGTGTGCAGACAATCGACCAATTTGATTGAAAAATGGTTTCGGTGACAATAAAATATGGGAGGGCAAAACATTTGTTGATCCTTATTCAACATCCGGTCTCCCTGCTAGTTCATACTATGTTTGATTAAAAGCTTGAATTAACAAGCGCCCCACAGCCATTCTTAGTTTAACAGAATGGCAGAATAGTAAGCAATCAACTGTTAGAAGTATATACTAACATTATAGAGATGGTCACTATTCAGATTAAGAGTTTGTATTATTGAACAAAAAAAAAAAAAAACTTTTGCAACATCGGCTTTGAATACGTTTAACTAAACAAAAAATTCTTTTGACATGTATTATAAATTTTTCTACTTTTCGTTTAATTTTATCTTTGAGTTGCATTTTTGCTGTGCAGCCTCTATGACCATTTTTATTAAGTGATCGGAATGCCAAAATTAGGCAGGCATGATTACAACTATCCTCATATTTGGTTTAACGTCAGTTCCATGCGTCTTTCACAGTAAATATGTCCTAAGTCATTTGTCTTTTCATGATAGTTTCCATCAGTATTCCTTTAGTGCATCCAGATCTAGTCCATATTTCCTCTTTAGAAATGTGATCTTTCCAAATGACCCCTAACATTTGTCTCCCAAACCAAATTTCTGTTCTCTGCATTTTTGGGCGGATAGTCAAGTAACAACAAAAGCAAAATAAAATCTTCCCATTTTTTCAATGTGACCAGACCAACAAAGTCGCCCTTGAGTTCCATTTTTACTGTGTAGCCCCTATGATCGTTTTTATTAAGTGATCGGAATGTCAAAATTGGGCAGGCATGATTATGATGATCCTCATATTTGGTTTAGCATTCTATGTTGGACGGGCTTATATAGAAATTAACTTCCAAAATAACCTATCTCTGGCCAGGTTTATATTTACCTTGCTTTCTTTCAAATCCATCGTTATAACTTGTCCTTGACTTTTACTTTTCTAACTGATGCGGTTAATTCAACTCTTCTTCATCTATTAGCCCAAGAACTCTTCTCTAGTGCTGATAGATCAGGCTGCCTGAAAATATCGGTTTTCCTGACTAAATGTTTGAAGATATAAACAACTTGAAGCATAAAACATTCTTTCAAAATTATCAGATTCAACATTAAATAACTCAAAAAGGATTGATATGCTGTAAAACAACCAAACCAAAAAAGTCTCCATTCTTTCAATGTGACCAGACCAACAAAGTCTCCTGTTCTTTGCTCATCTCCCTATAGTGTACACTCCTCAGTGAAATTAGTTTTATAATTTTTTATATTATTCCTTTATCACGTTTGTGTTTTAATTTTATTTATTACTGGGCCGATTGGTTAATTCTTATCAAAGAATGTTATGAATTCTGATTAACAAAGTAAATAATTACCTGGTCAGGTAAGTGCTTTTCGAGTGAAATATAAATTCCTGATTCTAGACTATAAGTTTCATCTTGAAAGCACTTTTAAAGACGTTCTAGTTTATTTATTCTAATCTTATGTCCATAAAATACATGTGAAGAGTTTTTTTTTTTTAATTTTTTATTTCGTCATAACACAAGTTAATTGGAAAATTTGGGTGCAGTTTAAATTGTCTTTATTGGATATCTGGACAATAATTGGATTGAAATGTACTCTTATATCCTGGTGTATGTGCGTGTGTGTATATATATATATATATATATATATTGTTTTAACAAAAACCAACACATCAAAGAATGGTTTGATAGTGTATTTCATCGTTAGTTACAATTGTTTCAAGACTATTCAGACAAATTCAAACATTGTCGTTTGAAAATTCTTCACAAGAACAGCCTTTCTTCAGATTATTGAATAAAAAAACACTTTAACAATAAAACATTATAGAAACCATTTCTGTTATAAGGAAAAGAAAACAAGCGAAACTATTTTACCTATATCTCATCCTTGCAAAATATTTTTTAAAGATTTATATATTTACCTATTTTCGTATAAAAAAAAATTCAAACAAAATATCATACAATGTTACACTAATTACCTATGTCCATTTAATGTTTTATTAATACTATTCATTGATTTCTTAAATTACTTTATTTAATTTAAATTATCTTTTCTAATCTGGCATAATCAACTAAGTTATATTGTTGCGATTCTATGTTAGTTTCGTATCTGGAATTTGCTTTGTTTATTTACAAAAATATCGGCTAACCTATTTATGTGATTTAAGTTTTTCTTTAAAACTTATTCAATAAGGAAAGAAAGTTTAGCATTACTTTATACTTACTTCATTCTCACTCTTCATTTAAAATTAAGGATCTCAATTTATTTTTATTTTCTTTCGTTCCTTCCTATTAAGATTTACGATTATCGGATATTTAAGATGTAGAAAGGGAGGTGACTCTGTACGTTTGAAATTTTCAAGTTTACTTGAATTATAAGTTACCAAAATCTTAATATGTATCCGTAACGTTGAAAGGGAAGTAAATCAAGCCGTTCAATGTTTTAATGTTTATGCAGGTTTCTAGGTTTTGTGTGTGTGTGTGTGTGTGTGTGTGTGTGTATGTATGTGTATATATATATATATATATATAGTTGGACTGTATTCTTGTCGGTTCGTGCGTTGATTTATTTGGAAAATTATGTGCGAGTTTGTCAACATTATTGTCATGTGCTGCAGAAGTATGATTCTAAAACAAATTTAAAAAAAAAAGAAAAGAAAAAAAAAATCCAAGCAGAAAGGAAAAGGGACAAAAACGGTCCAGTCGCTGATCACTTACTATTTATGACTTTTGGAATGTTTATTCATGTGTATTTTGCATGTATATGTGTGTGTACGTATGTATATGTGTGTATATGTGTGCCTCTATGTGATTATGTTTGTATGTGTGTGCACATGCATACGTATGTTGGCGTATATCTGTATGTGCGCATGTGTTTATTTCCATGTGTATGCGGGGTGGAAATGGCTCTCCTAAGCCGTGGTGAAGGCAACCCCTCTAGGAGAAACAAATCTCTGAGTTAAAAAACAAAGCGGGAGACCAGTACCCGCATTAAGCTGGTCTGCAGTTTGACTTGTTGCTGGCTATCTTGCTCTTGCTTGTTGCTGGATGTCAACATTTTGAACCGAGAGAGAGATTTAGCTGTCGTACAAAGCTAAAACTCTGTAACACCATCAGGTATAGATACTCTCTCAGGCGTTTGTCTATAAAAAAAAATGGTCCTATTGCGATGGAAAAGGTGTGACGCGTGTAGGTCTGAAATGCTGGAAGCATGTAATAATTGATCTGCCATCATATGTATCTATGTATATGTGTGTGTATATATGTTTGTGTATGTGCATGTATATATGAGCATGTATGTATATGTGTATGAGTGCATATTTATGTACGTGTATGTATATGTAGGTAAGTGTATGTTTGTATATATATATATATGTGTATGCATGTGTGCATATATATGTGTGTATGTATGTATATCTGTATGTATGCATGTGTGTCTGTATACATATGCATGTGTATTATTCATTGTCTATGTATATATGTGTGTATGTTTACAGATATGTATGTGTGTGTGTAGATATGTATATTTGCGTTTATATATATATATATATATATATATATATATATATATATGTATGTATGCCAATGACCGTTTTATGTATGCTTATGTATGTATAAGTATGTGCATATGTAATGTGTATGTATGCATATATGTGGGTTATATGTATGTGCATATATGTATGTATGCGTGCATGTATATATATATGTATGTATACCAGTGACCGTCTTCAGTGTCATGGCTGCTTGTGCGTGTGAATTTTGCCGGCACGACTAAAGTCATTTTCGGCTCATGGACTTTCAGTACCTGAGGGAGTGGCACTCGTCTGACAAGACGTTGCAATCATCAACTCATATATCTATCTATCTATCTATATATATATATATATATATATATATATATATATACACACGAATTTTATTAAACATTTGAATATTTTTATTCAAATATCTATTCAATATTTTACGTGCATAAGTAATCCATGTACACACATGTTTCTGGGTATCACCTGTCGTCAGCATGGTTAGCCTTTAAACAAGGCTCGAACTCATTACAGCTTGATAAATAGTCTGGAGTCTTACCACCAGACCACAGTATCTTACCAAATTTTATGCACGATTTTTATCTCTTTTAAATGTAAGATTGTTGATTTATTTATTTATTTTATTGGCGATTCTGTGGTATTTTTCACTCTTTCTGAACGTTTTTGAAGGAGTTACCTGCCCTTTGTTTATATATAATTTTGGAAGTACACATTTTGCTGAGTCATTTTTGCTATGGGGTCAATTTATGCAATATTTGGCTATTTTATATTTTAAAATCCCAGAGTAATCTTGTTTGACTATTTAAAAAAACAAAGGATAATTGAAAAGTGGTTCACAAAGGTTTTATTAAGTGATTTCACAACGTATACGACTTTCTTGGAAATTTTAATCCTTTATGACCTGGTTGAACTAATTCGTTCTGTTGTAAATAAATGAATATAACAGCATAAATAAATTGGGAATTTATTCAAACACGCCTTGTACGTATTAGTTCAGTATCTGGGTAGATGTTAGATATCTCCAGATTGCAACTGTCCATTGCTTACATTCAGCATGCCGCCACCTAAAATTAACAGATATTTTTTTTTATCATCTACATCATAATTCAGGTGATCAAGAGTTAAAGACGTGATTCTTCTAATGCAAATTGCTGTTGGCATCACATAATGGCCAAGTCACATTCACAAGAAAGCATGCTAGCAGAACCAAGTTCCACAGGCAGCAGTTCTAGGAAAGAACTTTGTTCCTGGAATTTGTGTTGAGATTTAGGTAGTGGGGTGGAGAGGTGTGTGTGTTGGGGTGAGGGGTAAAATAACAGTAGGAAGTCCGGGTGGAGAGAGGTGTTTAAAAAAAAAAAAAAAAAAAAAAAAAAAAAAAGTGGTAGTAGGCAGGCAGGCTTGAACCCATGATGCAATCTGAAGTTTGGAACGTTAAAATTAAGTTAAGTCAATCCAACCGATACGATGACTTTCCAAAAATCGACCCCTCCTTGTACAACACTGGCCAGTTTAAGGTGAAGGAATTAATGTTTTTGGCCAATTTTTCGATATTTGTCGTTTGAAATGTCGAGCTTTAAAATGATACCAATATTGTCAGGATACGTTGCCTCTGTCAAGTTTTTGCAAGATATACATACATACATACATTAAAACGGGCAGGTGAAATTTATATCATAGATTGAAATGTAAAACGTACATTGATCCAACTATGATATTGAACTTTTTATGTAAACGAATTCATTGAAGGGGGGGGTGAATCTAATCATTGAAAGTTTCTTATAATTCTTAATATATTTTTTTTATTATTTGTGTGTCAATGAAATAGTAGGACTCAAATTTAATCTGCATTAACCTTGTTCTAAATACTTGGTCGGATTTCCAGTGTTTCTAAATATCAATGTCAGTCAATTAAGTTATTGTATCCTTTGTCACGTGACTCGTACAGAAATTGGATTCCTGACACGCTTTCTTCTATTGTTAGTTTCTCCAGCGTGTCATTTAAGCACAATGTCTTTGCTGTTTTGTGTTTGGAGTAGTGCGTTTAAGATAGATGATCTTTAAAAATGTAAAAAAAAAAAAAAAAAAAAATTATTTACAAAATATCTGCTCCAAGATGAATTCATATCCATAACATTGGACCCTTAGATCTTAAACACTTCAATGTAGTTTTAAATGTTGCTGTAGAGAAAATTGCATGAAAATTGATCTTAACAAAATAAATTTTTTTTTTTTTGAGATGAAAAGTGTTAAGTGTGTCGTGTTAAGCTCCAATTAGAGATTCTTAAGAATCATTAAAATTCTCACAATAAACACAGATTTTTAATTGCGGTTTAAATCTCTTTAAAATTTAAAGTAAATAAGAAAAAAACAAAACAAAAAGAATTTCTAATGTGCTGTATCCCTGCGGACATCATTATATATAACTAATTGTACCTACCCAGCGATTTTGGGGAATAAAAGAATAGAAAGAAAAAACTTATGGAAATTCATTTGGGTATTTTAATTTTGTAATTAAATTATGTAAAATGAAATGTTTTAATATGTTGTTTTAGTACATGAGAGTAATTAGTTAAGAATAAAAAATAAATAATTATGTGTAATTAATACGGAGGTGAGGAACCCACACAGTTGTATCGTTTAATATATGTATTTATTTTTGGATAAATGCAACGCATAATAATTTCACTTTTTTTTTTTTAAATTTTATTTTTATTTATTCAATTTTCACCTCAAACAAGGCACAATGCCACTTTGAAGTTGGGAGCTACTATCGGGGACATAAGTTGCAGGGATATTATGAAGGGAGATGAGTAGCAAGATGTTTATTCACATTATACTTGAACTTCTGCATGTCAGTACAGTTGGGAAAGCAGAATCCTGGAAGAGTTCCAAAGCCTAGCAGTTCTGGGGAAGAAACTATTGTAGTAGAATGCTTTCTTACACCTAGGGATCTCTGCTGTGAAGAGGTGGGATTTAGCTGCTTGTTGGGTTTGTCTGGGAGTATTCACATCGAGGGGGTACAAGTACTTGGAGTTTGTCGGAGCATTCACCAATAAAGTACTTGTAGAACAGGCAAAAGGATGCAACATTTCATCGATGGGACAGAGGCTGAAGCTTAGATGACAGTTCAGGACCTATCAGGTTGGGGACTCTCTTTTGAAACTTCTCCACTCTAATAGTTTTTTAGCCAGAATAAGTATTTTTAGGAAAACTCAAGCAAAATTAAATATATTGATGCTGATAGTATAGTGGAGGAAGAAACGAAAAATAGGCTAGTTCAAATCAAGTATCACTGTCAGATAGCTTGTGATTTGAGTCTGATTGCAGATATGCATATGATTATAGAGACCAGATTTGCCAGTATTGCTACAGATATGACACTAGCCAACACACCTTCTTTCCCTCCATTTGTGTTGTGTGTAATTGGTGGTTGCCATGCAACCTCATGTGACTCAGTAGACAACCCTTGACAGACATGCTCTGCCACGGACATCGCACACACATGGTCAGGCTAAAATGTCTGGGATGTTCACCAATAATTTAGTGATAATTTTTCTTTTTTATTATAAGCTAAGTACAACCAACTGGAAATAATTTGATGTTTTAACCAAAAAAAAAAAAAAATGTCCTTGTTGCAATTTAAAGCTTTAAAGGAAGGAGCTGCGGAAACAAAAATCCTCTGCAGCATTCATACTCTCTGGGAAAATCACGGTTCTTAACAAGAAAACCAAAGGAAGTCAATCAAATATCTGGGTCCAATGCTTGTTGCCACGGGTGAATGATACAATGACATTGACATCCAAATCAACAATGCTTAACATGCTTGTAGTTGTCCACAACCTCATCCATAAAAGTCCGGATTTATCAGATGCTTGTTACAATGATCCTTCTCTGTGGCTGCGAGACCTGGCTGACAAGAGCTATGGATTCTAAAAGGTTGATAGTGTTTAACCTATACTGCCTTCACTGAATTCTATAGGTCTGCTGGCATCATTTTGTCTTCAATACCCAAATCTGGATGCAATATAGAATCCCTGACTGTTCCTTTCTAATTAATTTACTTTCTTGAAAACTGAACGTTGGCAAATGAGTGATTGTATTAACAGGAGATCGAGAACCTGGTTTGTTGACATCAACAATGGATGTATAATAGATGTCACAGACAACCAAAACTTCTAGAAAAAATATCTAAAATAATTAAAATTGAAATATGTTTATAAACCAATACAACGCAGATATTTATTTATTTTTTAAATAAACAAATATTTGTTTAAAATGAAACTTTTTGGACGTTAGATGCCTTCCTCAGGATGTATAGTTTTTCTGGGTTTTTTTTTTTTGTTGGAAAAAGGAAGGAATTGGTAGTAAAAATGATCCGTGTGTTTTCAACGATGATGTCTTTGAATGTCTGGGTGATACACATGGCATGTGTTAATTAGATTGATTCTGTTCCCGTGATATAAGCGTTGTTTAAAATTAAAATTGAATTATTGGATATTTTTTCTCTATCTCTTATCAAATACTGTTAAAATGAAGAAAAAATCAAAAAAATCTGAAGACTGCGTCTGACGTTGAAAAATCTTGATCGATTGATTTTTAAACAAATGAACATTTGTTTGTTCTATGAAAAAAAATTCTGCCTTCTATTGGTTGATAAACATTTAAATTTTAAACAACGTTTATATCACAGGAACACAATCTAACTAATGCACTAAAATATTTTATTTATCTCTTCTCTAGGAAGTTAGACTTTAGTTTCCGTGGTTTTGAAAAGCCAGCACACTGGGATTAGTGTGCTCTGGCCTAACGCTAACTCGACAATTTATACATGGTTAATGAACAATTGAAATAAAAAGCAAGCATGACTGACCAACTGGATAGACTTTATAGAAATTCTTAGACATGTCTTAAGATATGACTGTTCATGATGAAAATCCTATTTCAATTTGAAATGTGATGAACCAAGGAACTACATGAACAGATATTTAAAAAGAAAAAAAGAAAAGAAAAAAGTGAAGCACTTCTGTAGATATTACATTTTCACCCCAATGTACCACTTTGATGTAGGGGGCTACTATAAGGGACGTAAGTTGCAGGGGTATTATGTAGAGAGTTGAGGAGGTAGATATCTGTTCACATTGCACTTGAACTTCTGCATGTCAGTATAGTTCAGAAAGCAGGAACCTGGAAGGGAATTCTAAAGTCTAGCAGTTCTAAGGAAGAAACTATTAGAGTAGAAGGCGTGGGACTTTGCTGCTTGTCGGGTTTATCGGGGGGGGGTATTTACGTCGAGGGGGTACAAGAGCTTGTAGTTCGTCAGAGCATCCACCATTAAAATACTTGTAGAACAGGCGGAGGGATGCAACATCTCGTCATTGGGACAGCGGTTGAAGCTTAGATGGCAGTCAAGGACCTATCAGGTTGGCGACTCTCTTTTGAACCCCCGTCCAGGAGTGAGAGACAAGTAGCAGATGCGTCAGCCCAAATGTGACAACAATACTCCCTGCATGGGCGAATAGCATAATGTCAAAGTAGCTCATATGAAAACAAACAGAAAATGGTACTTTGGCATTTACCGACCTGCGGTTTCCATAAAGTTTCTCTGGTATGCTCAGCCACTGATGGAAATAATCGGAAGTGGCTGATTGCGAAACATTAAACCGCTACGAGAAAATTTATAATGGTAAATGGGAAAAACATGGAAATGCAGTCAAGGAAATTACAAGCATGTGTAACATGGCACGGATGGGCGTATGGAAATGCATGAGGAGTAACGTCACCAGTGGGCGGGGGACTATAAAAAAAGACAAAGATCTCAACAAAGACGAGATAACGTTTAAAATCTTGGGAGACGTGCAGCACAGCCTACGTCACGTGGGTGACGTCACGGCTGTAACGATGAAGAAATACATGTCATCGTACAAACCAAAAAGCAAGTTGTAGTTATTTCCTGTTCTTGTGTCAACTTTGTGACGGAGGCCACAATGTGTGTACAAATGTATCTAACCCAACCCTGATCCTAACTTGCACGATTAAAATTAATTTTTTATTGCTTCCAATTTATAAAAAAAAAAAAAAAAACCTTTCTAGATTCGTATCAGCTAAAAACAGCGCATTTATTAAAAAGTGAGAAATGTTCAGCCAACCTTCTCTGCTAATTTCCGTCAGCTTGCCAAAATGAGCTTGAGTCAACCGCGTGGAAATTGCAGGTTGGTAAATGCAGAAGCGACAGAAAAATAATTTTGCCATCATAACTTCGTTATCTAATTTTAAAATTTGACCAACAACTAAATTCTGAGTTTAGTTACGGTTATTATTTCTGTTGCTTGTAAGGTCTGGTCGTCTGCACTTGAAGCTTCTCGCGTAACCCAATTCCATACTAATGCTGGAGTCATATCTTCTAATAAAGACTAACAAACTACTTGTTGGTGTACTTGACATAAGGTACTTACACATCAAATTACTTTTTACTCTATTATTTACATTACTAGTGGAATCTTGTGGAAATTCCACAATGCTTTCTACTTCAATCTCTATACTGGTACCAGCAGGCCACCCGGCATTACCCGGTTGTAAAATACATGTAAATATATTTTAATTCATGCAAATTTGTTCTTATAGAGCCAATTCTCTATTGATTATTATCCAATATATATAGTAATAATTTCATAAGTTATTAAATAAAAATGACTTGGATGCCATTGACTAGAATCGAAACCAGAACGTTTAGCGCTCCAGCCTTAGTCATTATATATCTCTCCAGTGTTGTTACTGTCCGAGTTACCAACAGATGGTTATGAAAGGTTAAAAATTAAGTGACTTTGAGCAATGAATGTTTAATTTTGCTCATGCATAGCGTGCAAAAATAACAGCAAGAATAATATTTTATTAGTCTTACCCTGTCATGATTAATTTTTTTTTTTTTTTTTTTTTTTCCAATTTTGACCCCTTAGTATCAATCTTTGCCGGCTAAAGACCAAATCGAAAGTGTGCTACAGGTTCAAATATCCTGTATATCAAATTTCAACTCTGTAGACAACATATTCCGAGAGGAGTTTGGTAGAGACTTTTCGTACACACTGACATGGTTATATATATATATATATATATATATATATCTCCATGTGCTAGAACGTTTTCATCTTAAATTCTATGCAGAATGTAGAAACTATGCATAAATAGAATTCAGCATGATAGTGAAATGAAATCAATCACCTAATAAGAAGCCATAAAAAATAAGTAATTAACATATGTTTTTCAAAGGGATATGCAAATTAGTTAACCATGATGCAGTCGCTCGCATATCTCCGAATGAGTATATTAAGAAGTTTATTTGTCTAATTTTTAAATAGAAAAAGTAGGCTTTCAATATTAATTTCAGAGAAAAAAAGGGGGAAAAAAAAGCACCTATAGGTGTATATAGATTGTTTTTTAAATAATCTGTCAGTATTAAGAATAACTTTTCTTCTATAAAAATTAGTCATTGTCAGCTAAATATTCTTTAAATAAAATGAACATGTCATTTTTATTTCAAATTGTAGCAATTTTTTTTTTTTTTTTTTTTTTTTTTTTTAAATCAATAAATATTTACTGTATTCTTCTTACCGTAACAATAATGGTCAGCTAAATATTTAAGCCAATAAAACAGATGTCCCTGTTTATATTTCACTGTTTTAGTCAATGAGACAACATAATTTCATTTTCAAACAATTTATTTGGAAATGGAAAGCCATGATTGTTTACTTTAGTGACATTGGTTTGATTATCAATTATCATCTTTGCTGATTAGACAATCTTTTTTTTTCTTTCTTTTTTTTTTTTTTTTTTTTTTTTTTTTTAAATATGTGGAAGGTACAAATTTAAATTGCCTTAGTACTATATACAAAAATCTATGTACATACAATGGTGTTGTGTTTCTATTCATACTTAATTTCTCTCTATTCCAAGGCAGAACAATTAAGTGAAAGGTTGGAATGTGAGATTTATATCGGTGCCCTAGAGGAAGAGCACTCTGGTCGTCATCTTTTTTGTTCACCCCCACCCCGACAAAGGGATTGCACCTAATAATTCACTTCTGTTCATCTGTTTATTTGTTTGCACTTTTCTCAATAACCACGACTTGGATTTTTAAAAAAATTTTGCACAAACATTAGTCATGGTGAAAGTAAATTTTTCTCTTGTGGAGAGGAATCTTGCATACTTATTTATTTATTTGCCATGGTCTTTTTGTTGGTTTGTACATAGGCAGTGACAAATATATTAATACATAGATGGTTGTGTCAAGGATTAAATAGGTTCAACTTTGAAAACTCTGGCTTGACAACAAATTATATCTTGATGCATTATCGTGATAAGGCGAAGGTGTCAGAGAACCTGTTGTCCATATGAATACTAAGGACAACCAGGCACTTCATATTGTACACACTCTCCTTTATCACGTTGTCATTCAGGAATGTTTTGTCTTACAAGGTGTGGTCCAAATTCCAACTGTGGCTCAATTTCTTTTAATATAACACTTATCTGCAGTGGAAATAACTCTACTTTCTTTTCTCCACCCTATTTTTTTTTTCTTTCCATCTCTCCTAAAGTTTACCACCACTAACCTAATTCTTTAGAATTGTCTGATCTAATCCCTGCTTCCTTTGTTCCAGCTCGTTTGATTCTTTCATCTAGTGGTCTCCTTCAATTCTGTTTTAACACCTCATAGGTAATACAGCTTCTTATTCCAGTAGCTTTTCAAGAACTGCAAGGCTGTGAAACTCTCCTCCTGCTCACTGTTTTCATTCTACCTCACAGCCTTGGTCTTTTTAATACTAAAGTCAATAGGCATCTCTTGTCTTTGCAATAATAATCTTTTGTTGTTGTTAGATCAAATGGCTCCATGTCTTGTCTCGAACGATTTCCATTAAAAATGCAGTGGGGGGGGGGGTAATTTATTGTAAGAAAGTATTTGTTAAAAGAACTTGGTGGGGATTATTTGGATATGGAGAACAGATGGGTATGGAGACTAAAACCTTGCTTACTGATGTTTGTGACTTTTTAATAATTTGACTCTGCAATGAAATGGTGGCTCTGTTTCATATCAACACAAAAACTCTTTCTTGCATTGAAACAGAAACAATGCTGTGTAATTTTGCTATTGTTGCGATTGACATCTGACATGGTGCATTGTTTTGTTGAAAGAACATGTCTTCATTTGTGATCGTGTGTGTTTCTTGTTTTGCTACAAATGCATCATTAATGCTATATCATATTCGCTATTGATGGGCCCTCCTTTCTCAGATTCATCGTATTAACAACATACCTTACACATCTCAAAATGGAGACAAAACCTTGCTTACTGATGTTTGTGACTGACTCTGCAATGAAATAATGGATTTATTGCCACATATCCACACAAAAACTCTTTCTTGCGTTGAAACACATACGATGCTTTGAATCGTTGATGCATTGTTTCTTTTTGATTGACTGTAAACAAACGCAGCACCCACTTTGAGTACAGCATTTTCATTAATGAAGGTTTGTGCAAAAATGGTGATATACTGCTTTATCATATCTTCAACTCCTCTGCCAAATTTATCTTTAGTGACCTTTGACAACTAAAAATTTTCGTTTACTGGCCAAATAAAAAAGTTACTAGCCAAACTCGCGTGATTTTTGGAATATGACATCTTCATTCCATGAAGATGTCATATTCCAAAAAAGATTGCATTATAAAGATTTTTTTTTTTTTTTTATAGATAAGTGTAATTCTAAACAGCATTCATTAAAAAAGATATTGTTCTATTAAACATTTATTGTTTAAATAATTTGACTTAGTTCGTTTTATTGAAAAAAACTTGAGGTTAAAGATTTTTTACACTCAGTAATGAGCTTTGGAAGATTAAAAAACAGTTGCCAAAAGATAAGCATTTTATTACTTTTAATACTCACTTGGAAAAACTCACTTGCAAATGCGACTGTTTCACTTGTAGCATAAAGCTCTGTCTGCTATCTCACTACAGTTTACGATTGGCAAAAAAGAATTTGTGGATTTTTAAAAATATTTTCGAACGCCCAACGAATTTGTGTGATCTGAGCGTTAAGCATCATTTACACCCACATTAAAAGTTAGCGTACCACCTCTTAACCAAACCATTGCTTTTTTGAACAGTAATTTTTAGTTTAATATTAAAATGACTTGCTTTATTAACACAAAATTCTGATATTTTTTCCATTCTTTTAAAATTTGCAAAACTGGTTTTAACTTAAATAACTAATTTGTAAACTAATAATTCGATTGGGCTTAAATTTTGATAAAATCAATTTCAAAGTAAATCTATTATATAAATCTCACCTGTCTGTTTAAATGTATGTATGTTTTTATGTCTGCCTAAAACTTTCGACAGAGGCGACGGATCCTCACGAGATCAGTATCATTTCGAAGCTCAATCCTTTGGACGACAAATATCGAAAAATTGGCCAAAAACATTCATTGCTTCATCCTTAACTGGTCAATTTTGTACAAGGAGGGATCACTTTTTTCGTTGACATTTTAGCAAGTCATTGTCTCTGTTGGATTGACTACACTTAATTCAAACACATGACTTCCGGTTGCACTATAGACTAATCAGCGAAGACATTACGGGTTTGAGCCTGCCTACCTCCTACTACTACTACTACCATTTTTTTTTTTTTAACACCTCTATTTCAGGGTTCCTTACTACACCACTAGTACTTTATAAAAATCATGTGATTTTTTTTAATTAGTAGTGGCATCTATGTCAAGCCCTGGACTTCTTGAGTCATGTGTTATTTATGAAAATAACATTTTCACGTCTACGGATAGTTCAAATAATATTTAAAAAAAAAAAAAATCAATGTGTGTTTATGAAAATTACGTATAGGCAAGAAACAATAGCTCTTGTCTAATAGCTTGATCAATCCAGAGACGAGTAATGGTAGACATTAAACTCGATTTGCTACAAAAAAGTTATAGGAGAAATAAATTGATCTCTGAAACGAAGTTCAATTTTATACACATTAAAAATTTACTTTCTTTCCATCTAAATTATCTGCTATAAATGTGTCAGGTTTAAAAGCCTTTTATTTCATTCATTAGGTATTTAATCCACTATACAGCTATTGTCAAGGAGGACCCCATGAAAATATTTGGCTTGCAAGTTGTCTATATTCTTTAACAGGGTTCGCACAGAAAAAGTCCTTCAATTTTGAACTGAAAAATCCTTGAAAATATGGAAAATGTCTTAAAAAGCCTTGAAATTTTTTTTTGTTCACTAAAAACTTATGTTGAATATTTATAATATAAATCTCACCTGTCTGTTTAAATGTATGTATATATGTATGTATGCATGTTTGTTTCCCTAAAACTTTCGGCAGAGGCGACCAATTTTCATGAGATTGGTATCATTTTGACGCTCGACCCTTCAGACGACAAATATCGAAAAATTGGCTAAAGACATTCATTTCTTTCACCGTAAACTGGGCACTTTTTTTTACAGAGAGGGGTTGGTTTTTTCACCGATATTTTCGAAAGTCATCCCTTCTTTTCGATTGACTAGCCTTAATTTAAACCTATGTCACTGCTGGTTTGTTATGCATGCAACAGCAAAGACGTCACTTTTTTTTTTCCATGTTTTTTTCCTCCTTCGCGGTACAGGTTCAAGCCTGACTGGCTACTACCACATTTTTTTGTTCAACACACACCTCTAAACACCCAGGCAACGCCGTGCACCCAGTTAAAAATAAAATTGAAATAAATACTATAAAATTATTTTTGAAGTTTTAATAAAAAATACAATCAAAATATGTTTTTAAATATTGGAATAAAATCGAGATACATTGTTCTAAAATTTCAAGAGATAAATGAAAATGACTTTTTCTTTTGTCAATTAAGTTTTTTTTTTTATTATTGTTTATGGATCAAATTTTGTTTTGAAAATTTGAATTGTGTCTGGAGAAGGTCTTGAAAAAAATTGAAACGCTTTGAAAATGGGCATTGAAAATCTGTACACACCACTGTTTAATGGAAAAGATACTGGCTTGCCATTTTAGCAAAACTTTGCATGACCTCCATATGTGCGTTGATATGGTCAGAGATGGTGTGTGAATGAAGGATGCCAGCTCAACCTGTCCCGGTTGAACGTTGCCCCAATCTTCTGAGGTAGACTTATTCTGCATGATTAAATTCAAACGTAGTTTCTACTTGGATTTAATCAAGCTCGACCAATCAGATCCTCTAACCCTTGTTTTTACCCCTTCGTATATAATACATTCTTTCATATCATTTGGATTCTATGAACTACTGATCTCATCTTGAATGTCATTTTCATAACGTTTTGGTCGATGTAACCTCTGACCTTCTTCAGGTGTATCTTGTCGAACTTGGGAATTTATATAGAATTTAAAGCGGAACCCTTTATTTGCATGCTCTCATTCTGTCAGCCATGACATGTTGGCTAAACTGACCGAAACGTTGTGAAAATGACACTGAAGATGAGAACAGTTGTCCAAAGAATCTAAATAATATGAATAACCAATCTTTATCTAAAAAAAACATTCAGAAACATGATGTTCGCTTACACAGAAATGCCACGAATTCTTACTTTAGATGAGAACAGTAATTGGAAGAATCCAAATAATACGAATAACCAATCCTCATCAAAATTCAGAAACATAATACCTTCTTTACTCAGTTTTGATACTTTGGGGGCTACTAATGCTCTATATTCCAAGGTTGACAACATCAGTTTTTCTTCCTTAGCTTTCTGGCTAGGAATAAAGTGCATCTTTTCTAATACTAAGCTTCATCATTTTTTGTCCTCTATCCTTGAAGAAATTCTCCTTTGATTGAGGCGATTTTAATTTTTGTTCCAATCCAGAATGCCCCTTTTTTTTGTGAGATGGAGTGAAATTTTTTTCATTAAAAAAAAAAAAAAAACTGACCTTGTGTGTAACTGTGCCCTCACGACGAATCAAGCAAGTAGCAATTGCAGGCAATGCTTCAGCCTTGCTCTCTATAAAGTCTGTCAACTTGCATTTAGTGATAGAGCCAGATTTTCCTTGTTTTATCATGCTCCCTCGTGCACCTGATATACAAATGCCACTTTGGGGTTGATGCAAGAGACAGTATAATGTATAAGACCAAACCACCCGAGGTACATACTGCATAAAACATTCATGATTCCATCAGAAGCTAATAAAGTGATATACTAAAGATTGTTCCGCTCTTCCTAGCATCCCGGATCATCAGAAGACATTAGCCAACAAATTAATGACAATATGAAAGCAACAGATTTGTTGTACTACACAGATGAAGTGACACCATGAGCAGTGAACTGTTAATCATTGATAGAGGGGAAGGAATCAATTCGGAAGTCTAGTAGAAATGTTCCGGAGATTCTGACTGTTAGGAGTAGAGCGCCGAAAGTGTCTGACAGTAAATTTTGAGCATCTGCTTTTTACAGTAGATTGGAGATATTTACAGTGAACATTCAGGACTCGACAGAATGGTGACTTAGCTCAACTGAGGCAGGCTGAAAGGATCAAGTATGATAAAAAAAACAACAACAAAAAAAAAAACTAAAGAAAAAAAATTGATCTTTGATTTCAATTTGGGTAGATTTTTGTGGAGAGCCGGTTTCTAAAACATTTTTAGTGAAAATTGTTTTTAAGCTTATACTTAACTGTGAAAGAGCAATGGAAATGTTAAATGATAAACACAAACAAAATAATGAATTCAAAAGCATAAATTCACAAGATGAGATATTTTTATGTATGTTTAAATGTTTGCATAGATACGAAAACGTAGAATGTCACTGCCCACTTATAATAATAAATTAAAATAGATTGTGATAAATGTCCTTACAATTTATAAATTACTAGCAGTTCAGCCCGGCTTTGCTCGGGTCCTATGTACTGTTCATAACTTTATGTGCATATGTATATGTTAAAGTCTGCATGTGTACCATAATGCCTTTCTATATAATAGGCTTCTTTAACTACTATAGAGAAAAGTTGGTAGAGACAGCAGAGGTAAATTTTTTAAAAACTTTGACCCCAATTTTGACTCCTTAACATTTGTCTTGGGGTCAAATCAAATTTAAATGTTTGACCCATGTCTCAGTAACCTACATCTAAAATTTCAAGTGTTTAGTCCCAAAATTGGTAGAGCCTGCAAAGGTCAACTCTTTCAACTCTGACCTCTTGGCATCGAAATTTTTACCCCAAAACTGATTAAAAAGCTTGCTGCATGTCTGAACACTCTTTATGTAAAATTTAAAATGTTTAGACCTAAAATTGGCTTAATAGTTTGCTAGAGATCGCAAAGGTCAAATCTTTTGAACTTTGACCCCTTG
Organism: Euprymna scolopes; assembly: GCF_053919585.1. NCBI lineage: Eukaryota > Metazoa > Mollusca > Cephalopoda > Sepiida > Sepiolidae > Euprymna > Euprymna scolopes. Next base: position 58,525,229 of record NC_136520.1, on the reverse strand, counting down.
GCAGCCAAATTTTTGTCCAAAAACTGATTAAAAAGCTTGCCCTATCTCTCAATACACTTTATGTAAAATTTTAAATGTTTAGACCAAAAATTGGCTGAGTAATTTCGTAGAGACTGCAGAGGTCAATTTTTTTTTTTTTTTTTAACTTGGACCCCAATTATAACCCCTTAGCGTTTGTTTTGGGCTCAAATCAAATTATATAGTTAGGTTTTTTTTTTTTTTGTCCAACAAACACCCGGGCAATGCGGAGCACCCAGGTTAGTTTGTGTGTGTGTATATATATATATATATATATATATATATATATATATATATATATATATATATACACGTGTTTTAACATTGTGATCCTCTAGTTCCTTGAATGTGCATATAATGTCCATTGATCGTCTTTAGTGTTCATGTGTGGATATTTTTATGACGGTATGTATAACAACTATTGACAATGACAACTTACACTATCTTTACCAAAGGGACGGATAACGTTGTCGGTGGGATCACCAGCAAAAGACACATACCTTCACAAAGTTTCTTTCGTGCTTGCTGAAATTAAAGATGCTTTTCATTCAAAAAGGGAAACGCCAAGATGTGAATTATGTTTGGATATAATCATTTATTTTCATGCGGTGTCCCTTCTTAGAGTTTAGGCACACTTTGTACAAGTGTACATTTTGATATTTCACCCTTTTGACTTCCACAGGCGTCAATTCCAAACCTTGGGGCACAAGATCCCTGTCAGTTCTTTAACACAGTGGGTATCGAACTAACTCTGCATATCTCTAGGCTCTCATTGTGTCATTAACTCCATGTGACTAAAAACACAAATTGGATGATCCACTTTAATCACATGTTTTGTTTATGATAATATTTGTTTCACTAAGTTAACATTTTAGAACTATTTTAGCATAAATAATTTTGATCCTAAAAAATACTTTTTGCCTTGATAATATTTTCGTTTCTATTTGTACAAATATCAATAGCGATCATAATAAATCATAATAATCGTCCAGCTAACGACATTGCCCAGACCAACTAGACAACATTAGTACTGTTTTTTTTGTTTTTTTTTGTTTTTTTTGTTTTTTTGTCGTATCTGTTTATTGAAGAACAATTCTGGCCTTATATAAAGCCGAGTTGGTGGCAGAAGGGCCGTTTGGAATAAATTCAGAAAATCCTTTCATTGGTCCAAAGTATTATGCTTTATTAATTCATCTGGAATTTGCTTGCACAGAAACGAGTTGAAGCACTTTCATTTTCGACACTAAAGGTTAAACTTAGGTCACTACAGATCTTAGCTGAGATTTGCATGTTAAAAGATAGCCCACAAATAGAGACAATAACAAGAAGATCCCGACGGCATGCTTATGCACAACCCATGTTGTCCAACACGTCTATTATAATGCCTGTTTGCATCATCTTATATATGTAAATTATGGACTACAGCTTTCTGCCTTCTGTACCTGCTAACATTAGAATCCTGACATGGTCAATAAGATGAAGAAAAAGGAAAACCACAGCACGTTTGGGATAAAGTGCTTGGTGGGAGGCACCTGCCTAGTTTAACAGAAACATGATTGATGAGAGCCTTTATTCCAGTTTTCAGCCGCACACCAAACTGATCCTGGCTCTTAATATTTGATTGTCTAACATTGGCTATGTTTAAGCTGTGTATTAAATTGGTTCAAGGCAAGCTGTGCATAAAACAAGAACGTTGCAATATTGTATTTTGACCCTTGTTGCATTTTGTGTCTTGTCTCCTCCTTGCCATTAGAGTTGTCACTGAATGTTGTTTCAGTTGGACATTACTTAGAATTCACTCTAAGCACGGTTGGGAAGGGGGTAATCTTTTTTTGTGCAGCTTACAATTAATTAAAAGGAGTGTGTGATCGGTGGGGGGGGGGTATGAGTGCATATTTTTTTTACCTGGCTTAACCTACTTCCGATGCATAAAGCAGTTTTCATCAATCCTGATCATGGCGCCCCCCCCTTCTGTGTTTTATTTTATTTATTTATTTATTTAGTTTTTTTTTTTTGTAATCTTTGATGGTTAAAATTGGCTTTCACCATGTTGGAAACTGTGGCAAAAGTAGAAGTCTTATTTTTAAAAAACAAAAAACAAAGAAACAAAAACATCTATTTGTCATTTAAAAGACGATCTTAGCTAGGAGTAAAGTTTGTGTTCTGATACTGCACTTAATTTCTTCTGGCATCAATCGATGAAGAAGTGATCCTTCTAGATTGAGGCCATTTTTTTTTTTTGTTCCGACCCAGTTTTCCTTTTTAGGAGCTAAATTTTCCTCGCATTAAAAACCGACCTTGTTTATTTCTGTCCTTGTGTCGGGACAAGTCAATATGAAACCTCTCATTTTAATACATTTTGCTCATCTCAAGACTTTTTTTCTCCTCGCATATTATAAACCGTCAGTTTTTTTTTTTTTTTTTAAGTATTAAATTATATTCTCAATGATCTACAGAAGTTAAGTAGTTAATCAACGATTGTTTTCACTAAGGCTTTTTTCCCTTTTTTTAATCATGCAAAATACATGCAAAAATATTCCTCAGCTTTAGGATTAGGTTATTCTTGAAAAAAAAAACAAAACAAAAAAAAAACACTTCCATTAAAATCGTTGCAATTGAATCACCAGGTGACTTCCCTTCTATCTATCATTTTTGCTTTCACTCTCGTTATATGTTGTCCTCTCCTGCCCTTATTTTATACTATATCTATCCCCCACCACCATGCGCGTCTATTACTTTATTAAAAGTTGAAGGAAATGAAGATTGGAATCTCTATTTGCATATAAAAGGCACTTTGTCTGCATGGGTGTGTAACTTTGTTTCTTACGGACTCGGATGGTCCTGGATATGACCTTAAACTATATTCAGTGGTGAGGCCCCAGCTTGCGGGCTTTGGGGAGTGTGGAGCCACCCTTTAATTACCATTGCTCCCAGGTCCACTCTGACCCGGAGTGGTAGTACCTGTTAGGGTCCCAACTGTGGGTTAAATAGAAAGTGACTTGAAAACAGCAAATATATTCTATTAAAAAATTTTTCTTCCGAACCTTTGGATTCGGCATTAAATAACCCAAAAAGGGCTGATATGTCGTACAACAAAAACAACCACCACCAACCACCTACGGACTTGGAAACGTCTGGGCAAGTTTTTAAAATTTCATACAAACATACGTTGTGTCTCAGTGTTCTTAGATCGGTTTTATACTGAAATGCCTTCAATAATTATCAAATCAGTAATCAAAAAATTCTGATTAAAGAAGAAAAAGTCCGATTGTGACCTTATACAGACTGACATGACAAGTGTGTTTGAGGAGTTTTCACGGTATATAAAATACACAGGGGCACGTTCTAAATGTTTCTGTTTAGAGCCCAATTGAACCATGAAGCTTGACTTTTGCGCTTTAATTGAAGCCATTGTATAAAATGCTTTTTTTTGCAAAATCAACGGTAAGTTCTTTACAGTGCAATGCAAACTACAATTTATTTTGGACTGTCACTACGTTGAGGTATGTGGAGCTTCCTCCCAGTGCATCAGTGTTCCAGACTAGAACAGATAACCAATCGGTTTTATTGAAAAAATTTTTTTATAGATACCTTGTATTATGCGATTTCCATTAAAAAAAAAAAAAAATCAGACTTGAACTGATAGCATTCTTATGAGTGAGACTTTGGTTGCTTCTAAAGCCTTTGATTCTGTATTCTGTATTGTATAAAATAAAACCTTGCAAAGATGACTAGAAGAATTGATAAACGAAACTAATACGATCAAATTTTCGTGAGATTGTTTTCGTATTTTATATTTCATTTCGATTATATTATTGAGAAATAAATTTTTGTTTATTTTACAAAACATTAATTAATGAATTTCCATTTTTTTTATTTACGAATTCAAGGTAAATAAGGAGAATATGTTTATACATAAAAAAAAAAAAAAAAAAGGTTTAAAATTTTTAAAACTCTTTAGCTTTATAAAATACTGAATTTTTGATCAATTCAAATATATTTTGTTTGGATTTTATAAAATGAAATATAGAGGAGGGGTATTATTGAATAAATATTTCCCTTCATATATTTTAAAAAAACTTCATTTTAAATATAAATTAATTTCAAAAGTGCACAAGTATCGAGAATTTCATCAAAATCTGACGATTACTTGATTTTCGCTTGATGTATTAAATACATTATTTGTGTTTAAAATGGCTGCTAAATAGGAACATTTTTTTTAAGGCGTCGATAATGTAAACATGATTTTAGTCTTGAATTTTCCTTAATTTTTATACGCTGAACATATTTTTTGTTAAAATTTATAACTAGTTTATTTTAGGCTTTTTTTTTTTTTTTTTTTTAAATGGTACACAAGTTATATTAAATTTACATATTGTTGCATATATGTGGAGTAATTCTATGAAGTGGAAGCTATTTGCATTTAATAATGTATAGGGATTAAAATATTACTTAAAGAAAATTAGTTTCATAACAATTTGGTTTAAATAATAATTTAATGAACAAATGTTAATGATTAAATTTCATTTTCATAGGGTTGAAATAAAATAAAGACTGCCAGGTACTATATAAATAATTTTTTTTTTTTTCGTATATTTAAAAGTTTTTTCTATTTATTTAAAAAGAAAATACAACTTTATTATATGGGTTGGGGATTACATTCATCTGCAAAAAATCTAGCTAATTTTCATATTCTTTTAAACATTCATTTTAATTCCCTATTTTTTTTTTTTTTTCCGGTTTTTTTATGGAATGATCATCTTTAGTTAACTATTATGTGTAATTTTAATTAATGCAGATATTCTACATGATTTATACCTATGTAATATTTGTGTAAACAGGTTATAATAAACACAAATCTCTTTCTCTATATATTTATGTATGCGTATATATATTTGTTTATAAAAATTTTGCCTACCAAATTCCTGCTCTTGAAGCATTTCTCATGCAGAAAGTTGTTGAGATGCTTGAAAAGTGGTAGTCGGTAGGTGAGAGGTCTGGTGAGTCTGACAAATAAGGTAGTTTCATAGCCCAATTCATTCAACTTCTGCAGGGTCGGTTTAGCAACTTGTGGTCGGGCATTGTCGTGGAGGAGAATTGGGCCTTTTCTGTTGACTAGTGCTGGGTGTTGTTGACGTTTCTGATGCATTTCATCCATTTGTTGACGGTACTTCTCTACCGTAATGGTTTCGCCTGCATTAAAAAAAACTGTAATGGATGAGACTGGTCACAGACCACCTAACAATCAGCATGACCTTCTTTTGATGCAACTCTAGTTCTGGCTGGGAAATATCTTGAAGCTCTGTCAGCATCTAACCACTGAATTAAGTGTCGCCGGTTGTTGTAAAGAACTCGCTTTTCATCACAAGTCACAACCCAATCGAGAAACGGGTCATTCTTGTTGCATAAAAGAAGGGAAGATAACACTTCATAATATGGTTTCTTTTGGTTGTCGTTCAATTCATGAGGCACGGCACCTATTTATAAAGTTTTTTTTGTCTTTCCAATTTCTCTCAAGCGGTTGGAAATCGTTGTATACATGTTGTCTAATTCAGAAGCAAGTTCTCGAACAGTTGTGCATGTATTTGTTTTGACCAAGGCTCTTAATTGACAGTTGTCAACCTCCAATTGCACATGACTACGTTTATCTTTCATTGCCACCAAAAAATTTCTTAAACCACCATAGTGCCGTGTGTTCAGCAGTGTTTCCTGGGCCAAAAAGCTTTGTTGATATCACAAGCTGTTTCAAGAGTTTTCCGGCCTAGCTTGAATTGAAATAAGAAAATTGTGCAAATTTTCTATTTTTCCATCTTGTATTCAATGTTCTGAAAAGAGGACATAATTGTTTTAAAACGATTATAATTTAAACGAATAGAGCGAAAAGCGTTCTTAAAAATGACATATAAAGTTAAGTTATAACGAAAACTTATTTGAAAATACATCATTTGAAATCAATTTGATTTTGAAGTAATAAACCCTTTGCAATCATAATAATCATAATAATAATAATAACCTTTGAAGCTCTGAACCTAAAGTTCTTAGTCGTTAATATAAAAATGTAAGCGTTCGTGGATAAGTAGTTAATTCTATTTTACAAAAGTTTGGGTGGCCATTGATTTTTTTTTTGTTTTTTCCTCCTTTTGTTTTCCTGACAGCAGCCGGTAATTATTTTTGTTTCCGCTGTCTTTTTTGACTTATCATTAATCATGGGAAATGGAAGTGACCGCATAGCTAATCAACAACAGACAATTTCCTGGACACTTTTTCAACAACAAACATTTTTAGAAAAGAGAATAATTTATTGCCTCAAATTCTAGTTTGAAAATTCTTTGTAATCAAAATAAAGGGTTTGAACGTTAAAATAGGGGAATTGGAGTTAAAACAAAAAACAGCCTTCAAACTTCCTCAACCCATGCAATAAACAACTAAAATATTTTAAATTCTTTTTATCGGCTGCTGTCAGGAAAGATTTTTGGAATATGATATTTTCATTTTGTCATAGGTACGTCCAGCATACAGATTTTTGCAATCCAACCATATTTGGTATGAAAAAAAAAATCAGTTTGAATTGTCCACCAAGTTTCAGTCATGAATATCCCACAGTCTTTGTTTTATTGCTGTTCAATGTTAAGCAAAACATACCTAGATATGACGTGTTAAAACGTCTTTGGTTCAGGAATAGTCTTGGGATTATTTAGGTAGACATTATCTTTGCGGTAACTACACATAGAAAAATCTGGGGTGGTTATGGTTCGGTTAGTGTGAAGCCTATTCATGATCATATTTACTAATGAGATAATCACCAAAGTATCCCCCAGCTCACTGGTCATGGAATAAATACTGTTGAACATTTGTGATTCCAACTTTGTAGACAAGTTGGATATAGACTAAAGCTTATTTGTTTTTGTTTTTGTTTTTGTTTTTTTGTTTTTTTTTTTACTTTAGTGTAAGTTCTCAGAAATCAAAATGGCTCTTCCTGGAGAGAAAGTATTTAGTTCTCTTCTCAGGGTCAGAAAGTGGGATTGAGAAGTCAGGTGGGGCATTCTTTCCTTCAAAAAAAAAGTGCTTGGGCAGCCATGTCGGCATTCCCCAGCAAGCATGCCTCAGGTAATTAGCAATAAACTAACCTCCTTCTCAAAGAGAGAAGGTAAAGCCTGGAAGGGTGGATCTCCTAGAACTGCAGAGAACCAGGATTACACCGTAAGCAACAGGAAGCAGCTTCTCAAATATTGATTTAGTAAAGAACATTTCTTTAACCCCACCCCCGTCCTATTAAACCGTTAACTATGTTAAAATATATTTTTTGTGGTCTCTTGGTCTTACCAGACCAGGGAATGGGGACAACTCAAGCACAGATCTGCACTGTTCAAAATCATTTGAAAGCCACTGACGTGTCAAACTAAAAAAGGGATCATTATTTGTAATAGCTGTCCAAATGTCTGTGATCAAAGAAATGTTGCTAATTTCACCAAGAGGCGATTAAATTTTTGTTTTTACTTTTGTAAATATATCTAAAAATTATTTTTTCAGAGAAGTACATTCTTGGTGGAATACTGTAATTTGGACAAAGTTTTGCAATAAGCTTATTCAATCCAATTTCAGATGTTATAGAATATGGTTGAATATCAATGCCAATCGTTTCTGCTATTAGATAATCAATCTCTTGTGAACCGCGATCATTAATGTCTTCTTGGTCAATATTGATTCTATAGTAGTTTTTTGTTTCGTTGGAGGCTCGTAGTTGCTGCCACTTGTTTCTGGAATGTTTGTCCCTGAATATTCATTGTGCTTCCCTTTCTTATCTGCAATTTTGCTTCTTCTGGATAAACTTTTCTAAGATGGTTTAACAAATTAGTTGTAATTCTTTTTTGTTGATTTGCCACCCCTTGATATGATCGCTTGACATGCAGACAAATGTCTTGTTCTTGGGATTTACATCAAAATACTTCCAGCAGAAACTAGTTGCCCTAATAGTTGATGATTGTTGTCAATAGTTATTTTTTTTACATATTTTAATTTATGTTTGATTTCTAATTAGTAACTCGTTTCAATAAAATATGCATTATCTACACCAGAAAAATAAAAATGTATATGTAATAACACAGGTCCAAAAGTGAGGAACAAGAGTATGACTGATGAAAAAGACTTTACTTTTGGTTTGCATATCGTCACGATTTACTGTACAATTGCTCAATGTAAAAACTGAAAGATAGAGCAATAATTTTCTTTGACAGTGATTTAAAGTACACAATAATGTTAAAGTTCTCTCTAATTCTTTCTCCTCTGATCTTGAGCACGTGGTACAGTGGGGGAAGAGGTGGCTGGTCACGTTTAATGCATCCAAAACCAAGCTTCTATCTTTACATCATCAATGCTCTGATCCACATCTGGCATCAGTTGTAATGGATGGCTCTCATCTTGGGGAGGCTCCATGTTTTGACAAGCTTCTGGGTTTGACCTTTACTCCTGATCTGAAATGGAACACGTACATCAGGTCTGTTGCCAAGGACGCTGGGAAAATGGTGGGATCCTTCTACCGCTCCAGAAGATATTTCACTACTGATGCAATTCTCTATCTGTATAAAAGCCAAATACGTCCAAGGATGGAGTACTGCTGCCACATCTGGGCAGGAGCTGCTAAAAACAGCTTATCCTGCCTTGACAGAGTACAAAATAGACTTTATAGCTTAGTGGGGGATGCCCTTTTCTCTTCCCTGCAACCTCTCTCCCACAGAAGAGACGTTGCGAGCCTGTCTTTGTTTTATCATTATTTCCATGGCAAGTGCTCGTCTGAGCTCCAATCTCTCGTACCCCCCCTCGCCAATCTTTCATGAGAAACACCCGTCTGACTGAAACTACTGTCAATAATTTTCTCCACTCTTTATCTGTGCCTAAATCCAAACATAGATTCCATGAGCAGAGCTTCTTTCTCAGAAGTGCACGATTGTGGAACTCTCTTCCGTTTGCCTGTTTCCCACCTGACTACAACTTGGATGTCTTCAAGTCCAACATAAACAAATTCCTTACAAACCGCCCTCTTAAGTAAGACACTCTATCAAATCTCCAATGCTAATGATTACTACAATACTATCTCATTGATTACTGTACACGCAATAACCTTTATCCCTGAGTGGCCTCTGGGCCTTGATAAGTGGTGACCCCCCCCCCCATGTAAAAAAAAAAAAAAAATTCGATCAGAAATGAAAGAGAAATTTTCCATTAGCTTACCTCTATTTGTTTCAAATTCGACTCGGTTGCAAAAGGTTACATGTTAGCAGAGCGCCATGTCTGTTATTTGAAAATACACTGCAGATGGTGCATGTTCCTTCTGTTAATTTTAATCAGCAAGCAAAAGGAGTTAACTTGTCTTTGTTTAAAATATATACATATACACCTATAAAAATTTTATTTTTTTGTGTGTTGATACTCATATTAAAATCCCCCTTTATTTTTCTATTTATTTAAAAAGAAAATACAACTTTGTTATATATGGGTCGTGGAATTGCATTCATCTGCAAAAAATCTAGCTAATTTGCATATTCTTTTAAATATTCATTTTAATTAATTCTCTATTAGTTTTTTTGGTTTTCTTATGAGATGATCATCTTTAATTAACTAACACATGTAATTATATTCATGCAGATATTCTACATGATTTATACTTGCGTAATATTTGCGGAAAAAGCTTATAGTAAACATAAACCTCTTTCTATATATGTTTATGTATGCGTATATGTTTGTTAAAAAAATTTTGCCTACCAAACTCCTCTGTCAGTTTTTGGTCTTCAGACATGAGACTTAATATATATGGTATTCGAATCCATGCAAAATTTTATATTTGGGTTTTAGTTGGGGGAAAATTGGTGCAGAAGTGTGAAGATTATAGAAATGGAATTTGCTAGGTGAAGATCAAACGATGGCATTACGAATATGCATGCGTAACGTAATCGCTATTGGTTCATGTTTTAATTTTTAGCCTTGCAGCAAACATGTCTTCATAGCTCGGGCATTAACGTTAAAGGAAAAAGTAAATTGTAAGCTAAACATTTTGGTTTCGATTCTCGGTTGTGACGTACAAGTCATTTTTATTTATTCTTTAACTTTTTAACTCATTACTATATATTGGATCCAATATAAGATAATAATAAATGTGAAATATGCATTAATCAAAATATATTTGTGGGGGAAACAGGAACAGCCTACCTTTCAAATGCCCTTGTGTTTCTTTCCTGCGGGTTGGGATGAAAAGAGATCCAAGATGGCATCCGTGAGGTTTTAACACACATGGTCTTGGATGATCTCACAAGGTTGCGCTACACGCATGCAAATGAGGTCTACACAAATAGCATCGCTTCATACGCTAATGGTAATTTGTATATCACTTCCCAAATGCTCAACCTAAGATAGGGAGCATATATATATATATGATAACAAAATTCGATAGTAAATTGACATTAGAAAACCTTATTATTAAAGGCTGATTAATCGGTAATCAATAATCGAGCAGTTTGCTTAGCGGTGAATCCCTAATCGTTTGTTTTGTGAAGATCTATGTATTCATGTTAGAATTTTTTGGATATAATAAAAATAGATTTTTTTTATTTGAGATATCTAATATTTGACAGGTGCAAGTGTTGAATGGAGCAAAAAAAAAAAAGAAAAGTTTTTAAATATAAAGAAAAGTAAAAAAAAAAATGTTCATGGATATATAATATGAGAGGTTTTATTGAGAGCTGCATCCTGGTTCATTCGTTGCGCATTAATGTGGGTTGTAGATAAGATCCTCTCAACTGGAACTGTCTCGAATATTTCCAGTTGTCTACGTCTTATAAATTGAACATTTTATATCAATATTTAAATAACTTGCTTTGTAATGGTCTTTGCTTCAAAGGCTACATTGTGTTTAAATGCTGAATATTTACAAAGCGAAGAGTTATGTCTACAAGTTTAGACATATATTTTGTAAACATTCCTTAACATTGAATACTTAGCAAAAATAGTTACCTACTCATATGAATTCTTGGCAAGGCTACCAGGTATGCTAGGATCTTAATTTTCATAAATTATGTACATTATAAAATAAAAACAGAAGTAAACAATCTTTGTAATATAATTTTGAATGTCCAAGTTCATTTGGACTGGTGTATCTTCCTTTAGTCTCTATCTTAGACAGGGTCCAAAAAAAAGTCTAAAAATTTAATAGGTCCCACACTCTCAGCCAAGCGCCGACCTCTGTCCAATTGTTACAATGTTGCGTATCCCTGCGTCTGTGTTAAAAACACTTTAATGAAATGTACTCCGGTGAACTTGTAGCACTTGTGCCTCCTCTATGTACTCCCATTAATCTAACAAGTAGCAAAGTCCCACCTCTTCAATGTTGAGGTCCCTAGATGCTGAAAAGACTTTTACTTTAATAGTTTCTTAGACTCAACTCCCTGTTTCTTGCTTTCCGGACTGTATTAACCTGCAGAAGTTCACGTGTACTGTGAATGGACATCTTGCTGTTTAACTGCCAATAGTCCCCTTTTATACATGATCCTAACAAGTAGTGCTTACATCCAAATGGCATTATGCTTTGTTTGGGGGTGAAAGATTTAAAAAAAAAAAAAAAAAAAAAAAAAAATGGTATAAAATAATTATGCCCTGAGAGAGGATTGAACTCGTGAGTCCAGTTTCTAAGTACGGTGTACTTAACCACTTGACCCACAAGCAGGAGAAACGAATTTGATGGTACTAGCTGGCCGCCCAGCATTGCCTAATCATACAATATGCTTAAACATGATATTTTGATCTCTGCAGATTGCGTATGTATTATTATAGAATCAATCCTCTATTGATTATTTACAAGGAATAATTTGCTCTGTTGACTAATTCGAAAAAAAAAAAAAAAAATTTTAAATGATAATGTTATTCATTAAGTTCCACTTGTGTTTTTGTTGCAATATCACGTCAGCTGATATTTGGTCTTGATGATAAATGCCTTGGAAGAGTTACTTCTGATTAATGTTTAGTTTTAAAATATGCAAGCAAAGAAATGATTTGTGGCAATTTTAAGTGTTACCTCTTTTATCATAAATTGAACTCCTCATTAAGAAAAAATTAAAATGGTGAGGTACACCCGAGTTTGAACAGTGGGATCATTCGATCTGTAGTCGAATACTCTACAACTGAGCTATATTTCTAGATGTCAATAACTGCTGGTTTGTTTTTTTTCTTTTTAAGAAGAAATAATTTGTTGAGATTTTACTATCTCCTTTGATGGTGTAACGTAAAATAATGTAAAAGATTTCTATCTATAAGAAAGAAAGACTATTTTTAAGATCGGGTTTTTTCGATTTTCAATGCTTATCAGATGAATTTTTGTACAAAACATATCTAAGAACACTGCCAAACATATAAATTATCTTTGTGTGAAATTTGCAAAAAATGGGCTCAGCCGTTTTTGAACCTATGAGGAAGACACACACACACACACACACACACACACACACACACACACACACACACACACACACACACACACACACACACACAGTGACTTTTATATAACATAAATCAGATTTTTCTTTTTTTTTTTCTTCCTCTCTCTTTTTTTTTTTTTTTTTTCTTCTTCACCAAAGAATACCAAAGTCATTATCTATTAACTTATGATAGTCGTTTTACAAGTATAGCCTTCTTTTTAAAAAAATTTAACTCAAAAAGTTGAAGAGCTATGAAGGCTGGAGTGGTACCATTAAAATGAGCGACCTCTTTTGTTGCAGAATTTATTTTTCTACATAGTCACCTTCAGTCTCAATGCACTTTTGCCAAGAATTCAATGATTCATCTCTGCTTCTAACACACATCCATGACAGGGGTTGCTTTCTTAGTCTCAACCAGCAATGGAGATGGACTTTCAGGTCATGAATGCATAAATTTGGTGATCATAACAATGCAATTTGCAATCCTTACTGATCCATTTGGGCAGAAAAGAAGTTAGTCATTATTTTTGGAATGTCCTTCGTAATAGCTGGTAATTTGAGTAGCAGTATTAGGATTTTGAACTTTGCAAGAGTAAGCTTCTCTGACTCTCTTTTTAATATTAGTCAGCAAAAACAAAAACTGTTGATTGGATTAAAAATGAAATTTAATGAAATCGATTGAAAATGAAATGTTTGCTTGTTCTCACAATACAGACCAATATTTACCTTATCTGAGTGACTGAACGGATTTCTTTACTTTTTTTTTTTCTACCATTTCTGCTTGCCTTCTTTCTCTCTGCCAAAATTAACAAGTTATGTGGGTAAAAATCGGATAGAATTAAGAAATCTTAGGACGAGAAGACATTTTGAATGTCCAAAAGATGATTCCTTACAAATTTACATATTTTAGAAGACAACTTATTTTTATCTTTTAACACAAATTTGCATACGGACATATTAGTTGTTACATATTGGTTAAATGTTGTTTCTCCCACTTCATGTCTCTTTTGTCAGACCGTCAGTAGAAAATGGTGTTAAGACTTCTGTTCCATGTGTAATCCAGCACCTGGAGAGTTTAATGACTGTCTACTCTAATAGTGCCGGGATTACATGATCTGCCTCAAGAAAGCCGATTCTAGAAGCATGATCTAATCTCCCTTGAGTATTGACATTTACATTTACTTGGTGAGCTTATTTTAGCCCCCTAAATTCTCAATGACTATCATGATCTCCCTCAAGTGGTCTGTGTGGAAATTACCAGAAACTTTCACCTGCTGATTTCGATTGAACCAAAAGAGGGCTGATTTCTCAATCTGGATTCCTGAAATTTGGAGTGGACTTCCAGGAGATGTAGTAAATGATCTCCCTCAACACATAGTACTCACTCTTCTACAGAAAAATGTCTTAATTATTAAATCATTTCTCTCTGATAGGTTCATAAGAGTAGTGGTTGATGGGCAGAAATTGGAAGCTCTCAGTATTAATGCTAGAGTCCCTCAGGGGTCCATCCTGGGCCCAACTCTCTTCCTGATCTACTTTAATGATCTTCCAAATCACATCCTTACATCATTCATAGACATTTATGCTGATGACACTATCTCGTATGGCAGCACATCTAAGACCGTAAATGACCAAGTTCTCTCTGATTCTCTCTCCTTTGATCTTGAGCAAGTGGTACAATGATGATAGAGGTGATTTGTTACTTTTAATGCATCTAAAATCAAGCTTTTATCTTTACATCATCAACGCTCTGGTCCCTATCTGGCATCAGTTAAAATGAATGGCTCTAATCTTGGGGAGGCCTCATGTTTTGACAAGCTCTCGGCTTGACCTTTACTCCTGATCTTAAATGGAATACATACATTAAATCCGTTGCAAAGGCTGCTGGAAAAATGGTGGGGGTCCTTCTATCGATCCAGTAGATATCTTACTGCTGATGCAATTCTCTATCTATATAAGAGCCAGGTACGTCCAGTGATGGAGTACTGTTGCCACATCTGGGCAGGAGCTGCTAGAAAGGACTTATCCTGCTTTGATAGAGTTCAAAATAGACTTTGTAGCCTTGTAGTAGATGTCCTTTCTTTTCCCTGCAACCTCTTTCTCAAAGAGATGTTGCGAGTTTGTCTCTGCTTTATCGTTATTTTCATGCCAAGTGCTCGGCTGAGCTCCAATCTATGGTCCCCTCTCGCCAAACTTCCACAAGAAACAACCTTCTAGCAGAAAACTATCACTAATTTCCCCCACTCTTTATCTGTGCCGAAACCTAAACGTAGATTCCATGAACAAAGCTTCTTTCTTAGAACTGCACGCCTGTGGAATTGTCTTCCGTTTTCCTGCTTTTCAGCTGACTACAATATGGTTGTCTTCAAGTCTAACGTAAACAAGTTTTTGATGAACAGTTCCATATAAGTTAACAAATTTACAGAATTTCCATTATTAACGATTACTTTGTCTACTGTACACTCTTTAACCCTTATCCTCGAGTGGCCTCTTGGCCTTGATAAGTGGTGATGCCTATGTAAAATAAATAAATAAAAATAAAAGCTGTCTGCATGATATCGTTTCATGGACGATTTCGATTGAACTGGACAAAGGCTGCTTTCTCATCTAGGATTCTTGAACCTTTGAAAGGACTTCCAGGTGATGAAATAAGATGCATAAATAATGCAGCGATTCAAGGCGAAATTGGACATCTGCTGAGCCACTTTATCCTCTTCTGTATAAAGTTTTATTCCCTTTTTTTTTTTTTTTGCATGTGAAACAAACTGTTTTTTTGTTTATTTTTCATTTGGAAGTTGAAGTACCTCTCAAGAAGAGTAGCACGAGTTTATTGCATCTTTTCAGAGTTTTAAGACTTTTAGACACTGTTGGTGGTGTCGATATCAACTATTTTCATTACAAAAAAAAATTAACTCCTTATCGTTCTTTCTCTTTAATACTCTTCGGATGTTTTTTTTTTTTTTTTTTAAATGTTTGGCAAATAGACGTTCGTGAATATAATAATCCTTTCACTTACTCCTTCCTAAAACGGCACAAACATTCTTAGGCAATGTTTACCATACCTTATATAGATCTTTCAATAAATCTTCCATACCCTTATATAAGATCTTTGTCAACTCTTTTTACTATCTTCGTGCTACCAGATCAGGCTGTTTGAAGATAATGGCTTCTGGACATAAAATGCACAAGTTATTGATGTTATTTTGGTACTTATGTATAGGTTTAGGTACCACGCTATTTTTAAATGTTTTTTTTTCAGGTCAAATTCAAGTTTTGCTATATCTTTTTATTAAATTGTTAGGTGGAAGCACAGAATAGTTACAAAACACCCTACCCTCCCCATGTTAAGAATGGCTTTTGAAATAATGTTATTTCAGCACGGTACCAAAAATACATAAGTACCATTATTTGTTTTTTTTCTGTTTCCCAAACTCATGCTCTTGCAAAGTTTAAAACAAAAACAATTTTCCTCTACAAAACAATCAAACCAAACACCATCAATAGATATTTGAAAATATATGGAACGTTAAACATAAAAACCTTTTCCTAAATTACTGGACTCGGCATTAAAGTAACCCAGAAAAGGATTGATATGCCGTAAAACAGTCTACCCTATTTTTCAATTGTGTCAATTACTCATTAGATTTTTATGACCTATTTTCAAGAAATTTTATATGAACTCTTCTAGTTTTTATTGATAAAAAAACAAAAATCTAAATTTTTATTTTGCTTTAATACTCATCAAATGATTTTTTGGCATTTAGCAGATGCACACATTTGTGAATATATTATATTCGATAGTTGGTATTTCTTAATTTCAATAAATTCGTATTTTGATTCTTCAAACTGCTGTTTCTTGATTTCAATAAATTCGTATTTTGATTCTTCAAACTGCTGTTTCTTGATTTCAATAAATTCGTATTTTGATTCTTCAAACTGCTGTTTCTTGATTTCAATAAATTCGTATTTTGATTCTTCAAACTACTGTTTCTTGATTTCAATAAATTCGTATTTTGATTCTTCAAACTGCTGTTTCTTAATTTCAATAAATTCGTATTTTGATTCTTCAAACTGCTGTTTCTTGATTTCAATAAATTCGTATTTTGATTCTTCAAACTACTGTTTCTTGATTTCAATAAATTCGTATTTTGATTCTTCAAACTGCTGTTTCTTGATTTCAATAAATTCGTATTTTGATTCTTCAAACTGCTGTTTCTTGATTTCAATAAATTCGTATTTTGATTCTTCAAACTACTGTTTCTTGATTTCAATAAATTCGTATTTTGATTCTTCAAACTGCTGTTTCTTAATTTCAATAAATTCGTATTTTGATTCTTCAAACTGCTGTTTCTTGATTTCAATAAATTCGTATTTTGATTCTTCAAACTGCTGTTTCTTAATTTCAATAAATTCGTATTTTGATTCTTCAAACTACTGTTTCTTGATTTCAATAAATTCGTATTTTGATTCTTCAAACTACTGTTCTCATCTTATATTATTTTCACAACATTGCAGTCGATGCAATTTCCGACCTTCTTCAGGTGTATCTTGCCAACCTCTGGAGTCCACACGAAATTTCAAACAGAACCGTTCATTTAATCCAATCCATGTTCTCGTTCTGTCATCCATGACTGGGTAGAAATCTTAAGTAATTCAGTTGTATTCGTCCGCCCTGAGGATTGATTCTTCAATCTCCAGAAGAGTTAAACTTACTAATGAATTTTAGGGAATACTTTTATCCACTACGCTACGGTCATTTAAGATTTTCTGATTTCTATTTTTGACTGAGTTTAGTGAACTGCACTGTAATTATTTTTGCTTAAATAGTATCTGTGCTGGGAGGCAAGATTATTAACGATTAGCCATCTTCACACATCTACATTGAAAGCGATAATCTTTTGTTAAGCACATTAATTTCTTTTGTGCAGGAGTTTCAGATTTGTGTGTAAGATGTGTACAACTGAAGAAATTATCATTGGTTGCTTTTATTTTATCCTGGGAAGTGACGGTGAAGTGGTTAACGATATGGATTGATGACCTGGAGGGGTTCCAAATTCAAATCTAATTTGTTTCACAAAAAAAAAAAATCACTTTCGCTTAGGATGTTGGCAACTTTCATGTGGTCCCTCCCATAAGTACTCGATGACGTTTTAGAAATAATTCTGATAAGAAAAATATCAAGGAAACCTATGCTAACAACAGAATCTTCATACGATATGATGATTTTTTTCCTTCTTTTACTCACATTCACCCCATACAAAGCATATCATCACTTCGACGTAAAGAGCTACTATTTGGGACCATGCCTAGGAAAGATTAACAAGATGTTTGTTTATATTACATTTAAACTTCTTCATATCAGTACAGTCAGGGAAGCAGATAGCAGGAAGGGAATTCTGAAATCTAGCTGTTCGGAGAAAGAAACTATGAGAGTAAAAATCTTTCTGGCATTTAAGGGACCTCAACAATGAAGGTGTATGATTTTGTTGCTAAGCAGGTTTGTCAGGGATATGTACGCCAGCAGGGCACAAGTAAAATGAGTTCATCAGAGCACATTCCATTAAAATGATTGTAAAATAGACACAGGGATCCAACATTGTGCGATGGGACAGGGTTTGGGGCTTAGTTGACAAAGTGGAACTTATTAGATTGGAGACACTTTTTTGGACCCTAATCAAAGGGAGAGACTAGTGGCAGATGCACCAGCCTAGACGTGGCAGCAATGCTCCGTGCATGGGCGAATGGTGGTCTTGTAGAGGTACAGGATGCTCTCAGGTGTGAATTATGTCTGTTTTTCCCAGTATTGGTGTTAATCAGGCACTTATTTGTCAAGAAAGTTCATACCCTGGTTACCTTGCAGGATATTGTCGTCTTTCCTATATCCTGTTTTGATAGAAGAGGCTTGGACTGTTGACAGCTTAGGAGGGTGGGGATAAAACTACTTACAAGGGAGGTAACTGCTTCCAGGCTGTCCTGTTCATTGTTGGAGTGGCAGTCAATCATTGATAACCTAAATACCACTTATATGAAAGAACTGCGGGTGGTTGAGTTTTTTTTTTTCTCAAAGTTTTTCAGTGAGTTCTTTACGAGTTGCTTCCGATAATCCATCATCTAGAACCAGTTGGAGCATGTACATTCATTGATGTATTGACAGATTAAAACCATAGAAAACCAACACTAAACAATTTTTGCTGTAATATTTCTTACTGTGAATGTTTTAATGTTAGCAGTTAGTTGCATTATGGGAAGAGAATGTAACTAGTTGTCATTTCTGGCACTGCTTGTATTCATAATTTCTTTCTCTTTTTTTCTTTCTCTCTCTCTTACTCTCTCTCTTTATCACTCTCTATCACTCTCTCTCTATCACTCTCTCTATCACTCTCTCTATCACTCTCTCTCTATCACTCTCTCTCTATCACTCTCTCTCTATCACTCTCTCTCTATCACTCTCTCTCTATCACTCTCTCTCTATCACTCTCTCTCTATCACTCTCTCTCTCTATCACTCTCTCTCTATCACTCTCTCTCTCTATCACTCTCTCTCTCTATCACTCTCTCTCTCTATCACTCTCTCTATCACTCTCTCTCTCTATCACTCTCTCTATCACTCTCTCTATCACTCTCTCTCTCTATCACTCTCTCTCTCTATCACTCTCTCTCTCTATCACTCTCTCTCTCTATCACTCTCTCTCTCTATCACTCTCTCTCTCTCACTATCACTCTCTCTCTCTCACTATCACTCTCTCTCTCTCACTATCACTCTCTCTCTCTCACTATCACTCTCTCTCTCTCACTATCACTCTCTCTCTCACTATCACTCTCTCTCTCTCACTATCACTCTCTCTCTCTCACTATCACTCTCTCTCTCTCACTATCACTCTCTCTCTCTCTATCACTCTCTCTCTCTCTATCACTCTCTCTCTCTCTATCACTCTCTCTCTCTATCACTCTCTCTCTCTATCACTCTCTCTCTCTCTCACTATCACTCTCTCTCTCTCACTATCACTCTCTCTCTCTCACTATCACTCTCTCTCTCTCACTATCACTCTCTCTCTCTCACTATCACTCTCTCTCTCTCACTATCACTCTCTCTCTCTCACTATCACTCTCTCTCTCTCACTCCTCTCTCTCACTCTCTCTCTCTCTCACTCTCTCTCTCTCACTCTCTCTCTCTCACTCTCTCTCTCTCACTATCACTCTCTCTCTCTCACTATCACTCTCTCTCTCTCACTATCACTCTCTCTCTCTCACTATCACTCTCTCTCTCTCTCTCACTATCACTCTCTCTCTCTCTCTCACTATCACTCTCTCTCTCTCTCACTATCACTCTCTCTCTCTCTCTCACTATCACTCTCTCTCTCTCTCTCACTATCACTCTCTCTCTCTCTCTCACTATCACTCTCTCTCTCTCACTATCACTCTCTCTCTCTCACTATCACTCTCTCTCTCTCACTATCACTCTCTCTCTCTCTCTCTCACTCTCTCTCTCTCTCTCACTCTCTCTCTCACTCTCTCTCTCTCACTCTCTCTCTCTCACTATCACTCTCTCTCTCTCACTATCACTCTCTCTCTCTCACTATCACTCTCTCTCTCTCACTATCACTCTCTCTCTCTCACTATCACTCTCTCTCTCTCTCTCACTATCACTCTCTCTCTCTCACTATCACTCTCTCTCTCTCTCTCACTATCACTCTCTCTCTCTCTCTCACTATCACTCTCTCTCACTATCACTCTCTCTCTCTCACTATCACTCTCTCTCTCTCTCACTATCACTCTCTCTCTCTCTCACTATCACTCTCTCTCTCTCTCACTATCACTCTCACTATCACTCTCTCTCTCACTATCACTCTCTCTCTCACTATCACTCTCTCTCTCACTATCACTCTCTCTCTCACTATCACTCTCTCTCTCACTATCACTCTCTCTCTCACTATCACTCTCCCTCTCTCTCTCACTATCACTCTCCCTCTCTCTCTCACTATCATTCTCTCTCTCTCTCTCACTATCATTCTCTCTCTCTCTCACTATCACTCTCTCTCTCTCTCACTATCACTCTCTCTCTCTCTCACTATCACTCTCTCTCTCTCTCACTATCACTCTCTCTCTCTCTCACTATCACTCTCTCTCTCTCTCACTATCACTCTCTCTCTCTCTCACTATCACTCTCTCTCTCTCACTATCACTCTCTCTCTCTCTCTCACTATCACTCTCTCTCTCTCTCTCACTATCACTCTCTCTCTCTCTCTCACTATCACTCTCTCTCTCTCTCTCACTATCACTCTCTCTCTCTCTCTCACTATCACTCTCTCTCTCTCTCACTATCACTATCACTCTCTCTCTCACTATCACTCTCTCTCTCTCTCACTATCACTCTCTCTCTCTCTCACTATCACTCTCTCTCTCTCTCACTATCACTCTCTCTCTCTCTCACTATCACTCTCTCTCTCTCTCACTATCACTCTCTCTCTCTCTCACTATCACTCTCTCTCTCTCTCACTATCACTCTCTCTCTCTCTCTCACTATCACTCTCTCTCTCTCTCACTATCACTCTCTCTCTCTCTCACTATCACTCTCTCTCTCTCTCACTATCACTCTCTCTCTCTCTCTCTCACTATCACTCTCTCTCTCTCTCTCACTATCACTCTCTCTCTCTCTCTCACTATCACTCTCTCTCTCTCTCTCACTATCACTCTCTCTCTCACTCACTCACTCACTTTAAACTTTAAAATCTTTGTGGAAAATCCGTGGTTGTTTTTATCATTGAAATAACGTTTTAAAAATATTAAAATACTATTGATCACTATTTCATATTATAGTAAAAAAAAAACAAAAAAAACTACCCACCATCTGACAGCTTTTAATATAGCTCTAAGTATCATTACATATCATTCATATAAATCTACTGTAATTTAAAAAGCTGAGTTTTCATTTAAATTACCTTCCTTGAAAGGTTTTGGCAATTTATCCTCATTTCTATTTTAAACCCCTTTAATTACTATTATCCACAAAACTATTCCATATATATAACAGGGAGAACCTTCGGTGTCTGGAATTGATTGAGGATCAAGGAATGTTCCCCAGTTCCATTACTTTTATTGTCATCGACGTTGGTGAAATCTCCCATTCATAAATCAAATCAGTAGAAAACTTGCCATTAATTTTATAAAATTATTTTCATATAATGTCTTGAATTGAAGTTTCAAATCCAAAAAGTCAGATATCCTGTTTCAATTGTGCTATAAACCAAAACGTTCGTTTAGAATGTGCTCCTGTCTTATCAAAGAATCTCCTGTTGATTTTTATAAGCCATACCTTTCTGCTTGTGCGATGATAAAACTTCTCAAATGCATTTGTGATATCAAACTGTTAACTTTGTTCAAAATTGGAATCTTGCTTCTTTAATGGGATTTTTTTTTTTTTTTTTTTTTTTTGCGATTATCGATTTTCAATATTTATCTGATGTATTCCAATACAAAATCTATCTACAAACACTCCCACGTAAAGTACATTTGTGTGAAATTTCATAAAATCCGGCCCAGCCGTTTTGGAGTCCATAAAGAATCAACTTACACACACAGTGCCTTCATTTATTTATTTATATATATATATATATATATATATATATATATATATATAAATAGGACAGTAAAATTACATATGAATAATGCAAAACATTAATTTATTATGAACTGTTAAAACAAATTATGTATGAAAAGAACTCTATGGATCTTTGCTTTCTTCTAGATGTATACAGTATTTCAAAAATCTTGTTATCGATTTAAATGACAGCAAGCTTTTTTAATGGTTTTTTTAATGGTTTGCAACCGATTAAAAACAGAAACTTTCACATTTATTCATTGTAAAGTACTAATTAAAAGATCTGCTAGATTTAATATATATTTTGTCTCTGCTGAACTTTGCCAAAAATGCCTTTGATAATATAAATCTCACCTGTCTGTTTAAATGTATGTATGTTTGTATATCTGTCTAAAACTTTTGACAAAGGCGACGTATTTTCACTAGATCGGTGTCGTTTTGAAGCTCGACCCTTCGGCCGACAAATATCGAAAAATTGGCTAAAAATATTTCTTCACCCTCAACTAGCCCTTTTCTACAAGGAGGTGTCGCTTTTTTTCACCGATATTTTCGAAAATTATCCCCTCTTTTTGATTGACCAGCCTTAATTTAAACCTTTGCCACTTTCGGTTTGGCGATGGACGCAACAGCAAAGACGTCACTTTTTTTTTAAGTTCTTTTCCTCCTTCACGTTACGGGTTCGACTGTCTGCCTACTACCACTTTTTTTTTTTTTTTTTTTGCTTAACACACACTTCCAAACACCCGGCCAACGCCGGGCACCCAGGTTAGTGTTAATATAAGATAGACAAAACATATACATAAAATCATTACTGTGATGGGAGTGAAGAATCCAAAATATAAAGGATTGTTTTCATGAAACTCCTTTCACGACTCTGCATTCCACAAACTTGTTTATCCCCTTCCATTCTATTCAGGCTATCTCTAAAAATTCCTATCGAAGTATTTCAACCAGTCAATCTTTATTACTTGTGCGACTTCACCTCTATACCATTGTCTTAATCCATTCCACCCAAACACTATTTCCTACCCCACCCATCCACCCACATTTTAGATTCATAAGCGATGACTTAACAGAGACAAGAAATCTAAGTTAACATGCATTCTTGATAAAGTTCAGTATGGATGAAAGTATATTGAATCGAGTCTCTGTGTTAATTTGTTTTCGATTGCTTATGTCCATTTTTTTTTTTTTTAATATATACATTCTGTCAGATATTCATCCTCTGAACATACCTTTTACAGAATTAAAAGAAAACATTAAAGGCATACAGGAAGGTCTCATTATCCTCATTTTTATCTCTATTGTTATGTAAAAGGAACTTTGTGTGAGTTCGTTCCCTATGGATTTGAAAACGGCTGGGCCGATTTATATGAAATTTCACAAGATACTTTATGTGCCTAACAATGCCTTTAGATAGGTTTTGTATTGTAATGTCTTTGATAAATAATCTAATGAAAGAAGGAACAAGCGATTTTGATCAAAGTTAACACCTTACACAGCCTAACATCATAAGTGCCAAAAGGTTCGACATATAAAGTCAACAATAGTTTCTTTGATATGACAGGGTTACATTCGAAATGAATGTTTCTGTTTAAAGTACAATTACACTATGATACTTAACTTTTTCATTTTAAACTTAAATTAAAGCCATTATCGCTGCATAAACAGTAAGGTCAGACATAAAATCAACAGTAGGTTCTTTGATATGACGGGCGTGTTCAAAATGAATGTTTCTGTTTAAAGCATACTTGAAACATTTAATTTTTTCATTTTAAACTTTGATTCAAGCCATTATATATAAAAATAATTTTCTAAAATCAATAGTAGGTTCTCTAAAAGTATTTATCAAAGCTAGCAAGGACGCCCGGTGTAGCCCGGTCATAAAATATGCTTAAATATATTTTAATTCTTGCAGATTTTGTATATATTATTGTAGAATTAATGCTTTATTGATTTTTTATATATTACTAGCGGGGTATCCGCCGTTGCCCGGGTGTTTAGAGGTATTGTGGTTTTGGGTAAATCAAAACAAAAGAATAATACAAAACCGTTGCCCGGGTGTTTGTGTCCGGGGGGGGGGGGGTAAAAAAGTTTTGGTAGGTAAGTAGGAAGGATTGAATCCGAAGCCTTGAGGTGAAGTTGGAAAATAAAGTGTGAAAAAAAAATGTGCGACATTAACCGATCGGCCGCAAAGAAATAGTAATGGAAACATGTTTGAATTAATTTAAGTATTAAGAATTGGCAGATGCCCGTACTTAATGAGGTCAACTTTCATTGCGGAGCAGTTTTTCATTTACTGCGGGCCAGATTGTTTTTTTTTTTTCCCCAAGATGTTGTGGGGAGGAAACCAGCTCTCCATAAAAATGGGATTGTCCAAATTAAATAGCAATTGTCTGATATAAGGAGAAACTCTGTATTGATCAAAGCTGATTGTTTTGGACGTTCCCGGCGATCGCGCCGGAAATGATGTGTTAAGCTTAGTTTCGCTTTTATATGAAAAAGGCGAATCAACACGCGGCGATCCAAAATTGTGGAATGTTTAGCTTTTTAAGTCAGGCAAATTAAATAGACAGGCGCCCCCGTTAACTTGTAGATATTACGATTTACACATGATATAAAAAGTTTTAAGAATGAGCGAGCCGAGTGAGAACCAAGCGGAAAAAACCTTTTGAGGACATACACAAAAAGCGAACATACATACATACATACATTTTCGCTTTTATATATATAGAAGATAAAGTTGCAATTTAAAAAGTAAAAGAAATATATCCATATGACTTCGGTGAATCAACTTGAACCAAAACTTATGAAAATATATAAACTTGAGTTCCTTCAGCTATATTGGAAATTGAAACCAAAATTTACTGGAGTGCTATCAGCTATAACTGAAAACACAAACTTATGGATAATTCTTGGTAAAATTATTTATTACAAGAGATGAAAGTCCATAAAAATTAAACGACAGTCACTCGGATGTAAGTGTGAAACACAGGCTATCCTATTAATATAGAGATTTTACGACCGGGCAACGCCGGGTGGCCTGCTAGTAAATAATAAATTTAGTTCATCTTAACACTTTTATGTAGTGTCATCAATAGGGCTATGGCAAGAGAATATTCTTTTCATTGTTTTAACTCTCGGGTATATATCTGACAGAGTTAATCAATCGAAAACCATATCACTCTATCTAAAAACATAAGATATTAACTGATATATACTCAAGAGTCAAAATAATGAAAAAAATATTCTTGCCATAGCCCTAGTCATCAAACTATCGAAAGTGTACCAATATCAAAGCATTTAGGAGTTTATTAATAATTTTGATTGCATTAACCATGAAACTATATTTAAGTGTAAAGAGAAGCCACATTTGTCCAAAAGTTTTATTACTTTATACCATAGCGCTTTCAAATTTGTGTCATCAGGAATGATAAAATGCTCGTAGGTGTCATTAAAAAGTTGACATCATTGTTTAAAAATAGTTTAAACCCCCCTCCCCTCACCTCCCCCCCCTCCTCTCGCCTCATAACGCATTTGGTTAATGGTTGGTTAAGGAGGTTGAAAAAATGTAGCAATCATAATGTTGCTAGTTGTATATTATATACTGTTATACAGGGTGGCCCACTTAAAAGTAACCCAGAAAAAATGTAGTAGTGAGGGAGAACGTTTTTTTTTATTGTTTAGATTACCTGTAGCGTTATAGAAGATGCTGGAAGTGCTCCCCGTTGACATCCATGCATTTCTGGGTACGTTTAACAACGTTTGCAGATACTGCCTGTAGATCTTCTCTGGTGATTCTCCTGAGAGCGTTGGTAATATTCTCCTTTAATTGGTCTAGATTGTGAGGATTATTTGCATAAACTTTTGTTATAAAGTCCCCCAAAGATAAAAATCACAGAAGTCCGGGGAACGTGGTGGCCATAACCCTTTGCTTATTGTTCTCTTCCGTAAACATGTCATGAACTTGTGTCAATGATCTGTGAGACGTGTGGCATGTAGTGCCATCTTGTTTGAAAAACAAAATTGCATTTTGTCTTGTGGTGTCAGTTGGTCGATAAGAGAAAGATCAGAGGTATCAGGATACTTGTAAGTGGACCACCCTGTATAAAAGGAACTTTGTGAGAGTTTATTCCTTACGGTCTCCTAAACGGCTGGGCCAATGTTTTTGAAATTTCACACAAATGTGCCCATGAGTATTCTTAGATAGGTCTTGTATTGGAATGTCTTTAAAAAGTATTAATAATAAAAAAAAAAATTCCGATGAAAGAAAGAACATGTGCTTTGATTAAAGTTAACGTCTTATGCAGCTGAACATCACAGGTGCATTTGAGAAATTTTATTACCGCAGAAGCAGAAAGGCTTGGCATTAAAAATTTAATTTAAATTGAATCAAAAAATTACCTTATATTTATGTAATGTACATTCTGTTGCATTTTTAAAAAAAAAATCATTGAAAATTTTATATCTATATCATTAATTGCTAGATTGCAACAAAATGTACATTACATAAAATAAATCCAAGGTAATTTTTTGATTCAATTTTAATTAAATTTTCATACCTTACTTAGTAAAATTTATAAAAGTGCCCTTTGAAGGTAAATACATTGCAAATTGAATCTTGTACCTTTATTTTTAAAGCCTATAGTAAAAACATTTTGTTTAACAATTTTCATGCCTTGGTTGAAATGCTTTTCTACATTGTAAACTCTTTAGGGAAACGAATTTTGATTAACCCAGTTTCAGTATAATAAACTAGCAGGGAGACCTGACGTTGACCGGGATTGAATGAGGTTCAATGAGTGTTTCACACTCCCATATTTTATGTAACTATGCAGCAGCTTGGCTTTCTATGTATTTAGCTCTCTCTCGTTGTGTGATTTAACCGTTTTGTAATGTCTCTCTGTGATCATTTAAAGAAAGAATGATTCTTTTCAATTACATAGTGTGTTTGCATGTACCATAAAAACGTATGTAAAGTAGATAGCAAATTAATTGGAATTTTTACATTTATATTATCCATATGGATAATATAGAAGTAAAGAGATTAATTATTTTTAGTTGTGCAAGAATAATTTAATTTTGTTTTCCCATGTATCATTTTGATTTAGCTGAGGATGAAGCATCCTACCAGATGCCGGATATTCACCCAATAGCTCATACATTCCAACAGAGATTTTAAAATTCTAACCGTTCCTTTAAGTGCAATTGTTTGTATCTCTGTTGCACTTGGTTCACCAGGTATATTCGCCAGTTAGTTTTTCAAGAGCCTCGTTGCTCCTATAATTACTGGATGGAGATCTTCCTAAAATTCCAGTTTCTTTTCATGTTGAACATGAGACCTTAGAATGATAGTGGTTCCAAATGTGTAAAAAAAAAAAACAAACAAAAAAAAAAAACCTGTTGTGTTCCAGAATTTTTTTTTTTTTACATAGTCATCATTGTTCTGAATGCTCTTTTGCCAGGAATTCAATGACACATCTCTGCTTCTGATGCACGTCCATGACATTTTTTTAAATTTATTTTTTATTTTAAAAAAAATCTTTTTTATTACATTTTCACCCCAAACAAGGCACATTGCCACTTTGATGTAGGGGGCTACTATCAGGGACATAAGCTACAGGGGTACTATGTGGGGAGTTGGGCAGCAAGATGTCGGTTCACGTTACACTTGAATTTCTACATGTCAGTACAGTTTGGGAAGCAGGAACCCGGAAGGGAATTCCAAAGTCTAGTGGTTCTGGGGAAGAAACTACTGGAGTAGAAGGCTCTCTTACATCTAGGGATCTCTACTGTGAAGAGGTGGGATTTTGCTGCTTGTCGGGTTTGTTGAGGGTATTTACGTCGAGGGGATACAAGTGCTTGCAGTTCGTCGGAGCATTCACTGTTAAAGTACTTGTAGAACAGGCAGAGGGATGCAACATTTCGTCAATGGGACAGAGGCTGAAGCTTAGATGACAGTTCAGAACCTATCAGGTTGGCGACTCTCTTTTGAACCCTGTCTAGGAGTGAGAGACTAGTAGCAAATGCACCAGGTTTCTTTCTTAGAGTCTGACAGCGTCAATATCTGCAACAGAGAAAACTTTTAGGTCATGAATACTTAAGTTCAGTTATCATAACAAGGCACTTTATTTATAATCTCCTAATTAATGCAAGCGGGGGGAAAAAAAAAAATAGGAGGTATTACTTTTGGAACGCCCGTTGGATATATTTTTCCTCTCATCTCTATATAGGTACATCATAGTTTATTTTTAGATGAAATCAAAATGGACCACATGAAATGGTAGTGCTTGTGATTTAGCGGGTTAAGTATACATCTTGTGTTTCATGAAATGTTGGCATGTGTAGATTTAAGAAGAAAGGCAGCAAGTAAGTCTGTGGAAGATGGTGATTCTAGTCCTGCCTATATCTATACTTATATATATTATTATTTTTTTTTTTGTGTCTATATTCATATCAAAAACTCTTTATTTATTTAAAAAGAAAATACAACTTTGTTATATATGGGTCGTGGAATCGCATTCATCTGCAAAAGATCTAGCACATTTGCATATTCTTTTAAACATTTTAATTAATTCCCTATTGATTTTTTTCGGATGATCGTCTACAGTTAACTATTATGTGTAATTATATTCATGCAGATCTTCTAACTTGCGTAATATTTGCGTAAAAAGGTTATAGTAAACACAAACCTCTTTCTATATATATTTATGTATGCGTATATATATTTGTTTTAAAAAATTTTGCCTATTAAACTACTGTCAGTTTTTTGTCTACAGACATGAAACTTAATATATAGGGTATTCGAACTCGTGCGAAACGTTTCATTCCCTGGGGAAATCATCCAGCTAATTGTCCCCCTCCCCACTTTGAGAATGAAACAAAATCGTTTCTCTGCAGCTTACTTGTCATAAGTATATTTTCATACTACTAAACTTTATTTACGTATTGAACATTGGAAATAAGTTAATACTGTAAAAAAAAAAAAAAAAAAAAAAAAAAACCCAAACAACAAAAAAAGAAACATGGGTAATAGATTATTTTATAATGTAAGTGTATATACATGAAATGGTTGTATCTCAATTTCTCTACTCTAAACTAAGGACAGAGCCTCCACACCTACGTTATCTTGATAAATTTGATGTATTTCAATTCTCATTAAATGAATATGCCAACAATTGATAAAATGTCCTCACACCCAAGATTGCGTTCACCCGTCCACCCCCAACATACCAGCACTTGAATGAAATTACTGTCATGCTGTATTTATTTATTTTTTTTCCTTTTCTTAATTTTTTTCTTTTCTATTTTTTTTTTCTTACATTTCAGGTGAGTTATTTATTATTAAGTAGAATTAGATGAGATTGGATTAAGTATCTGACATTTTTGAATATTAAAAAGAAAAACAAAATATCTCAATTATTTGCAAAGCGAGTCAAATTTATAAAATACTCAAGAATGTTATTTCTTGGAGTTTGTTGTCTTTTACGTTTTAAGAAAATAAAAAAAACTTGTATTTTTACATTTTTAAAAATAATAAATTAAAAAAAACATTTTTTAAATATTTTTTTACTTGGCTGGGTGCCCGGCGTTGCCCGGGTGTTTTGAAGATGTGTGTTGAGCGAAAAAAAAAAAAAAAAAAAAAAAAAAAAAGTGGTAGTAGGCAGGCAAGCAGGCAGGCTTGAACCTGTAACGAAAAGGAGGAAAAGAACTTCAGAAAAAAAAAAAAAAAGTGACGTCTTTGCTGTTGTGTCCATTGCCAAACCGGAAGTGGCAGTGGTTTAAATTAAGCCTAGACAATCGAAAAGGAGGCGATGACTTTCGAAAATATCGGCGAAAAAAGCGACCCCTGCGTGTAGAAAAGTGTAAAGGAATTGATGTTTTTAGCCAATTTTTCGAGATTTGTTATCTGAAGGGTCGAGCTTCGAAATGATACCAATTTTGTGAAAATCTGTCGCCTCTGTCAAAAGTTTTAGGCAGGCATACATACATACATTTGAACAGACAGGTGAGATTTATATTATAGATTTTAAGAAAATAAGAGAAAACTTGCATTTTATTATTTTTAAGAATAATTAAAAAAGAAATCAATTTTTTTTTTTTTTTTTTTTTTTTTTTTGTAAAACAAGGTTTCATGTGTAAGACGTAGTTTAAATTTAAAAATATTTTCCACAATTTTATAAATTTACTTTACTTCCTTTAACCCTTTATGACCTGGTTGAACTAATTCATTCAATTGTAAATAAATGAATATGACGGCATAAATAAAGTGGGCATTGATTCAAACTCGCCTTGTACGTATTAGTTCAGTATCTGGGTAGATACCTCAAGATTGCAACTATCCATTGCTTACATTCAGTATGCCACCATCTGTCTCAGAGAGTGGAGAATTTCGTTTGTTGTCATAAACACACTTTTTTCAAGCACTCTGGATAATAATTAAGGTAAGTTTATGAAATGCGAAAATTTTCGATGGTAGTTTAACTATTGAACTTCATAATTTTTCGGTTTGAAGACGATCATAGTATCATTACCTTCTAAACTAACTAAAATTAGCAAATATTTTTTAATCATTTACATCATAAATCAGGTCATAAAGGGTTCATAAGTTTTTGTCCTGGTGTAACGTTCTTTGAGAACCAACACATAGCATCAGTCGCAAAGTGGACAAAGATTTTTTTGTTGTAGAACATTTATTTCCTCATTCTATTATTACTACTGTGATTTCCCTCATGTGATCATCTTCTCTAGTGTCATCGACGCCGCTGACGTGATCTCGAAGGTTCTTCTGAGCATCTAATGTGATCTCCTTTTTAAAATCTTTATTTTTTCTTACTGGTGACGTCATTTTGCATGCATTTGCATACACGTGTCCACGCTATGTTGCACTGGTAAAATCTCATGATATACAGTATTTTCATGTTGAAACACCAGTTCTTGTTAGATCACTAAAGTTAAGCAACGTTATGCCTGGTCTGTATCAGATGAGCAACCATTTGGGAATACCAAACACGGCATGTGGGAGTTTGGCGGTACATCCTTGCAAAAAAAAAAAAAAAAAAAAAAAAAAAAAAAACTGTAAAAATGAGCGTTATCTCCCTTGAATGCGATAGACATACGACTGGGGACCGCTTGTGAATTTAATATTCCCTGTAAACTTCTTCCTTCAGAGGAAACTGGTTAAACCTGCTATTGTATCAGATAAGGTCTTGCTGACAATAAAATAATGTTATTTATTTATTTATTTTTTTTTTGTTGGAATAGAACTGACAATTTCTCCCTCAAACTTTTATGAAAAACAACAGATGACAATGTAGTATCTGTTCTGATGCTACATTTCACCTTTTCTGTCCTCGGTCAGTGGAGTAGAATTTTTATTTTTGTTCCTATCCAGAGTTCCCCTTTTTGGGGAACTGGATTTCTCCACATTAAAAACTGACGTGGGGAGGCAAGTAAAGAGCAACAATCAAGTATGGTGGCAGTAACATTGATAAAGTTGTGATAATATTAACAACTTTTTTTGATAAGAATTTTTTTTTTTTGTCTTCCCGTTCCCCATCCTACACTCTTACACACAAAATGATTTCTGACCTACCTGGCCCGACATCTGAATGTCATTTGAATAATTTAATGCAAACTGAAGCTTTTAGTGGATCATTTTTCATTGAAAAACAAACAGTTATAAACAGTTATCAGACTGCATATCTATGCTTGACAACGCTGGGCATTACCTCTGCATATTCTATGAAATAGTTCTGAATTTATTTCATGGAAACGTTGAAGTTTTGAGTAGTGTTTTTTTTTTATTTTTTGCTTTGTTTATTTGAAAAAAAAAGATTTAATGGAAATCACACAAAACAAGGCATGAAGCCACTTTATGTATGAAGCTAACAAGAACAAAAACTGATTATTGCAAAGACTATTGACCTTAGTCTTGAAAAGACCAAGACGGAAAAATAGTGAGCAGGAAGAGAGTTCCACAACCTTGCAATCTTTGGAAAGAAATTACCAGAAAAGAAAGTTGTATTACGAGGTATTAATACAGTGAATTGATGGAGACTTATAGACTGACGAGTCAAATGAGCTGGAACAAAGGAAGCAGATAAATAGATCAGACGGTTCTGAGAAACACGTGCAATAATATTATTTGTAGAAAAGTCTGAGACTAACAACATCACGTCTGTGAGAAAGAGGTTGCAGTGAAGTGTGGGGCCAATCAAATTACTATAGTCAAAGGGCATCAGTCATGGACCAAATTTGGTAGCAGTCAACCATGACCGAATTTAAGATTATATAAGATGCAGGGCTTCATTGGCTACAACATGAACCAAATAGTAAGTCTTTGAGTAACAGAATAAAATTTACTACCAAAATGAACCTTTTTTTCCCTTTTTGGACATATCTCATAATGAAATGGATTTTAAATTAAATTGTAGCCGAAATTTAGACCAAATTGAACGACAACTGGTCACGGCATGTGGACGTTAGACTGTATAGAAACAGTAACGAATTTGACCAAAAATATAACCTCAGTCTTGACAGAAGTAAATGTATTCTGGAAGATTATTTTCAAATAAAATTTAACTTTAAATTTTTGTTTTATTTTTGAAGCAATAATTAAAAATTCTTTTTGTTTTAGTTATATTTTGATGTAGAAATTTAGATTTTTGCAAAAGGAATATAAGTAATCTCCATCATGAGTCTCATTACGTCTTTGTGACTTGAATTGTTTGTTTACTAGTAATCAATTTATTTGTATAAAAAATGCAATAAATTTTTCTTTAATAAATGTTTAATTTTTAAAAACTTTTTTGAAAATCTATTTTTTAGGAAATGTCTAAAGATTAGCAAACTTTTAAATTAGAATATTTGTTTAAAAAAAATGTAACAAAGTATTTTCGTTTATGACAAATGAAAATTAGTTAATCAGAATCAAAGTTTGTCTCGTCTGCTTAAATGCTATTTAGATCTAACTTTTAAAAATCTGACATGATTTTAAAATGTTAGATATTAATAATAATAATAATAGATTTGACTCAACAGTTTAATGGCTTCTCCGATTTTAAGAAATTTAAATACGTTTTTTTTAGAATTCAGTACTCACAAGTGACTACATAAATGTTTCCAACTGAGGAATAATTCAGACAGAACTCTAATACAGCACTTAAAGCTGTGTGTACTGGTAACAATTCCTTTCAGATATATATATGTGTGTGTGTATGTATGTAAACTTGAATCATTCTTCACAAAAGACGAGTTCAGTGCAGCAACTTGAAAAGAAAATCTGTTTTGAATTTAGAGCAAAACGACCACTTGTGTGAATGAATAGGAATATTGTGTTAGTCTGTATATTCCACAAGAAATATCCTGTGAAAAGACTTTGGATATTTTATTTAATTTTTTTTTTTTTATATAAATTCTTTAGGCTAGTGCAACCTGTCAAGTTTTCCTTTTGTCATTGAAGAAAATTCCCATGAAACGTATAATCTTTTTTTTCTTTTTGTGACAAACTTGAATGGCCTTTTTCCCCCATATTTTATTTTTTTTATTTTATTTTATTTTTTTTACAATAGAGTATATTCGATAGTGGATTATCATGGTAGTTTGTCAATGGGGCCTAAATGACAAACAAAATATCAAAAGAATTGAGCTTAATTTATGAGAAAATTCTCTCTCTCTCTCTCTCTCTCTCGCTCGCTCGCTCGCGCGCGCACACACACACTGCTATAGATTTAAAAATTACAAGTAAGATTTCAAGCTAACTTAAAAGAAAAAAAGTAACTCCCCAATTTGGGGAGTGTAGAGTCACTCCTTTGTCCCCTCCTCCGCTATCACCTGAAATTGTAGTACATAACACTCAGCTATTTAAGGCCACCCTTAGGCAGGGTGTTTACCTCTACCCTTACATCATCTCACCCATTACTATAAAATCCATATTTTCCAAACATATCAACTACTTCTGCACAATCACGTTGACACACCGGTTTTTGCCAGATCACCGAAGTTAAGCAATGTCGAGCCTGGCCAGTACCAGATGGGTCACCATTTGGGGAGGTGAGGCGCTGTATGTACCGTGAAGTAAAATACCAGGTTGAGAAACTGGCGCGATCTATCCTTCTCTCGAGGGTAGATTGGGACTCTCTTAAGCCGTGGTAGGCACCCCATCTAGTGATGGTGTCACCATAAAAAATACCCTTGATGACCCTAGCGAAGTGTCAAGTATTCAGCTACCGACAAGATTTGAATTACACTATAAACTTATGTAGTAAGTTCAATCTCGGCTACAGCCGCACTGGATGGATGGATCAACTACTTGGCCCCCTCCCCCCTCAATACTTGCTAGTGAGCAGTATGACCTTAAAGTGTATTTGATGTTGAAGTTTCAACTTGGAGACTTTGGAATTGCTTTTTTGTTACCATTATAATGATTGCTGACAGATCTTTAAATTTTTATAGAGATAGTGTGTATATGCATGTATATATATTAGTCATCCACAAACACTGTTTCACTGTATCACAGCTCTTCAGTGTGGTTAGACAAGGAACTATCTAAAGCTGGGATCAAAACTCTACTTCCCAGAGAACAGTCGGCACTTTTAACACTTAGTCTGTTTGGCTGCAGTGAAATTTCAATGATAAATATTGTCAAATACTGGAAGATTCATGTGTTTACACAAAGATTTGCATTATATGATATTGGCAGTTTATTTCACTCACTAGTATGCTTAACCCAAGAAAGGGCGCATTTTTAGTTATCCACAGACACTGATTCAATGCATCATTGTGTGTGTGTGTGTGTGTTAATCTTAAAAATGGTAAAACAGGCTTACTTTTTTTTCTAGAAATATTAAAAATATGTGATCTTGTCAAGTTAGAAATAACTTATACTAATACAACTCTAGATTTTGCTTGTCTCCATGCACACTTGATGATGTCATCCATTGTCAGATGAGAAGGCGAGAAATCAATTATCTGGACGATTACTGACCCACTGGATCACATTTTGTCTAATAAACAAACATGTTGACCCCACGGCGGTCTTGTATATAGTATTAAAATTCTGTTGATCTTACCTTTTTTGCCTTTTGCGCTTGTTTTTCATCAGTTAAAACAGAAGTGGATAACCGTGCACACTGAATGTCACAATTATCAATCAAACCTGAGATAAAGAGATCCTTTGACTTTTTTTTTTTTTTTTATCTAGATGACCTGTAAACCTTTTGGCCACGGGTCGTCTACTAGATGCACCGTTCAGATCTCTGGGAATTGAGTAAACTATCTAACTTTAATATCTGATGAAGAAACGTACAGTTGAAAGATACAGTTGGATAAGTGTAATGCAAGATCACTTCTGTCACACTTAATAGTTTTATAGAAAGAGATCTGTGGTTACACTTGTGAATAGATAAGGATTTCGATTTTATATTGAAAAGGACAACAAAAGGAAGAAAGTTGTTTCTCATTATAAATGAATCCTCCATTCAATCTGCAATTTACTTGCAGGCAGAGGGCTGTTGTTGGTTCCACATCTTTCCCATATTGTTGCTTCCTTTATTTTACTTGTACCGTTTTCATTTGACTTCCAGATATGATGTTCACATGCTTACTGGTATCGCATTCTACGATTTTCAGATGAGTCTTCCAGTCTCTGAAAGAATTTTTCCATTGGTCGATCAATTACGTTTGTTTGAAATTTTATTTTCAGTTTTAAGCACACAGATTGAATGGATGCTAATTTTTGATGCAATTAAACATCTAGAAGAACATTGCCCATAAGTTTGAAATATCATTTGCGTTTTTCTATCTGGCTCGAGTTTAAAATATCAGTTGTTTGTCTGGCTCGAGTTTAAAATATCAGTTGTTTGTCTGGCTCGAGTTTAAAATATCAGTTGTTTGTTTGGCTCGAGTTTAAAATATCAGTTGTTTGTCTGGCTCGAGTTTAAAATATCAGTTGTTTGTCTGGCTCGAGTTTAAAATATCAGTTGTTTGTCTGGCTCGAGTTTAAAATATCAGTTGTTTGTCTGGCTCGAGTTTAAAATATCAGTTGTTTGTCTGGCTCGAGTTTAAAATATCAGTTGTTTGTCTGGCTCGAGTTTAAAATATCAGTTGTTTGTCTGGCTCGAGTTTAAAATATCAGTTGTTTGTCTGGCTCGAGTTTAAAATATCAGTTGTTTGTCTGGCTCGAGTTTAAAATATCAGTTGTTTGTCTGGCTCGAGTTTAAAATATCAGCTGTTTGTCTGGCTCGAGTTTAAAATATCAGTTGTGTTTATCTGAGGGAAGTACGGAATAAGCTTTTTCATCTCTAAACATGCAGAATAAATGGATACATCTTGAAACTGGATTTTTTTCTTTTTGAACCTAATGTCCTTTGATGTTAACAAAACCATGTTTACATATTTTTGCTTGGTAGTGTAATAAATCTGGGTTTGTCTTCTGAACATGTCAGAGAATCTCCAACCACTTAGACAATCCAAACACCAGCATTTAGCACTTATCTCTTATTCATATTTATTATTTTTTTATTTTCTTTGTTAAAGGATGTTTTTCCTGTAGATTGTTTTGACCTCACGAAAGTCAAAGGAATCAGAAATGTGACTAAGATTTAAGAGCGTAGGTCAAAGACGCGTGCAAAGAAACGGCTGAACGACAATGAAGGGTGGAGTTGACAGTAGATACTTACTCATTCAAAATAGAAAGTTAATTTATTCTTCCCAAGAAATGGGCGGGGCAGTAAACCCATAAATGAACCAGGCAAGCAACACATGTAAATTCTTCTCTGTAATTTATATTTCAGTTATGGCAAGAGGCAGAAGGGAACTCAGTCAGTGGGATTCAAGTGCTGTAAACTGTGGAAGGGGAGGGGATAAATCTTATGATCTAATGATAGAAATGACTAATGAAGAAAAAAATACTTAAGATATATATATATATATATATATTATTTCGCCCCTAACCCATCCTGCACCCATCTTTTAACCAATAAAAACAAACACTATTAATACACTAAGCCTCAAAGGAAAAGAAAACGACAGCAACAACAATCACTCCTATACCGATAGAAAGCGCTTGAGTAGAATATGGCTGAACAACTTTTGGGCGCCATTCTGTACAATATGCCGATTGAAATATATATATAAAAAAAGACCGCTCTGCAAATTGAAAAGATATCCAGAACAATCGGAAAAAAGAATAACTCTGTCGTGTTCAATCAGATGTGCTTGAATAATGACTTGCTGCCAAAATATACAAATATATATCCTCATAAATTTTAATGAATGCGTCATCTTTTTTTAATTGATAAAATGGCTCCCACAAACTGGGTTTTAATGTGAAAACTTTTATAAAGAATTTCCCTCCAATTTCAACTTCCGATACATCAGCTTTTTTTTTTCTTTAATATTTTGATACAATTTTATCAACATAAATTTAACATGTATTATTTGGATTATTCGGTCTACTGTTCTCATCTTGAGTGCTATTTTCATAACGTTTTGGCTGATGTAACCTCCAACCTTCTTCAGGTGTAACTTGTTGAACCATGGACTCTACACGGAATTTCAAATGGGACTCTTTATTTAATCAATGCGGTTAGCATGTTCTCGGGTAGAAGTCTGAAGTAATTTGCAATTGTATTAGTATCACCTGCACTAATGATTGAACCTTCACCCCCCCCCCCGAAGGGTTTAACTTA
Organism: Euprymna scolopes; assembly: GCF_053919585.1. Taxonomy (NCBI): domain Eukaryota; kingdom Metazoa; phylum Mollusca; class Cephalopoda; order Sepiida; family Sepiolidae; genus Euprymna; species Euprymna scolopes. The sequence goes on along the minus strand of NC_136520.1, from coordinate 58,487,461 downwards.
GAATTGAATTTGGGACAGTTCTATTATGACCAGCACTCAAGATAACAATAGTTCAAATGATCCAAATTATATAAATTGTCTATCTTCATCCCAAAAATTCAGAAATTCAGAACCATAAAAATTTAAACTATTCTTTTGTAATTATTTCTCTTGCGTCATTAATTTTTTTTTTTTTCTCCAAGTTTACTTTAAATTAGATCTCTGTTACCTGTGACAAGTGATTTATTTTTAATATTTGGATTCGTTGGTTTACTGTTCTCATCTTGAGTGTTATTTTCATGACGTTGCGGTCCAAGAAAATCATTTGCCCTTATAGGACAAAGTAAAAATTATAGACAGATGAATGGTGTAGAGTAAGACGACTCAAAGGAGCACCACATATGCTAGGTAACTATCAACTAAGCAAACCTAATGTAGAATTTAACACCATGAGGGAGTCATTAATCATAAACAATATATTAGTGTGTGTGTATATATATATGTAAACTACTTCATTTACTCACATAAAATTAATATACGAAAGTATAGATTTATGCGTAAACTTTAAGTATTTACTTCAAAAGTGCTCAATACGTAGGTAGAGCTAGTTAGTAATTTATAAAATATATATGGCGATTAAGCTACACTGAATATTTGGCGTTTCATCCACTCCAGGATTCCTCAGGCTTATGCGCGAATTCTGTGGTTGTTTATCGCTTTTATATGGTCCTCTCCTATTGAGGATTTAGTTAGCCAATCAGCTTTCTAGTATCCACCGCGCCCCTTCCTATCAGCCAATGGGCATGCATTTTATCGGACAAAGGATCTGTTTTAAAACTAGGTTAGGGTTAGTTTTGTTCTTTTTTTTGTTTTGTTTTTTTTAATTTTTTTTTTTTAAACCTAGTTTTAAAACAGATCCTTTGTCCGATAAAATGCATGCCCATTGGCTGATAGGAAGGGGCGCGGTGGATACTAGAAAGCTGATTGGCTAACTAAATCCTCAACAGAAGAGGACCATATAAAAACGATAAACGACCACAGAATTTGCGCATAAGCCTGAGGAATCATAGAGTGGATGAAACGCCGAATATTCAGTGTAGCTTAATCGCCATATATATTTTATAAATTACTATATATATATATATATATATATACACACGCACATACATTCTAGCAGAGATCTGATGTTGCCTCTGATTGAATGATGATCAAATCTTTCACACTCCCATATTTTTATTGTCATCGAAATCTGTGAAGTCGCCCATTTTTTAACTAAATCGATTGATTGTGAGCTCTAGTTGGGGACCCATTGTAGTGCATCAGGAGGAAGCTTCACATGCCTTCTCAGTGATTTAGTCCACAATAAGTTGTAACCTACATTTTACTGTAGGTAACCTACTGTTGATTTTATAAAATTATTTTCATATATAATTGATTGCATTAAAGTTTAAAATGCAGAAGTCAAGAGTAATGGTTCCATTGTGCTCTAAATCGAAAGATTCATTTCGAATGCACCTATGTCATATTAAGAAAAAAAAAAATTTTTTTATGTGATTAATAGGAATCATATGTAATTATAACATAATTCAAGTATGAATTATTGAATTATCTCCCTTTGTATCTTAACATTCTTTTTTCAAATTGTCGGACGAGACAGTCACTTATTTGATTTTTTTTTTTTTTTTTTTAAATAAAACTACTGGATCAATTTACATAATTTTTGGAATATATTTTCGTTTCACTACAAAGATTTTTCTTGTAGTTATTTTTATTTTATTTTTTATTATAGTGGGGAATTCTGGACAAGTGCCAAGTTTATTTTCAAATTAATCTAATAAAATAATATTTCAAACCTAAGTAAAGCATACTCACCTACACTTATAGAGCTGCATGGACGGATTTAAAAAGGCTAAAGGTGATCTTATCAGGGAAACCTGTTTTCCATTAATTTATCCATTTGTTTTCCTGACTCAACCATAGTTGGTGGGAATTAGGTTGTTTTTACTGATCTTGAAGAGAAAGGAAAACGGGCAGGGGCGGGGCGCGAAGTCCTGTAATAATAATAAAAAAAAATACAAAAGATCATAACACTTGTATAAGCTTTTATATGTTTGTAATGGGTTTAGGGAGAGTTGTGTGTTACCTGTGATGTTGTTAGGGATTTTGTCAGAGGTGTGACATCCTGAAAAGAGAGGTGGATGTTTTGAAGTGATTCATCTGAACAATGACGTTATGCATAGGTGGTGGTGGTGGTGGGGGTTGTCTGTGTTAGAGTGGTCAAAGTTTATTTTTGCCTATTATCTAATCGAGTGAGGTAGGTGGACGGTTGGTTGATCTGTGGATATTTTTGAAGGAAGAGGAGGAGGAGGAGAGAGTTTATTAAAGGTGTGTGTGGGGGGTATGGTTGTTCCAAAAACTTTGCTTCACTTGGTCGGTTACATGATGGCATTGCAAATTCTGATGATTGATGAGGCAACAAATAAAATTGATTTAGATGTTGATGTAACAAGCAACAAATTTTACTCTTTGGTGTTCAAAATAAAAAAATGCTTAAAATCATTTCTGCGCACATGGCTCTAGGCATGCTCTCGCCTGACTTAGTTGAAAAGAAGGAACATTTTTTTTAAGCCAGTCAGACGGATTCCTTTGAATTTATCAAATGTACCGTTTTCATTCACATTGTTTTCCCTGATATAACCGCTGACCTTCAGGTGAATCTTTTCGCACGTAATAAGTCTTCATCAAAGTAAATCCTTTTAGTCCACAGGTGTAGATTATCTGCACTTGATGACCGTATCAATTTATTAGCTTTTATTGTCTATTGCGAGGATTGAACCTTCAATTTCCAAACCATAGTGCTTACCAGATCATCTTGTCTGCAGATAATCGCTTCCTGATCTAAAATGCATAAAATATTTGGGTTTTTTTTCCCTCCTTACCCATTGAAAAACTCAATCATGTTCTGCAAAAACGAAATCAATGTTCCTCTACAAAACAATAATACCAAATATAAAAAAACTTGAAACATTACCAAAGTATGAAATAACTCGAAAAGGATTGATATGCTATAAAATAACCAACCCAATCTCCAGAACATTGTCATTTAGGATTATATCCGTTTTGTCCCTAGTCTATAACTAAAAAATAACATAATTAGCCCGTCTACCTATTTATGGCTGACTAAACAAGAACAATCTACTCCTGTGGATTAAATAAAAGGATCAGTTGAAATTCCGTATAGGTTATTAAATTTGAATCCAGGTTCTATAAAAGTTATACAATTTTATTTTTAGTTATTTTTCATAAAATTTAATGATTATTGGTAATCCATAGTTATCTATCTCTGTCCCCCCCTCTCTCTCTCTCTCTCTCTCTTTCTCTCTCTCTCTCTCTCATATATTTATTTTAGTAATTGTTTCTAAACCTGTTTTCATTTGTTTTATTAATTTATTTATTTTTTCACCTTGCCTGGCCATTTCCTTTCTGTCCAATTCCCATGTCCACCATAATCTGCTAAAACTGATTGCTGTAATGTATCACAAGTTTTGACAGCATGTGAATGCGTGCACATCATTCAGTTGCACTCTGGGGCGGGGAAACACTAAGGAGTCGGCATTCTGACCTTGTATGCATTTGTCTTACAGAAGGCTTACAATACATTCTTTGAGATATGTGTGTTACCTTTCTGAAAAATAAGTGTGTTAACTCTTACGTTAAGATTTTTGTTCCTTAGAAGCGCTGGTCGAGTTTGAATAAAATAAAATACGTATTATATACGTTTGAAGCCAAAACAACGCATTATTACAAAATAAACAGGCATTTATTTTGTTTGAAATTAATATTGAAATTCATAAATATATTTTGAAGCAAAGCTTCATCTTCAGTATGTCTTTCTTTTTCTTTTTTGCCATGTTGTTGTTGGAGCAGAGAATCAGAAAGTAAAAGCCTGTTTGTTTTTACGGTAGTTTTTTAAATTTCGGAACGGTGTGTTGGTCACGCGGGATTTACGTTAAGATTTTTGTTCCTTAGAAGCGCTGGTTGAGTTTGAATAAAATAAGTACGTATTATATACGTTAGAAGCCAAAACAATGCATTATTATAAATTAAACGGACTATTACTTTCTGATTCTCATCTCCAACAATATGGCAAAAAAAAAAAAAAAAAAAGACATGCGGAAGATGAAGCTTTGCTTCAAAATTTATTTATGAATTTTAATATAAATTTCAAACAAAATAAATGTCTGTTTATTTTGTAACAATGCGTTGTTTTGGCTTCAAACGTGTATAATACATATTTTATTGTGTTAACTCTTGTTAAGTGTGTTTCTCAACATATTTTATTAACCCTATGTACTTTATATAGTGAGCATGTATGTGAGGACAACTCTCAACCTATATACTCAATGAATTTTTTACCTAGAGACCTGAAATTTGATATATGGGGGATTCAGACCTGTGGATTTTTTAAAGTCCATTTTCATCCGGAAAAAGAGGCTGCTAAGGAGTCAAAATAGAAAAAATTGTACGTGAGGGAAGGTTGTCGGATTTTTCCTTGTTTGTCAGCTGTTTCATAAATGCGCATGCGCGGCCAGTAGTAGATGGTCTGCAACAAAAAAAAGAAAACCGCTTTTCATCAAAGGGAAATGGAATCATTTCGTCTTTTCTAGGGCGATAATTTTATCGTTCCACACTGCGTTTTGGAAAACCCTGAATGAATGTGGGTTTCTGCTGTCTCTGAATCCTGTATACGTTTTTAGTATAATAGAAACACGCGCATGCGCTTTTAAAAACGGTCGGTAAAAGGAAACTGGCATGCCTGTTTCTCCTTATTGGAGTAGTCACTAGATGGCCGGTCTGTTTTTTTTAAATAACACACCCACTACTGTTTGTCTCAATTCAAATCGGATGTTGACAGATTGATGTTACTCACATGAACCCCATCATGAGATGGGGGTGGCAGCGTTCTTTTTACTTAAACCTACTCTTGTACTTGCAGGAGAAGGGGCATAGATTTAGTGCACATCGGTGGAACCACATGTTAAGATATGAATAGATGTGAGTGTAAGAAAAAAAAAAAAAAGTCTTAGGAAGTACATGATGATGATGATGATAATGATGGTCATCAAGCAAATTAAAATAATATTTGAAGTTTGAGTGATTAATTTTGTTATATATTTTATCTACCACCGATATAAAATGAAAAATAGAAATTGTTTCTTGGGGGTGATCTCCAACCGTATAAACAGTTAAAGATTTTTATCTGATATTTTGAATTTTGTTAGAAAAATTTGCAATAAATAAATATTCTTTACTTTTTTTCTCTTTTTTTTTTTTCTTGTGTGTCTTTTCTTTTTTCGTTTCTTTTTTTTTCTTTTTCTTTTTTCTTTGTTTTTTGTTTCCTTTTTCTTTCATTGTTTCTTGTTTTTATTCTTTAACTCTCAGTATCTTTTCTTAGTTGTGTCCCCTGTCTTTTGCACACAGCAATCAATCAATAACTTCTGAAACGTTATATGAACTGGAAATTAACTCCAGATATTCTCAGTATCATTAAAAAATAAAATAAAAATAAAGACAGCAAATCAATAGTTTAAATATAATTATTCACACTTTCAATAGCATACTTGGTGGCTCAGTTAAAAGGGCACCAGATGCCAGTGGTTGATTTTCAGGCCTGAAGCTTACTATGTCTCCCCATGCCACACTAATGATTTGTGGTTGATATGCGCGTGCGCGCGCACACACACATATTTATCATTTCATAATAAGATGTATTTATTTCACACTGATAGTAGTTTATTTATATATTTATGTAGTACGTCTTTCATGTTTTTTGTTGAATAGCAGAAGTTCACTAACAACTTATCGGCAACAGATTTTTTCCTCAGAAAAAAACAAAAAAACAGTTGGGGGGGATTTTTTCCTTTGAATAAAAATGGATGTGGAAGATAAATGGTGATGAAAGCAAATGGAATTTTTTTTCAAGTCCATAAAATCATAAGAACAAAAAAAAAACTCTTATTATAGAGTATATAGGCACCCTTCCTAAAACAAAATGCAATTGAATTCAAAGCCACGAGGAGGTGTGATTTGATTTATCAGATCGTGTGTGTGTGTGTGTGTGTGTGTGTGTGTGTGTGTGTGTGTGTGCGCATAATATATAATATATATAGGTTAGATTATTTGAATTAGAAAAATGTGGATTTGCAAATTCAAATAGTATAAAAATGGAAACAAATTCAAAATTAGTCCCTTTCTGCTTGATATATAACTCTCTCTTTCTCTCTCTACACAACTACAGATTAAAAAGTATTACTATTTGATGTCATAATCCCTTTTGTTTGAGCTATTCCCATCTTTTTATTGACTGTTAATAAATACTGATAGAATAAAGTGGTTGTGTAAAATACAAGGAGGGTTCAAACAGCATAGTGAGAGAGGGGAAAAGTGATGGATAGGAACTTGGTGAGTTAATTGCAGATTGTGGCTAATTGGAACAATTAAAATGGATTTTTTTTTTTTTTCTTTCAAACATAAAATATTCCTCAGTTTTGGGATAGTTAACATGTATTTTGTGTGATTAAAATATATGGAAGAAAAAAAAAAGACTCGAGAGAAACAAACTCGGTTTTAGTATAATACTGGATATATTTCATGTACTATAATATAAATACAACTAGAATGAATATGGACCTCTGTATAGTCTGGTTTTCAACCCTGGACCTTGTATTATTTGATACTATTGCAAGTATTTATTTATTTGTTCAAATAAATTGCATTTTGGTTTATGGATATTTTGCACGAATCGTAACAAAGTAGGTAGTAATTATTTTCTGAAAACTTTGTTTGGCCAATTTAGCAAAACTCAATTTTCGCTCATTGTTTTCGAAAACTGTTTTTATTAATAATTATCTACCTTATTCGTTTTTCTTTTGTAATTTTTGGATATGTCCATTACTGAGACATGACAATCGAGTAGATACCATTTGGTTTCACTTAAAATTCAATATTTTGATGTTCTAATTTCGCTATTATAATGAAAAAGCGTAGAACATTCTCGAGACAACATGCCACAAGGAAGGAAAAAGAAAAAAAGTGTTTCTTAATCTCGATTGTATAACACTTACATTCACAACTAGTTATTTAAAAAAATGTTTTTTTTAAATATATACATATCAACATTATTTTGGCTTCTAAAACATACAAGCTTACAAACACACACACACACACACACACACACACACACACACACACACACATGAGACATGTAGTATACAGCATAATCACTTTGACACATTCGTTTCCTGCTGGATCACCAAAGTTAAGCAAAGTAAGTCAGTACTAAATGGGATTTCCAGGAGCTGTATGTGCTCTCCGTTTATCTCAGCATTGTTCCAAGTTTGCCAGAGAAGATCACAGACTATTTGACTAAGATGGGTATCAAGACAGTTCCTCACCCTCCCTATAGTCCAGACATTACTCCCTGTGACTTTTGGTTATTACCTAAGCTCAAGGAAAACCTTTGAGGCTGTCGTTATGAGATAATTGAGATGAAAGCGGCCGTGATGAGGGTCATTGACATCCAAGAGGACTTCCATGGGACTTTCCAGAAGTTGTTGGAACTGTCAAAAAAAGTTTGTTGGGTTCTGGATGATGAACGCAACAAATTTTTTTTTTTTGACACGCTCAATTATCTATTTCCCTTTTTCCTTTTCTTCTCCCCTCCCTCTCTTGCCTTGTCTTTAGAATTTTACAAATTTTTAATTGAATTTATATATTTTTTTTATTGCTTCCTCCCCTCTTTTCCCTTCTCCCTTTTCTATCTCTTATTTCCATTCTCTTGGTCTTTAATATCCACATGTAATCACAAAAAAACATATGAACGGATAATTTTTTATTTTATTGAAACAATTTGTAATGAATTTAGTTAATACACTTGAGATTGTAATAAATAAAAGAAACATATTTGGCTCTACTAACGTATTGAGCATTCTTTATCCTTTTTTTTTTTTTTACCACATATACCTTTTATATAGATATGTATTGTATATATATAACAAATGAGTCACTATTTATCAAGGCCCACAAGCCACTCTACGATAAGGGTTAATGTAGTCAACAGGGAAAATATTGCAGTTATTGTTAGTGGAAATTTGGTAAATTGGATTACTTAAGAGGATGACTCATCAAAATCTTTTTCATGTTGAACTTGAAGACCATCATAGTCAGCTGGAAAACAAGGAAACTGAAGAGTTCCACAGGCGTTCAGTTCTAAGAAAGAAGCTTTATTCATGGAATGTATATTTAGGTTTGTGCACAGATAAAGAGTGGGGGAAATTATTGATAATGGTTTCAGTTAGATGAGTGTTTTTTTGTGAAAGTTTGGCAAGAGAGGACCATAGAAAGCAGAGACAAGCTCGCAACGTCTCCTCTGTGGGAAAGGTTGCAGAGGAGAGAAAAGGGAATCTCCCACTAGGCTATGAAGTCGATTTTGAACTCTGTCAAGGCAGGATAAGAAACTTCTAGCATCTCCTGTTCAGATGTGGCAAAAGTACTCCATCCTTGGAGGTACTTGGCTCTTATACAGGTAGAGAATTGCATCAACAGTGAGATATCTACTAGAGCAGTAGAATGATCTCACCATTTTTCCAGCGACTTTGGCAATGGGTTTGATGTACATGTTCCATTTTAGATCAGGAGTAAAGGTCAGACCCAGAAGCTTGTCAAAACATGGAGCCTCTAGACTAGAACCATTTATTTAAAACGGGGATCGGAACATTGATTATGTAAAGATAGAAGCTTGGTTTTAGATGCATTAAAATTAACCAGCCACCTCTTTCCCCATTGCACCACATGCTCAAGATCAGAAGAGATAGAATCAGAGAGAACTTGGTGATTTACGGTTTTTGAAGTGTTGCCATAGATGGTAGTGTCGTCAGCATAAATGTCTATGAATGATCTTAGGATGTGGTTTGAGAGATCATTGAGGTAAATCAGGAAGAGAGTTGGGCTCAGGATGAACCCCTGTAGGACTCCAGCATTAATACTGTGAGCTTCTGATTTCTGCCCATCAATCACTACTCTTATGAACCTATCAAAGAGAAATGATTTAATAATTGAGAAGACATTTCAAGCTATACCGAAGCTGGAGATCTTGTAGAGGAGACTTATATATATATAAATAAAAATAAAATTTACTTATCCGTACGTCCAGTGTCACAAATAAACCATCATAATCGCAAACATTGAGACGAATTACCTCCCTTTATAGCTTCACCTTATCAGTTAAAAATCATTAAAACCATTTCTTCAAAAATAAAAAAATAAATAAAAGCTCTCTGTTTAGTTTCAAATTGGCTTTTCTTAAAATTTAAACAGTGCAAATGAATTGACATTTGTTCCTTTATAATTAATATAAAACATTATTAAAAAAAAAAGACTTGTGTTGAGTTTTCATTGAAAAAAATTTAAATTTTTAAAATCAATTGCTTTTAGTATTAAAAGATTAAAAACAATTTGCGAAAAAAATTGTTTTAAATTCGTTATTTGTCGTATTTTATTTTTTCATGTTATTTACTTTTCAAAAATTTTCAACTACCATGGAATTTCCACGGGTTCTGCTAGTGTTATCTAATTATTTTTAGAATGTCAAATGAGAAAATCTGCAGATAAAATCTTAAAATGTAAATCTGATGCATGTTTCAAATTCATAATAGTTTCCTGAATTAGTTTGTCATTGGCAAGTGGGAGAATCTAGCTTCTAAATTTAAAACCTTCTGGAAGAAATCATGTTTATTGGTGGATGGTGGGTGTTTGAGGTGACTGTGTCAACCTCCATTTCCTAAAAAAAACTAAAACAAAAAAAAGCAAAAACTTCCTTACATCTAATTTTAATCTAGATCAGAAATGTTTAACAAATGTGTTATTTTTATTTTTTAAGGTTGGGTTGTTTATAAAACCCAAGAATAAACTGACCCCATTTTAGAATAATGCAGTTTTTGGTCCCAGTTATGTTCGCTAGATCAGTTACACATTTTAAAAACACATTTATTTTTATTTCTTCAATATTAGGTCGGTACAAAAGTTTTTTGCCAAAAATGTGCTCTTTAATAATGAAAAACTGTATTTTTGAAAATAGCTATTCATAACAATAACGACCTTTGCTCTCTGTAACTTGATTTTTCTGTCAACGGCTTTATAGATGCCTCGCTTGTAAAATTCTTTAGGTTTTGACGTAAAACCTGAATTTAACTAGTGTTCAATCACCGCTTCTGATTGTTGACTTAAGGCCATCTAAATGTTTTTTTTTTTTTTTTTAATCCTCAAAATAATTGATAATCTGAGGGAGTTAGATTAGGAGAATATGCAAGATGGTATAATTTTCTAACCAAATTTTCCTAGATCTTTATTCAGTACTACTGTGTGAGAATGAGCATTATCATGATGGAAGATGACTCCCTTTCTGTTGACTAAAGAAGGTCGTTTTCTGGGTCAACACGCGTGAGAATATTGCAGAACAATATGAATGATGTTTTCACAATCTGAAATAATGTTTTAAATTAATCATGGTGATATATAATAACAAGATGCATAGAATAAATTATAATGGTCTAAAATGTCCCTTTCTACAAACCGGCAAAAACTTTTGTACCGACCTAATATCTTCAATGCGGATCATAGCTGTGGAGTCGGTAGTCCAAATGTTTGACTTTGACTCCGATTCCAGAAATTTTTAACTTTTTTTTTTTTTTTTTTTTTTTTTTTTTTTAAATGGACACATTCTGTTCTAAGTTCTAGCAATCCGGAGGTTGATAGCTTAATCCTTACTACAAATGATAATAACTAAGAATAGCAACACTTCTATGAAGCCATGGCTAACAGGACAAGAACAATTTATCTCTATGGAGTAAATAAATTCTCTATAAATCCGTAAGTTCGAAAAAAGAAGATCGGCCGTTACATTGACCTAAACATTGTGAAAATAATTAAGCTTTGAATCATCACCATAGATTCATGGTAGTGTCATGGATCTGCCTCCTTTGAGAAAGTTTCTAGGGAATATTTAATACACAAGTGATTCCCAATTTGCATGTTTATCTCTGTCAGATGAAATGGTTGTTGTGTTGTTAGTTTTTGCACAGGGCAAACGTTATTGCCCCCCCCCCACCCACCTCTAAATTCTATAATTTACTCTTTTTTTTCTTTTTTCACGTTAATCTAATCGATTACAAACTTTCAGATTAAAATAAACAATTTTGAAAAAAAAAAAAAAGTTTTTTTATGACTTTCAGCGTCAAGGATCAGTTGTCAGTTATAACGTTCTACTAAATTGAACATCCACTTTGTTGCCATCTCTCTCACGTGACCGGTGAATATTCCCTTTTAAAAAGGGGGTTAGGAAGGGAATTTCCTTAACCCCTTCCTCTTTCTTATCTATCATCTATTTCAACCACGATGTCTTGTTTGAACGAATCCCAACTATAAGAAATTTGAAAAAAAAAAAAAAAAAAAATTTTTTTTTTTTTTTTTTAAAGAATTTGGTAAAAAATTAAAATGGTCACTCTAAAAATAAATCATTTGCAAAATTTTACAGGAAATAATATTACATAATGCACAGATAAAACTTGTTGTGGCAAGCAACAAGCGGTGTTCTTGTGGACATACCATATCTCTAATAGACATGTTCAGCTTTCAAAAATGACAAGTTATAATCCAAATAACGTGTGTGTGTGTGTGTGTGTGTGTGTGTGTGTGTGTGTGTGTGTGTGTAATATAATTTTGTATTCAGTTTTTTGTTTGAATTAAATATTTTTTGGAATTTTTTTCCTGATGCTAAAATAAGACATTTTGATTGTATATTAAAATTTTTTGATTTGTAAATTTTTTTTTAAACGAAATATATATACAGGGTGTCCACAAAGTCTGGCTACATTATGTAGCCAGACTTTGTGGGCACCGTGTAGATTATGCAGCCAGACTTTGTGGACACCCTGTGTGTGTGTGTGTGTGTGTATATATATATATATATATATATATATATATATATATATATATATATATAAAGACATTACTGTGATATTCATTTCAGCATACTCAAAAACCTATAAAAGTTGTCATCGAGTTGGAAAGAAAGTAAAAATGTACCCTAACCCTTTTTAAGATGGGGATATTCATGTGAGAGGTGGCCACAAGTAGAACGTTATAATTAAAAACTGCCCCCCCCCCCGACAACAAGTCATAAAAAACCTAGTGAAAAATGATACTCAAGATGAGAATAGTAGTCCGAAGAATTTAAATAATACGAACGTCTTTTTTGTTTAACATTCGGTGTCATTAGTTTTAGTGTTTAGCTGCGAATTCTCATTCCAAGCTCTCATACCTACACACACACACACACACACACACACACACACACACACACACACACACATTCTTTATGTAAATACAGTCATAACTTGCTACGATGTGCACACCGTTTCAAACATATGATTTCATCAGGCAAGAAAAATTAAAATATAAAAATTAAGTGTTTAATAGACTCTCCACTTCAAACTGTGGCTAAAGTTTATTCAATGCCTTAGTTGCTTGCAGAACATGTTTAATCAGCACTTGTATAGGGCCCTTCTCGTGTGTAACTATAATATTACCATTCTTCTCTACCCATTTATTTGGTTACAGTTGCTACTATTACAGGTGTAGGTGAGTGCAATTTTGTATGCCTCTATGAATGGGTTTCTATATAACTTCCATGTAAAGGTATTTGACAGCCTTTCTACTTTATTTTTTTATGGAAATCGCTCCAGACAAGGCACGAAGCCACTTGATGTAAGGAGCTAAAAAATACTATTTCAAGTTAAAAAAAAAAAAAAAAAATATGAATTCCGATTCAGAAAACAGCAATTCTTCTCCTTTTGTCAGAAATGCGAGCACTAAAGGACAAAATTATGTTATGAAACTGCCGAAAGTAACTTATTTCAAATGGTAGCAAAGTTTTATTCCATCCAACAAAAAATGACAAACGCATGCCTTGGTTGTTTAATCGACATTTGTAGGAAGCCTTTCTTGTGCATAACTTTAATATCTACTACTCTGCTTTCCCTCCCCTCCGTGTAAAGACCAGCAAATATGTTACTTTTTTTTTTCTTAAGCTCCTTATCAGTAAGCAATCTGTCAAAGTTGTCGTCAGTGTGTATTGTTTGTGGTCATGCATAACTGAAGTTGTGTAATGTTTTTGTGAAGGTGAAATATTTTAAAAATTTATTGATATTTGTTTGCAAACAAATAAAATCAGTTGTTGTTTTTTTTTTATTTTTGTTTTTTTTAATTAAAAAAAACCCCCTCATTTTTTTAATATCTACGATGAGGTGAAACAAGTATTTGGACAAAACAAGAACAAAATAGTAAAATAAAACTTTCACATTACTAAAAATACATAGAAATGAGAGAAACTAAAAAATTTTAAGAGAATAAACAGCTATTAAACATTTCCTAAAATAGTGAAACAAATGCAAAAAAAATATTTAATTGAGCCTCCTTTAGCACGAATCACTTTCTGTCAAACGATTGTCATAGTTTTTCACAAGGTCTTGAACAAATGCCTAACGGAATTTTTTCCCATTTTTTTTTTTTTTTTTTGGCTATAGACTTTAATTGGTGGATGTTTGAGGGGCATCTTGTTCTAATCTCTCTTCAAAATCAGCCACAAATTTTCAATGGGATTCAAGTCTGGTGATTGGCTAGGTCATTGCAAACATGAATTCCTTTATCTTCGAACCATTTTCTGAGTTGCCATTGCTGTATGTTTCAGACCATTGTCTTGTTGGAACCGCCAATCACTAGCCAATCCCATTTTCTTCACAGACCTTTGCAAGTTATTCTCCAAAATATTCCTGTATTTGGCTCCATTCATCTTTCTTTCGATTATTTCTAGTGTTCCAATCCTGCATAAAAAAAAAGCAAATCATAATTTTTCCTTCTCCATGCTTCACAGTAGGGATAGTGTTCTTCATATCATATGCAGAACCGTCTACACGCCAGACATAGCTTGCATTGTTATTGCCAAATAGCTCAATTTTGGTCTCATCCGACCATACCACATGATCAAAAAAGTGGTATTCTCATTGATATACTATTTGGCATACTCTTGTCTTGATTTAGAGTGAACTGTCTTCAGTAAAGGAGTCTTGTGAGGTCTACAAGGCTTGAGACTTTCTCTGTGCAGTTCTTTCTGATGGTAGTCTTGCAGACGTTGGTACCTGTCCTGCTGAGTTTTTTCTTTTGCAGTTCTTTATGGGTCATAAAAGGATCATTTTGAACAGTTCGCAAGGTTTTTCACCTTTCTGAAATTTTCCGAGGAGCTCCCAACTGTGGTATGTTTTTTTTCACTTAACAATGTACCCTACAGTACTAACAGGAACATTCTTAGTTTGTGCTATACATCGGTAGCTTTTATTATCTCTATGTGCTGAAATAATACAGTCCTTAACGGACTGTTAGAGTTCTTTTTGCTTGGCCATGTTGCAATGTTTTCTGAGAGAGATCTGGGCAGAGAATGACTGTTCACTGAATATCGAACTATACCTTTTAGAATGATCTGAAATGCAAAAAAAAAAAAAAAATGAAAACTTGATGTTTAATAATGAAAAACAGAAGGCTGTTGAAAAACTTGTTTTGCTATCTATTTTAGGAAATGTTTAATAACTGTTTATTTTCTCTGAAAAAAAATTAGTTTCTCTCATTTCTATGTATTTGAGTAATATGAAAGTTTTATTTTATTATTTTGTTTGATATCATTTGTACCAAATTGCTGAAAAATACGCATTTTTATTTTGTCCAAAGACTTGTTTCACTTCACCATATATATATATATATATATATATATATATATATACACACACACACACACACACACACACACACACACACACACACACACAGCCTTTATTTATTTTATTTTTATTATTGTAGAACCTTTTATCCAAATTGTTTGTTTAGTATCACCTGGGTTGCCTTTCATGAATATATGTAGATTTCTTATCTTATGTTTTTCATATCTGTATGAACAGAATGCAAACGATATTTAGTTGGCAAGGGTTTTTTTTTTTTTTGTTTTTGTTTTTTGTTGGCAAATGTAAGATTAAAAAATGCAAGGCATGTTTATCTTAAATTTCAAAGCATGATCGTTACAGTGGCTAAATGCTTACGAGACCAGGGCTCCATATATATGGATTTGGAGTCCAAATCGTTCAACCGTCATATGGTTACATAATTTACTACTGACGAGTGTGAAATAAAAACCGGATACACTTATGTCTATAGATAAAAATATTAATAATTATACATGCTTATATATTTATTTATATACTAGCAGTTGTAAGACACTTTTAAATACATTTTAATTCATGCAGATTGCATATTTATTCTTATAGAGACAATTCTCCATCGATTATTAAACCTAATATATAGTAGTGAAATCAAAACATATATATATATATATATATATATATATATATATATATATATGACTTAGGTGCCATCAACGAGAATCAAAACCAAAACGTACAACTCTCCACCCTCATTCCTTAGTCTCTGAGCTACACCTATATGCACATATAAATTCATCTGTTATCTCTCTTTTAAAAGATGGTATCGCCTTATCGTTGTAGACAACATGCAAGCAAACATGAAACAGAGTTTTATAATTATATAAATGCATTACAGAAGATCAGAAAAACATTGGTACTGCTTGTTTTAAATCCAGAGAAAAAGGGACAATCTCTGGTCGCCTATGTCAAGACTTGCTTTAGCTTCTTTTTATATCTGTGTTTCCTAAAAAGGGAGACACCATTTCCGGGGAGACGGATATAAACAGAGGCTGAAGAGTCAGAAAGAGGCGACCCGAGATTATTTGTCCCTTTGTTCTGGATTTGAAACCGACGGTACTAATGTTTTTCTGATCTTCAGTAACACACATAAAAATGAATATTACACTCTTTATTTTAAAATTTCAGTACTCTGCTGGAGTTCTCTCCCACTAATCTTATATAGGAACACTTATATATATAAATAAAATAATAGATGTATGTGTGTGTGTTTGTGTGCAAATATGTAAACGATAAACTCTTAAAGTACTGGTCACATAACATTGAAATTAATAGTAAAAAGTCATGATACACCAAGGATGGTTTATAACGAGTAAAATCTTTGAATGAATAACACATACAGAAATATGTTGGCAAGTTTGAAATGCAAAATGGTCATTTCAGCTTACTGACATATTTGTATTAGTTTGCACATGCGTAAACTGATCATAGCTAAAAGTGGTTTAATTTTAAAACTTTCTTATCTGTCGGGATAGCTCAAACGGTAGGGAACGCAGCTGGAGTACTAAATGTGTTGGTTTCAATTTTAGCTGATGACAGCAAAGTCATTTTTTTTCTTTACTTTTGAAATCAGTACTATATATTAGGTACAATATAATATTCAATCGAGAATTGGCTCTGTAATAATGAATATGAACTCTGCATGAATTGAAATATATTTAAGCATATTTTATAATTAGCAAGATCGAGACCCTCCCCCTTATTAGTGTTTATCTATATATATATATATATATATATATATATATATATAAATTCAGGCAATAGGAATGAAAAGTTCACCCAATAAAAGCAAGTGTAAATTTAAAACTAATATAAATAGTTATATAGTAATCCCAACCATATAAAAAAGCTCAATACAAACACAATAGGAAGTAGAGCTTGTCATAATGAAAAGAAAGGAAGACTATAAATTAAAATTTACAAGGAAAATTATTGTTTAACAGAATACTCAAAAAACAATATTTAAGATATTCTGCATATCTTAAATATTTTTGGAGTATTCTGTCGAACAATTTTCCTTGTAAATTTTAATTATCTAATATATATATATATATATATATATATATATATATATATATTCATTCCAGCAAGACATGCAGACGGAGTCCATTGGATTCCTGTGGATCTGATAGATGGACTTTTAACTAATCTACGGGAGTTAATTAAATCAATGAATTCGATTAGTTAGCTTGCTAGGGTAAACACTACTTAGATATAAAGACAATTGCAAACCATACACCCATGTAATTAACCTGATGATTTTCCTTGGGAATGAAATGTGAATGTTTCTGAGTAGCTTACTTGTCATCAATGTATTCTCATACAAATTATCATTTTTTTTAAAATTTTATTTGTGTTGCTTTCATGAAAACTTAAAAACTTTGCATTAAATTTCATTTTGGTATATGGTTTACATTTAACCACAGTACACTGACAATCTGAGTTTTCTTGTTCACTATTTGAATGTGCTATAATTCATTAACAAACACATGTTAGCTTTTCTTTGCTTCGAAATTGTCATTGACATGACTCATCTGTCAGATTTATTATAAATTTTGCAATAACTATTTAAAGCATCATTTTGCTTGATTCCCATATATATATATATATATATATATATATATACTAGCAAAAATACCTGTCGTTGACTGGGTTCAAAAACAACCTACAGAAAATGGACTCTGATTTATGAAAGTACTAGCGAGGGGTACCCGGCGTTGCCCTGGTATTTGGAGGTGTGTGTGGAAACTCTGGGGGTGGGGTGTGTTAAAAAAAAAAAGTAAGTATGAGGATCAAACCCGAACTGTTGAGGAAAAGTTGTAAATTAAAGCGTGAAAAAAAAAAAAAAAGTGCAACGTTAACGATTGCCCCACCGCGAGATGCTAACGGAAACACGTTTGAATTTATTTAATTATTTGGATTTGGTAGGTGCCCATTTTAAGGAGTTAATGAGGTCAAGTTTGATTGCGGGATAGTATCATTTACTGCGGGAACGCTTTCCAAGATGTTATAGGAAAAAGACTAACCCACATGCGGCGAGCGACAAATGTTGAATATTTATCTTCCCGAAATCGAGCAAATTAAATAGACAGGCGAGCTTCGTTGTTAAGTGTGAGATATTACGATTTATGTGATATAAAAAGTTTTAAAAAGTTGTGAAGCGAGCGACCGCTTCTCTGAAAAAAGCCTTTTGTAGACATACAGAAAAAGCGAACACACACATATACATACATACATTTTCGCTTTCATATTTATAGATGATAAGTTATGAAAAGGAAGAGTTGTAAAGAGATAGCTTCGAATTTGGGGGTATTAAAACCAAAGCAAAATATGATGAAAGTAAAAATAAAATAGATAACCCCCATAATTTATTATACCATACCTGTTCACACTGAAACACTTATCACAATATTCTGTAGATCTATATTAAAAAATCTTGTTAAACTTTGTGACATATTTCCATTCTATGGAGGTCAGGCCCGAACGAACACCCCATAATTTTATTATATCATATTTCTTCAAACTGAAACATAATAATCAAAGTATACTTACGCAAATAGATATGAAAAGTCTTTATTAAAGTTTGTGCCTATTTCCATTCTATGGAGGCCAGGCGCGAATGTAGACCCCACAATTTTATTATACCATCCCTATTTAAGTTAAGTATACTTTGATAAGTATGTTTTATGTACATCTATATCAAAAACACTTGTAAACGTTTTTTTTTTTTTAAATTTTTTATTTCCATACTTTGTGGACCAGGCGCGAACGCAGACCCTACAATTTTAATGAACCACCGTTCTGCCAGATCAAACATACGCATTCCTGTGTCTCTATACATCTTCTATCATTATATGTAATCAGTTTTTTAAAATACTCAACCATATAGGAGCCTATTCGTGACCGGACACACACATTCAGCTTCATGTTATAGATATATGTACAATGTATATTATATATATATATATATATATATATATATATATATGTGATGGATACTCTGTCAATTTTAAAGTATGAGATTCTCTATGACTAAGTTGTTTGGAAATCAACACAAATGAATTGTTTATAATATTGAAGGTTTGGTATAGAACCAACCACACGTTTTGATACAACTGCTAATCTTTGTCGGTGCAATGGCTGCCACAAAACAGAGCAGGCAGTAGAATTCAGATTTTTACATCAGTTTTCCTTCTATTAGATGCATGTCTTAAAGACTGAAGGTATATTTCTCCTAGTGGATTAAAATCGCCAGTAGATACACACTGGGAAATTTGTACGTTCTAGCGCAGTATATGCCGTGACTAGTATTCTGAAATGGTCACCCATCTGGTACTGGGCAGGTTCATTGTTACTTAACTTTGGTGATGTGGCCAAAACTGGTGTGTTAACTCTATATATATATATATATATATATATATATATATATATATATATATATATAGACAATGTTATTTAATTGTTTTTTCAGATTCACTTTGAAAATATTGGTGCTGAGGACATTGTTGATGGAAATCACCGCCTGATTTTGGGTCTTATTTGGACCATTATTCTGCGATTCCAAATTCAAGAGATATGTGAATATATGGTAAGTATACAGGATTATAACATTCACAAACTGCAACCCCATACCCCCTTTTCTTAAAAAAAAAAAAAAAAAAAAAATGGTCCATCTATTGGCGACCTGTAATGCTATCGTATGAAATCCTGGTGGTTGATCTATTCTTCCATTTGTTTTTGCCTTTACCTCAGCTATATGGGAGGTCAGAGAGATCTGATCAATCGGTTGGCCATGGTATGCTTTATTATCTGTAAGTTTATCCCCAACTGTATCTATTTAATCTTATTTTTAAAAAATAAAAACGTATTTCTCTTTTTTTCTCCACAGCTAAATAATAGAAAGTGGTGATTAAGAGTCAGTCATGTTGAAAATGAAGATTACCAATGCTAAAGATTAAGGTTTTCAAAATGTAATGTTTTCTGGAAGCTTTTTTTTTTCTCTAGTGGTGTTTCCTTTCTCAGAATTTTCTTCTAAAAATAATATTCCAATTTTCAAATTCTCACTGTAAAATTTCTTTCTTAGAGCCATGTCTTCTGATGACCCTAACCCTAAACCTCACTTGATTCAGCATTAAATGACCTGAAAAAGGTTGATATGCCAGAAAACACTAAAATAAACAAATTACTTCCCTTTGATATCACAAATATGCATTGAAAACATTATGGTCATGCTAAGAGCAGAAGAAACAATTATTTTACAAAATATAATTTGATACAAAAAATTTGTAAGAGATTTTTTTTTACATAATTTAGATAGCGTTCTGTTACATTATAACACTATAATAAATAGCCGGACCTAGAGATTCAAATCACGGTCCTAGATACTGAAGCCTGAGGCTCTACCCCTAAACCAAAACCTGTGAGTTTTTTGGGTTTTTTTTACACATGGAGTTCACTACTTATCAAGGCCCAATGGCCACTCAGGGATAAGGGTTATTGTGTGTACAGTAATCAAAGGGATGGTGTAGCAATAGTATTGGTAAGGTGTCATTACTTGGGGGGAGCGGTTCATCAGGAATTTGTTTGTGTTGGACTTGAAGACATCCAGGTTGAAGTCTGGAGGGAAACAGGCAAGCGGAACAGAGTTCCACAGGCGTGCAGTTCTAGGAAAGAAACTTTGTTCATAGTATCTACGTTTGGATTTAGGCACAGATAGGGAGTGGGGAAAATTATTGATGGTGGTTTCAGCTAGTCGGGTATTTTTTGAGAAAAATTGGCAAGGGGGGACCAGAGAATGGAGCTCAGACGAGCACCTGCCATGGAAATAACGATGGAACAATGACAGGCTCGCTACGTCTCTTCTGTGGGAAAGAGGTTGCAGGGTAGAGAAAAGGGCATCCCCAACCAAGCCACGGAGTCTATTTTGTACTCCGTCAAGGCAGGATAGGCTGTTTTTTGCAGCCCCCGCCCAGATGTGGCAGCAGTACTCCATCTTTGGACGTACTTGGCTCTTATATAGATAGAGAATTACATCATTTTCCCAGCGACCTTGGCCACAGACTTGATGTATGTGTTCCATTTAAGATCAGGTGTAAAGGTTAAACCCAGGAGCTTATCAAATCCTGGGGCCTCCCTTAGACGAGAGCCATCCATTTCAATTGATGCCAGATGGGGATCAGAGCGTTTATGATGTAGAGATAGGAGCTTGGTCTTAGATGCATTAAAGGTAACCAGCCACCTCTTTCCCCACTGTACCACGCGCTCAAGATCAGAGGAGAGAGAATCAGAGAGAACATCATCGTTTAGGGCCTTTGATGTGTTGCCATAGATGGTCGTGTCATCAGCAGATGTCAACGAAAGATTTTAGTATGTGTTTTGGGAGATCATTGATGTAGATCAGGAAGAGAGTTGGGCCCAGTATGGACCCCTGAGGGACTCCAGCATTAATACTGTGGGCCTCTGATTTCTGCCCATCAACAACTACTCTTATGAGTCTATCTGAGAGAAATGACTTAATGATAGAGAAAACATTTCCAGTTATGCCGTAGCTGGAAATCTTGTGTAGTAGGCCTTTATGTCAAACGTTATCAAAGGCCTTTGATATGTTGAGAGCGATTGCCTTAGAAATGAAGCCTTTGTCAAGAGATTCGCTAATCCTATGAGATATAACCGTCAGCATATCTGCTGTAGATCTAGCAGAGCGGAAACCATATTGCGTGTCGCTAAGAAGGTTATTTCTGCTGAGGTGGTTGACTACTTCTCTATTTATTGTGGATTCCAGCTACTTACTCATGACACACAGAAGACTTATTGGTCTGTACTGAGAGGGGGGTGACTTATCACCTGAATTCTTAAATACACTTCACTCCAAACAAAGCACTTAGTCGTGAAGGGGTACTATTTGGGACCAGACTTGCCAGGATACTATTTATGGAAGTGGGCAGTGAGATTTCTGTTCACATTACACTAGCATTTCTTAAGTGAATTCCATAAAGTAGCAGTCCGAGGGGAATAGGCTATTCAAGTAGAAGGCTTTGTGGCATCTAGGAATCTCTACAGTGTAGGGGTGGTATTTTACTGCTTGTCGGGTTTGTTGAGGGTATTGTCGTCGAGGGGGTACTAATGCTAGGAGTTTGTCAGAGCATTTGCCATTGAAATACTTGTAAAACAGGCACAAAAATGCCACATTTTGGTGATGGGACAGAGGTTGGAGTTTAGTTGATAGTTCACGACCTATTCAGTAGGCTACCCTTTTTTGAACCCTGTTTAGGAGCAAGAGACTAGTGGCAGATGCACCATCCCAGATATGGTAATAATACTTCATTTGGTTGAATGTAGCGATTTTATGGACGTCTTTCACTTTATTTTATTTGTGATGTTTTATATGAATTCAACTATTTATAAAGAAAAGCATTTTATTTAAATGCTATGTTGGAATAACTTTTTCCATTTGGTGTGGTGTCTCTGTATATGTAAGTGAAATTATATAAACAGCATAAAAACCTATGAGGGTTCAACAGTTCGACGATGTTACTACTCTTGAGAAAAGTCCAACCCCTGCGAAGACGAATTTTGATGTTTATACAATTTCACTTATAATAGCTCTACCTATTTAGCACTTTTGAAAAAAATATTCGTACAGGGTTGAACGATAAGTGTCACCCTACAGCTTTATTTTAAAACTTTTATCGAAAAAGTCAATTCAGGTAACTTGATTATGTAGAGCTAATATCTGTTCAGTGTAGCCGCTTCAGCCTCAATTACCACCTTGGTACGGGTCCAGAACTGGCAGCATGCCTTTTTCACAAGCACTGGTGAGAGCTTGGTGGATGACAGCGATTAGGCTGGCTTTATTGTTGTGGGAGGTCATGTTGGTGACGTATTACCAAATGAAGTAGTTCAGGTTGGGGAAGGAAGAGGGGGGCCAATAAGAGAAGGGTACAAAGTCGTTGCACTCTTTCTGAAGTCAAGCCTGGGGTTTTTTGGACTTGTGGGCAGGTGCCGAGTCCTACTGCCACACCCAGTATCTGCCCGCGACCACCTGATTGCACCAGGGGATCACCACACTCTTCAGATACACTTTGGTCTTGACTTTTAAACTGACTTCGAAGATGTGAGGTGGCATGATGTGGCCCTCACTTGAAATCACACCAAAGACTATAACCATGGCTGGAAACTTTATTTTCATCACCTTGGGCACATCCCTGTTATTTATGGTAATCCAGCAATGCATTTTGAGGGTGCTGGCAATGGACCTGTTGTCATAACTTGGAGCGGTAGAGAGCAAGAGTTGTACAGCGGAGCATCTTTGATTTCACTTGTTGAACATTGTGTCACTTTCAGATATGATAGAAGGCTCTTATCGCTCTTAGGATTTGTACACAACTGGTCAACTAGTAGGTGATCTGCAAAAAAAAAAAAAAACTTTTTTTTATCAAACGGAAATTGAACCATGTTGTCTTTTCTAGGATGACAATTTTATCCTTCCACCCTGTATCCGTGTTCCCAAACTCTAGAAAATACCCTAATCTGTGACACTGTCCACTGATCTTTGCGATCTCAGCTGCAAACATTCTTGGCAAGGTCACAGGTCACACTTATTTGAATATTTTAATTTCAGGAACATTTATATTTGCATTTCTCACTATATTTATGTATTTATTTGCTTCTCTACGAAAGCAAAATGTGACACAAGGTCGTTTTTAATGTGGGGTTAAACCAGCTCCCCTAAAACAAGGGTAAAAAGGGGGAACTCTGGCAGTATCCAAAAAAAATAGTAATTGTCTCAGTATGGAGGGTTTCCCCTACATTGACCAAAGACCAATTAACTTATGTGCAACATCTGTAGAACAGATACTGCACTTTGATCTTGGCCTGAAGGCCGAGAACGACAGAAAAAAAGGCAACCCTCTACACTATATTTAATAGATTTGTAAAAAAATGTTTGTTTTTAATTTGAAAAGAGTCACATACCAGCAAGGCCACCTGGCATTACCCCGGGCAGATATATAATATTTAAAAAAAAAAAAAAAAAAAAAAAAAAATTTGAATGGCTCCTGGTCGGACTGAAAAGAAACCTTTTCTATGCATGATAGAAATTAGTATTTTAAGCGCATCTGCACAGGGACATAAATTTAGTTCCGGTATAATCCATGTAAGCGATGATGACCTGGTCACTGATATGAAAGTTTTTACCTTGAACACTTATGGCGTACGTGATGGTATTCTCTTTCAAAATGGTGACACAATATCATTGAAAAATCTATTTGTTAGATGAATAAGTCTTCTTTCTCTTTTACTGTTGGAGATAAATAAAATGTAAGGAGGAGCTGGTCTTTTGCCAATATTTATTTTTGAAGAAAAATACTAACAACTTCAGATTGTTAATAGTTATTTCAAGTATGGAGTTTAATAAAATAGTTTTATATATATTATAAAATTTTAATATAATAAAGTTTATGTATTAAATGATTTTAATGAAATAAAGTTTATCTATTAAATAATTTTAATGAAATAAAGTTTATCTATTAAATAATTTTAATGAAATAAAGTTTATCTATTAAATAATTTTAATGAAATAAAGTTTATCTATTTAATAATTTTAATGAAATAAAGTTTATCTATTTAATAATTTTAATGAAATAAAGTTTATCTATTAAATAATTTTAATGAAATAAAGTTTATCTATTAAATAATTTTAATGAAATAAAGTTTATCTATTAAATAATTTTAATGAAATAAAGTTTATCTATTAAATAATTTTAATGAAATAAAGTTTATCTATTAAATAATTTTAATGAAATAAAGTTTATCTATTAAATAATTTTAATGAAATAAAGTTTATCTATTAAATAATTTTAATGAAATAAGTTTATCTATTTAATAATTTTAATGAAATAAAGTTTATCTATTTAATAATTTTAATGAAATAAAGTTTATGTATTAAATAATTTTAATGAAATAAAGTTTATGTATTAAATAATTTTAATGAAATAAAGTTTATCTATTAAATAATTTTAATGAAATAAAGTTTATCTATTAAATAATTTTAATGAAATAAAGTTTATGTATTAAATAATTTTAATGAAATAAGTTTATGTATTAAATAATTTTAATGAAATAAAGTTTATCTATTTAATAATTTTAATGAAATAAAGTTTATCTATTAAATAATTTTAATGAAATAAAGTTTATCTATTAAATAATTTTAATGAAATAAAGTTTATCTATTAAATAATTTTAATGAAATAAAGTTTATCTATTAAATAATTTTAATGAAATAAAGTTTATCTATTAAATAATTTTAATGAAATAAAGTTTATCTATTAAATGATTTTAATGAAATAAAGTTTATATATTTATTAAGAAATAATATAGATTTTATTAACATATCCTTTAAAAAGTTATGTACATGTTTATATATTTTTATGTACAGGATTCACTCCTAAACTAATTATATCGTTCATTATTAATTTTGGAACACTGTTGTAAATGCGAGTAATGTGGGCTATATTCAGTTTGATTTATCTTTATGCAAAGAGGAGATTGACATCCTTTCTGAAAATTCAAATATTTCTGATTTTATAAATTTTTAAGGTACAAGTACAGCTTTTGAACTTTTAAACAAAACCGACTTTTGCTGACACAGAATTATGTGAACAGTCAGAAGCAAAATGAGGCAGTGTTCCAAAAATAATAAAACAAGAAAAACAATCACCGTATGTTTATTTTTATGCAAAAATTATTCTCTGATGAATAAAATTAATGAAACAACTTATATATCAGTCGAACTTTGGAACCAGAGAAAACCAAATTTTTTATCCTAACCTAATTTTATTGCCTTTGGTAACAGTTATTTGTTGATCTTTTTTTCTACCACATTTTTTGAAATTTTTTACACTCGCCAATTTATGCTTTAATCAATTTATAAGTTAACTTGTCATGTACTTTTCTTGCCTTCTGATTGGATAAATGCTTCGGCATTTTCTGGATGTTTACAGAAAAGGTTGTTTTTTATGATTCCAAAGTTATACTGGTACAAATTTTAGCAATAAATATTAGAAACCTATTAATAAATACTGCTCAAATTTTATTTTCTTTGGAGAATGTCGGGGTTCACACAGGTTTGAAAAGTCCTTGAATTTTGACTTGAAAAGGCCGAATTCCTATTATTACCTTGAAAAATTCTTGAAAATAGGGGAAATGCCTTAAAAATCGTATTCAATATTCTAGTAAAAATTTCTCCAAATATTTAAAATAAAATCTAAATAAATACTATTAAATTAAAAATACCATTAAATTTGTTTAAATATTGAAAATAAAATAAATACATTGTTCTGAAATTACATCATGTTATTGTAGATACAAGCGTTATGTCTTTTATCATGAAACTACCTCCAATGGCGACCCCCCCCCCTCAAAATTGTGATAATCGAAAACGAGGCCGGATGGACCAAAAAATAATTAAAAAATTTTTTTTTTTTGAATAGACAAGACGGTAGCTATTTTCGTTTGAAATTTAAAAGCTGTAAAGAGTTTATATTTGAGATGAAATCCAAACCATTTAAAACTACTTAAAAAGACCAAAAATAATGCAGATAGATTGCAAAGTAACTGTTATTGGCTTTGATAACGTTTATTTGTTATATTTTTGATTTTTGAACACTTTTTTTAAAAAATTACACTGGATTGTAAAAGAAACCCCAAATTTTATTTTTAAAAATTGAATTTTATCTGGAGAAGGCACTGAAAAACTTTGAAATGTCCTTGAAAATGCACATTAAAATCTGTACATATCCTGAATGTTAAAGGGTTTTTATGAGGTATAATATAGGCACAACCTCCCATTTTTTAAATTCAAATATTTTTGATTTGCATTAAATTATAACCATAGTCATTAGTCGTTTTATTTCTTCTCAAAATCACTTACACATTGAGACATTTTCAAGAGTGTTACGCTTGCATCTGTTTTCTTTTGAGTGACTGTCGTTTAATTGTTATGACCTCCCATTTCTTGTAATAAATAATTTTACCAAGAATTCTTCATAAGTTTTGGTTTTGGTTTCGATTTAAGCTGATGCACCGAAGTCATATGGATATATTTTTTTTATTTTTGAAATCACAACTTTATAATGGAATCAATAATAATATATACAAAATCGGCATGAATTCAAATGTGATGTTTAAGTGTATTTTACAACTGAACTACACTGGGCATTCCTGTTAGCTTAGATAAATACTTTTACAGTTTTAACAAAACAGCTACAATAATATCAGGGTGCGGCCAAAATCAAAGTGTAGCATCTGTTCTTCAGATGCGGCACTTCCATTTCTCGTTCTCTTTCAGTGGCGGAGAAATCCTTCACGACTGAGACAATTTTTATTTTTGTCCCTTTTCTCCACGTTAAAAAAACGACCCTGGTATCTAACTCTGTCCCGTGGGGAGGCATTGTAAATAGGTACAATAATATCAGGGTGTCTCCGTTTATGCTGAACATCCACAGAATGCCAACATCAATATATTACATATGAAAAAGTCTGCTGTGGAATTTCCACATGTCCTGCTAGTGGATTTTGATTAAAATTAGAATATGTATTTTAGGCATAAGGTTTTGTAGCATCATATTTTGCTTTTCATCTTAAGGTGATATGAATAAATAAATAAATAGATTTAAAAAAAAAAAGACTTTTTGGGCGAGGGAATTAATTCAGGGACAGATATTCTTGTGACCATCTAAAATGTACACTTACATATGAAGAAAGGTTTATTAATGGATGTGTATGATGCTTGCGTTTGAGAAAGAACCAACCAACCAACTGGAGCTCCGTAAGTGATTCATGAAAAAGAAAAAATAAACAAGAAAATGCAACAGTTTTTGATTAATTAAAAACAAAAAATAGTCAAAAGCACGAAAATCTAGTAAAATAACGATCAGAAACAACTAATGAACAAGTATAAGTTAACATTTGAAAATAATGTTTTTCATGTTTATTTTTAGAAATTATCTTGTTAGTGCTTCATGAAAAACCTTTGTCCTGCTCAGGGGCTCCATTGTGTCATGAAGTTTGGGAAACTGTGATGTAGATAATAAATACATCTTTTTGGTCCCCCCCAACAAAGGAGGGATTGGACCTAGTAATTAACTCCCGTTCGTTTGTTTGCACTTTTCTCAGTAATGGATTTTTTTTGAAATTTTGCACAAACATTAGTCATGGTGAAAGTAAATTTTTGTCAGAACTAATTTTCCGAGATTACTCTGGTTGACCCCTCCCCCCAGGGGCCATTATTAAGGGTAAAATTGCCCCCAAATCATTCATTTGTTCACACTTTTCTCAATAACCACACTTTGGATTTTTTAAATTTTGCACAAACATTAGTCATGGTGAAAGTAATTTTTTCACCCATGGTGGAGGATCCTGCATGCTCAGCTTGTTTAAATTGATTATTTTTTTTTTTCTTAAATGACTAAATTACATTTTGCTTGAAAGCAAAATTTGAACGGAGTTTTTTTTTTTCTTCTTTTTTTTTTTTTATTTCTTAAACTTTTAAAGAGCTGGGAGGATGATAAAAGCCAAAAGAATAAACTGCCATTTTACTCTCCGACATGCAAGCTATACATGTTCTGAATTGTGTAAAAATAACAGAACAATGGTTTCAGCAAATAATAATTTTTTTTAAAGATACATTAAAAAAAATAATGCATTAAAAATTTCAAAAAAGAAAAAAAGAAAGCTTGGTGACTTTCGTGACTAACAATCATGAAATATTACGAATATACAAAGAAAAGGGTGTGTTTGAAACATTCTTGCCCCTTCTTGCTCACTGTAATAAAATGGGGGTGACAATCAGATAAAACCTAACTTTCTGTTGACTATGAAAAAGAGTGTGTAATATATATATATATATATATATATATATATATATATATATATATATATATATATATATATATATATATATATATAGCTAGCTATCACACAAAATAAATGGTGTGTGTTTTCTTGTCTAACCACTGAATAATACAGCAACACTCAACCATGACAAAAGTCAAGAGTTGATAACCACCGGATGAACTAACTAATATTTTATTACAGACATTAGTTTCAAAATTAGGCACAAGACAAACCATTTTGTAAACCGATCTTTCAATTTTGCAATACAGAACAGCCAGAGAAATAGGAGATTGGGTGATCTGTTGTTGTTTGTAGTCTTTAGATGCAGCCAAACATCTCTAGAAAAGGTTATGTCCGTCCATCCGTTATGCTTAAGTCTGAAATCAAATTTATTGGCAAAAAATAACAAAGTGCCAGAAACCATGCAAAAAGACAGAAGAGATGTGTACGTCTTTATAAATGTCTGTTCAAGGTGACTTTAGACTTGTATATGATAGACATCGTCATTACTTTTGGGAGGCTGTTTTCCACGGAGCAGAAACACATACAGAGAATGCGGCCTTTCTGATTGGGCACAACTTATGAAGTCCTAGAGGTTACTCGAGGATGTATTAATGGGATTGTTAGTTGGACATTTGTTTTAATTATAAAGTGACTCAAGTATTTATAATTTAAATGAAATTTTTTGGCGAAAACAAATAACAGTGTAACAAGTCATATAAATACAGATGTGTGTCAGTTTCATTTAAATGTTTCTCGAAGGTGATTTAGACCTGGATATAGACATTATCACAGGAATCTCTATCATCATTACTATAGAATGCCACGTTTGTTTCAACGAGATTAAAACACCTATGATAATTTGTTAAAATGTTTTTGATTTATAATGAGCGTATGACCTCAATGGTTCTGATCACTTACGGTTAGGACAATCAACCAATCAGAAGCCTCCAACTTTATTATGAAAATATTGGATTTTGGATTCAATTTGGTTCGTTGTCAACCTCTTGAAACGACTGAATCGTGACTGCATTGATTCTTCGCTGCCATTTTTGTTATTAAGAATTTCTAAATACTCGAGATCGTGACTGCATTGATTATTTGCCGAATTGATTTACTATCGCCATCTTTATTCAACATAATGTCTCAACACTTAACATAATGTTTTGCTGGTTCAAGTGGAGACCAACGTTTGGCATTACAGTAAAAAAAAAAATAAATAAATAATAATAATAATAAAAACCTCTCCAAAAACTCTGTTTAAATTTCTGTTGATGATGTTCTGTACCAGAACCCTGTCGTCTTTGTCACCTCCTCTGCTGCTCAAATAAGGGGGTTGGGTAATTATCTGAAGGTCAGCGAATAGCACTAGGCCCTCTGTCTCTAGAAGTACTGTTTAGTGTGTGTGTGTGTGTATATATATATATATATATAGTCACTGTACACATAATGGATGGCATCACCCTTTCATTACTGCATCTTTATGATGTGATGTTTTCTCGATGTATTCAGCATGTTTCAGTGGAGGAGCTAATCCCTTTGATGGCATCCTCTTGTCAAGTCATACACTGTCTTACAGCTGTTTTAATGAATTACATCTGTAGCAGAAACAAATAGAACTCTTTTCTTGTGCGTCAGTGCCTCCCCTGACTGTGTGATATGGCACATACTGGCCAATCAGAGGCATAGCGCAGGGATCTTCCTTACCCCTTAAGGAACTATAACTGCTTCCGTCCCGGACGAGAAAAACTCTTCCCTTTTCCAGCAAGACATCAACGAGAGCGGACCTGTTTCCTCACTCTCTCTCTCTGCCTACACCGGTATCGACAATTCCCACTTGGGAATAACTACCGTGCAAAGGCAGACGAGTTCTATCCTAGATATATCTTTTTGGCATTTTATCCCTGCTTCAATAAACCTTTTCCTTGTGAAGTTTTACAAAGTTGTTTGTTCAGTAGCTTATGTTGAAATATTTATTTTATTAGGGAGTGCTCGAAAAGCATTACCTCAACTCCCTAAACATCCGTTTATGATGTCATTCAATGTACAGAGAATAGCAAGATTTACAGTTTTAGTAGTATATAGTCCATGAAAGAGAAATGCTTCTAGATCGAGGCATTTTTTTCCTTTTTGTCCCAATCTTTTCTTGTAAAGTTGAATTTAATCCACAATAAAAACAGACCATGCATCTAATTCTGCTATCGCAGGCAGACAAATAAATAGGAACTGCATAAATTGAAAAAAAAAAAAAAAAAAAAAAAAAAAAAAACTTTGAAGGCAATGAATTTACTTTGACTCGGCAGCCCTGATTATTGTGCCAGCAAAAACGATAATCTTTTGTCTGAAATAATTATCTAAAATCACTTGTTATTACAGACTGACATACCATGTTGACCTAAAATGAAATTCTGGGAAATTACCTTATTGAATGAAATGAAAAAAAAAGAGTTCTTGCAATGCTGCTTCATGAGAAACAAGTGTCTGATGTCATTTGAAAATGGATCCGAAGAGAAGGGGACGGGCAAAGAAGGTGTGGGATGTGCGGAATGTGAAACCACCTGTTAACCTTAGCAAACCAACGAAATCTTATTTTACTTTTTAATGTGTTTATTGCTGTTGTACCACACTTTCCACAATGATTGTTGCAAATTGCAGGTGTACCGAATAAAACTGACATAAATAATGAAATTGTCAAACAATTATATTCTCTCCATTTATCTCTCTTCCCTCCTTCTATCTCTCTCTCACTCTTTCTCTCTCTCACTCTTTCTCTCTCTCACTCTTTCTCTCTCTCTTTCTTCCATTCTCTCTCTCTCTCTTTCTCTCTCACTTCCACTTTCTCTCTCACTTCCACTTTCTCTCTCACTTCCACTTTCTCTCTCACTTCCACTTTCTCTCTCACTTCCACTTTCTCTCACTTCCTCTCTCTCTCTCACTTCCTCTCTCTCTCTCACTTCCTCTCTCTCTCTCACTTCCTCTCTCTCTCACTTCCTCTCCCTTCCTCTCTCTCTCTCCCTTCCTCTCTCTCTCTCTCCCTTCCTCTCTCTCTCTCCCTTCCTCTCTCTCTCTCCCTTCCTCTCTCTCTCTCTCCCTCTCCCTTCCTTTCTCTCTCTCCCTCTCCCTTCCTCTCTCTCTCTCCCTCTCCCTTCCTCTCTCTCTCTCCCTCTCCCTTCCTCTCTCTCTCCCTCTCCCTTCCTCTCTCTCTCTCCCTTCCTCTCTCTCTCTCCCTCTCCCTTCCTCTCTCTCTCTCCCTCTCCCTTCCTCTCTCTCTCTCCCTCTCCCTTCCTCTCTCTCTCTCCCTCTCCCTTCCTCTCTCTCTCTCCCTCTCCCTTCCTCTCTCTCTCTCTCCCTCTCCCTTCCTCTCTCTCTCTCCCCTCCTCTCTCTCCCTCTCCCCTCCTCTCTCTCCCTCTCCCCTCCTCTCTCTCTCCCTCTCCCCTCCTCTCTCTCTCCCTCTCCCCTCCTCTCTCTCCCTCTCCCCTCCTCTCTCTCTCTCCCTCTCCCCTCCTCTCTCTTTCCCCTCTCTCTCTCCCTCTCCCTTCCCCTCTCTCTCTCCCCTCTCCCTTCCCCTCTCTCTCTCCCTCTCCCTTCCCCTCTCTCTCTCCCTCTCCCTTCCCCTCTCTCTCTCCCTCTCCTTCCCTCTCTCTCTCCCTCTCCCTTCCCCTCTCTCTCTCTCTCTCCCTTCCCCTCTCTCTCTCTCTCTCCCTTCCCCTCTCTCTCTCCCTCCCTTCCCCTCTCTCTCTCCCTCTCCCTTCCCCTCTCTCTCTCCCTCTCCCTTCCTCTCTCTCTCCCTCTCCCTTCCTCTCTCTCTCTCCCCTCTCCCTTCCTCTCTCTCTCTCCCTCTCCCTTCCTCTCTCTCTCTCCCTCTCCCTTCCTCTCTCTCTCTCCCTCTCCCTTCCTCTCTCTTTCTCCCTCTCCCTTCCTCTCTCTCTCTCTCCCTCTCCCTTCCTCTCTCTCTCTCTCCCTCTCCCTTCCTCTCTCTCTCTCTCCCTCTCCCTTCCTCTCTCTCTCTCTCCCCCTTCCTCTCTCTCTCTCTCTCTCCCCCTTCCTCTCTCTCTCTCTCCCTCTCCCTTCCTCTCTCTCTCTCTCCCTCTCCCCTTCCTCTCTCTCTCTCCCTCTCCCTTCCTCTCTCTCTCTCCCTCTCCCTTCCTCTCTCTCTCTCCCTCTCCCTTCCTCTCTCTCTCTCCTCTCCCTTCCTCTCTCCCTCTCCCTTCCTCTCTCCCTCTCCCTTCCTCTCTCCCTCTCCCTTCCTCTCTCCCTTCCTCTCCCTCTCCCTCCCTCTCCCTCTCCCTTCCTCTCTCTCTCTCTCTCTCTTCCTCTCTCTCTCTCTCTCTCTTCCTCTCTCTCTCTCTCTCTCTTCCTCTCTCTCTCTCTCTCTCTCTCTCTCTCTCTCTCTCTCTCTCTCTCTCTCTCTCTCCTTTCCCCGCTCTCTCTCTCCTTTCCCCGCTCTCTCTCTCTCCTTTCCCCGCTCTCTCTCTCTCCTTTCCCCGCTCTCTCTCTCTCCTTTCCCCGCTCTCTCTCTCTTCTTTCCCCGCCCTCTCTCTCTCCTTTCCCCTCGCTCTCTCTCCTTTCCCCGCCCTCTCTCCTTTCCCCGCCCTCTCTCTCTCTCTCATTTCCCCGCTCTCTCTCTCACTCATTTCTTTGTCCCCGCCATTTTTCACATTGCATGGGAGGTCATGTACTCTCTCTCAATATTTGTGTTCTACAGATCACTGGATTGATGGAATTCAAATAGTCATAATCTAAATCTACCGTGAGGATTGTCAAATATTTCTCCATTCTTTTTTTTTTTTTTAAATGTGAAATAAGGTGATAAAATTTTCTTTTTGTTATCAGGCTGTGACTATTTGTTTCAAAATACACTGAAGTGCATTCTTTTTTAAGACAATGGATACACCCTGAAAAGCTGTCAGCATAATGGAGTTAATTTTAAAATAAGGGTTTTGTCGTAAGGTGAACACTTACTGTATACATTCACTGGCGTCCTACATGTTCTGCCTGGACCAAATTTATCTGTC
Organism: Euprymna scolopes; assembly: GCF_053919585.1. Taxonomy (NCBI): domain Eukaryota; kingdom Metazoa; phylum Mollusca; class Cephalopoda; order Sepiida; family Sepiolidae; genus Euprymna; species Euprymna scolopes. Next base: position 58,453,694 of record NC_136520.1, on the reverse strand, counting down.
TATTCACTTAATCAGTGCTGCAATGAAGAATCTTCATACCCCCCCCCCTCAGAAATTTAACTTCTAAACAAATAAAAGATGTTTATTATGTTTAAAGATTACAAGTGGTACCTGTCTACTTAGTTGAATGACAGACTTGCAGCATCAGACTTTTGCCTGATCAAATCAAAGCATATAAACCCATAAAAGCAGTCTTTTATTGGGTGTCCTAAAGGATCCCACCTGCCCAGAGAGGTACAGTGACTGAACTGCAGGTAGTTGGTTTTTGGGAGAGCTAATCTCCCAAAAACCAACTACCCGCTTCAAACGTTCAACTCCAACTTTCTCCTCCTCCCCTTCCTTCAACAATCCAGTTCTGACTGTCTTGCTTTCCATTTTCCTGGGATCTGTTCACTCTTGATTGGTTCTGGTCTCTTGTTAGTCGTCATTGTATGGAAGTTGGCTGCTGGAGACGTCCACTGTAGTTATCTATCTACCAGTCTCCATTTCTGGGTTCACCTGGACAATCCAAGCAGGACTCTTTCCACTCAATGAGTTTTTTTTTCAAATAAAAAGAATATCTCTTGCGTGGTTTTAGTCTGGTCAGATATTTTCTGTTTTCTGTGCCTCCCTCTTACTTTGGCCAAGCATCTAACAACTGCATGTTCGCCGTTCGTATGCACCAGCAATCCATACTGCACAGCACATGCTTATGTGATGCTATAAATGCCCCCCCCCACACACAAAGTGTAAGGAAGGAAAGAGAAGCTTCTTTCTTATTAGAACTGCATGCCAGTGGAACTCTCTGCCGCTTGCCTGTTTCCCACCTGACTACAACTTGGACGTCTTCAAGTCCAATATAAACAAACTCCTGACAAACCGCCCCCTTAAGTAAGACACTCTATCAAAACCCCCAATACTAATGATTACTACAATACTATCTCATTGATTACTGTACACGCAATAACCCTTATCCCTGAGTGGCCTTCGGGCTTTGATAAGTAGTGACCCCCATGTAAAAAAAAAAAAAGAAAAAAAAGTAAAGCAACAACGAAAAAGAGGAAATAAGTTTATCAGGAGAGCTAAGGTATAGGACATGGGGTTGGTGGGAAAAGAAAAGCATAGAAAATAGTTCACAATGCACATAAAGGAGAGTTGAGGTGTGCCAGATATATATTTAGAATTCTTTTATCCTTTAGTTCTCACATTCCATGAGCAATGTTTCTGACAAAGGGGGAAGAATTACTTTTTTTTTGTTAGTTGTTGATTATATGTAAAGATTTTCAATCCTCTCATAATAATCAGCATTAGGTGATGCTCTTGATGACCTCTCCCTCCCCCAAGAATTATAATAAAAAAACAAGTGTATAGAGCATGGAGTTGATGAAAAACCAAAGACAGGAAATTGTTCATCAATGTATACAAAGGAGAGCTGAGGTGGGGGTTGTAATCAAGGTGTGCCAGATATATATTTAGAATTAATGTGTGGGCAGTTTTTCAAATCTTGTCCCCCTCCACACACACACACACACACCTTTTATCCTTTAGTTCTCACATTCCATGAGCAATGTTTCTGACAAAGGGGGAAGAATTACTTTTTTGTTGTTAGCTGTTGATTATATGTAAAGATTTTCAATCCTCTCATAATAATCAGCATTATATGATGCTATTGGTGACCTCCCCCTCCCCCAAGTATTAGAAAGGGAAAAGTGAACGATAATGGAAGAAAAAGGGTAGTGTGTGGTCGATTTTAGGTGTGGTCATGAATTTTGCAGCAGTGGGGATCAGGCTAGGAGAGCTATATGGACGTTAGCGTTTAGAGGGTAGTTTCCCACGATGGTTTCACACATCCACCCAGAGTCCAACTGATATTTATTTATAGAATATATCAAAGCGTGTGTTTTTTGTTTTTATTTTACTTTATTTTATTTTTTATACCTGTGAACCTGTGCGTGGGGGGGGAGGAGCTTTTGCCAGCTGCCAGTGTGATGGATATGCTCATGTTGCCCACCCCCACCCAAGTATTAGGAAGATATATAACAACAAAAAAAGAGAAAATAAGTTTATTAGGTGGGCTAAGGTATAGTATATGGGGTTCATGGAAAAACAAAGGTATTGTTCATCAATACTCATAAAGAAGAGCTGAAGTGGGGTTGTAATCAAAGCATGGCAGATGATGGAAGAAAAGGACCATATTTTTAGGGTTGGTTTACTGGCACCTTTGAGAGTGGCTGAGTTTTATGACGGTTGGGGATGGTTTGTAATGATTAACAAGTTACAAATTGAGTACAGTCTAGTTGAGGAGAGTTGCAAGTTTGACTTGATTGAAGGCAGATCTTGGCTTGGACCAGGCCAGGAGAGCTTTGCGAGATTGAAATGAGCTGACATCAAGTGATGGCCTTGAAGTAAAAGATGTGGATGTTAGCGCTTAAGAGCGTAGTTTTCCACGATTGTATCACACACACAGCTAGTGTGCAATTATTATTTACAGAAAGTGTGGGAGTCTTTTTTTTTTTTTTTTTTTTTTTTTTTAATCGTGAGGCAATGCACTCTCTGCTGCCAGAATCAGAGGAGAAGATGAAAAAGAAATTCATGGCATGCAATGTTTTGGTTAGCGAGCAAAGACCACATGGTTGTGTTACAGTTAACATCCAAAATGAAATTAGTAGTCCAAATATTCTAAGTAAAACGGCTTTATTTCCTATTTGATTTAGATAGTTTCAACTTGGTTATAAGATTGATTGGATCTTTCATTTTAAAAGATACTATTGGCAATTATCAAAGGATCAATAATCCAAGATTGTATTTTCTATACACAAAACTTTAACGATGAAATGGGTGAATGAAGAGTGATTTCTTGATAGTTTTTTTTTTTTTTACTTCTTTGATCTTTCTGTGTCTATAGCTAATTCTTGTCTTTCTGTGTTTAGATTTTTGTGTGTTAATAGTTAAGGTTGGCCATTATCATAAGCAATCGGTTTCTGGTGGTTCTGATCCAAAGTGGTCCTCACTCTAGGCTGGTTGAACTGGCTTCTTTCAAACAAGGAACTTTCATGAGAATATAAAATTCACAAGGGGTTCCTAGTTACTGGGTGGTTGAGTGGGGATGACTGAGAAAAAGACTTAATGTTTAGGATTTCCGGTTGAAAGTTCATGTATTCCAGCAGATGTGCAAGAGAGATTAGTGAGAGGGCAATCTGAGCATGAAACTAGTCAGTTTCGTTTTCTGGGGTCTAAAAGACAGTTGAGTCTGTGTGCCTCTCCAAACAAGATGGACACTTGGATATGTTTTGATTTAGTTGGACAAAAATTCCTTATTTTCAAGTCTGATGCTCAGAAATCTTCTGTTTTAGCATTGACGCAGCAGTTGATGCTGTGACTGTCAGAATCTCTAATTTGGACTAACGCCACAAGCTAACAATGTTTGATGAGTTTCATGAGAATGCGGTCTTCTCCAGGAACTTTGGAAATGTTTGATTTATACTATCTCCGCTAAATTCTGTAGGTCCGCTGGCACCATTTTGTCTTGCTGGCTTCACTGCTTCGCTGGTGTCAGAGTAGGCCATGACTGTTCAATCACCGATCTCTACTTTGCTGATGACCTTGTGATCTTTGACGAGTCCTACGCAGAGGTCCAGCACACACTTGACGATGTCAATTGCATGGCCAAAATGGTTGAAATGAGAATCAATGCTTCTACGATGAAAATCCTCTCTGGTAACGTTCCCCACCTGGCTGCATATCACCATCTTGGCCACTGCAAACTAACATTGTGTGTTCTACGAAAGGAGCTGGCTCAACCCATCTTGGGTGAATGTCGCTAAAGGTGGTCAACAAGCTGACGATCATGACCTATGCAGTGAACACAAACACATTCATCCTTTGCTGTTTTCCATTTCATGTGCGCGTTCTCTTATTCTTGTTATCGCTTCTTGTATCCTCCTATTGCTTCTCTTTTATATTTTGCGCAATTCTTGCTGCCCTTCATTGCAACGTTTGATCATTGCTTCCCTTTGTTAGAATATATATCCACCCCCCTCCTCCTGTTTGTTTTTTACACCTTTGTATTAACGACTCCTCTTTTTACCTTTTCTTTTTATCCAGGAAGAAGATGGCAAAGACCATGAGAAAAAATCTGCAAAAGACGCTCTTTTACTCTGGTGCCAGCGCAAAACAGATGGGTGAGTATCATCATCTGTAATGAAAATGCACAAAAAATAAAATTTTAAGTTTTTTTTTTCTTACTTCAAAACCTGATGTGAAACAGAAAGATTTTAAGTAGTGATTGGACGATTCCAATATTTTTCCCCTGATTCCGATACAATTACCGATTCCAATTCTTTATAAATCTCTACACATGATAAAACAGTGGTCCGAAGTGATTAACTGTGTTATCCATTTTTTTTTTTTTACATGGTAGTCACCACTTATCAAGGCCCGGAAGCCACTCGAGGATAAGGATTATTGCATGTACAGTAATCAATGAGATAGTATCGTAGTAATCGTTAGTATTGGAAATTTGATAAAGTGTCTTAAGGGGGCGATTCATAAGGAATTCGTTTATGTTAGACTTGGAGACATCCATGTTGTAGTCAGGTGGGAAACAGGCAAATGTAAGAGAGTTCCACAGGCGTCAAACAGTGTTCCAACGTTTTGTATATTGATAATTTTTTTCCTTTCATTTTTAATTCATTGTATATAATTCCTGTAAAGTAGATATTTACCTACTTGCGGCCATGCAAAGATGTGACACAAGGTTGGAAGCCATCAAAAATTCCTGAACAGAATCTTTATTGGCCAGTAGGGGCAACCTAAGACAGCAATAAATTAAACCCTGCTGGAAGAGAGGGGGTAAAGATTGGCAGGGTGACCCTCTTAGGACTGCACGAAACCATATTTCAACCTAACAAATGCAAGATCATCCCAGACTTTGTCAGACTGATTGTAGAGAATGTTTTTTTGTTTTTTTTTTCGGCGGTGTCCTATCTACATATGCACAGTTAGGATTGTTTTTTAGTTTATTTACTTGTTACTCCTATCCCTAACCTCTTACAACTATCCGTAAAATAGCAACTTGTATTCAGTTAATCGTTTATAATACTATTTTGGTAGTAAATAACCTGAAAACATTTTACTTTGTAAAATAAAGCAAACCTAAATCTATATTGCATTTCTCTTTGTCTGTCTGATCTGGCTGAAATTTTATATGGACCTTTATGATAAGGTGCAGCGAACTAAATATAGTATCCATTCGATGCACACTTAAGAATTAATAGGAATTAGTATTTTAATGCAAAAAATAAGCATAAATTTAACCATATTTGACATAAATGTTTGGCATAAAGCATTCATTCTAAGTCAACAGACTATAATTTTTGCCTGCGTTTAACTGGCAAAACATCTATAAATAACTTAGATTTTAGATTCTTTTTTTTTACAAGTGAGTTGCCACTTACCCGAAGGCCACTTAAGAATAAATGTTAAGTAATGTGAGATGTAAGTGTAGTAATTGTTAATGGTGTAAGTTGCATAAAATTTGGTTCATTTATTAAAGAGGATGGTTCAACAAGAACTTGTTTACATTAAACTTGAAGGCTACCATAATGTAGTCGGCCAAGAAGCAAATGACAGGCGGCCAGTTCTTGTTTTAATTTTTTTTTACTCACGTTCACCCCTTACAAAGCATATCGCCACTTGGACGTAAGGGACTACTATTTGGGGCTATGTATAGGAAAGATTAACAAGATATTTGATTGTTACATTTAAACTTCTGCATATCAGTGCAGCCAGGGAAGCAGGCAGCAGGAAGGGAATTCCAAAGTCTAGCTGTTCGAGGGAAGAAACTATTAGAATAGAAAGCTTTCTGGCATTTAGGGACAACAACAGTGAAAGGGTGAGATCGTATTGCTAAGCAGGTTTGTCAGGGATATGTACGTCGAAAGGGTACAAGTGAAACGAGTTCATCAGAACACATTCCGTTAAAATATTTATAAAACAGGCACAGTGATGCAACATTGTAGCGATGAGACAGGGGATGGAGCTTAGTTGATAAAGTGGGACCGATTAGATTGATAACTCTTTTTTGAACTATATCTAAGAGGGAGACACTAATAGTAGATGCACCAGCCCAAATGTGGCAACAATACTCCATGCATGGGTGAATGGTGGCCTTGTAAAGGTGCAGGATACTCTCAGGCATGAGTAGTCTTCTAGCTCGATAGAGGGAACCCACCTTCTTTGCAGCAGCCTTTGCAATGTCCTCTATGTATTTGTTCCAGTTCATATTGCCCACAAATGTTAGGCCAAGGAGTTTAAAGGTAGAATTCTCAAGTAGGGTGCTATTTGTAATGGATAGCAGTGGTTGGAGAATCGTCTTGTAATTGTTAAAGGAGAGCAGCTTAGTTTTACTAGCATTAAATGTTACCGTCCATTTATGGTCCCATTCCACGATAGTCTGGAGGTCATTTTCTAACGATTCTGCCATTGTCTTAGATTTATGTACATCTGTTCTTCCCTCATGCATATTATAGAGCATTGTATCATCAGCAAATATAACCATCTCGGACACAATATTATCAGGGAATTCTAGAAAAGAAGCTTTGTTCATGGAATCTGCGTTCAGATTTAGACACAGATAGTGGTGGAAATTGTTGATAGTGGTTGGAGCTAGTTGAGTGTTTTTTTTTTTTTTGTGAAAGTTTGGCAAGGAGGGTGCCATAGATTGGACCTCAGATGACCACTTGCCATGAAAATAATGATAGAGCAGAAACGGGCTTGCAACGTTCCTTCTGTTGGAAAGAGGCTGCAAGGAAGAGAAAAGGGTGTCACCTACCAGGTTTCAGGCAACTCTTTTCATTTTGGATATTAGAAATACTAGTTTGAATAATCCAAACGAGTAAAACCCGTGGAAATTCCAGTTTTATTCTACATCTGTTGTATATTGTTGCCATGCTTGAAAATACTTGCGTTCTGTGGATGTCCACCATTAGTGCAGACTCACAATATTATTGTACCACCTTTGTTCAAACTGAAGCATAATTATCTAATTGCTCTGATTAATCTAGTTTCAGGACATATCTGGTTGTGAACGTTTACCTCCAAAATCCTTGTAGGAGTTGATGTCTTTCCATTCTATGGACGTCTCGTTTAAACGTAGATACCCCCCCCCCTTCCCTTCTTTCACCATGTTATACCATTTTTGACGGATAAGATACTACACTTTGATTAATTTATTTTATTTAGAAAACATAAGTTGAAAAAACAAAAGCCACTCAAAAAAAAAAAAAAAAAAAAAGTGGGGAAGGGGTTTATGTTCATCCTTGTTACTGTACTTTTGAGTTTTCTAAGATAATCCTAGCTAGAGTTCTCAGTCACCATAATACCACATTTACACCAGGTGTCGTCCTACTTAAGATTTCTTTGTTTGAATATATACAAGGTGAAATGATAAAATTGTTGCCCTAAAGAAGACAACACTACGGCTTTATTTTAAAACTTTTATTGAAAAAAATCAATTCAGGTAACTTGATTATGTAGTAGAGCTGATATCTATTCAATTTTGCCACCTTCAGCCTCAACCACTGCCTTGATACGGATCTGGAACTGGGAGCATGTCCTTTCCATAAGCGCCACCAGGAACTCGATGGATAGCGTTGATCAGGCTGTGTTATAAAGGGAAATAACCGAAAAGCAAGGAGTTATCTCCTCTGGATGGGAAAGGGAAAGATTTTTCAAGATGGCTGACACAGCATTTCACATAATCTGCTGCTCTAACGTTTTACTATTTTTCTGTTAAAAAAAAAAATAATTTGGTGTCAAAACGATGTCTTCTTGTAATTCCCACATTTAACAACGAGTTATATTCCGTGACGACATAACAGGCTGGCTTTGGTGTTGTGGGAGGTTATGTTAGTGATGTTCTTGACAAAACAAAATAGTCCAATCGGGTTCAGGCCGGGGGCCAGTGAGAGAAAGGTAAAAAGTCATAGCACTCCTTCTGAAGCCAAGCCTGGGGATAACCATACTCTTCAACACATTCAGGTGCACTTTAACTTCGAAGATTTGAGGTGGCATGATGTGGCCCTCACTTGAAACCACACCAAAGACCATAACTATCGTCACAAACTTTGTTTTCATCACCCTGGATATGCCCCTGTTATTTGTGGCAATCGAGTGATGCATTTTGAGGGTGTTCGCAATGGTCCTGTTGTAATACCTTGTATTGATAGAGAGCATGAGTTGTACAGCGGCACATCTCTGATCTCTCTCGTTGAATATTGTGTCACTTTCAGACATGATAAAAGGCTCCTATCGCTCTTGGAATTTGTACACAACTGACCTACTAGTAAATGATCTGCAACAAAAAAAGAAAATTGGTTCTCGTCAAATGGAAATGGACTCCTGCTGTCTTTTCTAGGTTAAAGCATGTAGCAGTTTCTGTATGAAATCTTAGGTGGGAGAGCTCAATATGCAACAGAGCATACATAGGAGTTAAAAACACAGCGCAAACTTATCCCAATCTCATAAATTTATTTCAATCTAAAAGGGTTTTATTTAACAAGAGCTAGTCGAAGTTATATATATATATCAGTGGCAACTCTAGCCTATTATTGCTACTCGTGCTCCCCACTGCCCTCTGTTAACGTCAGTTCCCAACCCATGGTCCGTAGACCCAAAGTAAGTCATCATAGTTGCTATTGCGTGGCACTCCATTGTATAGCACAGATTGACTAACATACCTTGCCAGTATCAGTCCATGATTGTCCTGATTTAGGCGTGAAAAGCAAGCAAGACCAACAATAGTTTTTCCTCGGATTTACTCGCACATAACCAGTCAATGTCATTAAACCATTTGGATTGGAACGAACGAGTTCTAACCTTATTCACCAATAAAGGAGTTGGGCGCACAACTTTGATAATTTTTCGCTTCTTTGTTAGGAGTCTAAATAATAATAAAGGGTTGGGTTCGAGACTCCTAACAAACGGTTCCCCAGTTCGATACAAAACACCTGACGAAGGCCGGAGGGCAAAACGGCCGAAACGTTGTGACAATAACAACCAAGATTGAGGAAGTCAGTCCGACAATCTCAATCAATGAAAACACCTCATCTCAAAAATACAGACAAATTACTATGCTGGTTTATACGAGTCAAAAGGTGCAAGGATGTTCGCCCATATATATATATATATATATATATATATATATATATATATATATATATATATATATATTTCTGTGGAAATATACTTTATTTCCTAATAATATATACCAATCCTTATTTAAGAAGCTCAATGTAATTACAGAGCAATATAGTGAATGAATGAATGAATATGCCATTTTGAATTGCGTAATGTAAACACGTTATAAGGTATTTACTGCTTCTCTTCCAATTTTCGGATTTTAATCATATCAAAACGCACTTTATTTCCTTTTGGTGGGTTGATTGCTGCTATTTCTTCTGATGAGTTAAGGGCAAAATATATTCACTGATTGATATAATAATTAATTGATTTTGTGCTACGAAACAGATACTGTCAAGAATTGTAAATGTCAACTGAATTAAAGGAATAGATGGCCAACACCATGAACTTTGGAATATAGACTTTGTTCATTCATTCACTAATATATAATGAGGAACTTTGTATGGTGTGTGAGGTTGTTCAATTTTTTATGAAATTTTAGGTGTATTTTGCAGAGGAATATCTGTGGTAAGTATCGATATTTGAAAAAATTTTATGAAAGAAAGAACAGGCGATTTTGACTAAAGTTAACATCCTTACACAGCCTAAGATCACAAGTGCATTTGAGAAGTTTTATTATCACACAAGCTGAAGGCCCATTTATATAGAATCGACCATAGATTCTTTGATATGATAGGAGTGCATTTGAAATGAATGTTTCTGTTTAGAGCACAATTGAAGTAGGATACTTGAATTTTTAATTTTAAACTTTAATTCAAGTCATCTATAAATATAAAAGCGAAAATGTATGTATGTGTGTTCGCTTTTTCTGTATGTCTACAAAAGGCTTCTTTCAGAGAAGCGGTCGCTCGCCTAACAACTTTTTAAAACTTTTTATATCACATATAAATCGTAATATCTCACAGTTAACAACGAAGCTCGCCTGTCTATTTAATTTGCTCGATTTCCGGAAGATAAATATTCAACATTTGTCGCTCGCCGCATGTGGGTTAGTCTTTTTCCTATAACATCTTGGAAAAATAAAAATCCCGCAGTCAAACTTGACCTCATTAACTCATTAAAACGAGCACCTGCCAAATCCAAGTAATTAAATAAATTCAAACGTGTTTCCGTTAGCATCTCGCAGTGGGGCAATGGTTAACATCGCATGTTTTTTTTTTTTTTTTTTTTTTTCACACTTTAATTTACAACTTTGCCTCAAGGGTTCGATCCTCATACTTGCTTTTTTTTTTTTTTTAACCCCTCCCCCACCCCCGGAGTTTCCACGCACACCTCCAAACACCCGGGTAACACCGGGTACCCCTCGCTAGTACTTTAATAAATTAGTCCATTTTCTGTTTTTGAACCCAGTCAACAACGGGTATTTTGCTAGTTATATATAAAAATAATTTTATAATATCACTAATAGGGTTTCTACAGTGCAATGTAGACTGTAATATATTGTGGACTTAGTCACTGCAGTGAGGCATGTGAATCTTCCTTCCTGTGCATCGCGATGAATCCCAAACTAGAGCAGGCAATCAATCGATTTGATTAAAAATTGGTTGATTTCACAGATTTTGATGACAATAAAAGTATGGGAGTATGAAACATTTGTTGATCATCATGCAATCTCGGGCAACGTCAGGTCTTCCTGCTAGTATATATATATATATATATATATATATATATATATATATATATATATGTGTGTGTGTGAGAGAGAAATAAGCCATCACGCTTGTCTCAAAAATGTCGAAAAGTATAATATTTTGTAAGCACATAACACTTTGTGTAGTTATTGCAATAAATTTGGACACAGAAAATAATACAAAAAATGGACAATGTTCTTTGATGCTTTTTGTTTGTTTAGACCGAACTTTCATTCTCACCACTCCACTCAAATTAAGACCATCTAATCACTTCATTTTCAAGGGCTTGTTTCTTTTGGTTGAGGGGAGGGGTCTTTAGGGTCAGAATTATTTTCAGACATTTGGATGAGGAAGGGGAGGGGGGTCTGTGTCTTGTCTAACAGGAAAGAGACTTTGTGAAACAATATATTAACAAGTTGTTAAAAGTGGGTGTGTTACAGAAAAAACAGTGTGAACCTTTCCTACTATCCCTCTCTACCCCAAAGTATAATACTTAAATACAGCATATATGGCAAACTCATATAGAATGCCTTTCTTGCTTGCACTTTCACTCTTTCTCTTTTGCCTGATCTCTCTCTCCTTCACTTCTCCTCTCTCTCCTTCACTTCTCCTCTCTCTCCTTCACTTCTCCTCTCTCTCCTTCACTTCTCCTCTCTCTCGCCTTCACTTCTCCTCTCTCTCCTTCACTTCTCCTCTCGCCTTCACTTCTCCTCTCTCGCCTTCACTTCTCCTCTCTCGCCTTCACTTCTCCTCTCTCGCCTTCACTTCTCCTCTCTCGCCTTCACTTCTCCTCTCTCGCCTTCACTTCTCCTCTCTCGCCTTCCACTTCTCCTCTCTCGCCTTCACTTCTCCTCTCTCGCCTTCACTTCTCCTCTCTCGCCTTCACTTCTCCTCTCTCGCCTTCACTTCTCCTCTCTCGCCTTCACTTCTCCTCTCTCGCCTTCACTTCTCCTCTCTCGCCTTCACTTCTCCTCTCTCGCCTTCACTTCTCCTCTCTCGCCTTCACTTCTCCTCTCTCGCCTTCACTTCTCCTCTCTCGCCTTCACTTCTCCTCTCTCGCCTTCACTTCTCCTCTCTCGCCTTCACTTCTCCTCTCTCGCCTTCACTTCTCCTCTCTCGCCTTCACTTCTCCTCTCTCGCCTTCACTTCTCCTCTCTCGCCTTCACTTCTCCTCTCTCGCCTTCACTTCTCCTCTCTCGCCTTCACTTCTCCTCTCTCGCCTTCACTTCTCCTCTCTCGCCTTCACTTCTCCTCTCTCGCCTTCACTTCTCCTCTCTCGCCTTCACTTCTCCTCTCTCGCCTTCACTTCTCCTCTCTCGCCTTCACTTCTCCTCTCTCGCCTTCACTTCTCCTCTCTCGCCTTCCCTTCTCCTCTCTCTCCTTCCCTTCTCCTCTCTCTCCTTCCCTTCTCCTCTCTCGCCTTCACTTCTCGTCTCTCCTTCCTTCTCGTCTCTCCTTCCCTTCTCGTCGCTCCTTCCCTTCTCGTCTCTCCTTCCCTTCTCGTCTCTCCTTCCCTTCTCGTCTCTCCTTCCTTCTCGTCTCTCCTTCCCTTCTCGTCTCTCCTTCCCTTCTCGTCTCTCCTTCCCTTCTCGTCTCTCCTTCCCTTCTCGTCTCTCCTTCCCTTCTCGTCTCTCCTTCCCTTCTCGTCTCTCCTTCCCTTCTCGTCTCTCCTTCCCTTCTCGTCTCTCCTTCCCTTCTCGTCTCTCCTTCCCTTCTCCGTCTCTCCTTCCCTTCTCGTCTCTCCTTCCCTTCTCGTCTCTCCTTCCCTTCTCGTCTCTCCTGCCCTTCTCGTCTCTCCTTCCCTTCTCGTCTCTCCTTCCCTTCTCGTCTCTCCTGCCCTTCTCGTCTCTCCTGCCCTTCTCGTCTCTCCTGCCCTTCTCGTCTCTCCTGCCCTTCTCGTCTCTCCTGCACTTCTCGTCTCTCCTGCACTTCTCGTCTCTCCTGCACTTCTCGTCTCTCCTGCACTTCTCGTCTCTCCTGCACTTCTCGTCTCTCCTGCACTTCTCGTCTCTCCTGCACTTCTCGTCTCTCCTGCACTTCTCGTCTCTCCTGCACTTCTCGTCTCTCCTGCACTTCTCGTCTCTCCTGCACTTCTCGTCTCTCCTGCACTTCTCGTCTCTCCTGCCCTTCTCGTTCTCCTGCACTTCTCGTCTCTCCTGCACTTCTCGTCTCTCCTGCACTTCTCGTCTCTCCTGCACTTCTCGTCTCTCCTGCACTTCTCGTCTCTCCTGCACTTCTCGTCTCTCCTGCACTTCTCGTCTCTCCTGCACTTCTCGTCTCTCCTGCACTTCTCGTCTCTCCTGCACTTCTCGTCTCTCCTGCACTTCTCGTCTCTCCTGCACTTCTCGTCTCTCCTGCACTTCTCGTCTCTCCTGCACTTCTCGTCTCTCCTGCACTTCTCGTCTCTCCTGCACTTCTCGTCTCTCCTGCACTTCTCGTCTCTCCTGCACTTCTCGTCTCTCCTGCACTTCTCGTCTCTCCTGCACTTCTCGTCTCTCCTGCACTTCTCGTCTCTCCTGCACTTCTCGTCTCTCCTGCTCTTCTCGTCTCTCCTGCTCTTCTCGTCTCTCCTGCTCTTCTCGTCTCTCCTGCTCTTCTCGTCTCTCCTGCTCTTCTCGTCTCTCCTGCTCTTCTCGTCTCTCCTGCTCTTCTCGTCTCTCCTGCTCTTCTCGTCTCTCCTTCTCTTCTCGTCTCTCCTTCTCTTCTCGTCTCTCCTTCTCTTCTCGTCTCTCCTTCTCTTCTCGTCTCTCCTTCTCTTCTCGTCTCTCCTTCTCTTCTCGTCTCTCCTTCTCTTCTCGTCTCTCCTTCTCTTCTCGTCTCTCCTTCTCTTCTCGTCTCTCCTTCTCTTCTCGTCTCTCCTTCTCTTCTCGTGTCCTCTCTGCTTCTCTTCTCTCTCCTCTCTGCTTCTCTTCTCCTCTCCTCTCTGCTTCTCTTCTCCTCTCCTCTCTGCTTCTCTTCTCCTCTCCTCTCTGCTTCTCTTCTCCTCTCCTCTCTGCTTCTCTTCTCCTCTCCTCTCTGCTTCTCTTCTCCTCTCCTCTCTGCTTCTCTTCTCCTCTCCTCTCTGCTTCTCTTCTCCTCTCCTCTCTGCTTCTCTTCTCCTCTCCTCTCTGCTTCTCTTCTCCTCTCCTCTCTGCTTCTCTTCTCCTCTCTCTGCTTCTCTTCTCCTCTCTCTGCTTCTCTTCTCCTCTCTCTGCTTCTCTTCTCCTCTCTCTGCTTCTCTTCTCCTCTCTCTGCTTCTCTTCTCCTCTCTCTCTTCTCTCTCTCTTCTCCTCTCCCTCTCCTTCTCCTCTCCTCTCCTTCTCTTCTTCTCCTCTCTCGCTCTCTCCGCCTCTCTCTTTTGCCTGCTCTTTTTCTCTCTCTTGTTCTTTTCTCTCTCCTCTCTTTTGTCTGCGTTCTTTTCTTCCCTCTCTCTCGCTTGCTTGTTCCTTGCATTGTAAAATATATATTTCTTAAAGGTCATTTTTAAAAAATATGTTCAAGCTTCTTAAATGGGTTCAAATTGTGGTTTTCCTGTAACAAATGCTACAAGTACTTTGAAAATATGTGATTAGCTGTGGTGGTGGTGATGGTGGTGGTGGAGGGGAGAATATATCTAGTTACCTCACGCCAGCATGAGTATTCAAAATGGTAATACGTTTACCTTTTTAAAAGGTTCTGTTGACATCTAGACCTAAAAAAGGATGACTGGTATTCAAATTGTTTCATTCCAAATTAGTCTCAATTTCTGCTATTTATGCTTTTTATGGATTCAATACAACAATTGGACGATATATATCACTTCAAGCATTTATTATAGACTGGGGGGGGGGGGCCGGCGTTGCCCGGGTGTTTGTAGGTGTAAAAATGTAAAAAAAAAAAAAAAAAAAAAAAAAAAAATTTTTTTGGTAGGCAGGTAGTCTCGAACCTGAATCCTTGATGCAAAAGCGAAAAAAAAAAAAAAAAGCCTGACCACTTACCAGGACACTAAGAAGGCAGAGATGTGAGAAGGTTGAAATTAAACGATTAGAAACACAGGAGCGTAAATTTAATGAGGTCAAACATCATGCCATAGAGGAATGAAATCCTGCACTTGCTCCCTACAAAAAGGGGAGTGTCTAAATAAATAGCAATTGTCTGATGTGATGGTTTTCACAGCATTGATCAAAGCTCATTGCTCTCTGGAAAGCCAAGGACCAACTTCGTTTCAATTTTTTTATACTAAACAGCCAAACAAGCACGTGACAGAATGGAATAGCGTGAATTTTGTAAAAGTCGATCAAAATGAATCTGCACACGATGTCCCTTTGCAAATCATAGATATTACAATCTAGGGGGTACATAAAAAGTTCTACGACATAGTAACCCCCCTGGAGAATCCCGGCAAAAAAAGCCTTTGCTGGACATACAAAAATGCGCCTGCCGCTTTTGCCTTTTATATATAGACTAGCGGGGGTTACCCGGCGTTGCTCAGGTGTTTGTAGGTGTGTGTTGGTGGGGGGGGGGGTTTAGATTAAAACAACCCTGTTAAAAAAACAAACAAACGTTGGCCGATTGTTTGAAGGTGTAAAAGAAAAGTAGTTCTAGTATAAAGGTAGGCTTGAACCCCGAATGTTTGACGCGGAGGTGGAAAGGAAATGGAAAAAAAACAAAACCCTGCGACCTAACCATCTCGACCACGGGAACAGATGAATTGATAAGTGTGTTAAGTTGACGTTTATAAACCGAAATTAGCAGGTGCGACAACGTCAAGTTGTGGAAGCCAGTTTCTGTTTTCCCGCTATGCGGCGATCAAACAATAAAAAAAAAACCACAAAAAAAACTAACGTAAGGCTAATGAATGATGAAAACAGAAAAACGAACATGTGAAAAATGGCTTAAATAAGCCTGTTTCGATATTAAAATTTAAGAAATCGGTGGGTACCTGGGTTTTTTTGGGTATCGCTAAGAATAAGCGAAGTAAAAAAAAAAAAAAAAAAAAAGCAGAAAAACGAACGTTACGTGAAAACTGGCTTAAATAACACTGGTTCAATATTTAAATTTAAAAAATCAAAAATAAAAAAAACATCTCACACCACGATTCGAACCCAAAACGTTTCGATAATGAACCAAGGCCTTAACCAATTGAGCTAACGCGACGTACATGAAATTTGTTCGGTTTTTCAACTATTTAAAGTAAATCAGGTCACGACGTCATCTGACGCATGCATAGAATCGGTCATTATCACGAGAGGACCGTTTTTATTGACCCCTCCCTGTCGAAAATTGTCGATTTCAAGGTGAAAAAGTTAACGTTTTTGGCCAATTTTTCGATATTTTTCGATATGATACCTAGTTTGTGAATTTTCGTCGTGTCTGTCAAAAGTTTTTAGCAAACACACATACATACATACATACATTTTTGCTTTTATATATATAAACTAGCGGGGGGTACCCGGCGATGGCCAGGTGTTTTGAGTAAATCAAAATTCCGGT
>NC_136520.1:58151970-58437332 GCF_053919585.1 Euprymna scolopes | reverse complement strand
GGAAGAAAAAGGGTAGTGTGTGGTCGATTTTAGGTGTGGTCATGAATTTTGCAGCAGTGGGGATCAGGCTAGGAGAGCTATATGGACGTTAGCGTTTAGAGGGTAGTTTCCCACGATGGTTTCACACATCCACCCAGAGTCCAACTGATATTTATTTATAGAATATATCAAAGCGTGTGTTTTTGTTTTTATTTTACTTTATTTTATTTTTTATACCTGTGAACCTGTGCGTGGGGGGGAGGAGCTTTTGCCAGCTGCCAGTGTGATGGATATGCTCATGTTGCCCACCCCCACCCAAGTATTAGGAAGATATATAACAACAAAAAAAGAGAAAATAAGTTTATTAGGTGGGCTAAGGTATAGTATATGGGGTTCATGGAAAAACAAAGGTATTGTTCATCAATACTCATAAAGAAGAGCTGAAGTGGGGTTGTAATCAAAGCATGGCAGATGATGGAAGAAAAGGACCATATTTTTAGGGTTGGTTTACTGGCACCTTTGAGAGTGGCTGAGTTTTATGACGGTTGGGGATGGTTTGTAATGATTAACAAGTTACAAATTGAGTACAGTCTAGTTGAGGAGAGTTGCAAGTTTGACTTGATTGAAGGCAGATCTTGGCTTGGACCAGGCCAGGAGAGCTTTGCGAGATTGAAATGAGCTGACATCAAGTGATGGCCTTGAAGTAAAAGATGTGGATGTTAGCGCTTAAGAGCGTAGTTTTCCACGATTGTATCACACACACAGCTAGTGTGCAATTATTATTTACAGAAAGTGTGGGAGTCTTTTTTTTTTTTTTTTTTTTTTTTTTAATCGTGAGGCAATGCACTCTCTGCTGCCAGAATCAGAGGAGAAGATGAAAAAGAAATTCATGGCATGCAATGTTTTGGTTAGCGAGCAAAGACCACATGGTTGTGTTACAGTTAACATCCAAAATGAAATTAGTAGTCCAAATATTCTAAGTAAAACGGCTTTATTTCCTATTTGATTTAGATAGTTTCAACTTGGTTATAAGATTGATTGGATCTTTCATTTTAAAAGATACTATTGGCAATTATCAAAGGATCAATAATCCAAGATTGTATTTTCTATACACAAAACTTTAACGATGAAATGGGTGAATGAAGAGTGATTTCTTGATAGTTTTTTTTTTTTTACTTCTTTGATCTTTCTGTGTCTATAGCTAATTCTTGTCTTTCTGTGTTTAGATTTTTGTGTGTTAATAGTTAAGGTTGGCCATTATCATAAGCAATCGGTTTCTGGTGGTTCTGATCCAAAGTGGTCCTCACTCTAGGCTGGTTGAACTGGCTTCTTTCAAACAAGGAACTTTCATGAGAATATAAAATTCACAAGGGGTTCCTAGTTACTGGGTGGTTGAGTGGGGATGACTGAGAAAAAGACTTAATGTTTAGGATTTCCGGTTGAAAGTTCATGTATTCCAGCAGATGTGCAAGAGAGATTAGTGAGAGGGCAATCTGAGCATGAAACTAGTCAGTTTCGTTTTCTGGGGTCTAAAAGACAGTTGAGTCTGTGTGCCTCTCCAAACAAGATGGACACTTGGATATGTTTTGATTTAGTTGGACAAAAATTCCTTATTTTCAAGTCTGATGCTCAGAAATCTTCTGTTTTAGCATTGACGCAGCAGTTGATGCTGTGACTGTCAGAATCTCTAATTTGGACTAACGCCACAAGCTAACAATGTTTGATGAGTTTCATGAGAATGCGGTCTTCTCCAGGAACTTTGGAAATGTTTGATTTATACTATCTCCGCTAAATTCTGTAGGTCCGCTGGCACCATTTTGTCTTGCTGGCTTCACTGCTTCGCTGGTGTCAGAGTAGGCCATGACTGTTCAATCACCGATCTCTACTTTGCTGATGACCTTGTGATCTTTGACGAGTCCTACGCAGAGGTCCAGCACACACTTGACGATGTCAATTGCATGGCCAAAATGGTTGAAATGAGAATCAATGCTTCTACGATGAAAATCCTCTCTGGTAACGTTCCCCACCTGGCTGCATATCACCATCTTGGCCACTGCAAACTAACATTGTGTGTTCTACGAAAGGAGCTGGCTCAACCCATCTTGGGTGAATGTCGCTAAAGGTGGTCAACAAGCTGACGATCATGACCTATGCAGTGAACACAAACACATTCATCCTTTGCTGTTTTCCATTTCATGTGCGCGTTCTCTTATTCTTGTTATCGCTTCTTGTATCCTCCTATTGCTTCTCTTTTATATTTTGCGCAATTCTTGCTGCCCTTCATTGCAACGTTTGATCATTGCTTCCCTTTGTTAGAATATATATCCACCCCCCTCCTCCTGTTTGTTTTTTACACCTTTGTATTAACGACTCCTCTTTTTACCTTTTCTTTTTATCCAGGAAGAAGATGGCAAAGACCATGAGAAAAAATCTGCAAAAGACGCTCTTTTACTCTGGTGCCAGCGCAAAACAGATGGGTGAGTATCATCATCTGTAATGAAAATGCACAAAAAATAAAATTTTAAGTTTTTTTTTTCTTACTTCAAAACCTGATGTGAAACAGAAAGATTTTAAGTAGTGATTGGACGATTCCAATATTTTTCCCCTGATTCCGATACAATTACCGATTCCAATTCTTTATAAATCTCTACACATGATAAAACAGTGGTCCGAAGTGATTAACTGTGTTATCCATTTTTTTTTTTTTACATGGTAGTCACCACTTATCAAGGCCCGGAAGCCACTCGAGGATAAGGATTATTGCATGTACAGTAATCAATGAGATAGTATCGTAGTAATCGTTAGTATTGGAAATTTGATAAAGTGTCTTAAGGGGGCGATTCATAAGGAATTCGTTTATGTTAGACTTGGAGACATCCATGTTGTAGTCAGGTGGGAAACAGGCAAATGTAAGAGAGTTCCACAGGCGTCAAACAGTGTTCCAACGTTTTGTATATTGATAATTTTTTTCCTTTCATTTTTAATTCATTGTATATAATTCCTGTAAAGTAGATATTTACCTACTTGCGGCCATGCAAAGATGTGACACAAGGTTGGAAGCCATCAAAAATTCCTGAACAGAATCTTTATTGGCCAGTAGGGGCAACCTAAGACAGCAATAAATTAAACCCTGCTGGAAGAGAGGGGGTAAAGATTGGCAGGGTGACCCTCTTAGGACTGCACGAAACCATATTTCAACCTAACAAATGCAAGATCATCCCAGACTTTGTCAGACTGATTGTAGAGAATGTTTTTTTGTTTTTTTTTTCGGCGGTGTCCTATCTACATATGCACAGTTAGGATTGTTTTTTAGTTTATTTACTTGTTACTCCTATCCCTAACCTCTTACAACTATCCGTAAAATAGCAACTTGTATTCAGTTAATCGTTTATAATACTATTTTGGTAGTAAATAACCTGAAAACATTTTACTTTGTAAAATAAAGCAAACCTAAATCTATATTGCATTTCTCTTTGTCTGTCTGATCTGGCTGAAATTTTATATGGACCTTTATGATAAGGTGCAGCGAACTAAATATAGTATCCATTCGATGCACACTTAAGAATTAATAGGAATTAGTATTTTAATGCAAAAAATAAGCATAAATTTAACCATATTTGACATAAATGTTTGGCATAAAGCATTCATTCTAAGTCAACAGACTATAATTTTTGCCTGCGTTTAACTGGCAAAACATCTATAAATAACTTAGATTTTAGATTCTTTTTTTTTACAAGTGAGTTGCCACTTACCCGAAGGCCACTTAAGAATAAATGTTAAGTAATGTGAGATGTAAGTGTAGTAATTGTTAATGGTGTAAGTTGCATAAAATTTGGTTCATTTATTAAAGAGGATGGTTCAACAAGAACTTGTTTACATTAAACTTGAAGGCTACCATAATGTAGTCGGCCAAGAAGCAAATGACAGGCGGCCAGTTCTTGTTTTAATTTTTTTTTACTCACGTTCACCCCTTACAAAGCATATCGCCACTTGGACGTAAGGGACTACTATTTGGGGCTATGTATAGGAAAGATTAACAAGATATTTGATTGTTACATTTAAACTTCTGCATATCAGTGCAGCCAGGGAAGCAGGCAGCAGGAAGGGAATTCCAAAGTCTAGCTGTTCGAGGGAAGAAACTATTAGAATAGAAAGCTTTCTGGCATTTAGGGACAACAACAGTGAAAGGGTGAGATCGTATTGCTAAGCAGGTTTGTCAGGGATATGTACGTCGAAAGGGTACAAGTGAAACGAGTTCATCAGAACACATTCCGTTAAAATATTTATAAAACAGGCACAGTGATGCAACATTGTAGCGATGAGACAGGGGATGGAGCTTAGTTGATAAAGTGGGACCGATTAGATTGATAACTCTTTTTTGAACTATATCTAAGAGGGAGACACTAATAGTAGATGCACCAGCCCAAATGTGGCAACAATACTCCATGCATGGGTGAATGGTGGCCTTGTAAAGGTGCAGGATACTCTCAGGCATGAGTAGTCTTCTAGCTCGATAGAGGGAACCCACCTTCTTTGCAGCAGCCTTTGCAATGTCCTCTATGTATTTGTTCCAGTTCATATTGCCCACAAATGTTAGGCCAAGGAGTTTAAAGGTAGAATTCTCAAGTAGGGTGCTATTTGTAATGGATAGCAGTGGTTGGAGAATCGTCTTGTAATTGTTAAAGGAGAGCAGCTTAGTTTTACTAGCATTAAATGTTACCGTCCATTTATGGTCCCATTCCACGATAGTCTGGAGGTCATTTTCTAACGATTCTGCCATTGTCTTAGATTTATGTACATCTGTTCTTCCCTCATGCATATTATAGAGCATTGTATCATCAGCAAATATAACCATCTCGGACACAATATTATCAGGGAATTCTAGAAAAGAAGCTTTGTTCATGGAATCTGCGTTCAGATTTAGACACAGATAGTGGTGGAAATTGTTGATAGTGGTTGGAGCTAGTTGAGTGTTTTTTTTTTTTTTTGTGAAAGTTTGGCAAGGAGGGTGCCATAGATTGGACCTCAGATGACCACTTGCCATGAAAATAATGATAGAGCAGAAACGGGCTTGCAACGTTCCTTCTGTTGGAAAGAGGCTGCAAG
Source organism: Euprymna scolopes (assembly GCF_053919585.1). Lineage (NCBI taxonomy): Eukaryota > Metazoa > Mollusca > Cephalopoda > Sepiida > Sepiolidae > Euprymna > Euprymna scolopes. The sequence goes on along the minus strand of NC_136520.1, from coordinate 58,432,247 downwards.
GAAGAGAAAAGGGTGTCACCTACCAGGTTTCAGGCAACTCTTTTCATTTTGGATATTAGAAATACTAGTTTGAATAATCCAAACGAGTAAAACCCGTGGAAATTCCAGTTTTATTCTACATCTGTTGTATATTGTTGCCATGCTTGAAAATACTTGCGTTCTGTGGATGTCCACCATTAGTGCAGACTCACAATATTATTGTACCACCTTTGTTCAAACTGAAGCATAATTATCTAATTGCTCTGATTAATCTAGTTTCAGGACATATCTGGTTGTGAACGTTTACCTCCAAAATCCTTGTAGGAGTTGATGTCTTTCCATTCTATGGACGTCTCGTTTAAACGTAGATACCCCCCCCCCTTCCCTTCTTTCACCATGTTATACCATTTTTGACGGATAAGATACTACACTTTGATTAATTTATTTTATTTAGAAAACATAAGTTGAAAAAACAAAAGCCACTCAAAAAAAAAAAAAAAAAAAAAGTGGGGAAGGGGTTTATGTTCATCCTTGTTACTGTACTTTTGAGTTTTCTAAGATAATCCTAGCTAGAGTTCTCAGTCACCATAATACCACATTTACACCAGGTGTCGTCCTACTTAAGATTTCTTTGTTTGAATATATACAAGGTGAAATGATAAAATTGTTGCCCTAAAGAAGACAACACTACGGCTTTATTTTAAAACTTTTATTGAAAAAAATCAATTCAGGTAACTTGATTATGTAGTAGAGCTGATATCTATTCAATTTTGCCACCTTCAGCCTCAACCACTGCCTTGATACGGATCTGGAACTGGGAGCATGTCCTTTCCATAAGCGCCACCAGGAACTCGATGGATAGCGTTGATCAGGCTGTGTTATAAAGGGAAATAACCGAAAAGCAAGGAGTTATCTCCTCTGGATGGGAAAGGGAAAGATTTTTCAAGATGGCTGACACAGCATTTCACATAATCTGCTGCTCTAACGTTTTACTATTTTTCTGTTAAAAAAAAAAATAATTTGGTGTCAAAACGATGTCTTCTTGTAATTCCCACATTTAACAACGAGTTATATTCCGTGACGACATAACAGGCTGGCTTTGGTGTTGTGGGAGGTTATGTTAGTGATGTTCTTGACAAAACAAAATAGTCCAATCGGTTCAGGCCGGGGGCCAGTGAGAGAAAGGTAAAAAGTCATAGCACTCCTTCTGAAGCCAAGCCTGGGGATAACCATACTCTTCAACACATTCAGGTGCACTTTAACTTCGAAGATTTGAGGTGGCATGATGTGGCCCTCACTTGAAACCACACCAAAGACCATAACTATCGTCACAAACTTTGTTTTCATCACCCTGGATATGCCCCTGTTATTTGTGGCAATCGAGTGATGCATTTTGAGGGTGTTCGCAATGGTCCTGTTGTAATACCTTGTATTGATAGAGAGCATGAGTTGTACAGCGGCACATCTCTGATCTCTCTCGTTGAATATTGTGTCACTTTCAGACATGATAAAAGGCTCCTATCGCTCTTGGAATTTGTACACAACTGACCTACTAGTAAATGATCTGCAACAAAAAAAGAAAATTGGTTCTCGTCAAATGGAAATGGACTCCTGCTGTCTTTTCTAGGTTAAAGCATGTAGCAGTTTCTGTATGAAATCTTAGGTGGGAGAGCTCAATATGCAACAGAGCATACATAGGAGTTAAAAACACAGCGCAAACTTATCCCAATCTCATAAATTTATTTCAATCTAAAAGGGTTTTATTTAACAAGAGCTAGTCGAAGTTATATATATATATCAGTGGCAACTCTAGCCTATTATTGCTACTCGTGCTCCCCACTGCCCTCTGTTAACGTCAGTTCCCAACCCATGGTCCGTAGACCCAAAGTAAGTCATCATAGTTGCTATTGCGTGGCACTCCATTGTATAGCACAGATTGACTAACATACCTTGCCAGTATCAGTCCATGATTGTCCTGATTTAGGCGTGAAAAGCAAGCAAGACCAACAATAGTTTTTCCTCGGATTTACTCGCACATAACCAGTCAATGTCATTAAACCATTTGGATTGGAACGAACGAGTTCTAACCTTATTCACCAATAAAGGAGTTGGGCGCACAACTTTGATAATTTTTCGCTTCTTTGTTAGGAGTCTAAATAATAATAAAGGGTTGGGTTCGAGACTCCTAACAAACGGTTCCCCAGTTCGATACAAAACACCTGACGAAGGCCGGAGGGCAAAACGGCCGAAACGTTGTGACAATAACAACCAAGATTGAGGAAGTCAGTCCGACAATCTCAATCAATGAAAACACCTCATCTCAAAAATACAGACAAATTACTATGCTGGTTTATACGAGTCAAAAGGTGCAAGGATGTTCGCCCATATATATATATATATATATATATATATATATATATATATATATATATATATATATTTCTGTGGAAATATACTTTATTTCCTAATAATATATACCAATCCTTATTTAAGAAGCTCAATGTAATTACAGAGCAATATAGTGAATGAATGAATGAATATGCCATTTTGAATTGCGTAATGTAAACACGTTATAAGGTATTTACTGCTTCTCTTCCAATTTTCGGATTTTAATCATATCAAAACGCACTTTATTTCCTTTTGGTGGGTTGATTGCTGCTATTTCTTCTGATGAGTTAAGGGCAAAATATATTCACTGATTGATATAATAATTAATTGATTTTGTGCTACGAAACAGATACTGTCAAGAATTGTAAATGTCAACTGAATTAAAGGAATAGATGGCCAACACCATGAACTTTGGAATATAGACTTTGTTCATTCATTCACTAATATATAATGAGGAACTTTGTATGGTGTGTGAGGTTGTTCAATTTTTTATGAAATTTTAGGTGTATTTTGCAGAGGAATATCTGTGGTAAGTATCGATATTTGAAAAAATTTTATGAAAGAAAGAACAGGCGATTTTGACTAAAGTTAACATCCTTACACAGCCTAAGATCACAAGTGCATTTGAGAAGTTTTATTATCACACAAGCTGAAGGCCCATTTATATAGAATCGACCATAGATTCTTTGATATGATAGGAGTGCATTTGAAATGAATGTTTCTGTTTAGAGCACAATTGAAGTAGGATACTTGAATTTTTAATTTTAAACTTTAATTCAAGTCATCTATAAATATAAAAGCGAAAATGTATGTATGTGTGTTCGCTTTTTCTGTATGTCTACAAAAGGCTTCTTTCAGAGAAGCGGTCGCTCGCCTAACAACTTTTTAAAACTTTTTATATCACATATAAATCGTAATATCTCACAGTTAACAACGAAGCTCGCCTGTCTATTTAATTTGCTCGATTTCCGGAAGATAAATATTCAACATTTGTCGCTCGCCGCATGTGGGTTAGTCTTTTTCCTATAACATCTTGGAAAAATAAAAATCCCGCAGTCAAACTTGACCTCATTAACTCATTAAAACGAGCACCTGCCAAATCCAAGTAATTAAATAAATTCAAACGTGTTTCCGTTAGCATCTCGCAGTGGGGCAATGGTTAACATCGCATGTTTTTTTTTTTTTTTTTTTTTTTCACACTTTAATTTACAACTTTGCCTCAAGGGTTCGATCCTCATACTTGCTTTTTTTTTTTTTTTAACCCCTCCCCCACCCCCGGAGTTTCCACGCACACCTCCAAACACCCGGGTAACACCGGGTACCCCTCGCTAGTACTTTAATAAATTAGTCCATTTTCTGTTTTTGAACCCAGTCAACAACGGGTATTTTGCTAGTTATATATAAAAATAATTTTATAATATCACTAATAGGGTTTCTACAGTGCAATGTAGACTGTAATATATTGTGGACTTAGTCACTGCAGTGAGGCATGTGAATCTTCCTTCCTGTGCATCGCGATGAATCCCAAACTAGAGCAGGCAATCAATCGATTTGATTAAAAATTGGTTGATTTCACAGATTTTGATGACAATAAAAGTATGGGAGTATGAAACATTTGTTGATCATCATGCAATCTCGGGCAACGTCAGGTCTTCCTGCTAGTATATATATATATATATATATATATATATATATATATATATATATGTGTGTGTGTGAGAGAGAAATAAGCCATCACGCTTGTCTCAAAAATGTCGAAAAGTATAATATTTTGTAAGCACATAACACTTTGTGTAGTTATTGCAATAAATTTGGACACAGAAAATAATACAAAAAATGGACAATGTTCTTTGATGCTTTTTGTTTGTTTAGACCGAACTTTCATTCTCACCACTCCACTCAAATTAAGACCATCTAATCACTTCATTTTCAAGGGCTTGTTTCTTTTGGTTGAGGGGAGGGGTCTTTAGGGTCAGAATTATTTTCAGACATTTGGATGAGGAAGGGGAGGGGGGTCTGTGTCTTGTCTAACAGGAAAGAGACTTTGTGAAACAATATATTAACAAGTTGTTAAAAGTGGGTGTGTTACAGAAAAAACAGTGTGAACCTTTCCTACTATCCCTCTCTACCCCAAAGTATAATACTTAAATACAGCATATATGGCAAACTCATATAGAATGCCTTTCTTGCTTGCACTTTCACTCTTTCTCTTTTGCCTGATCTCTCTCTCCTTCACTTCTCCTCTCTCTCCTTCACTTCTCCTCTCTCTCCTTCACTTCTCCTCTCTCTCCTTCACTTCTCCTCTCTCTCGCCTTCACTTCTCCTCTCTCTCCTTCACTTCTCCTCTCGCCTTCACTTCTCCTCTCTCGCCTTCACTTCTCCTCTCTCGCCTTCACTTCTCCTCTCTCGCCTTCACTTCTCCTCTCTCGCCTTCACTTCTCCTCTCTCGCCTTCACTTCTCCTCTCTCGCCTTCACTTCTCCTCTCTCGCCTTCACTTCTCCTCTCTCGCCTTCACTTCTCCTCTCTCGCCTTCACTTCTCCTCTCTCGCCTTCACTTCTCCTCTCTCGCCTTCACTTCTCCTCTCTCGCCTTCACTTCTCCTCTCTCGCCTTCACTTCTCCTCTCTCGCCTTCACTTCTCCTCTCTCGCCTTCACTTCTCCTCTCTCGCCTTCACTTCTCCTCTCTCGCCTTCACTTCTCCTCTCTCGCCTTCACTTCTCCTCTCTCGCCTTCACTTCTCCTCTCTCGCCTTCACTTCTCCTCTCTCGCCTTCACTTCTCCTCTCTCGCCTTCACTTCTCCTCTCTCGCCTTCACTTCTCCTCTCTCGCCTTCACTTCTCCTCTCTCGCCTTCACTTCTCCTCTCTCGCCTTCACTTCTCCTCTCTCGCCTTCACTTCTCCTCTCTCGCCTTCACTTCTCCTCTCTCGCCTTCACTTCTCCTCTCTCGCCTTCACTTCTCCTCTCTCGCCTTCACTTCTCCTCTCTCGCCTTCACTTCTCCTCTCTCGCCTTCACTTCTCCTCTCTCGCCTTCCCTTCTCCTCTCTCTCCTTCCCTTCTCCTCTCTCTCCTTCCCTTCTCCTCTCTCGCCTTCACTTCTCGTCTCTCCTTCCCTTCTCGTCTCTCCTTCCCTTCTCGTCTCTCCTTCCCTTCTCGTCTCTCCTTCCCTTCTCGTCTCTCCTTCCCTTCTCGTCTCTCCTTCCCTTCTCGTCTCTCCTTCCCTTCTCGTCTCTCCTTCCCTTCTCGTCTCTCCTTCCCTTCTCGTCTCTCCTTCCCTTCTCGTCTCTCCTTCCCTTCTCGTCTCTCCTTCCCTTCTCGTCTCTCCTTCCCTTCTCGTCTCTCCTTCCCTTCTCGTCTCTCCTTCCCTTCTCGTCTCTCCTTCCCTTCTCGTCTCTCCTTCCCTTCTCGTCTCTCCTTCCCTTCTCGTCTCTCCTTCCCTTCTCGTCTCTCCTGCCCTTCTCGTCTCTCCTGCCCTTCTCGTCTCTCCTTCCCTTCTCGTCTCTCCTGCCCTTCTCGTCTCTCCTGCCCTTCTCGTCTCTCCTGCCCTTCTCGTCTCTCCTGCCCTTCTCGTCTCTCCTGCACTTCTCGTCTCTCCTGCACTTCTCGTCTCTCCTGCACTTCTCGTCTCTCCTGCACTTCTCGTCTCTCCTGCACTTCTCGTCTCTCCTGCACTTCTCGTCTCTCCTGCACTTCTCGTCTCTCCTGCACTTCTCGTCTCTCCTGCACTTCTCGTCTCTCCTGCACTTCTCGTCTCTCCTGCACTTCTCGTCTCTCCTGCACTTCTCGTCTCTCCTGCACTTCTCGTCTCTCCTGCACTTCTCGTCTCTCCTGCACTTCTCGTCTCTCCTGCACTTCTCGTCTCTCCTGCACTTCTCGTCTCTCCTGCACTTCTCGTCTCTCCTGCACTTCTCGTCTCTCCTGCACTTCTCGTCTCTCCTGCACTTCTCGTCTCTCCTGCACTTCTCGTCTCTCCTGCACTTCTCGTCTCTCCTGCACTTCTCGTCTCTCCTGCACTTCTCGTCTCTCCTGCACTTCTCGTCTCTCCTGCACTTCTCGTCTCTCCTGCACTTCTCGTCTCTCCTGCACTTCTCGTCTCTCCTGCACTTCTCGTCTCTCCTGCACTTCTCGTCTCTCCTGCACTTCTCGTCTCTCCTGCACTTCTCGTCTCTCCTGCACTTCTCGTCTCTCCTGCACTTCTCGTCTCTCCTGCTCTTCTCGTCTCTCCTGCTCTTCTCGTCTCTCCTGCTCTTCTCGTCTCTCCTGCTCTTCTCGTCTCTCCTGCTCTTCTCGTCTCTCCTGCTCTTCTCGTCTCTCCTGCTCTTCTCGTCTCTCCTGCTCTTCTCGTCTCTCCTTCTCTTCTCGTCTCTCCTTCTCTTCTCGTCTCTCCTTCTCTTCTCGTCTCTCCTTCTCTTCTCGTCTCTCCTTCTCTTCTCGTCTCTCCTTCTCTTCTCGTCTCTCCTTCTCTTCTCGTCTCTCCTTCTCTTCTCGTCTCTCCTTCTCTTCTCGTCTCTCCTTCTCTTCTCGTCTCTCCTTCTCTTCTCGTCTCCTCTCTGCTTCTCTTCTCCTCTCCTCTCTGCTTCTCTTCTCCTCTCCTCTCTGCTTCTCTTCTCCTCTCCTCTCTGCTTCTCTTCTCCTCTCCTCTCTGCTTCTCTTCTCCTCTCCTCTCTGCTTCTCTTCTCCTCTCCTCTCTGCTTCTCTTCTCCTCTCCTCTCTGCTTCTCTTCTCCTCTCCTCTCTGCTTCTCTTCTCCTCTCCTCTCTGCTTCTCTTCTCCTCTCCTCTCTGCTTCTCTTCTCCTCTCCTCTCTGCTTCTCTTCTCCTCTCTCTGCTTCTCTTCTCCTCTCTCTGCTTCTCTTCTCCTCTCTCTGCTTCTCTTCTCCTCTCTCTGCTTCTCTTCTCCTCTCTCTGCTTCTCTTCTCCTCTCTCTGCTTCTCTTCTCCTCTCCTCTCCTTCTCTTCTCCTCTCCTCTCCTTCTCTTCTCCTCTCCTCTCCTTCTCCTCTTCTCGCTCTCTCCGCCTCTCTCTTTTGCCTGCTCTTTTTCTCTCTCTTGTTCTTTTTCTCTCTCCTCTCTTTTGTCTGCGTTCTTTTCTTCCCTCTCTCTCGCTTGCTTGTTCCTTGCATTGTAAAATATATATTTCTTAAAGGTCATTTTTAAAAAATATGTTCAAGCTTCTTAAATGGGTTCAAATTGTGGTTTTCCTGTAACAAATGCTACAAGTACTTTGAAAATATGTGATTAGCTGTGGTGGTGGTGATGGTGGTGGTGGAGGGGAGAATATATCTAGTTACCTCACGCCAGCATGAGTATTCAAAATGGTAATACGTTTACCTTTTTAAAAGGTTCTGTTGACATCTAGACCTAAAAAAGGATGACTGGTATTCAAATTGTTTCATTCCAAATTAGTCTCAATTTCTGCTATTTATGCTTTTTATGGATTCAATACAACAATTGGACGATATATATCACTTCAAGCATTTATTATAGACTGGGGGGGGGGGCCGGCGTTGCCCGGGTGTTTGTAGGTGTAAAAATGTAAAAAAAAAAAAAAAAAAAAAAAAAAAAAATTTTTTTGGTAGGCAGGTAGTCTCGAACCTGAATCCTTGATGCAAAAGCGAAAAAAAAAAAAAAAAAGCCTGACCACTTACCAGGACACTAAGAAGGCAGAGATGTGAGAAGGTTGAAATTAAACGATTAGAAACACAGGAGCGTAAATTTAATGAGGTCAAACATCATGCCATAGAGGAATGAAATCCTGCACTTGCTCCCTACAAAAAGGGGAGTGTCTAAATAAATAGCAATTGTCTGATGTGATGGTTTTCACAGCATTGATCAAAGCTCATTGCTCTCTGGAAAGCCAAGGACCAACTTCGTTTCAATTTTTTTATACTAAACAGCCAAACAAGCACGTGACAGAATGGAATAGCGTGAATTTTGTAAAAGTCGATCAAAATGAATCTGCACACGATGTCCCTTTGCAAATCATAGATATTACAATCTAGGGGGTACATAAAAAGTTCTACGACATAGTAACCCCCCTGGAGAATCCCGGCAAAAAAAGCCTTTGCTGGACATACAAAAATGCGCCTGCCGCTTTTGCCTTTTATATATAGACTAGCGGGGGTTACCCGGCGTTGCTCAGGTGTTTGTAGGTGTGTGTTGGTGGGGGGGGGGGTTTAGATTAAAACAACCCTGTTAAAAAAACAAACAAACGTTGGCCGATTGTTTGAAGGTGTAAAAGAAAAGTAGTTCTAGTATAAAGGTAGGCTTGAACCCCGAATGTTTGACGCGGAGGTGGAAAGGAAATGGAAAAAAAACAAAACCCTGCGACCTAACCATCTCGACCACGGGAACAGATGAATTGATAAGTGTGTTAAGTTGACGTTTATAAACCGAAATTAGCAGGTGCGACAACGTCAAGTTGTGGAAGCCAGTTTCTGTTTTCCCGCTATGCGGCGATCAAACAATAAAAAAAAAACCACAAAAAAAACTAACGTAAGGCTAATGAATGATGAAAACAGAAAAACGAACATGTGAAAAATGGCTTAAATAAGCCTGTTTCGATATTAAAATTTAAGAAATCGGTGGGTACCTGGGTTTTTTTGGGTATCGCTAAGAATAAGCGAAGTAAAAAAAAAAAAAAAAAAAAAGCAGAAAAACGAACGTTACGTGAAAACTGGCTTAAATAACACTGGTTCAATATTTAAATTTAAAAAATCAAAAATAAAAAAAACATCTCACACCACGATTCGAACCCAAAACGTTTCGATAATGAACCAAGGCCTTAACCAATTGAGCTAACGCGACGTACATGAAATTTGTTCGGTTTTTCAACTATTTAAAGTAAATCAGGTCACGACGTCATCTGACGCATGCATAGAATCGGTCATTATCACGAGAGGACCGTTTTTATTGACCCCTCCCTGTCGAAAATTGTCGATTTCAAGGTGAAAAAGTTAACGTTTTTGGCCAATTTTTCGATATTTTTCGATATGATACCTAGTTTGTGAATTTTCGTCGTGTCTGTCAAAAGTTTTTAGCAAACACACATACATACATACATACATTTTTGCTTTTATATATATAAACTAGCGGGGGGTACCCGGCGATGGCCAGGTGTTTTGAGTAAATCAAAATTCCGGTGGGGGGGGGGGGGGTAAAATTAAAAAAAAAACAGTTTTGGTAAATGAGTATGAGGATCGAACCAAAGTTGGAAATTATAGTGTGAAAAAAAAAAGCGTACGACGTCAACCATTGGGCCACCGCAACATACAAGACACGTTTGAATTTATTTAACTATTAAAAACACGTGTACACAAAAGTTTCCATTTGACCTAATTAAGAAGGTCAAATAGAAGTCACGCAGTTCACTTTTGCTGTGAGGTAGCGGTTGGGTTTCTTTACCCAATTTTGACTGTTTTTTTTTTCCCAGAGACGTTGGGGAGGGGGAAACCAGCTCCCAATTGTCCAAATTGAATAGCATTTGTCTGATATAAAAGATTGATCAAAGCTGATTGCTTCTGGACGTTTCCCGGCGCGATGCCGAGAAAGCTGTTAAGTTTGAATTAGTTTAGCTTTTTATACAAAAAATCCCAATCAACATGCGAGAAGCCAAAATATAGCAATAATTTTGTAAAAATCGACGTAAATAAATCTATACGCTACACGCGTTCTCAAATCCTACATATTATTATCTATGGCTTATACAAAAAGTCCTAAGCAATAGTACCCCCCCCCTCCCGGGAGCGTGTGCGAGAAAAGCCATCGCGAGACATACACGAAATGGTCACACACATTTTGCCTTTTACATATATAGACTAGCAGGGGTACCTGGCGTTGCCCGGGTGTTTGGAGGTGTGTGTGCTGTTAAATAAAAAAGAAACTGGGGGGGGGTAAAAGTCGGTAGGAATGAACCCGGACCCCTGAGGCGGAGTTTAAAAAAAAAAAACATGAACAATTCGGCCAGCCAGAATGAGTTACTGAAAGATGTTTGAATTTATTTAAGTAAGAACAAAATTGACAGGTGCCCGCATGGAAGTTGTAGAGCATTACAACGATGACGTAAGCAATAGCTATTCAGCAAATGAGGTCAATGACCAGGTTTGTTTGTTGTAAGCAAAGTAAAAAAGAAAACATAAAAACGAACGTTAAAACTTAAGCGAGGAAGGGTAATCAAAACATCGAAAAAAAAACACAAAAAAAAAAAACGTTAGCCAAACGAACGATGTTAAATGTAAAAATCGAAAAAAGAAAACAGAAAAACGAACGTTAAAACCAAAAAAAAAAAAAATGTGAAATATGGCTTAAATAAGCCTTTTTCGATATTAAAATTTAAGAAATCGGTGGGTACCTGGGTGTTTTTGAGTGTCGCTAAGAATAAGCGAAGTAAAAAAAAAAAAAAAAAAAAAAAAAAAAAAAAACAGAAAAACGAATGTTACGTGAGAAATGGCTTAAATAACACTGGTTCAATATTTAAATTTAAAAAATCAAGAAAAAAAAAAAGACATCTCACACCACGATTCGAACCCAAAACGTTTAGATAATGAACCAACGCTCTAATCAACTGAGCTAACGCGACGTACATGAAATTTTGTCAGTTCTTCATCTATTTAAAGTAAATAAGGTTATGACGTCATCTGATGCATGCGTAGAACTGGTCGTTGTACCGGGGGGGGGGGACGGTTCCCGCCCCCTGTCGAAAATTGTCGATTTCGGGGTGAAAAAATTAACGATTTTGGCCAATTTTTCGATATTTTTTGAGCGAAGAATGGGGCTTCAATATGATACCGAGTTTGTGAATTTTTGTTGTGTCTGTCGAAAGTTTTTAGTAGACACACAAACATACATACATACACACAATTTTACTTTATATATAGACTAGCGGGGGCGGGGGTACCCGGCGTTGGCCGAGTGTTTGGAGGTGTGTATGGTCGGTGGGGGTGGTGGGTGTTAATGAAAACCTAAGAATAAGCAAAGTAAAAAAAAAAAAAAAAACGAACGTTAAAACTTATCTGAAAAAATAAAGACATCTCACACCATGATTCGAACCCAAAACGTTTAGATGCTAACACGACGCACATGAAATTGTGTCAGTTCTTCAAATATTTAAACTAAATCCGGTTATGACGTCGTCTGACGCATGCGTAGAACTGATCTCGTCATGAGAGGACGGTTTTTGCTGACCCCCTCCCCCTGTAGAAAAGTGTTGATTTCAGGGTGAAAAAATTAACGTTTTTGGCCAATTTTTCGATATTTGTTGGGTGAAGGATGGGGCTTTCATATGAGACCAAATTTGTGAATTTTTGTTTAGTCTGTCAAAAGTTTTTAGCAGACACACAAACATATATACATACATACATTTTCGCTTTTAAAACTCCGGGGGAGGGGTTAAATAATATAAAAAAAATGTTTTGGTATGTGAGTGTATGAGGATCAAACCCGTACCCTTGAGTTAGAAATTAATGTGTGAACAAAAAAATCCGTGCTACGTTAACCATTTAGCCACGGCGACATACATCTTTAAGATGGTTTGAATTTATTTATTTAACTATAAAAACAGGCGTGCGCAATAAAAGTTAACTCTGCTGCTTCCATTTGACCTAATTAAGAAGGTCAAATAGAAGTCACACAAACCCAAATTTGACTGTTTCTTTCCCCCAACAGATGTTGGGGAGGGGAAAGCAGCTCCCAATTGTCCAGACTGATATACAAGATTGATCAAAGCTGATTGCTTCTGGACGTTTTTCCCGGCGCAATGCCGAGAAGACGTCGTTTGAGTTTAGTTTCACATATTTATACTAAAAAGCCCAATCAACACGCGAGAAGCCAAAATAGCAATAATTTTGTAAAAGTTGACGTAAATAAATCTATAAGCTACATGCGTTCCCAAATCCTACATATTATTATCTAGGACCGATATACAGTTTTAAGCGATAGTAACGACCCCAGGAGCGTGTGCTCGAAAAGCCTTTTGAAGACATACACGAAATGGTCACACATATTTTGCCTTTTATATATATAGATATAGACTTGCGGGTGTACTCGGTGTTGCCTTGGTGTTTCGAGGTATGTGTGCTCTTAAATCAAAAAGAAACGGGTGGGGGAAGAGTTAAAAAAAAGTTTTGGTAGGTAGGTAGGATCAAACCTGAAGCCCTCAAGCGAAGTTGGAAAATAAAATGTGAAAAAAACATGGCACATTAACCGCTCAGCCAGCAAGAAAGAGTAGCTGAAAGACATTTGAATTTATTTAAGTAGGAAGAGAATTGACAAGTTCCCGCACTTAATGAGATCAAGTAATGAGGTTGCAGTTAATATTTTCTGCGGGGCAGTTTTTAATGAGGTCAAAATCCGGTTTGTTTGGTTTTACCCAATTTTGGGGAAAACCAGTTCCCCCATTTATTAGGGGAGTGTCCAGATGAAAGCAATTGTCTGATATGACGGTGAAAAGCCGACATTGACCAAATGTTTACATTGCTTTCCGGAGACCACCCGGCCATCGGCCAGAGAACTGCCGATTTGAATCCAGTTTCGCTTTTTATTTATACTGAAAAACAAAAGAAACATGCGGCAATCTAAAAATCTGGAAAGAATAGCACGTGAAAGTCGGGCAAATTAAATTAAATACACATGCGACTCCCATTTGTAACTTGTAGATATTAACATTTAGACAGCATATAAAAAATTTTAAGGAGCGAGCTGACTGAGAAGCCTGTCGAAAAAAGCCTTTTGCAGACATACACAAAAAGCATACATACATACACACAAACATTTTTGCTTTTATATTTATAGATTACTAGCGGGTTACCCGGCGTTGCCCGGGTGTTTGGCGGTGTGTATGTAGGAAAGTGTGACCCTGTTTTAATATTATTAAAAAAACACGATTTTAAGAAAAATTTGGAAAAACCAATACAAAGCAAAACAGCGAACAAACGTAAAAAAAAAAAAAAAAAGGTGTGAAAGAGAAAAAAAAAAGTTTAGGTAGAAAGACAGGCTCGAACCTAAAACATCGAGTCTAAGGCGGGGAAAAATGCCTGACACGTTACCCCTACACCAAAGAGACATACAACTGAGAACGGATAAAATTAAACCTTTAAAAACACTTGCAGGTGGTTTTAAACTAACGTCAACGTTTTCTAGGTCAAACATGACGTCATTGTCGTAGTAGCAGGATGAGAGAAAATGAAGGAACGATTTTTTCGGCACCCCTCCCTGTACAAAACTGATGATTTTAGGGTGAAGAAATTAATGTTTTTAGCCAATTTTTCGATATTTGTCGGGCGAAGCTTGGAACTTTAAATTATACCTATCTGGCGAAAATCCGTGACCGTGTTGAAATTTTTTACGAGACATACAAAGACACATACATACATACATACATTTTCGCTTTTCTATATATAGATTAAGTTGGTGTAAAAATAATGTCATTTTTGATGTTCAACTTCATGTGAAAAACATTTTTGCACCAACCTAATAGTAGGTTGTCCGGCCGTAAAATACACTTAAATATTTTAATTTATGCAGATTTTCTATTAGAAGAGCAAATTCTCAATTGATTATTATATTGTACCCGATGTATATAGTAATGATTTCAAAAGTTTAAATCAAAATGACTTCAGTGCCATCAGCTGGAATCGAAACCAAAGCATTCAGTGTTCCATCCATGGTTGATATTTAGTGCTTCAGCCTTTGTTGTTACTGTTTGAGCTATCGTCAGTTGAATAATAAAGGCTAAAAATTAAGTGACTTCAAGCTAAATTTATGCATGCTCAGAAATTAGTCGATTTATTCCTGCTGAGGTCACCTTTTCCTTTTTTTTTTTTTTTTTAATCATGACCTCTAAGCAACTAGTCTTGTAGACTAAAACTAAAATCTAGAATGTGCTATAGGTCCAAATACCCTATATATCAAATGTTAACTCTGCCGACCAAATATCCAGAGAGAAGTTTGATGACTTTTTGCACATGCACTTACAAAGTCACCTTATATATATATTTATTTGTTTATTTCAATGTGCTAGAATGTTTTCATCTTAAACTCTACACAATTATGCAGAATATAGAAACTATGCATAAAAAGAATTAAACAATAGTGAAATGAAACCAATTATCTAATAAGAAACCACAAAAGATGAATAAGTAATTAACACTCATTTTTTTCAAAGGAATATGCAAATTAGTTAACTTTCAATATAATAGCTTGCATATCCATGACTGAGTATATTAAGAAGTTTATTTTGATAATTTTTAAATATAAAAAGTAGGCTTTTAATTACAATGTCAGAGTAAAAAAAAAAGTCAACATTACAGGTATATATAGCTAGGTCTGGGCAGTCCTCAGAACTAGTGAGTTCCCCTGGGGCTAACCACCCAAGGAGGTTGAATAAATCTCGTTAGGGTCAAGCTATTGTCATTAGTAATACAGAAGTAGGTACTCCTTCTTTCAAAGTGGCAAATGTGACTTGTTCGGCCCCAAATAATTTTAATGTTGCTCTCTTGTGGAGCTTCATTATGTAAAACTTGTAATATTCTTATAACATCTAAAGAATATAAATCAAACGTGACTAAAAAAAATTAATCCTGTACTTAATTATTCTAAAGAAGATTTGTCATGTAGGTCACAAAATTTAGTTTACCTGTTGTCCTGTAAAAATTTTAATCTATAGTACCTAGGGAAACCATAATGCCTCTGAATAAACGTATGAATTTGCACTAGATCCAATATCTGGAACATTTTTTTTCTTGTGATTAAGGGAGGTGTTCTTTGATCAACACTACTGAGGAGCTATGATTTAATATACTGTTTTATTTTTAAAACGTCGAAACAGTGTTTCATGGTAAACAACTGATGATCCCTTAAATTAACATTGTGACTATTGTGAATTCGAGAGAGCAAGTTGATACAGTGATTGCAGGTGATTAAATGACTTACTGACTAAACAGTTTTCCAATGAATGATAAAAAAAGATATAAAAATTAAATAATTTTTTTTATATAATTTTAAAGGTTAAAAAAAAACTTCAAAGACTGTGTGTATATATATATATATATATATATATATATATATATATATATATATATATATATATATATAAAACTTTTTCATAACTCTCTCTCTCTATCTCTATCTATATATATATATATATATATATATATATATATATATATATATATGAGAGAGAGATATGAAAAAGTTATAATATCCAGCATAAGAATTTCAATTTAACTGCTAGTATTAAGGCAGATACTCAATGATAAAAATAGAGCATAGTAATAGCTAAATATGTTAAAATAATTATTTTTTGTTTGTGTGTGTGTTTTTTTTATAAAGAGATTACCACATATCAAGTCTGGATAAAGGTTAATAATAGTGTAGTAATTGTTTGTGGTGGAAATTTGGTATAAATATATTTAATTTAAAGACCCAGTAGATAGTTTAAACTTCCTTATTTTTAGAAATTTCAGAATAATAAAATTCTTTTCTAAAGTGAAAAAGACAAAAAAAAAATCTTAAAATTTACTAAAAAGTTGATCACAAATTGAGTAGAAGCTAAAATTAAAGTTGTATACTTTTTATTATATTGTATTATTATTATTGTATGTTTTTATATTATTTGAAAATTATATAGATTTGATATCTTATCTCCTTCACAAAATTCAGCAATTTCTTACCATATAGACAATTTAAATTATTTAACAAAGCACAATGAAGGTCATTCTTCTAGTATGAAATATGAGCTGATGCAGATTAAGTCTTGAGAAAAAAACCCTAAACTCGAGGGGAAAAAAAAACTAGAAAGTTAGTATGAATGAAAAAACATCATCCAATAATTCTTATGTTGGATATGTAAGACATTAAAATCTTCAAAATGAAGAACAAAAATAATGAACTAGTTACTCTATAATTTTCTTTAAAAAATGCTGAATAATAAAAATAAAGAGAAAAGCTTGAAACAAGTGGTTCCTCTTTGTTATCGTAACAAAATTGAAATATTGAATTCCAAGTGGGACGAATGGTATGTACTGAATAGTCATGTCACAGTAATGAATGTATCCGAAAATTATGAAAAGCGATAAGGTAAAAAAAATTAATTATTAATAGAAAAAAAATGTTGGAAGACAATTAGCTAAATTAAGTTTTGCCAAAAAAAAAAAAAAAAAAAAATCAGAAAAAGAAACCGGAGAGTTTGAAAAGTAACAAAGAGAGGTAAATCTTTTCTCAAAACTGAAAATCTTTGGTCAATTTAGCAAATTTCGCTACAATAATGAAAAAGAACCAAATAATAAATCAAAAGGAGGTTATTTCAAATCAATTGAGAATATGGAGTGGGGGGGGGGTGTAATAATTTTTTTGTGTTTTTTTTTTTTTAATTTTTTTTTTTACTTTTCTGAAATTAATATTAAGTAAATTTTTTCTTTTAGTTTTATTTTAAAATTAATTTAAAAAAATCTTTTTTTTTAAATAAGCTGACTTTAAATCTGTTCAGATTTTAAATTTCAAATTCCTCTTAATAAATCATAGACAATTCTATGATATAAATTTTTCAAGGCAGACAATTTCAGCTGATTGTACATAAGATTGGAAATCTAATTGTAGAAAGTATATTAAAGCAAAATTGAAAATATAAATTTAATGGAAAGTTAATCTTAAAATTTCACCTAAAAGCTTGTTTGAAAAGGCCTCAAAATTTAGTATTTTATAATTTATTAAACCAGGAAATTACAGGATTTAATTCTAACATGTTAATTTATACCTTAGTTATTAATTTAAAAAATTAAGGTGAATTATTTCTTTATGTAGTTCAGAGAGATTAAAGGCATTATATGATATAATTTACGTCCAACTTCTAGAGCAAATGAAGTATGGCGATGACTAATCCCTATTAATCCGTAATTGTGCTTAGGACGGATATCGTAATATTTAGTTTGCTACATCTTAATAAAGGTTAATACAAAATTTCAGCTAAATGGGGCCAGTAATTTCTGAGAAAAAGTGGAACAAATAGACAGACTATGAGAAATATAATTTAGATATAATGTGTAAGAGGAGTAAATATCTAAGAGCAAGATTCATATTATTTTAAAGGTTTAAGTAGGACAAAGTTCAAAGGTTGATATACGAGGTTTAGTTATTAAATGAAATTGCAGGGAAGATGGGAGTGGAGAAGATGAAAAAAAATGGGAGTTAGGAAATGTTTAATAAAATTAGAGTATATTAGGTTCTTATGTTGAATATTAAAAAAAAAAAAAAAAAAAAAACAATAGAATTCGGAAATAGACTCTGATTAAGAAAAGAGAGAGAAAATGTAGAAACAGAATTATAATTCTCAGAACTTTTGTCAAGCCACACGCATAAAGGGTTAATAATTATTAAGCCTCGCTAAGGGATAGAAATTTAGGTTGTAGCTGGTGATGACACAGAAAATTCTAGAAGAAATGTATAGAGGTCAAGCGATTAGGTTTAACATAGATGCCAGGTTGAGAAATATATATATATTCAGACTAAAATTGTACCACGGTTAAGGAAAGATTAAATAGATAGAAAAATACCCCAAAAGATTGGGGGAGAAGTTACAGAAGATAGATAATATAAGCTGAAGACAACAATGTAGAATGAGAGCTTTTATATTTTTTTAAGGATAATAATATGTATAAAGTTTAACTCTAAAATTTTAGACATTTTTCTATCAGGAAAACATGTAATGGCTTATATTTCTCCAAGGAAATACATGAAAATGATACTTTTCTGGCATTTGAAATGGTTTGTTTTAGCTTTTCTGGCATTTGAAACGGTTTGTTTTAGCTTTTTCTGGCATTTGAAATGGTTTGTTTTAGCTTTTTCTGGCATTTGAAATGGTTTGTTTTAGCTTTTTCTGGCATTTGAAATGGTTTGTTTTAGCTTTTTCTGGCATTTGAAATGGTTTGTTTTAGCTTTTTCTGGCATTTGAAATGGTTTGTTTTAGCTTTTTCTGGCATTTGAAATGGTTTGTTTTAGCTTTTTCTGGCATTTGAAATGGTTTGTTTTAGCTTTTTCTGGCATTTGAAATGGTTTGTTTTAGCTTTTTCTGGCATTTGAAATGGTTTGTTTTAGCTTTTTCCGGCATTTGAAATGTTTTTTTAATTGTTTATTCATATCGACTCTGTACTTTTCTTGTGTGATTAGTCAATAAAGTAATTTTGTATTGTGGTTGTTGAGTGTTGAATGTTTTATCAATTGTGACATATAAATTCTTTTTTTTTTTCTTTCAGGTATCCAGGTGTCCATATTGAAAACTTTTCATCATCTTGGCGCAATGGTTTGGGCTTCAATGCCCTCATACATTCCCACAGGTAAGGATAATATTTTTCAGGTAGATGCAAAAAGGTTATGGCTGATATGGACTGACAATATCAACCATCTAAGTGTGGTATATGTAAAAATTGTACATTAGCAGGAAGACCCAATATTGCTTGAGATTTATTCATTATGCTCTTAACACTCAATTGTTTTTTTTTTTTTTTAATTGTTACAACCCCTTTCCTCTCCCCCTCTAATGTAGTCTGAAGAAACTGAAGTGTTGGGTTTTAGTTGAAAGCCATTTTAGTTTCAGAAGAAAAGAAGAAATCTTGTTCCAAACAAAGTGGCACTTGTTAATCCAGAGAAGGTTTGAATTGTGAAAGTTAAGACGAAGAATAGGGTTTTCAGTTGGATAGCCAATCCGTAGAAGTTTTGAATTGTAAAAGTCTGCAGATGAAGAACAAAATTTTTTCTTGGAGACATGAAAAATTATGTGTGGGAATTCTAAGAGATCCGGTATATTTTATGGAGTGATTCCGGTTTTTGATTGGTTGTTAGCATAGCATAGCTGCATTTGATTAGTCAATTCTTATCACACCAGTTTATATAAAGTTTAATGATTTAAATTCTCTAGATTAAAATACACATAAAAATATATTCAAGTTAAAAATTTATTGTTTGAAACAAGGAATATATGGAAAAGAATTATATTTATTTCCTTAATAACATGAATTCATTGCTGAACATTTTGCTTAATTGCATTTCATTTCCTCTGATGATATGAGCTATTATTGAAAATCCATGGATTAAAGAAATAAATATAATTCTTCTCCATATATTCCTTGTTTCAAACAATAAATTCTTAACTTGAATATATGTTTATATATATTTTCATCTACAGAATTTAACTTTAATCATTAAACTTATATGTTGCTCTATTTTTATATATTGAGGTTTCCCTTTTTGGCTAGGAATGTCATGAAAGTATTACCTCAATGAAATATCTGACAGGACAATTCACTTGATTTCTGATCTGTGACTTATCTCTCACACACACACACACACACACACACACACACACACACACACACACACACACATATATATATATATATATATATATATATATATATATATATATACTAGCATTTCAGCCCAGCATTGCCTGCGTGTTTGGAGGTGTGTATTGAGAAGAAAAAAAAAAAGTGGTAGTAGGAAGGCCAGCTCGAACCTGTACTGCGAAGGAGCAAAAGAATGGGAAAAAAACCTGACGTCTTTGCTGTTATGACCACCGCCAAACCGTAAGTGATGTAGGTTTAAATTGTCTAGATAATCGAAAAAAGGGGATGACTTTCGAAAACATTGTCGAACAAGTGACCCCTCCCTGTAGAAAAGTGCCCAGTTGAGGGTGAAGAAATTAATGTTTTTAGCCAATTGTTTTGTATTTGTCGTCTGAAGGGTCGAGCTTCAAAACGATACTAATCTTGTGAAAATTCGTCGCATCTGTTGAAAGTTTTAGGCAGACATGCAAACATACATACATTTGTATATTGGTAGCTCAAATTTTCGACCCAAACCAATTAAAAAGCTTGCCCTATCTCTGAATACCCTTTATGTATCATTTCAAATGTTTAGACCAGAAATTGTCTGAGTAATTTGGTAGAGACCGCAGAGGTAAAATTTTTTAAACTTTGACCCCTATTATGACCCCTTAACATTTATTGTTTTCGGCTCAAATCAAGTTATTAAGTTAGATCAATGTCCAAGGAGCCTATATCTAAAATTTCAAGTGTTTAGTCCCAAAATTGTCGAGAAGTTTGGTAGAGTTCTCAAAGTTTAAATCGTTGCACTTTGACCCCTTAACAGGCAAATTTCTGGCCGAAAACGTATTACGAAGATTTTCCCAAATCTCAGTACCCTGTATATCAAATTTCGAGTCTGTAGACTGAAAATTGACAGAGTTATTGCATAGGGAAATAAATGTACACACACACACACGCACACACTTTCACTTTTATAGATATATAAAACCTTTCAATTTTTTGGATTCGTACCTTGTTAATTATATAAAAAATATTGCAACAGTTGGAAAACTCTGAATCAGTGTCTTATACATATGTCTTAAATTTCATTAAAATCAAATATATGTATTTGAAGTTTTAAAGAGGTTCTGTCCCAATAGATCACTTAAAAGTGAGGCATGTCAATATTCAGAAAGGTAACATAGGGATTCAGGACGGATTTCATTGGCTTCCCCGTATAATTTCATACAGATCATATACATTTTATCAAAGTATGGCACAATGGCTGAATCCTTAGAAAATGACTTTTAGTTTGTATTAGAATGGCACCGAAAGTAGATGAAAGGTTACATTTAATGTTAGCAAGACAATACATCTTTCTTTTAACAATTATAAGAAACCTTTTTAATTAAGGCAAGTAGAAAGCGGATCTTGGGTTTACTTTCAGCAGCCGCATAACTCTCGTTAATCTTTATTTTGTCCTTTAGTCCTCACATTCCATAGGCAATGTTTCTGACAAAAGGGGTGAACAATTGCTGTTTTTTGGATCAGAATCACTTCTCCCTTCATTTTTTTTTGCATTCCTTGTGAACTGAACCTGCTACCTCAACTGTTTTACATCTACTAACCCAAGAACACTAGCCCCTAATCAGTCGTAGTTTGCCTTGTTTAAAGAAAAAAAATTGAATTTAAGGAATCTTAATTGGTATCTAATGATGATGGATGAAGTTCTATACAAATCTGAAATTAATTTTTGTATGAGTGGTTGTGTGTATATTAAGCCTATCTCTGGCCAGGTGTTAATTCCCCTTTCTCTTAAATTGGTTCTCTTAAATTGTTTTTATTTGTCTGTAAGCTGAACCTGCTACCTCAATTGATCTACATCTACTAACCAAAGAACTTTAACCCATTTTTTTTTCAATATAGCCATACTATTGAACTTTACTGTTCTACATACATCTCCTTATACTGTCCAGATTTGGTCTTCCGCTGAGGTTATCAGATCTAAGCCTGTCTTTAAGATTCACATTACTTTTCCATCATATTTTAAAATGGGAGGTTGTGTCATATTATGCCCACAGATTCCAAATTAAAATATGCCAAAGAAAATAAAGTTTGGGTAATATTTATTTGATGTCTTTTAATTATTGATAGAATTTCACAAAAAATCAGATGTATCTGAATTTTTACATAGGGTTGCCACTACCTTCACTCCCTTGCATAAAACTAAATTTAGCTCACATTACCTACCCTTACATCTAGTAGCTATGTTCCATCATTTATAATGATCAGTTAATTAGTTTAAAATGCTATACAAACAACTATATAAACATACCTGACTTTATATATAAAATAACGTTTTGATTTACTGGACTGTTCCCAATCATTTTGTTAAAATTTAACATTTTTACTAATCTTAAAGTTGTTGTTGGTACATGTTTATTAAATGATCATTTCCTTTCCTTTCAATCAGACCCGACCTGATTGCATATGAAGAACTAATTCCATCAGAACATATCCAAAATCTGAATACTGCTTTTAATGCCGCAGAAAAAATGGGCATACCAAAAATGCTCGATGCAGAAGGTAAGAATTTTCTTAATATCTGGGAATAGGTAGTGTTGCGAGTTCAGAAATAACTGTAAGATCATTTTTTTATTTATTTATTTATTTATTTTTTTTCAGTTTTCTTTAGAAGGAAGTAGTTGGGTAGACAAAACACTCAAGACTTGGTAGAGCAGTTGGTTATTTCCATCAGCTGCCTAGCAAGCCTGAGCAAACTTTGTGGGAATCACGGGGTCGGTAAATGCAGAAGCACCAAGAACAAACTTATTACCCCCCCCCCAAAAAAAAAAAAATGTTTTTTTTTTGTCTAAATTTAGACATGAAAATAATTTGCTACTTAAGTCTTGATTAAGTAATAATAAAAACAATCAAAATTCATAATACTATATATTGATAACGTGTATATATATATATATATATATATATATATATATATATATATATATATATATATATATATATATAAACGCTGTTCTTAATATAATTTTATATTACTAAATAAGAATTGTAGAATGGAAAATAACTTGGAATTAGTGATTTAAAAAAAGTAGTAAATAGATAAATTAAAATATAGATTTAGCATAATGGTTAGTGTTTGCAAATGTGCTGGAAGACCCAAGCTCGGTCCTCGATCAAGTCATTCTAAACACTCAGCATTATAAGGTAAAGAATAAAAAAAAATGTAGTAGTCTTTCAGTTTTGTTACAGTAGTAACAAATAATTGCAAATGGTAACAAAGTCATAAACAGTTCTAAATAAATTTTTGTAAAAAAACAAAAATACAGGAAAATCTTTTTGATGTACGTATATCTAACGAAAATGTTATATTCCAAAAGTCGCGTAGATTGATCAAGTAGTTTTTTTCTTTTTTAAATAAGAAAATCAAATTTTATGCAGAAAGTGAGAATGATGTCTTCTTGATTTGCTGAATATAATAAAGCATTGTAATGGCTACAATATATTCTTAATCACTGAAAATCATAAATAAAATAAATGATATTCTGTGTAAAATAATTTGGAATATGAGATCTTTGTTCTGTGATAGTTATGTATATCAAAGATTTTTCTGTATTTTTGTTTTTTCGATTCGGTTGAACTCTTGATATTAACTAAAGTTTTAAAAATATTTCTCCTGGTGGAATGATAACTAAATTTCATTACTTCCACTAGCAAAAATCTGCTCCCTTGTTAGTTGAATATTTTTTTATCATGTATATGACAAAAGGGCGCTTGTACAGTTCAATCAAGACATTAAAAAATGAAAATATCAAAAAAAGGTTATAATGTATGTATCCGTTATGGAATGAAGTTCTAAAAAAAATTTTCACCTAATTTCATCAAGTAGGTTTTTTTTTTTTTTTTTTTTTTTTTTTTTTACAGCGTTAAAAACAATTTGTTATGATACTGAGCAAAAGGTCTGATTTTTAGGAAGAAAAGCTAGTAATAAAGATGGGGGCGGGAGTCTCGGCACTTTACATTGAGGTATCTCTCCGTGGCGGGTTAAAAATTTCCATAATGGCTGACGTCAACACACTGTCATAAAAACATGTTTTGTCCACTGTAAAAAAACCTACTTGATCAAATTAAATCAGATTTTTTTTTTTTTTTCGAAGATCTTCAATCCAAAACGGATATGTACAATATAACCTTTTTATCGATATTTTCATTTTTTAATGTCTTGATTAAACTGTACAAGTACCGACAAAAGAAAACACGCTACATTAACTCCCAAATGAGGAAGTTGGTCACATGACAACAGATGCTACACTTCTTGCCCTCTCCTAAAAAAGGAGATAATAATGCCTGGGAGCATGGTTTTATGACAATGGAATACATTACACTATTCCCCACTCCTTGAAAAGTAGATAATTATCCCCGAAAAAATGGTATCATAGCAATAAAAACAGATTACCTGCTTCCTTCTTGGAATATGACAAGAGAACAGATATTACATACCGTTATCCCTGAATTGAAATGGTACATTAGTCTGAAATTGTATGATAAACTAAATTTAGCATTAAAAGTAATAGCATAGTTTTTAACTTGCTATATAGGAATAATAGTAGTTTTTGACTTGCTATATAGGAATAATAACATAGTTTTTAACTTGCTATATAGGAATAATAGCATAGTTTTGACTTGCTATATAGGAATAATAACATAGTTTTTGACTTGCTATATAGGAATAATAACATAGTTTTTGACTTGCTATATAGGAATAATAACAGTTTTTGACTTGCTATATAGGAATAATAGCATAGTTTTTGACTTGCTATATAGGAATAATAACATAGTTTTTGACTTGCTATATAGGAATAATAGCATAGTTTTTGACTTGCTATATAGGAATAATAATAGCAGTAATAATAGTAATAGCATAATTAGGAATAATAATAGCAGTAATAGGAGTAATAGCATAATTAGGAATAATAATAGCAGTAATAGGAGTAATAGCATAGTTTTTGACTTGCGATATAGGAATAATAGCATAGTTTTTGACTTGCGATATAGGAATAATAGCATAGTTTTTGACTTGCGATATAGGAATAATAGCATAGTTTTTGACTTCAATATAGGAATAATAGCATAGTTTTTGACTTGCGGTATAAGAGTAACAGTATATTTTGGGCTTCAGTCATAAATCAATTCTCTATTAGTAATAAATACTGACAATTTATGAAGTTTACACTCTCATGTTTTCTCCT
The DNA here is from genome assembly GCF_053919585.1 of Euprymna scolopes. NCBI lineage: Eukaryota > Metazoa > Mollusca > Cephalopoda > Sepiida > Sepiolidae > Euprymna > Euprymna scolopes. Next base: position 58,407,320 of record NC_136520.1, on the reverse strand, counting down.
CCAGATGTGGATGTTCAAAAACCAGATGAGAAAGTCATTATGACTTATGTGTCGGCCTTCTACCATTATTTTGCAAAATTAAAAACTGAAATGACTGGTGGCAAAAGAATTGCAAAGGTACGTTTTTTTTCTTTTTTTTTTTTTTTTAACTGTTAAAGATTTGTATGCAACTTGTACTTAGTTGTACTTCAATCGGCTTTCATTGGAATTGGGCTTAAACACTATCTAGTGAGCATAGCAGGTCTTTGATAGCTGTGTTTCATTATCTCTGGTCTACGGAAGCCTCAGTTATAATTTTGGAGCCCGTCTCTTGTCCAGTGTCAGAGACCATAAACATGGCTGTCAGGCATAGTTTCTTTATCCACTTTGACTGTTGAAAACTGTTTTTTTATTTGACTATCGTTTTATTGTGGCAAATGCTCAACTTAACTCCAATCCATGGTTCTCCCCTTGGAAAACGTTAAAAAAAAAAACCCAAAAAACACTCAACTAGCTACAACCACTATATATGATTTTCCCCACTCTCTATCTGTGCCTAAATTGAAAACAGATTCCATAAACAAAGCCTCTTTCCCAGAACTGCCCGTCTGTGGAAGACTGTTCTGCTTGCTTGCTTCCCCTTTGAATACAACATAGTAACCTTCACAACCAACTTAAACAAGTTCTTGTGGAGTTGTCCCCATAAATAATCAAATTCTATCCAGTTTACATCATTAATGATTGGTGTACTACCAACTTACATTCATTAACCCTTATCCTTGAGTGGCTATCGGGTCTTGATAAGTGGTGACTCTCAAGTAGAAGCAAAAAAAAAAAAAAAAAGACTACGTTTTTTTTTTTTTTTTTGCTATTCAAGCATGGGTATTGGGACCACAGCAGTTTCTTCACATTAGATGAGCATGACCTAGCCAACAAATGTGTCTGGTTACAAGGAAGTGGGGAAAGGATGGCAAAATTGTTGGACTTAGAAAAGAATATATGTGTATGCTTTGTATAAAAACAATTTTATTGACCCACGTGTGATTTATGTGGTCATCCCATTCATATAATGAGCGCATTTACACGTATACATGTATATCAATGATTGAAAAAAACAACGTAATTTCTAAATCAATCTGGTTATTGAATTAAGAGTATTGAATATTTATACTGCAATTTACTTTTTAGGAGCGTCTGGGTGGGTAAAAAATTATAGTGCCAAAATTTTACCTAATTCGTAATTTGCCATCGTGATGCCACTCAAAAATCAAGAAGAATAAAAATCATTTACTTAAAATCAGGTGTATAAAAAACTATTTATATTACTTGTATTGATCGGACTAGTGGTCTCATCTTCAGTATTATTTGTGCAACGTTTCAGTCGGTTTGGCCTTCAACCATCTTCAGGCATGTTAGTTGTTGTTTGGAAAAGAAAGAAGTTACTGGTTCTGTAGATATTTTTGTATTCTTGGAGTTAATCTCTGTTTTCTGGCTGTGGTTAAGGATGTGTGAAAAAATTGGTTGAGAAAGATTGGCAGGGGATTATCTCCCTTCCCTCCCTGAAATTTTAAGGTGTACAATTTTTGTATTTTTTCTACAATTAGAGGTTCCCAAATGCTATTAATTTCTAAGCATGGTCTGCCTAGTAATTTTTCTTTTTTAGTATATGTGCTGCCTCTCTGAGTTGCTTGACTCTATCTTGCTAAAAAAAAAAAAAGAAAAATTACTAAGTAGACCAAGCTTAGAAATTAATAGCATTTGGGAGTTTCTAATTGTAGGAACAAAAAAAAAAATTGTACACCTTTAAAATTTTGGAGATAGAAGGGAGATAATTCCCTGTCGCTCTTTATTAGAGTTGCCTCCCTTTTGTCAACCAATTTTTTCACATATACGAAACCACAATCATAAAACAGAGACTTACTCCAAGAATACAAAAATATCTATGGAGCCAGTAACTTTTCTTACTTTTCCAAACAATAACCAACATGCTTGAGGACGGTCGAAGGCCAAACCGAAAAAAACGTGCACAAATAACACTCAAGATGAGAACAATTATCCGATCAATACAAATAATATAAGCAATTAACCCTCCTTTACCCCATTAGAAAAAAAGGAACTTATCAACTTTGAAAGAAAATAAATGAATATGGGCATGATTACAAAACCTGAAAATTAGAAAAGAAGTCGCAATTGTTTTCTTTTCGTTCTGCCATCTTTGAATTTTAATGTAGAGTGATCAACGCTAAATTAAAAAGTTGTAATCATATGGTTACAATTAACATAAAGAATATTTTATTATTTTATTAATTTATTATTTAAAATTACTCTATATTTATTTTCTTCGATAATATTCATAATGGTCAAATCTAGAATGTATGTACTTAGGTTTATTTTATATGAATCTAAATATCAAATCTATTGATTTGTGTACGATAATTACTATTGATTAGTTAGATTTAATCTTTAACTATGATCTTCTGTTATTACATGAATAAATATTTTTATGTATATTTCCACATCTGAACAGATTTCTGTTATTGCCATTTAGTTAGATTTAATTAGCAGTATTATAATTTACATTATTAGGACAGATTTCCTTATTTATTTCAATAAATTTCTTTTTCTCCGTCCAAGGGAGACAATTTACTTTCAGAAGTATAGTTGGTTGTTTCCCTTTACATAATCTAATTTTATTCTTTAGATTTTCTGAGTTATATAACTCTGTAGACTGCCCGACTGTGCTTACTAGAATCCTTTCTTATCATAACTATCGGATGATTCCATCTTTTAAAAAAGGGATAACAGGTGAATATCTGTGGATGTATGGGCATGGCTAAATAATGAGGGTGGAGAATTGTATGTTTTGGTTTTGATTCTAGCTGATGGCACCCAAGTCATATATATATATTTTTAGTTTTGATCTCACTACTATGAATTAGGTTCAATATAATAATCGATACAGAATTGTCTCTATAATAGTAAATACGTAATTGGCATGAATTAAAATATCATATTTAAGCGTATCCTACGACACAGCAATGCAGGGCTGTTTGCAACTTGTGTGTGTGTATAAAATAAAATATGCAAGCAAAACTTAGGATAAAGAATGATGATGGAGAAATGTATTCGAGCTGATAGCACCCAAGTAATATATATAATATCTACCCCAAATATATATATTTAGTTTTGAGCTCATTACTATATATCGGGTTCAATATAATAACTATAGAGCAGTCATTCCCAACGTGGGGCGCATGCCCCACCGGTGAGGCATGGCAATATTTTGGTTGGGCATGGGCAGGGCATGCACCCTTGGGCTTACTATACCAAAGATTTTTCATTTTAAAAAATTTGATATTTTCGCATCTCAGTTCTCTATTATATGTTTAAAATTTAAAACTTTATTTAAATGTCCTTTCGTTTTAAAATTTTTCTCTTTCATTGATGCCATGTTCTTTGGAACCTTGTTTAGATACAAGTTAATGGCCTTTTAAGCTTACTTCGCTGAATAACAGGGATTTTTAATAACAAAAATTAAATATCACTAAGGGGAGGCATCAGGATTTTAGAAATGCCTAGGTGGGGCATGGCCCAAAATAGGTTGGGAACCACCGCTGTAGAGACTTATCTCTATAATATGTAATCTGCATGAATTAAAATATAATATTTTAGCATATCTTACAATCGGGCAATGCCGGGCAGCCTGCTAGTGTATATATTTATAATATAAAGCTGGATGTCTGTGTGTGTGTCTTGTCACGAATAGGCTCCTATATGGTTGACTATTTTAAAAAACTGATTACATATAATGATAGAAGATGTATTGAGACACAGGAATAGTTATGTTTGATCTGGAAAAACGGTGGTTCATTAAAATTGTGGGGTCTGCGTTTGCACCTGGTCCACAAAGTATGGAAATAAAAAATTAAAAAACATTTCCAAGTGTTTTTGATATAGATGTACATAAGAATAGTTTGATAAGTATGTTTCAACTTAAATAGGGATGGTATAATAAAATTGTGGGGTCTGCGTTCGCGCCTGGCCTCTATAGAATGGAAATAGGCACAAACTTTAATAAAGACTTTTCATATCTATCTGCGTAAGTATACTTTGATAATTATGTTTCAGTTTGAAGAAATATGGTATAATAAAATTATGGCGTGTTCGTTCGCACCTGACCTCTATAGAATGGAAATATGTCACAAAGTTTAACAAGGTTTTTTAATATAGATCCACAGAATATTGTGATAAGTGTTTCAGTGTGAACAGGTATGACATATGTGGTTTATCTATTTTATTTTTACTTTCATCATATTTTGCTTTAGTTTTGATACCCCCAAATTCAACTCAAATTTACAACCCTTCCTTTTCATAACCTATCATCTTTAAATATAAAAGCGAAAATGTATGTATGTATGTATGTATGTGTGTTCGCTTTTTCTGTGTGTCTACAAAAGGCTTCTTTCAGAGAAGCGGTCGCTCGCTTCACAACTTTTTAAAACTTTTTATATCACATATAAATCTTAATATCTCACAGTTAACAACGAAGCTCGCCTGTCTATTTAATTTGCTCGATTTCGGGAAGATAAATATTCAATATTTGTCGCTCGCCGCATGTGGGTTAGTCTTTTTCCTATAACATCTTGGGGGGAAAAAAAGCGTTCAGCAGTAAATGAAATCCCGCAGTCAAACTTGACCTCATTAACTCATTAAAACGAGCAAATCACAAAGGGGAGGCATCAGGATTTTAGAAATGCCTAGGTGGGGCATGGCCCAAAATAGGTTGGGAACCACCGCTATAGAGACTTATCTCTATAATATGTAATCTGCATGAATTAAAATATAATATTTTAGCATATCTTACAACAGGGCAATGCCGGGCAGTCTGCTAGTGTATATATCTATAATATAAAGCTGGATGTCTGTGTGTGTGTCTCGTCACGAATAGGCTCCTATATGGTAATCCAGGTAATTAAATAAATTCAAACGTGTTTCCGTAAGCATGTCGCGGTGGGGCAATGGTTAACGTCGCATGTTTTTTTGTTCTGTTTTCACACTTTAATTTACAACTTTGCCTCAACGGTTCGGGTTCGATCCTCATACTTACTTTTTTTTTTTTTTTTTTTAAACCCCCCTACCCCACCCACACACACACACCTCCAAACACCCAGGCAACGCCGGGTACCCCTCGCTAGTACTTTCATAAATCAGTCCATTTTCTGTAGGCTGTTTTTGAACCCAGTCAACGACAAGTACTTTTGCTAGTATATGTATATATATATATATATATATATATATATATATATATATAATGGTTATTGTTTTCTAGAGGTTAAGTAACTAATAATCTGAGGTTATTATTTTCCAGTAGTTAAGTAACCAATGAAGTTTAACGAGGTTAATACAAGAGTGCTCAATACCAAAGTAGAGCAGGGTATACTCTTTATTTGTTTTTACATAAGCAGTAATATGTTGCTACACAATCATGATCATGTTTCGGTCAGCTAGTTACTAGTAACTAGAGACCTTGTCAGGTGATACAGCTTATATGAAAGCAGTTTGCGATGAAAATATTAGACCTTTTTCATAGGAAGTTCTGTCAAATGTTGTGAAAAATATTTTTCACAACATTTGATGGAACCTTCTGATATTAACTCCTAGTGACTAGGAAGACCTAAAAATTTCATTGCAAACTTTGCTTTCATATAAGTTGTATCACCTGAAGAGGTCTCTAGTTACTAGTAATTAGCTGACTGAAATATGCTTATAACTGTAGCAACATATTACTGCTTATGTAAAAACAAAGAGTGTGTGTGTGTGTGTATATATATATATATATATATATATATATATATATATTTCACTGATTGATCAGTTGACGTTAAAATAAAAGAAAGACACATTCTTAGTGATATATTCATCTTTAGGTGAATTAATGAAATTAAAAACTTTGGCAATTAATTAAAAAAATGTAAAAATAAATAAATAAAATTAAAAAATTTTTTCTTCTCCCCTCCAGATTATCAGCAATGCATTAACTCTTGAGAAAAATCAGGCGGCCTATGAGAGTCTTACCACCAAACTCCTCGATTGGATTAAGCTAAAAATCAAAGAACTCGACGATCGTAATTTTCCGAATTCTCTGGAAGGCATCAAAGAAAAATTGGTTGAATTCAAAAAATACAGAACTGTTGAAAAACCTCCAAAGTGAGTTGATTCAATTTGAAAGTTTCTTGCCATATAGACTTTTTTTTTTTTTTTACCTTTTAGCACTATATGAACCTGGATCTGTATTTAAACAATATACTAACTTTTGCTATCAAGATGTTTTTTTTTTTTTTTTATATATCTTTTTCGCATCTTTGCTTAAATTCATTTTTCCATGTTTGACATCTTTTATTTCTGTAAAATTTCTAACTGTAAAAAAAACATCCTTTTGCTTAAAATAAGGACATCTAAAAAGAATTGTTGTATCAACATTTTATATCTAAACATTTTTATTTTTCATATATTAATGTCTTGTCTGGACATATTTCAAGTACCAAATTCTTTTCTACTTGATGATTTTTCAAATATAAAAAATGTAAATGTTAAAATCTTAAAATGAATTTTCTCTTCTCTCTCACTTGATATTTCTTTTTGTTTTCTTGTTTTTTTTCCTCTCTTCATCTTGCTTTGTCTTCCTTGTCCCTCTTATGACAGTTCTCTCTTAACACTGAAAACTAAGTTTGCGATGATTCAAACAATTCATTGAAAAGTAAGAGATTTATAAAAGTTTTTTTTTTTTTGTTTTGCCTCAAAGAATGACTTCCTGTCTTCTTCTAAATATGTACATTCTTAATTTTGACGTAAAAACTGAGTATTTTTTTTTTTTTTTTTTTTTTTTTTTTTTTTTTAAGGAAAACCTTTGTATCTTTTTTACCCTGCCCTCTTGCGATCTTTATACCTTATTTAAGTGATGTCATTAGCAAAAAAGTAGAAATCTTTATTTCAATGTTTTTGCTATTCACAATATTGTTAAATCTATAATATAAAGCTGTGTGTGTGTCTGGTCACAAATAGGCTCCTATATGGTTGACTATTATAGAAAACTGCTCACATATAATGATAGAAGATGTATCGAGACACAGGAAGGGTATGTTTGATCTGGCATAATGATGGTTCGTTAAACTTGTGGGGTCTGCGTATGCGCCTGGTCCACAAAGTATGGAAATAAAATATTTAAAAATTAAAAAAAAAACGTTTCCAAGTGTTTTTGATATAGATGTACATAATAATACTTTGATAAGTATGTTTTAACTTAAATAGGGATGGTATAATAAAATTGTGTGGTCTGCGTTTGCGCCTGGCCTCCAGAGAATGGAAATAGGCACAAACTTTAATAAAGACTTTTCATATCTATCTGTATAAGTATACTTTGATAATTATGTTTCAGTTTGAAGAAATATGGTATAATAAAATTATGGGGTGTTCGTTTGCGCCTGACCTCTATAGAATGGAAATATGTCACAAAGTTTAACAAGGTTTTTTAATATAGATCCACAGAATATTGTGATAAGTGTTTCAGTATGAACAGGTATGGTATAATAAATTATGGGTTTTATCTATTTTATTTTTACTTTTATCATATTTTGCTTTGGTTTTGATACCCCCAAATTTGAAGCTATCTCTTTGCAACCCTTCCTTTTCATAACCTATCATACTTTCATAAATTAGAGTCCATTTTCTGTAGACTGTTTTTGAACCCAGTCAATGACGGATACTTTTGCTAGTAAAATATAAGATATTAAATTTTATTTCTATTCTTTTGAATCCTTTGAGATGAGGCTTCATAATTTATGCATTTTTTTTTTGTGGACTGTTATCCTCATCTTCATAGTTGTTGCTGTTTCACAATGTTTTGGCCAACTCATCCTCTGGCCTTCTTCAGGTGATTAACCATGACGAGATAGGAATGCTGAGTCTTGTAACTGTATTCCCAGTATTGTTGTTGTAATTAGTGTGGATACAGTTACAGGAGTCAGCATACCTATCCCGTCATGATTAACCCCTGAAGAAGGCTGGAGGATGAGTTGCCCGAAACGTGGTGAAGCAACAACAACTATGAAGATGAGAGTAACAGTTCGCAAAAAAAAAAAAAAAAAAATATGGAGCCTCATCTCAAAAGATTTCGAAAAATATAAATAAAATATGTGAAACCATTCGATACAGACACAACAATCAAAGACCAGATAAGAACACAAAATTTGATTTTTGTAAGACCATAAAATCCAACCTTGATTTCCCTTTGGAGTCCGTGGTGCAGTAGATAGAGACAATATCTACGGTTCCAGGTGAGCATTGTCTGAAGATAGCAGTTTTAATCCTACCCAAAACAGACTAGAGAATTAATTGGCGAAAATATGGTGAGACAACAACTATGGAAGGCAGTGATTACTGGGAACACAGTTACAGACTCGGTATTCCTATCCTGTCGTGATAAGCCTCCCAAAGGACAGAGGATGAGTTGGCTGAAACAACAACTATGAAGATAACAGTCCACAAAAAAGTGAATACACAGAATATAAAATACTTTAATACATAGACATCGTTTGTAAATCAGTGTTTGTCAATTTTTTGCGTGTGCATCTTTTTCAACTTTTGAAAAAATTATAGGAAATATATTTTTAATTAATTTTTTAGGTTTGAAGAACGTGGCACAGTCGAAGTTCTTTATTTCAATATTCAAGCAAATTTGAAAGCCAATGGTCAAAAAGTCTATATTCCTCCTGAAGGAAAACTTGTCCATGACATCCAAACCGCATGGACCAATCTGGAGAAAGCTGAACACGACCGAGAAGTTGCTCTCCGGGAAAGTTTTAAACGGTAAGTAAATATGAGAAATGTTAGTTTTTTTTTTTATTGTATTTTTTCTTCTCCCCAGCATTGCCTGCTCTTTTCCCTGCTATTCGGCTAAAATATTCTGTTTCTCTTTAACAACTGTCATTCCGTACTATAGTTTTCAGATTGTAAACCTGTTATTAGAATTGGCTTTGATCACATCATGGGGAACGCTAATAACACTTTTGTTACAGAATCACTGTGGCCGATTGTTCAAAATACCTTCGTCAAATCTTTATAATGTTTACATGTACTTTTGTCGCTGGCGCAAAATATATACACACACTGACAGTGAAGTAAAAATCACAACACAGTTGATCTACAAAAATATATATTGTCTTTATTTCACTCCTACAATCAACTTTTCTGTGACAAATTGTTATTCTTGTGTTGACGTTTACTGAAAGGCGCAGAGGGTGTGTGGGTTCGACGGTTGGCTGGTGGCGAGAAAGTGGTGACGTGTGCCGCCCTTCTCTCTCTGACTGACTTTTTATTCTTTGTGACGATTTTATTTCTAATCACATTCTTTCCCATTGAAATTTCTAATATTTCCCTTGTCTATTTTCTCAACTGTTGACAAATATCTGCTCAAATATTTCTGGGTCAAATTATGCATTCCATTAGACAATGGTGGAAATAGTGAATTAACATTTGAATCCATTTGCATGTGTGCAACCAATTCAGTGTTTTTCTTCCTAGCGTTGCCTGCCAATATCTAACACTTGTCCGCTTTCATTCCTCTCTGTTGTAGCAGGGGAGGTTACTCTTATCTACCAATAGTTTTAAATATTCAAGTATATACCCTTATTTGTTTTGTTATTTTTATTGCTTTCTACATTTCACATTTTTTTTATAATGAATATCATTACTTTTTGTTACCTTTTTGTTTTGAATAAAATAGTTTGCGGTTGTCAAAAAATTTCAGAAAAAAAGTTTTAAAAAAATTTAAAAAATGAAATAAAACTAACAACTGTTACCAAAAGTAATAAAAGTTAGCTTTCTTGCTACCTACCCAATTTTTTTGTTTAAAAGTATTTTAAATTTGTATTTACATTTTAATTTTTCCATAAAATATCATCAGATTAAATACAAGCTTAGAAGTGGTTGCCTTCCAGTTTCTGGAAACCACCAAAGTCTAAGACATTTTTTTTTTTTTTTTTTTTACTTAAGCTGAAAAGTAAATTTTATTACATTTGGAACATTGTATATTTCTTTTTGTTACCCAGAAAAACTAAAAACCCATCATTGAAACTTTGATTATTTATGAAAAACCAGCAACAACCATTGCAAAATTTTTATAATGTCATGTTTTATAAAAAAAAAAAATTGTGAAATAAAAATGCTTTAAAACATACAAAAAATTAGCCAGGTAAAAAAAAAAGCAACTGTTATTTTACTTTTTTTCACCCCTGTTTTTTCTTTTTCTGTTGGAAATTTTGTTGACAATCACCTAGCTCCTCAGTTGTATGGAAATTCAAAGTTGTTTAAGTATGCTTTCTTCATGCAGTTTAAATTTGTGGTCAGAGTGGATGAGTTAGTCATTGCTTCCAATAATCTTCTCTTTTTTTTTTTTTTTTTAAACAAATGTTGACAGAACTGTCTAGAAGGTAGATACCATGATTTTAATAGTTTCCTCCCCCTCTCTCCTTCCTATTTATCTATTTTTTTAATTTATTTTTTTCTTGAACTAATGTTAGTTTTAAATCTGACCAAACTTAGCATATTAGGTCAGGAGATTTTCTAAAACCACGTTTGTTCAGCATAAATGTTATCTTAACTGTGGATCTGTTACACCGGAATGGTTATGTGGAATGTTCATTCTCTTGGATAAACTATTTCAGAAGCATGGATGTCTTGAATCACAGGAAGTTTAGGCGGCCAAGGAAAATTTAGAAATAAGTGATTAGACAAGGCTGTACAGAACAGAGTTTTGATGTGATTGAACTGTAAGGATTGGAGAATGAACTTGCAAAATATAAAAAAATGTCTGATTCTTGGACAAGGGAAAAGTGATGAATTTCCTTATTTTGCGTTTGTACCCTTGTAATAATTTTACAAAAAAAAAAAAAAAAAATGCTCTTGAAGTTATGTATTACTATTGTAATACCTTTTGACATACATATATACATGTATGTTCTGCTTTCCAGGTTATAAACTACTTGATCAGAAGATCCTATTTGTTAAAAAGGATAGAAGGTAATAATTAGGGCTAGGACAACAGCATATTCTTTTCATTGTTTTGACTCTCGAGTGTATATCTGTTGATATCTTATATACTTTTATATAGAGTGATGTGGATCGTGGTTAATTAACTATGTCTGTGTCAGATATATACTCGAGAGTCAAAACAATGGAAAGAATATGCTGTTGTCATAGCCCTAGTAATAACACGCTACAAACATAAAATTATTCGTATAGAGATACATTAATTTGATGTTTGTAGTATGTTATCACCTTCTATCCTCCTTTTTAATAAATAGGATCTCCCGATCACCGAAGGCGCAATGTAAAAAAAAAAAAAAGCCGCTTTTGGGTCGTATGTGAAACTAAAATATACCTTCTTGGTCTTCTGGCTAGGATCCAAGGGTAGTATCTGTTCTGCCTTTAGATGGCATAAAGATATTGTGGGGTTTCAGTTCACACAGTGTCCATGCAATGGAAATATATCACAGACTCCTATAAATATATTAGAGATAAACTGTAATAACCAGATATATTCTGACTCTATATTAACCAGATTACTTAAATACAGAATGCCCAGCAGTAATATATCACATATGAAAGATGTTGTTGTCCACAGCTTGTAATAAATACTCAAACATAAAACTCAAAACATTGCATTATTTTGGAATTGAACCATTCATTTATAGCATTCTTTTTCTATATACAGTAAAACAGATGTATGTATGTATGCGTTTAACTTCTAAACACTTAAACCACTGGTCATATAACAGTGAAATAACAAGAAATAATACTCGTACATCAAGGATGGATTATAACTAGTAAATTTTTTTTTGGATGGATGAATAACAGGTACAGAAATGTTGTAAGTTGACATGCAACATGTTCATTTCAATTTGCCGACATATCTTTATTTTACGCATTTGCAAATTCAATCAAACTTAGAAGTGGTTTAATTTTAAATATTTTTTTTTTATCTATCAGTCGGGTTCAAACGGTAGGAAATGTAGCTGGAGTGCTAAATGAGGAAACATGGCTGGAGCGCACTAAATGTTTTGGTTTTGATTCCGACTGAGTGCACCAAAGTCATTTTTTTTTTAACTTGTGAAATCAGGACTAATATATATATATATATATATATATATATATATATATATATATATATAAATATTCAATAGACAATTGGCTCTAATAATAACTGTGAAATCTGCATAAATTAAAATATGTTTAAGCATATTTTCTGACCAGCAATTCCTGGCGCTCCCCTGCTAGTCTTGTATAAATTGACATATTAACTCCCCCCACCCCCACCTCATGCTATAATTGGATATTCACAGTAGGGATCATGTGAAGGTTACTTGTACCTATTTACTATGCCTCCCCACGGGACAGAGTTAAACACCAGGGTCGTTTTTTAACGTGGAGAAAAGGTACAAAAATAAAAATTGTCTTAGTCGTGAAGGATTTCTTCTCCACCAAAAGAGAACAAGAAATAGAAGTGCAGCATCTGAAGAACAGATACTACACTTTGATCTTGTCTCGAAGGCCAAGAACTATTCATGTGAAGGTTACTTGTATATGCCATTGAAATTATTTAATGATTTTATTGTATGTTTTTGTTTTCTAGAATGGAGAAACTTCATCAATTGGCTCAAAGATTTCATCGCAAAGTAAGGCAAATTTTTTTTCTTTTAATAATTTATTATTAAAAAAAAAATCTTAAAGATTAGAAAGGCGAGTATATAGTGGAATTTGGGTTTACTTTTGACAGACTCATAACTCTCACATATTTTATCTTCTAGTTCTCGCATTCCATGAGCAATGTTTCTGACAAAGGAGAAATAATTGCTGCTTTCTGGGTCAAAATCTATTCATCTGACATATCATTGCCTAGTTTTTGACCATGAAGTAGTATCCTTTTATTTTTATTTTTTAGCCCCTTATATCAAGTGATTTCATGTCTTGTCTGGAGCGATTTCCATTTATAAAAAAAAAAGATATTACTGAACATTTTTTACTCTGTTGATGTATCATGCTTAAGTTAGAAATAGCATTTACTTTGATCCATCGTACTTAAGGTAGAAATGGTATTTTAGGTGCATCCAGGCATTTCTATAAGCGGTTCCGTCTATCAGTTCACCATGTTTAATTTTGGAATTCTCGAAATGGAGAATGGTGATTCCGATTATTTAGGTTATTATTTTGATCTTGGATGTTATTCTTACAATGTTTTGGTCGGTCTTCAAATGCATCTTGTTGAACTCTAAAATCTATATGGAATATCAAGTTAAACCCCTTTATTTAATCCATTGTTCTCATTCTGTCAGCCATGATTGGATGGAAGCATTGTGTATATTATATTTCTTTTAGTCTGTTTGTTCCACGTTTTCTTAGAAACTACTCGGCTGATCTGGCTGAAATTTTGTATGGATCTTTGTTTTGATAAGGTGCAGCAAACTAAATATTATAGTATCCATTCAATGCACAGTTACAGATTAATATTTAATGCAAAAATGGACACAATTTGGCATAAAGCACTCCAAAGTCAACAGACTATAACTTTTGTTGATTTTTTTTTTTTTTTTTTTTTTTTAACTGTACACAATCACCACAACGTTTTCTCTATGGACTATGCTGCTAAAACTATTGCTTTTAATGATTTTATTTAGAAAAACTCTGTGGTTCTCGGTTGATTAATTGTGTCTAACTGTGTTGGATATATACTCGAGTGTAAAAACAATGAAAAGAATATTCTGTTGTCTTAACCGTATTTATTAAGGCTGCTCTCATGTGAAGATGAGTTGATCTGGGAGTCTTGTCTAACTGTGACCTTAATAGATGTTTGGTGAGAACTGCGCCAGAGTATTTAAAGTCATATAAAACTGGAGAGATTGCCAGATGCAGTCAGGCCATTTTGAATATCAGGTAGGAAAGATGTTGAATCTTGTTTCTAAATCCATCCATGTAGAGTGAAATGGTTTCATTGATTTCTGGAGTTAGTATGAAATCTTTTGCTGGCTAGTATCATTCAAATTTGGAGAGGGATGTGTGCTGCCAGGCTACTCATTACTAAGACATGTTGCATAAAATAACACTGCATTGCCACAACTTAACAGTATTAACTGATTCCACATCCGCATAATTCAAAGAAAATAACTGTTGTGGTTCAGGAGAGATGACTCCGGACTATTCAGTGTCTCAACATAAAACAAATGAGTAGCCTTTTTTTGTTGTTTGTCTTAAATGTTGTAAAAAAAAAAAATATTGTGAAAATGTTTTTCTTTTTGTTAATTTGCATTATAGGAAAACTTGGAAAATTTGTTTTAAATAAATTCATTAAACAAAAAAATCATTGTTTTGTTTCAGGCTGACATTCGTGAATCTTGGTTGGTGGACATGAACCAAATTCTTGTCGAAGAGGTCGAATGTAGCAATGCTAGCAAGACTGAAGCGGCAATGAAGAAACATGGCGCCATCAGTGCAGAAATTCTTGCTGGGGTAAGAAATTACTCTCTTCATGTGGAAGTTAAGAAGTATGTTAGCTGACTATAGCCCTTTATCTCTAATGTAAGGGCAGTTGTATGTATGTTTGTCTGTCCAGTTAAAAGCAAAAAAGAGAACAGCCACAACGTTGATATATTTTTGATCAGTTTTATGGTGGATGAATATTTATAATTTAGATAAATTATTCATTATTTAAGGGTCAACGGGGCTAGGTTTGTTGAGGGGGTATATATATATATATCAGTGTTATATACTAATTTTGAAAGAATATCTCTAGTCAGTCAGTCAAGTGAAGTTTGTGTGTGTGTGTGTGTGTCCAACAAGAGGAATATGCTGAGTAAAGGAGAAATGGGGGTTCGCAAGAGAAAGAGAGAGGTTGAAAGATAGATATCTTAACAGAAACACTGGGTAACCCTGCTAGTTATTAATAATTGATATAATTTAAAAACAAAAATAACTGTTAAATAAAAAAAAATTACGAACAAGTTATTCACTTAAATTTACAAGAAATGATTTGAAGAATTTTAATGCATATCTGTGGTCGGATTGACATCTTGAAAATGAACCCTGGCTTAAAGCATAGAAAAGCCAAAGACCAAAGGAAATAATTTCATCCAATTCAGTGTTAAGAGTTATTGTCTTTGGATTTTTTTTTTAATTTAATTTTTATTTTTTTTTTAAATTTAAAAAAAATTTTTTTTTAATTTAATTTTTATTTTTTTTTTAATATTTTGTTTTAAAATTAAACCCTAATGTAGCATATTTATTAGCCTACAAAGGCAAAATGTGATGCAAAGTCAGTTTTTGTACCAATTGAAAAGGATTTCTTATCCTCCTGATCAAAGAAACAACAGATACTACACTTTCATCCAAGCATGAGAGTGCAGCATAAAAAAACTGAAAACTCACTTAACAATTTATTCTGCATTTATTTTATATATATATATATATATATATATATATTATGCTGAAAAATACATCTTCAATGGTAAGATAAACCCATCTAGATGAAAAAAAATTTAATCTCAAAAATATTTTCATTTCTAAAGTCTGTTTTTTTACCTTTGCATTTGTATAATTGCCGACTTTTTCGCCTCTTCTGCATTTAGCTTTGAAATGCCATGGCCTAAAGAAGTTTCTCTCATATTCCTCCTGTAACCATTATTGACTTGATAATGTAATAAAGTTCCAGTATAATTTTACTCTTTATATTAACTTTTATATATATACTAGCGGGGGTACCCGGCGTTGCCCGAGTGTTTGTTTCCGGGACGGGGGGAGGGGGAGTTTTAAAAAATGTTATGGTAGGTAAGTAGGACGGATCAAACCCGGAGTCATGAGTAAAAGTAGGAAAATAAAGTGTGAAAAAAAAAAAACGACTACGGTAGGTCGGCGCGAACGTGAAAATATAATGTGAATTGTCCAGCACGCTAACCACTACGCCACAGAGCACTGCAGCTTAGTTTAGTGATTTTAAATAACTTGACATGAAAGAACTACGAAGCCAAACCGGTGTTCTCTTCTCAACTGTTCCTTGTGAACGATCCCCAAACGGTGTTAAGTGGTGGCAGGGGGAGGAGGAATTTATTAGAGAGAAAATATTTTACCACTTCCATTGATCTTAACCGATTTTGGCCGTGACTTCTCAGCAGAAAAAGTATAGAAATCTAAGATTATCGAGGAATTTGAGAAATAATAAGCCTATAACACACCTCAGATATTGTTCTGCCGTTTGTGCATATTATATTTGCATGAAATATCTTGATTTTTAATCCTATTAATGTCAAAATCAGACGGGAAAAAATGAGTTCATTTTATTTATATAGAGAAAAATTTTACTCTTTATATTAACTTTTATATATATAAAAGTGATGGGACGAGTCCGATATTCTTACTGATACTGTTCTAAATTCCCGAGTTTGAGGTGGGGGTGGGGAGGATAACTATAAAAATATCTGCATCTATTTTTGCAAAGATAAAATACACTTGTGGGAGTGATCAGTATATTTTAGTTTAAAATAATTATTTCATCAGTGATATGAGTTGTGGAAAATTAAGTTTTAAATGAAAACAAAGTAATAAAAATAAACGTTGTAGGCATCAAAAATAGGCTCAACTTTTTCCGATTCCAATGAACCAAAAGTTCTGATTTAAAAAAATTTTTTTTTTATTCTAATTCAATTGTGCTCTAAATAAAAAACATTTCTTTTGAATGTGCCACTGTCTTATCAAAGAGCCTACTGTTTATTTTATACATGGGGCCAGTGTGATTGTATGGTGATAAAACTTCTCGAATGCACTTGTGATGTTAGGCTGTATAAAAGTGTTAACTTTGGTCACAATTGGACTGTTCTGTCTTGAATTAGATCTTTTTAATTATTGATTTTCAGTACTAATCAGAGGCATTCCAATACAAAACCCAAGAACATTCCCAAACACATAAAGTATATTTGTGTGAAATTTGAAAAAAAAATCTGCCCAGTCGGTTTGGTGTCCATAGAGAACACACACACAAAGTGCCTTTTATATATAAATAAAGGTGACCTTGAGATTGTGCTCATTGCAGATTATATATATATATATATATATATATATATATATATATATATATTTATTTTTTTTTTTCCTCTTATAAATACATTCTTAACCTGGACTACTCTCTCATATATCTCCTCCAAACCTCTGCCCTTGATGGAGGGGAGACTAAAACTTGCTTCTATGGTTTCAAATAATCTGAAATGACAACAAGGGGACACTTGATTCCAAATATTTCTCATATGTTATATCTCCCCTTTTTTGGAAATGGGGTTTAATTCTAAATATCGCCAGTATCAAATAATCCTTATATACTGTGAAATTTACTTTATGTATGAAAACCATAAACTATTCTATGTTTAAAATTTTATGACAATTGGTAAAAAACTTATATTTTCAAACCAATAAGATACACCCAAATTTGCCTACATTTGCATATAGTGTCCTACAGACCAACTTCAGTTTTGCTGCTTCGGTTGTCTCCCCTGTGGCCTTGTCATGCCACTAATATATATATATATATATATATATATATTTTTTTTTTTTGTATAATATATACAGGAATTTACATTTATATCGGTAGTCGGTACCGACGGTTTCAAGCCCAGTAGTTGAGGACTGCTCTTAATGTCCGCCTCAGGCTCTCTTCAGGAGAGTCGGCTGAAGAGAGCCTGAGGCGGACATTAAGAGCAGTCCTCAACTACCGGGCTTAAAACTGTCGGTACCGACTACCGATATAAATGTAAATTCCTGTATATATTATACAAAAAATATATTGCTCTTATTTCGAGAAAGGTTTTTTCCCCTAATAATAGAGCACTGTATGGGATTCTTTTTCTACAAAAAAGTACAAGTATATATATATATATATATATATATATATTAGTGATTCCAATATTTTTCTCAATTCCGATACAATTACCGATTCTGATTCTTTCTTTATAAATCTCTAAATATTGAACTATAAAGTTATTTTTTTCCTGATTACTGTAAAAAAAACAAAAAAAAAAAAACATAAAATTGTGAGCAGGGGTGGGGATCTATAGATTTTAGTTATAAATTATTTAATTAAAAATTGATAAATATCTATTTCATTATTATACCAGCAGTGGAAGATTTTTTTTGTTTTGTTTTTTGACAAAATAAAAAGATAATTAAAGAAATCGTTATTGGCACTGGAAAATAGAGACAAAGCTTTCAGATATCGATTCTGATAGCTCCTAAAAAGTCCCGATTTTTCCGATCAATCGTCTCAACACTAATATATATATATATATATATATATATATATATATATATATATACTTCTCTCTCATGTTTTTAATTTTCTAATCATTTGGGTTTCATGGGACTGGCATCCGATCAGATGCCAGACATTCACCTGCTATTTTGTCTGTACAACTTTCTTTTTTTTTTTTTTTTTTTTTGTGTAACTTAACAATAAAATGTTATCTCTTCACAGAGCGACCGTTTCAAAAGGGTGAATGAGTTGGCTGAAGTATTGATACACGAAAATTTTCATGACAAAGGAACAATCAGAAAAAGGTGAGTCTAATGTTTTTTAGCGAAATTGATCCAGACAAGACGTGAAGCCACTTGATGTAAGGAACTTACAAGAACAGAAGATGATTATCACAAAGACAAGAGATGCCTCTTGACTTTTATCTTGAAAAGACCAAGGTTATAGGGTGGGGGGAAACAGTCAGCAGGAAGAGAGTTCCACAATCCTGCAGCTCTTGGAAAGAAGCTACTGGAATAGGAAGCTTTATTTCAATAAGGTATGAAAGTAACAAATTAATGGAGACCAGTAGACAGTCAAAAGAGTTGGAACAAAAGAAGCAGGAAATAGAATAGACAATTCTGACAAACACATGGCGTAATAGTATTCATAGGAAAGACTGAGACTAGCTGTAACACAGTACATTTGAACACATGAAAAAATATCAGCAGCAGCAAAGAATAGCTGGCTGCAAAGAGATCAGCAGCAGCAGTAGCCAAAAGAGGCATATGCAAATTAGGAAGTGTGAGCCAAAAGAAAAAGGAGAGAAAAAAGACAGCATGTGCTCGGGAGAAGCAAAGTGGATGTCGAAGAAATTGGACATGTAAAGCTAAGGCGAGAAATAGCTGGCTATGGTCGGTGTGAAGTCGGAGAGGAAAAGTGTACACTGTCCGAGATGGATGATGGTGAGAAACTTTTAAGTGTTGTTGAAACAATTATAATGGTTATAAAAAGCTTTTGTTGAAAAAGAAAAAATGTTGACTTTTATTTGTTTTCTCTTGTTTGGATGTAACAGCAACATCACATTATATAGCAATGTTACATAGCAACGTTAAATAGGAACATTGTTACATAACAACATTACATTACATAGCAACATTGTTACATAACGTTACATTGCAACATTACAACATAGTAACATTACTACATTACATTACAACGTTACATAGTAACATTACTTTACATAGCAATGTTACATAGCAACATTACGTCTGTGCGAGAGCAGTTTATTTATTGAAAAAGGTTCTGCACTTGTTTGGTCTTTTAAACTATTAAATTTTGTATTCCAATATCAACAGTGTTTACTACGAATAGTGGATTTTATATATATATTATATAAACATTTTTCATCTGTTGAGCAAATTTATATCAACAAAATACCGCAAAGCTGTAAAGATTTGTATTTTTCAAACTATTTTTAGGAACGAAAGTTTGACTCAAGAATGGCACAAATTGTTAGCGTTACTGAATGAACGCAAAGAAAAACTATCAGCAATGGAAGGGTTGATGGTTGCCTTGCGAGAAATTGACAGCATCGACGAAGAACTTAATGAGTGCGAGGTAAGTATATTTTCTTCTTAGATTAATTGTGTTGAATACTATATTCTTTGGACAGTGTTCATATTTCAATGATGGTTGTCTAATAAATTTTGGTGAAAGAATGAAGAACTTTGAAAGATGGACAATCAGTTATGAGGGAGAATATTACCTAACAAGATTTGGACTTGTCGGTCGATCAAAGGCATGAAAATACTAAATCCAATGTCAATACTTGTCATGAACTGTCCTCATAAGTAATCAAACGTAGTTTATACCATTTTTAATGGTGACAATATGGGAGATAAGCGGCAATGACTAGCATGTATTCACTGCAAGGAAACAATGGCTATTTGATTTTGAGGCAAGCGTTGCAATTATTTAAAATTAACACTGCTGACAATCCTACCTCTACTTTTTTTTTTTTTTTTTTTTTTACACAGTGATCACCACTTATCAAGGCCCGGAAGCCACTCAGGGATAAGGGTTATTGCAAGTACATTACGTTAGTGAGGAGATTTGCTGAAATGTTTACTTAAGGGGGCGGTTCATTAGGAATTTGTTAACATTGGACTTGAAGACATCCAAGTTGTAGTCCAGAGGGAAGCAGGCAGACGGAACAGAGTTCCACAGGCGTGCAGTTCTAAGAAAGAAGCTTTGTTCATGGAATCTGCGTTTTGATTTAGGCACAGATATAGAGTGGGGGAAATTTTTCACAGTGGATTCAGCTAGACGGGTGTTTTTCGTGAAAGATTGGCGAGGGGGGACCAGAGATTGGAGTTCAGACGAGCATCTGCCATGGAAATAACGATAAAATAAGGACAGGCTCGCAACGTCTCTTCTGTGGGAGAGAGGTTGCAGGGTAGAGAAAAGGGCATCCCCCACTAAGCCACGAAGTCTATTTTGTACTCTGTCAAGGCAGGATAGGCTGTTTTTAGCAGCTCCTGCCCAGATATGGCAACAGTATTCCATCCTTGGACGTACTTGGCTTTTATATAGATAGAGAATTGCATCCGTAGTGAGATATCTTCTGGAGCGGTAGAAGGATCCCACCATCTTTCCAGCGACCTTGGCAACATACTTGATGTACGTGTTCCATTTCAGATCAGGAGTAAAGGTCAAACCCAGAAGCTTGTCAAAACACGGGGCCTCACCCAGACGAGAGCCATCCATCACAATTGATGCCAGATGGGGATCAGAGCGTTGATGATGTAAGGATAGCAGTTTGGTTTTGGATGCATTAAAGGTAACCAGCCACATCTTCCCCCACTGAACCACGCGCTCGAGATCAGAGGAGAGGGAATCAGAGAGAACTTTGTCATTTACAGCCTTTGATGTGTTGCCGTAGATGGTCGTGTCATCAGCATAGATGTCAACGAATGATTTAAGTATGTGTTTAGGGAGGTCATTGATGTAGATCAGGAAGAGAGTTGGGCCCAGGATTGACCCCTGAGGGACTCCAGCATTTATATTGCAGGCCTCCGATTTTTGTCCATCTACCACTACTCTTATGAGCCTATCGGAGAGAAATGATTTAATGATTGAGAAAACATTTCCAGTTATACCGTAGCTGGAAATCTTGTGAAGTAGACCCTTATGCCATACCTTGTCGAAGGCCTTTGATATGTCGAGAGCAATTGCCCTAGAAAGGAAGCCTTTGTCAAGAGATTCACTAATCCTGTGGGATATAACCGTCAGCACATCTGCGGTAGATCTTGCAGAGCGGAAACCATATTGTGTGTCACTAAGAAGGTTATTCCTGCTGAGGTGGTTGACTATTTCTCTATTTAATATGGATTCCAGCAACTTACTCATAACACTCAGGAGACTTATTGGTCTGTACTGAGAGGGAGATGACTTATCACCTGAATTCTTAAATACAGGGCAAACTGATGAGGTCTTCCAGGGAGTCGGAAAGCACTTCTCCTTAAGGCAGCGCTTAAATAGTTTCGTAAGTATGGGAGCAAGTTCTGGTTGAAGCTTTTTTAACACTATAATTGGGATGCCATCAGGGCCAATTGCTTTACTGGAATCTAGGTTCTTTATTAGCTTGGCGACCTCATGCACGGATATTTGTATGTTACCTAGCTTGTTCTGTGTTATAGGGGGAAATATGGGGAGTTGATGGCCTTCGTCGCATAGGGTAGAATTAGCTGCAAAGTTCTTTGCAAATAGTTTGGCCTTGTCTGACGCTGACGAGATGACCTCTGGTCCATTGATAATGGTTTGGATAGAACGCACACTTCTGTTCAGGATCCTATTTGTTATTTGCCAAAACTGGTGGGATCCAAGCCGTTGATCAGCTACCTTGGATTTAACAGACTGGGCATATAGCTCTCTTGCATGTTTTATTACTCTTTTACAGTGGTTGCTGGCAGACCTAAAAGCAGCTTTAGTCTCAGTGCATCTATTACGTTGGTAGCTATGGAAAAAGTGATTTCTGTGCGCGATAGCAGCAGCACATCCTGGGGAGAACCATGGCTGGCTGTTAGGTTTTTGTTGGAATTTTTTAGATGGTATGAATTGGTTTATGCCTGCAATTAACCATTCGGTCAGATCTGATACTATAGAGGACACATCCTTTTTAAACATGGAGTGCAGAGGTAAATCAGATATGAATGTACGGAAGCTATCCCAGTCGGCCATAGAGTATCGGTATACAGTACGGTGGAGGGGTACGTCTGGGGGCTTCTTACATTTCGTTTTTATCTTAACTGATACGACGGAGTGGTCGGAGGATCCTAGAGGAGAATGAACGGAATATGAACATAGCTCAGGGGAAGTTGAGAGAAAAAGGTCTAAGAGGCTTGCATATTGACCGGGTGTATCGGGCACACGGGTGGGTTCGCGAACAATCTGAGTGAGATCATAAGCAATGGCAAAATCATGACAAAACCTCCCCTCATTGTCTGTCTTATTTGAATGGGTCAGCCATTCCACGTTATGGACGTTGAAGTCACCACATATGTGGATGTTAGCCGAGGGATGTGAAGACAGTATGTGGTCTATTTTCTCAGATATGCTCTTAAAGATAGTAACTCCGCTGTTGTGGGGCCTATAGAGGGCAAATATAAATGCAGTGGTATTAGCAAGTGCAACCCTGAAACACATATAGGGTAAATTAGGATCTTCTCTAGAGATATCCCTGCCACACGGGAAGCCATCCTTAATGTAGGCACATATTCCATGCCCATGGCGATCTTGGGGGTCAGATTTAGCTGTTAAATTTGAGTATCCGTTAATTATGAACTCATCTAGGGAAGTGGTCGGCCCTATTCCAGTTTCACTTAGAAAGAATATGTCCGGTTTCGTCTCCTGTAATTGGGTTTCAACCTCTGGAAGGTTGGAACGTAGACCCCTGATGTTGGAGAAGGAGACCTGGTAGTAGGGGTCTACGTTGGAAGATGGGGTTCTAGGTTTAATCGAGTTTTTATTCTGGAGATATTTCATGTTGAGGTTTGGGGATTTGTGGAATAGGTCGGCATACTTGGTTAGAGCAGTACAGAGAGGGAAAGTAAGAGAGAAAAAGACAGGAAATTTATTTTTTGTAGCACACGAAAAGGTAAAGCCGTAACACTTACCCACTAGTATGGCATCGAGAGGCCCCACCAGAGACTACTGCATGGTCCAGATCCACTCACCAAATGGCAATACAGCAGTCCCAGTACTTTGCGCCTGCTGATAGGACAGCCTCCTTAGTGGTTAATCCAAGGGTCGGGTCCCTGACTATCAGGCGGATAACGTCAGCCCAGACAAACGTTTACCTCCAGCACCCTTACTAGTGACATGGCCACATGGACAGATAGAGACAGAAAAATTTCCGACATCTCAGACTACTGGTCACCAAGTACTACCGACCTTTAAGCAGCTTTTTCTTCACCCTTTGTCAGAAAAATCACTCATTGATGAGAAGCGAGAGTTACTGGAGCTGCCGATAACACATCCACTGTATTATCTACTCTCCATTTAAAAAAAAAAAAAAAAAAAAGGGGGGGGGGAATGGGGACAAGTGACTTAAAAGTCCGGTGCTAAGTTAACAATTCAGGACACTTGATGATAATCTCCCCTCCCATATTAATGGGTGGAAGTTTGTCGTTATCTATCGAGTTTAAATTATTAGAGTTTCATCTTATAATTAATTAAAAACCAATAATTAACTATTATCAGTTTGTAAAGTCGGCTTAATATTAATTTACATTCGAGTTTAGATAATTATTCAAGGTTTTACTTTAGGTGGTTCGTTTTCATGAGTAACTGTTTCTTTGCACTGTATTATATTTCGAATGTACTAGAACATAAGGCTAACTATATTAGATGGTTTGATTTGATAGCAAGAAGGAATTTACAATATATGCAAGCTTGCAGTAAAAGTATATATTAAGTATACTACTTAAATAAAGTCCTAACATTATCTATTCTATTAGAATAATTCCTGGCATTTTTTCTTTTATCGTTTGTTGCTGGCATTTTGTTTGTTTTTATTATTTATTTATTTTTTTTTGCAAATTATTAAAATGATCCAGTCTCTATATATCTATTTTTTATTTTTTTATTACAAATTATTAAAATGGTCCAACCAATATATTTATATATACAGGGTGACCAAAAAAAAAAACCAAAGCTAAATGGAGGCCATCAAGAACATATGCTGTAGAACGGAGAAAAAAAGGCCAAAGACTCTAGTGTTTTGATGTGATGTTTTGAATATAATAAACTAGTTATGACCAAAGTTCCATTTCATTTGGACAAAACACTAAGAAACGGGGCCTAATTAAAATTGGGGCCTGTATTTTTGGGTCACCCTGTCTACATGCATACATACAGGTTGGACCATTTTAACAATTTGTAATAAAAAAAATATATAGATGTATAGTCTTATTACTGTATAAAAAATATATTATTAAATTATAAATTATTAAAATCGTTACTTCATTTAAAAAATACATTAATATAAGGTTTTTGTTACGTTATGTTAAGCGTTTCCAATTTACATGTATAAAAACTACTGCCTTAATAACATGTACTCTGCCTATTCCTTTCTTTTGTCAGCCAATCAAGTGTTTGTATTAATGTATGAACAGACAAACTCTGAAATGCCACAACTTTTTTTTTTAATAGTATATAGATAACTGATCATATAAAAAAGCCATATAAAAATTGGTTGTTTCAATGTATGTAACATTTGGGTTGGATTGACTCAAGGTTTTAATATTAGTTTTAAATACTATTGTCTTAAGTTTTGAATAACATTTTCATCACATGGATTTAGTTGACCCATCTTAAGAATTGTAACAAAGCACTTATGTGTGCGTGTGAGAAAATCAGCAGCAACTGAAGGGTAGCAAATAATGAAAATATTAGCAGCAGTAGCCATTAATCCATTTCGGTTTAGCAATACATATGTGGTACAACAACATGATACAATATTGCATTATACATTTCTCTAGAGTGAAAAAACCTAAACAAGGGCACTGGGAACACTCGTCAGATGTGTTACAACATATATGTATGCGTACAGCCTTTCAAACCTACCAGTCTGTTCTATTTCCACTGAAAATTATTTTACAAAAAATTAATTCTAGCAGAAATGGTTTAAAGTATGTATGCAAATTAGCAAATGTACGCGAGCTTGGAAAAATGCATTGTTTTTGGAAGAACTACAAATAAATGCACTTCACTTGTATTTTAAATCTGAATGATGAGTTGGATTTTATTTATTTCTTTTGTTTGTTCCTGTGATGTTACCGAATATTTTGTTTTTCTTCTTCTTAGATGGCTTTGCGAACTGAAGTTCCACTGAAACATCTACAGGCTGTCGAAAACAATCTTCAGAAATATGGATTGGTCCATACTCAGATAAACGTTCTCTCTAAAAGAATCGAGAACCTCGACAATAAATTACAGAAGCAAGATCCTAAGCAGGAATCGCTTGCCAAGCATACGGCAGAAATTAACCAAAAGTTAAAGAAGTAAGTAGACACTTGTACAAAAAAATACTCTGCAAACCGTTATATTGATATATTAACGTTTTAGAATTTTAAAGATGAGGATTAATAATTTGTATTATTCAGACTATTGTTCTTATCCTGGATGTTAATCTCACAAAATTTTAACTGTTGTAATCTATAACCATCTTCAGATATCTTGTTGAACTTGGGATTTCGAACAAAACCTCATTCCATCAGAAGATGGTAGAAGTCTTAAGTAGTACATAATTGCCTGGCCTGAGGATTGAACTTTCAAACTCAGGGAGGTAATCATTTAGAAATTAGGTACTTGTACAGTTTAATGAAGACATTAAAAATGAAAATATAAAAAAAAAAAGAAGTTATATTGTATGTATCCATTTTGGATTGAAGTTCTCTGAAAAAAAGATTAACTTAATTTGATCTAGTAGTTTTTTTGTTTTGTTTTTTTTTACAGCGAAAAAAACGTTTTTATGACAACACGCTGGAGGCAGCCATGTTTGAATTTTTAGAACACACCATGGGGAGATAACTCGGTTTAAAGTGCCGACCCCCTCCCCTCCCCATTTTTGTCCAGTCATAAAATATGCTTAAATATGATATTTTAATTTATTCAGATTTTCATATATATTATTATTAGGGTTATGAATACGGCATATTCTTTTCCTTGTTTGGATTCTCGAGTATATATCCATTAATATATTACATGTTTTCATGTAGATTGATGTGGTTCTTGGTTGATTAATTGTGTCTGTGTCGGATATATACTTGAGAGTAAAAACAATGAAAAGAATATGCTGTTGTCATAGCCCTAATTATTATAGTCGTGATTTCAACAGTAAGAAAAAAAGTATTTGGGTACCATCAGCTAGAATCAAAACCAAAACTGTGGCATTCAAAGCTAGTGACATTGCCACTCTATCGACGTGACATGTATATGAATTGATTCAAAATAAGCTTTATAATTTTTTTATTATTACATTTTCACCCCAAACAAAGCACATTCCCATTTTGGTGTAGGGGCTACTATCAGGGGCAACAACTACTGGGGTACTATGTAGGGATTTGGGCAGCAAGATGTCGGTTCACGTTGCACTTGAACTTCTGCACGTCGGTACAGTTGGAAGCAGGGACCTGGAATGGAATTCCAAAGTCTGCGGTTCTGGGGAAGAAACTACTGGAGTAGAAAGATCTTTTACATCTAGGAATCTCTACAGTGTGGGGGTGTGATTTAGCAGCCTGTCAGGTTTGTCGAGGGTGTTCACGTCATGGGGGCACAAATGCTTGCAGTTCGTCAGAGCATTCACCATTAAAATACTTGTAGAACAGGCAGAGGGATGCAACGTTTCGTCAATGGGACAGAGGCTGAAGCTTAGATGCCAGTTCAGAGCCTATCAGATTTGCGACTCTCTTTTGAACCATGAATGTACAAAATGTGAAACGATTTTTTCAATTTTGACCCCTTAAAAACTATTTTAACTGGCTAAAGACCCATGAAAGAACGGTCAATAAAAAATCCAATGATTTGAGGCCCCCAGCACCCCTCTGCAACTTTTAGTTTCGGAAGAGGTAGTTTGAAAATATGAAGACAGTAACAGACATAGTGAGATTTATAAATTAGATTTTCTTTTTCATGAACCATTTTGAAACTTTTTACACTTGTAGTTTTGTATCATATCTCTTTCTAGTAAAAAAGATTAATAATTAAATGTATGCAACCATTTAATTTTTCCATATAAAGTCGTTGGTCTTCTTTAAGAAAAGGGCTTCCGGAGCCCCTCAGTTTCACTCATGGAACCTCAAGACTCCATGGAGCTCACTTTCGGAAACTCTGATCTAAATAATACATTTATTACTGGTTTTACCATTACTCTTCATTTCTGTACAATCTGAAGACATTATTGATAACAACTTTAAATAAATTTTTTTTTTATCTCGGTTTCAGTAACTTTCTTTTACATGATTATTATTAACCAGACCTTGTGGAAATTCCACTGTCATTTTTAAGAAATGTTTATATTAATAAATATGAGTATGTCTATATCTTTAAAGTTGTAGCAAAAAAATGATATGAACACATGATAGATGTTTATTATTCACCATATTAGTCTCGGTTATAGTCAGCCAAAGTACTTCCTAACTTCCGGTGTAGCACTACTGGAAGTGGTGACAAGGCAAATCAGTTCCTTCACTTTTATTGCTCTTCAGTATTTCTAATGTAAAGTGATTTATTGAAATAAAATGTAAGAGAAGGACATGATCGAAAAGTATACAATTAAAATTAACAAAATTATACAAATAAAAAAAAACATAATTTCTCTTTATTTGCATTTTTGATGAGAAGTTTTTATTTTATTTTGAAAGTCTATAAGAAATATGCTTATGAAATTTATAAAAATAAAGTTTTAAAATTTGGAGAATAAGTTTTTTTATTTGAATTTATATAATAAATTTTTATGAAAGTTGTGCCAGTTGGCACAGTTTAATATTCAAATTTAAAATCGTTAAATACAATTTAGGCGCGCAGTGCAATTGATTGTTTCGGCGTGTTAAAAAAAATGAAAAATGACACCCACGCAAATTCCGGCGTGACCTTTATATACCAAAGGTGCGTATGTAGTTGAAAGCACCCCATGTGATGTCTTCCGTCCAATGGAATTCCTCCTAGGACACATTTTCAAACTGATTTTCTAGAGCTTGTTTGGAGCCGATCAAATCAAATATAAACATGCACAAACACAAAATCTATCTCTTTAGTCTCTTAGCCTTTCGAGCATTTTTTCGTCTCTTTAAACTCTTCCGACTCCTTCAACGCTTTCTCATATGGACTTACCACGCATGCAAACATCAATTATTTCATTTCCACTGCTCCGCGCATTAATACTCTCTTTTAACAGACGAACATTAATATTGTCAATGTTACAAATTTGAACATTCAAAGAACACAAAAAAGAGACTCTCCACCTTTCATATGAACTCAAAAAAAAAGAACTCTGAAATATTGAGAACTATGTTTTAACTTGTTATTATTTGTTATTTCTATTCCGGAAATAAACCTCCATTTGTGTTGCATATAAGATTTCTTATTTTTATTTTTATTATTTGTGGAGGAAGTCAGTTCCCAAAAAAAGGCCAGGCGACCCCCACAAAGTATAAAAATAAAATTATTGAAATCAAAAGAACAAAATTTCAAACCTTATAAAAAAACGTATCCAATATATAATATTCCCAAAATAGTTTTAAAATATTTTAAAGCGTTTTCAATAATTCTTTAAAAAAAAAAACAAAAAAAAAACTAATTTCAATCATTTTTAATTAAAATAAAACTGAAAAAACTTTTCAATGATTATTAAATTAAAAAAAAAAAAAGACTGGAAAAACGTTAAAAAAAATGTACATGCACAAGAGGAGACATAGGCTTAAGCGAAAAAAAAAAAAATGAAGGACCTGATTTGCCTTGTCATCACTTCCGGTAGCGCTATGCTGGAAATTAGTATATACGTTAGTTGACTATATAACCAGATTCTCTAATACTTTTAACATGGCGGTTTTAGGGGAAATAACTATGATAATGAGTTATTACTGCTTATCACAATCTATGAGACCACATTAAAACTTTGAGATAATGAAAATAAAATTTTGGTTTTGGATGCTTTATGTAAAGCATTGTCAATATTTGATTAGGAATTCTTTAATCTTGAGTTACTGATGCCATTAATTAGAATCGAATGGATTTGATGAATGTTATTTCCTTTAAAAGATTAAATATGTTTTTATCTTTCATTTTTCATTTTTTTTTTTTTTTTCAGAGTCCAAAAACTGTCGGCTGATAAGCAGGCTTCCCTGGACAAATCTCTCCAGTACTTCCTGTTCTTGCAGGACCTGTCTGAAGAAGAACAGTATATAAACGATAAGATAACGATCATGGGAAATAAAACTGTTGGAAAAGACTTGAAAGCCGCTTTGCACAGCATGAAGAAACATGAAGTAAATTTAATTTTTCTTTTAGTTTTAATGGTTTCATTAGTTTTAATGGTTTCATTAGTTTTAATGGTTTATTTTTTTTTTTTTTTTTTTTTAATGGTTTCATTAGCTTTCAAATACTGTTCTTCAGCTAATAGAAATGGTCTTAAAATAGTTATGCTGAACTTCCACATGATTGATTCTCTGGTTGACATTGGTTTTCTCTAGTAGAAGCGTGTACTTGCAGAATAGATCTGGTGCATATTAACCACATCAGTGCTGTAAACTAAGGGAAGAATCTTTAACAATCATAGGTTTATGTACTATCTTCACTTGATGTTAATAGATTTGGACACTGGGCAATTGACCCATCCATCAATCAGATGATGTGGTATAATAATATGTAGTCATATTATGTATTCCGGGTGAAGTTAAATAACCTTACTGGTACCTTACTGGTAAATTCCCAGAATTCATTATGGTTAATAAGAGAAAACGAGTAGAATTTTTAATTCCCTGGAAAAAAGTTTTTTTTTTTTTTTTTTTTAAATACCAACTGGTAGGACAGGAAAGTGTTACTGATAAATTATTGACGCATATTTTTGCAGTGAAATTATCATCTTGGGAAATTTGTTTTTATAAAGAAAAGACAAAAAAAAAAAAGAAGCGAAAAAGACGGCAAGAGAAAGTACATTTATTCACTACTTTTTTTGGAAAAGAAGAAATTATTAAAGACAGAATAAGATGCAACACAAAATAATAAAAGTAAAGTTTTTCAGACAATCAAGAGACTCTCGGAGCAATGCCTGACGACTCCACAATGGTGTGGAAATTGTCATACCACACAGATTTAGGGTCTGCATGTATTCGTATATCTCCTGAGTTAAATTCGATATGTTTAGTTCCTGTATCCAGTGAGTTGCCAGAATACTTTTAAAGGGGTTGAGATAAGATGATGTTTGTGATCCCACATTTTGAGATTGCAGTTAATTTATGACCCATAGCTACTGTTGACAATAGCTCATGAAGCCCGTGGTTAAATTTTGCCACTGTGACAAGGCTATCTTACATTTTGTGATTATGTGATCCAACGTAGGGTATAGTTAGAATATAGTTTATTAGATTAGGTGTTTGAAACTGACTTGCAGTTACTTGTCAATGGTTGAGGGTCAGACATGCTAAGGCTGGTCCCTTCAAATCCATTACAATGAAATATGTACATACATGTTTCAACTATGATTTTTTTTGAAATCCAGTGTCATCAGACTGCTAGTCTCAACTGGTATTAAATATGAATGAAATATGTATGCACATATGTAGTCAATGTGCGCATATATATATATATATATATATATATATATATATATATATAATAGTAAGTTATAAAATATATATGGCGATTTAGCTACACTGAATATTCCGCGTTTCATCCACTCTAGGACTCTTCAGGCTTATGTGCTTATGCAGGCTTATTTGAAGTAAATACTTAAAGTTTACACATAAATTTATACTTTCGTATATTAATTTTATGTGAGTAAATTAAGTAGTTGTATATATATATATATATATATTCAAGCTAATATTATTAAATGCAATAGACACTTTGCTTTATGATTCTTTTTTTTTTTTTTTTTTTTTTTTTTAATTTTTCGATTTTCTGTATAATCTTTTTTATATCAAAATCGAATATATTAATAAAGGTTTCATAGTTGTTACTGTCACAAGCGCTTTCGATTCGTTGCACTACGTAAGGGACAGACTTTGCCAACAGTGCCCACGAACTTGCTGATTTTAATACTTGAATTTTTAATCGACATAATATATTTTAAACTTACCATCACCGAACGCGGTTTAATGCATTTTTTACTTCTAACTTTTTAATTTGCATTTTCGTTCCTTTGCACTTTTACTTCCTCAACACCTGAAGATGATTCGTGGACAAATCGAAAGCACCCGTGACAGTAACAACTATGGAACCTTTATTAATATTTTTCATTTTGATATGAAAAAGATGATACGAAAAATTAAAAAAGAAAAAAAAATCGTAAAGCAGAATGTCTTTGTTGCATTTAATAATGATTGCTTGAATGAAAAAATGCCGCCTAAATATACCAATTTCAAATATATGTAACTTCAGGTTCAGCTATACTGATGAGTTGTAGAACAATGAAACGTGTGTCTGTGGATAATTATATAAAAATATATATGTCGCTGCCCATCTGGGAGCATTGGTGAGGGGAATATTATTTCCAATTAGTATTTAAGTCGTGTTTTCTACTCAAAAGTATTGCAAATCAAATTACATCTACAAAAAATGTGATACACTTAATACTAGCAGGTTGACAAGGAAGTTCTTGCAGTTAACTTTTAAATTCAGATGAACATATCTTAGTTCAAGCAAAATTTTATTGAACAAAGCAAGCACCATCAGAATCAAAGCAAGTATATTCATGCCAGTAAATAAAAATCTTGCATTCTGGCAACGGTGAAGTAGCTGAAGGCGTTTTTGATATCGCTTAAGTTTTTGAAGCACTTCTCACGCAAAGAGTTATCGAGACGCCTGAAAAAGTGGTAGTTGGTAGGTGAGAGGTCTGAAGAGTATGACAGATGAGGCAATTTCATAGTCCAATTCCTTCAACTTCTGCAGGGTCGGTTTAGCAACATGCAGTTGGGAATTGTGGAAGAGAATTGGGCTTTTTCTGGTGACTAATACTGAGTGTAGTCGAAGTTTCTGATGCATTTCATCTATTTGTTGACAGTACTTTTTCACCGTAATAATTTCGCCTGCATTCAAAACCTTACGGATGAAACTAGTCGCAGATCATCAAACAGCGTGACCTTCTTTTGGTGCAACTTCGGCTTTGGGAAGTGACGTGGAGCTTTGTCAGTATCTAACCACTGAGCTGAGCATCGCCAATTATCATAAAGAACCTATTTTCCATTGCAAGTCACAACCCGGTCCAGAAATGGGTCATTTTTGTTGTGTAAAAGAAGGGAAGATGACACTTCATAATAGCGCTTCTTTTGATTATCGTTCAATTCGTGAGGCACTCGTTTGTCAAGATGTTTTGTCTTTTCAATCTCTGAAGTTTTTAGAAATCTTATATATGTTAAGTCTGATTCAAAACAAGTTCTCGAACAGTTGTGTGTGGATTGGCTTCAACTGAGGCACTTAATTGATCGTTGTCAACATCTGATGGCCGACCACTATGCTCATCATCTTCAAGACTCTCATCGCTGCCACAAAATTTCTTAAACCACCATTTTGTAGTGCGTTCAGTACTAGTTCCTGGGCCAAACGCGTCATTGATATCGCAAGCTGTTTCAGCAGCCTTTCGGCCTAGCTTTCATTGAAATAAGAAAATTGTACAGACTTGCTTTTTTTCCATCTTGTATTCAACATTCTGAAAAGACAATTGTCTTAAAACCATTGTAATTTAAATGATTAGATAGAGCGAAAAACGCTCTTTAAAATGATATATAAAATAAGGGTATTATAATAAGAACTTATTTACAAATACATTATTTGAAATCAAAAGTAAAAATTCCGCAAGAATCTTGTCAACCTAATAGCAGAGATTCGCTCATTTGTAGAGCTTCAGGTTCCAGACTCTCAGGTCTTGGTTTTGAATTTCATTTGGTTCAGCCATGCTGAAGAGTCATATAATGATGAAACATGTATTTGTGGATAATTATGTTTAAATCTAATTTATAAAACTCACTATGTCTGTCTCCATCTTTTTTCAAAGTGCATCTCTTCCACGCAAGGTCACAGAGCTGTGTGAGGCAGGCCAAATGATTGCATTTTTTTATGGATCATCGTTTTCTCTATATAAAAGCTAGTAAGGGGTCTAAATTGAAAAAAAAGTTTGAACTTGACAGGATTAAGCCTGCTTAAAGTGCTCTTGTATGCATACACGAATACACGCTTATGTGGGTTCAGTTTTAACTATTTCTTATCCATCTGACGATAGCTCAAATAGTAACGACTAAAGCTGGAGTGCTTAATGTTTTGGTTTCTATTCTAGCTGATGGCACTTTTTTGAAATCACTACTATATATTGAGTACAATATAATAATCAATAGAGAATTGGCTCTTAAATAATAAATACAAAATTTTCATAAATTAAAATCTATATATCTATAAAAGTGAAAATGTCTGTGTGTCTGTCTGTGTACATTTCCCTATGCAATAACTCTGTCAATTTTGAGTCTACAGACTCGAGATTTGACATAAGGGGTATTGAGATTTGGGAAAATCGTTTTAATCCATTTTCGGCCAGAAATTTGGCTGTCAAGGGGTCAAAGTTCAACAATTTGACCTTTGAAAACTCTACCAAAATCCTCTGCCAGTTTTGGGTCTAAACACTTGAAATTTAAAATGTAGCTTACTTGGACATGGATCTAACTTAATAACTTGATTTGAGCCCCAAACAATAAATGTTTAGGGGTCAAAGTTTTAAAAATATTTGACCTCTGCGGTCTCTACCAAATTACTCGGGCAATTTCTTGTCTAAACATTTGAAATTTTACATTAAGGGTATTCAGAGATAGGGCAAGCTTTTTAATCCGTTTGGGTCGAAAATTTGAACTACCAATATATAAATGTATGCATGTATGTTTGCATGTCTGCCTAAAACTTTCGACAGAGGCGACGGATTTTAACAAGATTAGTATCATTTTGAAGCTCAACCCTTCAGACAACAAATACCGAAAAATTGGCTAAAAACATTAATTTCTTCACCCTCAACTAGGCACTTTTCTACAAGGAGGGGTCGCTTTTTTCACCAATATTTTCGAAAGTTATCCCCTCTTTTTGATTGTCTAGCCTTAATTTAAACCTACGTCACTTCCGGTTTGGCGGCGGACGTAACAGCAAAGACGACACATTTTTTCCCGTTCTTTTCCTCCTTCGTGGTACGGGTTCGAGCCTGGCTTCCTACTACCACTTTTTTTTTTTTTTTTTTGCTTAACACACACCTCCAAACACCCGGGGAATGCTGGGCACCCATGCTAGTATAGTATATAAGTGTGTTTTATGACTGGACCACGCAAGGCACCCTGCTAGTAAATATAACAAAGATAACACTAAACAGGTAGGATCTCCATAAAACATTGTTGTCGGACAATCTGCATCAGTAATTGCGCGTTTAAAATATATTTTTTACTGTGTATACGTGCAACACACTAATCTTTTATATTAAGGATTCTGTAAAAAAAATTTTTAAATGTTTTATTATAGGCCCAGGAAGCTGAAGTTAATGGACACAAGCTGCATATAAGTCAACTGCAGGCGACAGGAAAACAGTTGGGACAGGAGGATCTTCTAAAGAATCTTCTCCGAAAGTGGGAGCATCTGAAAGAATTAATGCGTATCCGAAGACTCCTCTTAGAAGATACCATTGAGGCTCAACAGGTAAGCGTGTTGAATAATGGCAAAGCATAATCAAATTTTCAGGTGTACTTTCAGATTGTAGTAAGTACTTAATTAAGCCTGTAGATGTTTGAGAATAAAGTGTTTCAATTTGAAGCAAATGATAAGTTTTACCAAATGCTCGCCTCTCCACATGTTAAGAATGGCTTTCTAAAATGTCATAAAAATTTGAATTATTTGGAGTTATCTTCCTTCTTCCTTAAAATTTTACAAGATAACGTCAGTAGATTATAGTTCGATTTTCTTATTTAAAAATAAAACTGCTTGGTCAATTTACCTAATTTTTGGTGTTCAATATTTTCTTTCTGTCAAGGGTATGTACATCATACAGACTTCCCTTTATTTTTTGTTTTTTCATACTGGTGGGGGGGGGGATTCTGGACAAGCTCCAAAATAATGTTTCTATTTTAAATTTCAGTTTTATGCTGATTCAAATGATGCTGAATCCTGGATGAAAGAGAAAATGACGGTTGTAGGCAGTGAGGACTATGGCCGAGATGAAACTGGTGCAAAGGTTAGCAGCTTACATTTTGTATAAAATTAATTGAGAGTACATTTTGGTACTTGTGTTTTATTGTTGGTTCCGGAAAATTCCGGGTTGTCTTATCATGCGTGGTTATCAGTGTTAGTAGAAATTTTTTTTTTTTTTTTTTTTACACAGGCATCACCACATTATCAAGGCCAAGAGGCAACTCAAGGATAAGGATTAGAGTGTACAGTAGAAATTGGACAATATAGTAATCATTAGTAATGAAAATTCGGTAAATTTGATAGCTTATATGGAACGGCTCATCAAGAACTTATTTACGTTAGACTTGAACACAACCATATTGTTGTCAGCCAGAAAGCAGGAAAACGGAAGACAATTCCACAGGCGTGCAGTTCTAAGAAAGAAGCTTTGTTTATGGAATCTGCGTTTAGGTTTCGGCACAGATAAAGAGTGGGGGGGATAGTGTTTTCAGCTAGATGAGTTTCGATAACAAAAAGGAATGCTTGAATAACTGAAAGAATGTTATCTGAGTGGATTAGGTATTTAAAGATGAAATATTTGTTCAAATAGATACTAGGAATGATAACTTGGTGACCATTTATAAAGAATTTTAGTTTTCATAACTAACATAAACAGGAATTTAGATAAACAATAAAGATGATTAATTGGTGACATCAAAGGATGGTGAATAATTAAGAGTAATTAGTTTGGTATCTAATGCTTTAGCGAACATACGTGGATCTTTTGTTCCAGGGTTTGGACTTTTTTTTTTTTACATGAGGATCACCACTTATCAAGGCCCGTAAGCCACTCAGGGATAAGGGTTATTTTGTGTACAATAATCAATGGGATAATATCGTAGTAATAGTTGATATTGGAGATTTGATAAAGCGTCTTACTTAAGGCGGCGATTAATCAGGAATTTGTTTATGTTGGACTTGAAGACGTCCAAGTTGTAATCAGGTGGGAAACAGGCAAGTGGCAGAGTTCCACTGGCGTGCAGTTCTAAGAAAGAAGCTTTGCTCATGGAATCTACGTTTGGCTTTAGGCACAGATAAAGAGTGGGGGAAATTACTGACAGTGGTTTCAGCTAGACGGCTGTTTATCATGAAGGATTGGCGAGGGGGGAACCAGAGATTGGAGCTCGAATGAGCACTTGCCATGGAAATAACGATAAAACAAAAACAGGCTCACAACGTCTCTTCTGTGGGAGAGAGGTTGCAAGGAAGAGAAGAGAGTATCCCTCACTAAGCCACGAAGTCTATTTTGTACTTTGTCAAGGCAGCATAGGCTGTTTTTTTTAAGCTTCAGCCCAGATGTGGCAGCAGTACTCCATCTTTGGACGTACTTGGCTTTTATACAGATAGAGAATTGCATCAGTAGTGAGATATCTTTTTCTGATGTCCTTGAAAGTCAAAGTGGCAAGATAGCAGAATTTAGACTTAGATAAAGCGTGCCA
The DNA here is from genome assembly GCF_053919585.1 of Euprymna scolopes. Classification (NCBI taxonomy): domain Eukaryota; kingdom Metazoa; phylum Mollusca; class Cephalopoda; order Sepiida; family Sepiolidae; genus Euprymna; species Euprymna scolopes. The sequence goes on along the minus strand of NC_136520.1, from coordinate 58,370,114 downwards.
AGCTCCAAAAAGAGACCCAACATGAAAATAAATAATTTAATTCATGTCTTGTCATTTGCATTTTCGAATGAAAAGCATCTTTAATTGCAGGAAGCACAAAAGAAACTTTGAAAAGGTATGTGTCGTATGCTGGTGTCCACACCGAAAATGTTATCTGTGCTGTTGGTAAAGACTGTAAGTTAGCATTGTCCCTAGTTATACACACTGTTAAAAAGATATTCATGTGCATGAACACTAGAGACAAGCAATGGACGTTATATGAACATTCATGATGTTAAAACCTGTATATATATACATATGTCACAGTAGTCATATAGACCAGCTATAAAACACTTGTTTACATTCCATGTCTCATTTCAGTCTCGAAAGACAAAGGATACCCCTGCGTGTGTAATTTGGAGTTCAGTGGCAAGGAGAAGTCTAGGACGATGGGAAACACTGCTGAGATAAGCGGAGAGCATATGGAAGTCTCAAATGGTCACCTATTTAGTGCTGACAAAGTTTAATGTTGCTTAACTTCGGTGATCCAGTAATTAGTTTCTTCAGATCAGTTGCATCTTGGCTGATAAATTTCTTTTTGTCTCGGAAACATTTTTCAGATGTCATTGTTTTTTTCTTTTTCTTTTTTTTATATATAGAATATGTATATGAATAATTTAAACAATTAGCATATATATATATATATATATATATATATGTGTGTGTGTATATATTCCATGTTAAAGGTTTAAGAGTGATAACTAATGAATTTAATGAGGTTATTAAAGAGTACTCAATAAAAGAAGAGCAAGATATATTTTTATTAATATGAACAAATTTACATGGTTGTGACACTGGACATGCTAATGTTTCAGACAAATGGTTGGTTAAAACCAAAGATCCTCGTCAGACAACTTAATAAATGGTTGCTTTTCACAGAAGAAAGCAGTCCTTTTATCTTCTGCGGAAAGCAACTATTAAGTTGTCTGATGAGGTCTTTTGGTTTTAACTATTTTAATAAAAAATATAATATAATCAACAAGAAGAATATACCCTATCCAGAATGGGTAAAATCAATTCATCGAATAGGACGGTTTTAAATTTTTACTTGAGTCGAAGTTCTCAAAAATCCAGAGGTCTCTTTCTGGTTCTAACATACTGGGTGATACGTCAGGGCCATATCACCCAGTATATAACAATATGAGATGCGTAAATATTCAAATTTTCCATTGCAGTTCTCATTTATCTCTCAAATGTTAAGTTAGTAAAAAAAATCAAGAATATCAATTTTACTATTCTTTTGGTTTCTATGTCTTACTGGATTCTAGGACAAAAATTCATCTAGACTGGTGGATTATCACGCTTAGTGTTGTTACTTTAGGCAACATCACTTGGAGGAGGTTCACCAATTGTTTTATAAACCTGTGTAGGGAAGCCATATCGAGGGGATTTTATTTGGGCTTCTAATACTGTTTATATTTACTTGCCTCCCCACAATGGCAGAGTTAGACACAAGGTCAGTTCTTAATGTGGGGAAGTCCAGCTCCTCCAAAACGGGCACTCTGGATCGGAACAAAAATAAGAATTGTCTCGGTCATAAAGGATTTCTCCTTCACTAACTAAGAACAGAAAAGATGAAGTATAGCATCAGAACAGATACTACACTATGATCTTGGCCCGGCTTCTAATACTATTTTATTTGGAATATTTAGTCAGGGTTTACTTGTACGGAAAAGTATCCTCTTGTCAGGTTGTCCTGACAAACCCTTGTACAGAGAAACTTTAGATACTTGAAGACCGTGTCTCGTAGGCAGTCAAGTTCTCTCTTGTCGCTATTGTCATATTGTAAAGTCTAAATGCAACACTAAATATTATGCGTTGAATACTTATGCCAATTTTGGTAAAAATCTATTACAATTTTTTTCTTTATAGAAAATGTCTAAAATTTAAGGCTTGTGTTTTAAAGAAAAATGGTGTTGTAAATAAAAATTGAAATTCAAGGAATCTTGTGTACCTAGTATTACTTAAATGCTTCAGTGAGTTTTTATTTGATTTATTTTTTTTTTCTCTAAACCAAAACTGAATTTTTCATTTGCAGGCTCTTCTCAGCAGACATCAGAGAATCATTAAAGAAATTGATGCCTTCAATAATGAAATTGAACGTCTCCGAGAATTATCAGTTCTTATGACCAAAGCTGCCAGTGAACACAATGTAAGTGTATGTATGTATGTAAGTATGCGTGTGTATGTATATATATATATATATATATATATATATATATATATATATATATATATATATATATATATATAAAATCAAGACTGTAAATTAACATTTACAAGGAAATTTATTTGACAGAATACTCCACAAAAACATAAAATAATTTCTGGAGAGGATGCTTCACAGAATGCCTGAAACGATTTCTGGATAGGACGCTTCACAGAACGCCTAAAACGATTTCAATGATTTAAAAACATTATTACAATGATCTAAACATAATTCTCAATGAAAAACCAAGAAACGGAATAATAGAATAATGTTAAAAAATACATTGTTGGTGACTACCCCCTTATTTAAATATATATCTTTCTTTTGTTGGAATTTCTTAACCCATTTTATATATATATATATATATATATATATGGTGTCAGGATATGTTAATAAGAAATCAGTAAAATGCTCAATCGCAAATGTGAGAGCTAAAATACAAATTACTTATTAAAATAAAAATTACATATTTCAGAGACATACAATGGTTGTATAGAGGTGGATTGACCTCCTCAACACCATTAAATCTATTCAAATCATCAGCTGCTCATTAAATGAAAGCAAATCGATTTGCTTTCATTTTGTGAGTAGCTGATGAGTTGAATGATTTTTAACAGCTTTTTAAAGGTTTATACACCTCAATGAAATCACAGTATGTCTCTGAAATATGTAACATAGTTTTTAAATAAATGATTTATATATATATATATATATATGTTGGTGCAAAATGAATAGTTGATCCCCAGAATGTATAAACATTTTGACTCCTCCCTTCACATGAATATTCACCTAAATTTAGGAAATTAACCAATTTTTAGTATTTATTAATGATCAGAGAATATAATTAACCCATTATTTATTTATTTTTATTTTTGTAAAAATCTTATTGTAAATGTATTTTATGTAAACAAAAAAACCTTTACTAACATGACCAACGCTGCCAGTGAAGTAAGGGCATGTGCATATATATATATATATTAGTGGTCTGGCAAGGCCACAGGAGATACAACCAAAGCAGCAAAACTAGAGCTGCCTGCTTCGGCACTATATATACAAATGTAGGCAAATTTGGGCATATTTTATTGGTTTGAAAATATAGGTTTTTTTTTTACCAATTGGTATAAAATTTAAACCATAGAATAGTATTATAATCTTCAAAAAGCCTGCAAATTTTCATGTAGTTTTGTCCTATAAAACCAAAAGTTAGTTGCATTTCAACATTCGATTTGGCTACAAGTATAGGTATATCTATATATATATATATATATATATATATATATATATAGACACACACACACACACCACCTTTTTTGGCAATTTTATAAGTTCAAAATCTCAGCAACTATTGATCAGAATTTAATAAATGAAAGTTCATTGGAAAAGTAATGACCTGAATTGTGTAGCGTACTCTGTGACATTTGCCTTAATGTCGCACATTAAGGGGATCATCCGCATATTTTTGACACTTTTTTTTACAGCCATAAAATGCAGTATCTTTCCACCCTCAAAAAAAAATCTTTTAAAATTACCACTTTTATAGGTTTTCGAAAGTGCTGAAACCATAAATAACATTTAGAATTCCAGGAAATGAGTAGTTTTCAAGATATGAAGAAATTGTAGTTTCAAAAAATAGGGGATCACTTTTCTATATCAATTTAATGTAAAATGAGCACCGACTTTATGGCCATCTTTTTTTAGGAGTGGTGTTTATTCTGGCCTGGTATTTTTCCAGGTATTAAGTAAAAATATGCGCATGCAACAATAGCCACCACTTATAACAAAGAATTAGAATTACATTGTTTAATACCTGGAAAAATACGTATTTGCGGAAAATTCAAATGCCGTATTCGTTTTCAGCATACCCGAAAACCGATAGAAAACAAGTTTTTTAAGGTAGGTTTTGCGTTGGTCTACCAGGCCACAATTACCAAATAAACACCACCCTTAAAAGATAAAGTGATTTCTCACTTTTTGAAACTGTCTTCATATTCAACTTCCTCACTGTATGTCTGAAAATATTTTTGAAATACAGAGTTTTTTTATATTTTAAAAACATTAAAATATTAATATTGGCTCTACATTATTAAGTTTAAAGAATTACGATGGATTTGAAATGAAATTGTAAAAAGAAAAATTTAATTTCAAATCCATTTCAATTTCTGCGGACCTGCTCTCGGTTACTCAAATCCATTCCAATTTCTTATCTGTTCTATATTTATGTGATTGCAACTTATATTCTTTCATGCCATCTCATCCTTATTATGCGATTGTGGTAAAGTGTGCAAATGAAGTTTTGCATTTATAATGTGAGATGATCCAAGTTTACCATCATGACTTGGTATCTGGGTTCAAGACTCATTCAATTATAAATAATAAGAAATAACTTTCTGAGAAGGCATGAATTCTAGTCTCTGTTTTTATTTTCTAGATTTCACCGGAGAAATTCAGCAAGCCTGTGGAAAATGGGCAAAGCGATTCCGATTTGGATGTGATTGATGAGGAGGAAGAAGAAAAGGAAGAATTGGTTGAAAAAGAAGTCCCGATTCTGAGACAGATTCCTCGTGTCCGAGCTCAGTTTGGTTATACTAATAAGCAAGATGGTACCTTCATTAACAAAGGAGAAGTGAGTTTGTTTTTCGTAAATCGTATGCGTCCGTGCATTGTAATCTACTTCTTTTGCTGCATTTCTGAATTTTTTAGATGAGGCTTGGTTATTCATATTATGTTTTTTTTTTTTTTTGACTACTGTTCTCATCTCCAGTGTAAGTTTCACAACATTTCAGTCGCTGTAACCTCCGACCTTTTTCAGATCAAACTCGGGGAATGTTTCGATTAAACTTGGTTAATTTGGATGGAATTTCAAATAGAACTCTTTATTTACTTCATGGGGGTGTTTCTGTTGAACTCTGGAATTTGGACGGAATTTTGAACGAAATCCTTTATTTCACGGGAGTAGCATGCTATCGTTCTGTTAGCCATGACTCGATAGAGATCCCAGTTAATTTGCGATTGTATTTTTCGGTTGCCTACACTAAGAATTTAGGAAGCAATCTTCTGGAAAGTTTTTGAAAAAAAAATCTCTGATGGAAAGTCCATATGATGTTACTCACATGGGGGAGGAAAGAAAGTAAACTTCTTTGCAGTTGTAAGATGTGTTCTTGCTGTGAGTGTCTTACCAGAGATTAAAATTTGGTAGAGCAGAGAAAGACTAATAACATTTTCTCATGCATGCATTTGCAGGATTTGTTTTTGCATGTTGTCTGACCATGTGTATTTGTGCATACAAATGTGTTGTTTTAGTGTGTGTGCTTTTGTTATCTAGTGATGGGACGATTCCAATATTTTTCCTGATTCCAATACGATTTCGAGTCTTTATAAATTTCCAAATATTTAACTATTAAGTTATTTTTCATGATTACCATAAAAACACATGTTAAATGTGCAGATATTTTCACAGACATAAAATCTAACTTGATCCACAGATTTTAGTTTTACTGGTAGTTTAAAGTCAATGAATAATTATTATTTTATCATTATTTCCAGCAGTAGGAAATTTTGCTTTCAACAAAATCAAATAAAAAACAATTGAAAGAACAGTTTTTGCCATTGGGAAATAAGCACAAATTTTTCTGATTCTGATACCCCCAAAAGTTCCAATTCCCGATTCTGATTAATCGTCCCAACACTAGTGTTATCTTGCAGAGTGTATGTATGTGTCTTACAAATGTGTGTATGCTGTTTTAGTGATCATTCATGTTTGGTTAGGGTTCCATTTTATTTATTACCGGCAAAAATGTCTTCACCGAAGAAATACTTGTTTTAAAAATGAAGAATGTAATTCATTTTAGGTCTGAAATGAAATTCTACTTTTTCAGAATCTTTAAAGAAAAAAATAAAAAGAGGTTTGAAAAAAATATTTTAAATTTCAGGAAGCAGATCTGATAAAGAAAGTGAATGAAGAATGGTGGTGGGTGATGAAGAGTGACCAAACCGGCCTATACGTCCCCATGAATTATGTCAAAGAAATCCAGCCTCGTTGTGTAGAAATTGGACGGAAACCAGTCAAAGAGAAGAAATCTTCTTTACACCGAACGCCTTCGGGTTAGGAAATCATTTGTAACAAATTTTTAAACAAATTTTTGTTGTGTCAAAATCTGCTTTATCTTATTTTACAGTTGATCCTGGTTACAGCACCTAATTGAAACTAGTGTTTGTGTGCATTCACTGTATAGGTCCTGATTCTTTATCTCTCTCAGTGCTTGATATTAATCACTGGCTGTAGTGTCGATCATGTGGTGTTGGTCAGTGCTGTAACAAATGAATTTTTCTTCCAAATAAAATTAAATCTCTGAGGTTTAAAACAAACAATTTTTTTTTTTTTTATCGAATGAGACATGCAATCAAAAAACATTACTTCCAACTGAACACAAGATTACTAAAAGTTTTGGCTACTATGACATGAGCAGGGCCAGCAGAGATGAAACCTTAAATCTGTCTTTTGCTCAGAAGATATATATATATATATATATATATATATATATATTTGTAGTCTGGCAAGGCCACAGGAGAGACAACTGAAGCAGCAAAACTGAAGCTAGCCTGCAGGACACTATATATACAAATGGACGCAAATTTGGATATATTTTATTGGTTTGAAAATGAAGGTTCTATTTTACCAAGTTTAACTATAGAATAGTATTATAGTTTTCAAAAAGCCTTCAAATTATCATGTAATTTCATCCCATAGAACCAAAGATATGAGCATTTCAATATTCAATTTGACTACCAGTATGTATATATGTATTTTTGGCAATTTTATAAGTTCTGAATCTCAGTTACTATTAATCAGAATTTAACAAATGAAGGTGTATTGGAAAGGTGATTATTTGAATTGTCTAGTGGGCTATGTGACATTTGTCCTTAACGTCGCACATTAAGGGGATCACCCAAAGCCTATTTTTGGCACTTTTGTACAGCTATAAAATGTTTTAATCATAGTCATTTGTTTTCCTAGTTGTGCATATGAATTAGAAAATATCTGATATTTCCTCAAAACCTCTGGCCTTGATGGCGGGGAGACTAAAACTTGTTGCTATGGTTTCAAATGATCTGAAATAACAGCAAGGCGTGATTTGATTCCAAATGTTTCTCATATGTTATATCTCCCTTCTTTGGTTTTCATACATAAAGTAAATTTAACAGTGTGTACAGATTATTTGATACTGGAGATATTCATAATGTACCCTTTTTCTAAAAGAGAGGAGATATAACATATGAGAAATATTTGGAATCAAGTTTCCTCTTGTTTTTTCAGATCATTTGAAACCATAGCAAGTTTTAGTCTCCCCTCCATCAAGACCAGAGGTTTTTGGGGAAATATATATATATATATATATATATATACAATAAATGAATATGAGAAGATACCTCACTATGTTGAGACATGAAATTTGGCCAATTATTAGTGCTTGGAAAAATATTGAAGATTTGATTTTTATGCGAGATGGAGCTCCTCCACACTTTGCTATTATTGCTTGTAAATGGCTAAATACTCAATTCCGTGGAAGATGGATGAGTCCTCACACAGATGGCTGGCCAGAAATCCTGACTTAATGCAGTGCGACTTTTTTTTTCTTTTAAAAGAGAAAGTCTACTTAACCAAACCCAGAAATTTAAAAGAACTTGAAAGGCGAATATGCGAAGTTATGAGCACCATTCTGCAAGAGTTTCTTGTGAAATGAAGTGATGATTCCTTTTTTTGTTTCTTTCTTTCAATTTTAAATTCATATCGTCGGATTTTTCATCCTTTTATTATCATATATCTATATATGTTAGTGAATATAAAAATATTTTTTATGTATCCGTTATAAAATAGTCAAAATTGTTAGGAATAATAAGCTCAATGAAGATATATTATTGCCTTCAGAGCATATAAATATACATTCCTTTTGCTACAAAAAGTCAATCCCCAAACATGATTTTCATTTTTTAATTTTTTGAAAATTGAAATATAGAATTTCAAGTGAAATCAATGATATCTACTGAATTGTCATGCCACAGTAATGAACATATCCAAAAATTACAAATTTGATGATTGTAATAAAAGGGAGGTAAATATTTTCTGAAAACTGAAAATCTTTGACCAATTTAACAGAACTTCATTTTTCGCTAATTGTTCTTGAAAACTGTTTTCATTAATAATTAATTTTCAACCTTATCGTTTTTCTTAGTTTTTGGATATGTTCATTACTGTGACATGACAATTGAGTAGATATCATTGGTTTCACTTTAACTTCCAAATTTTAATTTTCGAATTTCACTACAATAATGAAGAAGAACCACATTCTTCAGTTTGTGCCTCTCCATTACACCTCTGCATTGTATTGCTTTTTACAAAATACCGTTATGTACACATGAAACAATGCTTCAAGCAAACTGCATTAATATTTTTTTCTTCTTCTTGACAGTCCGTTCCAAAGCAAATCTTCATTTCGACAAAGACAACGTGGAAAGTCGACAGAAACAAATTCAATTCACTTATACAAAACTAAAGAAGTTGGCGCATGTAAGTGTTTTTGTTTTTTGCTTGTGTTTTTTTTTTTTTTCAATAGAAATTTAGATAATGCATGTCAAACATGTGGTCTACCTAAAAGATATTGTAATTTTATTCTTCAATGGCCTGTTGTGGACCAGAATATAAATACTCTAACTCGCTACAAGAAAAAATAATGAAACGAATTGAATGAAGGAAACAAGGAACTCAAATGCTGGAATAAAATAAACATGTCGTTTATTTTCTGTTGAGAAATGAAAGTCTTGGGTGTACACGTGTTCATTCGGCCGTTGACGGAAAAGGGAATGCAATAGAGAGACGCGAAGCAGCAAGCCGGCTGTAGAAAGAGAGGGTTAAGCTCAGTAGAGAGTCGCGCACATGTCTGTGTTGATGGACCAAAGCCGAAGGGGAGATAGAGTGAGAAAGTCAATCCAGTTCATGGAGAGAGAAAGCGTATAAAGTGTATGTGCGCTTATCCCACATTACAGTAGCAGGGAAAGTGATGTTAGGGCGGTCGGTCGGTTCATCGACTCAACAGGTCGAACGCTGGTCCGGACGAAAAAGGGAAGTTGACAGGGGTTGTTAACTTTTATACTGGAGTTAGTGTTCTGGGTGCGCATGTCTGGTTTTCACTTAAAAGGAAGTGACGTCACAGCTCGGGTGTGTGTATGCGCATGAATGTGAGTCTGTGTATGAGGCTGTGTATATGCGTGTGTGTGTATGTGGGTGTGTATATGTGAGGGAAAACATGTTCGAACAGGCCAAAATTGCAGTTTTGATATTTTCAATTGAAAGAATATTGTTCACTGTCAAAACATTTTTTCTATTCAGAACATTTCTTTACACTTATAAAAAAAAAAAAACCTCACATTTTATCTATTTTGAAATGTGATCAAAATTTCGAAAATAAATTGGATATTTATTTAGAATTACACTTGATTAAAACCCAAAAACACGGAAAAATCTTTGTTGTATTTATTACAATTAAAATCATTACAGAACGAAAGTCATATTCCAAAAATTATGTAAATTGATAAAGTTTTTTTTTTTCTTTAATTTAGAAAATCAAATTTTTATGATTTTTAGCGATTAAAAAGTTTTTAATTTGAATACAAACAAAATATCGGTAGTATAGTTGTCACCCTTGAATTTTGGCCAATTAAAACAATATTGCTGCTCTTCACTTCTTCATAAAATTTGATTTTCTTAATTAAAAAAAATAACTGTTTAAGTAACTGACGTGATTTTTGGAATATGGCATCTTTGTTCTGTGACAAATACATATAGTATTAAGATTTTTCTGTACTTTTGTTTTTTAACTAAGTGTAATTCTAAATAAACCCCATTAAATTTAAATGAAACTTGGTATAATTTTCAGAGTAAAACTATGAAAAGAAATGACCAAAAAAAAATACTGTTTCTATAAATATTGTATGTTTCTAAGCAGCAGAAATATTTATAGTTTATTAAACAACTGCAGCTGTCAGGACAACACAAATTGATCTCTGTGCTCTTCAGGATATTCTGAATTTAAAAACAAGCAATTGTTAAGAATTTCCAAAGAAGTGAAAATAAAACAGCAAAAATAACTGTTACCAAAGGCAATAAAAGTTACTTCTTACCTACCTGAACTTTTTTTCTTTTTAATTTTTATGTATTTATTTATTTATTTATTTATTTATTTTTTATTTATTTTTTTTTTTTTAGAGTTTAGTTGACACAAATTTTCTTTAAAATTTAGACTCACATTTGATAATGATCTCCAAGATAGGAAATTCATTTCAGTTATTTTTTTTGCCATCAATTACCAGTTACTTCCATGCATTGTATAATACATTAATTTATTTTGTCAATTTTTTTTTTTTTTTTTTTTTTTTTTTTTTTTTAAACAATTGATAAATCATTATTTCCATTCTTCAGGCACGCCAAGTTTCGTTGGAGGATTCTGTACGTCTTTTCTCTTTTTACAACCAATGTGATGAATTTGACACCTGGATGTCTGAAAAGGTATGTTTATATTCATAACCAAAAATATTATTTCTATAAATATGTGAAAATTTTCTCAGCAAGAAAAATCAAGATAATTTTCAACAGGTTGTCATTGATTCAGCAGGGCAGAACCCTGGATGAAAAAAAAAAAAAAAAAAAAGGAAATTTTCAAATCGGAGAAGGAGAATAGGTTATTTTCCAAATGTTTGAGAATAAGTTATTTTGGGAAATTGGAAATGTAGAGAAAAAAAATTGGAAATATGTTGTATATGGTGAAAGGACCAAAATTTACCCATAAAAGAGATTTGAATTAAATCAGGAAAAATATATTCCAATACAGTAGATGACATCACTCCAGAAGAATTTATGGATGTTGTGTTTGACATACCGCAAGTAATTTCTCAAAAGCAAATACTGAAAAAGAGAAGAAAAATACAGACTTCATGGAAGTCCAGCTCAAAATGAAGATCTATTGATTTCTTATGGAACATGAACGTAAAAGAGAACTGCTATATATAGTTTTTTTTTTTTTTTAACTATATATTGAGAGAGTTGGCAAACTAGTTTAATTAACAACTCTGCTTTCCTTAATTGCAGATTTGGCAACTATCAGCTATTTTTGTTTCAGCTTATTTTGGCAATTCATCATGTGGTTTCAGCCACACAGTGTGATGCAAACAATTTACTGAAAGAAACATTTGATAAATGAACAATTTAACAAAATGGATCTCTCAATTCTTCTGGCCATATTTGGTAACTCTCACATTGATAACTGTCAAAGGGATTAACACTCCCATGTCAGCTTCCTTTTGTGTGCCTTTGTAAACCACTTCCAAACGACTGTTCTGTCAATAAACCTATTTCCTCTTTCTTTTGTTATACTTTTTCTCTTTCTCCCCCACCTCCCAAAACTTCGAGGCAGCGCCGCCAATAGTGTTGTTGCCTTTCTGCCGTGTTTAAAAGAATGACGACGCACTGATATAGAAAAATATAACATGTCTTTATTGTTGGTAACTGTTATGGATGGTTGGTTGTTAGGAGAGAGATGCACACATCTGAATTTGGCGGGTTGATTTTTCTCTGAACCCAAATCATCAACCTACAACGATATCCTTTTCTGTTATGTAACCACTTGTGAACACTTAAAACGCCTCTTTTGAGATGGCATTGTTATTGTTTTATTCAGTGACTATCGTTTTACTGGATTAACCTGACTTTGATTACACTTGTGTAATCTTTTGCCAAAAATTCTCTTTCAAACATGTTTATCTTCTCTGCTTTTTGGCAATTGATCAAGCTTGGCAATTGAGCAAGCTTCATAATTTTTGGTCACCCGACAAAGGAGGGATTGGACTTAGTAATTTACTCCTGTTCGTTTGTTTGCACTTTTCTCAATAACTATGCCTTGGATTTTTTAAAAATATTTTGCACAAACATTAGTCATGGTGAAAGTAAATTTTTGCCCGAATGGATTTTTCGGGATAACTCTGGTTACCTTCCTAGGGGCCATTATAGGGGTAAAATTGCCCCCATAACGTCCATCTGTTCATTTGTTCACACATTTCTTAATAACCAAGTTTTGGATTTTTAAAACTTTTGCACAAACACTAATTATAATGAAAGTAAATTTTTCACTTGTGGAGGGGGCAACACTGCTTGGCTTGCTATTCAAATGACCTTTTGGTACATTTGATAATTATTTTACTGTTCTTGCAGGTAGATGTTTTTTGTGAAATGATTTCTCTGTATACACAATCTAAATATCCAACAGTATCACAATTGTACTGTATACAGGAAATTCTTATGTTGTTTTTGATCATCGTTTTGTAATGATCACAAGAAATAAAAAGGAATCATTACGTTTCTTTTAATCATTTCTGTGTATGTTTTAATGGTGTCATTTTAAATTATTTATGATTTTATTTTCTAATTTTAGGAGCAAATACTACAAAGTAAAGAAAGCCTTTCGGACAATATCGCTGCTGTTAAGAACAATTATGAAGTAAGTAAATATACATATATATATATATATATATATATATCATCATCATCATCGGTGGTCACTCGTGTCCGAGTAAGACTGTCCTCCGTTGTGGCTTCTGTGGGTCCTCAGGTGAGCATAGAGCCCAATCTTAGACCCAATTTTTCTTGTGCAATTTGGGCAGATAAAGGTGGTGGGGTGGGGTTGGGTGTGTCTGGTTGATAATCTGTCCTTTCTGTGCTTGCATTTATCCTCAGCAGCTTGATTTAGGTCACTGCTATAAAGCGCAGCACCTTCATGGACAGCGCTCCTCCATGCCAACCTGCTCCCAGCCACGTCCCCCCATGTCTCAAGGTCCATGTGAAACTGCTTTAAATTTACTTTGATGTCATCAAAAGCCAACATAGATGATGAAATACAACACCGTCTCAGCTGTGCCAGTGGGGCTTTCTCAAGGCTAAGGAAGAGAGTATTTGAGAACCGTGACCTTCTGGCAAAGACCAAAATCATGGTATATAAAGCTGTCTTGCTGCCCACTCTTCTCTATGGATCGGAGACCTGGACCACATATGGGAGGCACGTAAAAACCCTGGAGACGTACCACTAAAGATGCCTCCGAAAAATCCTCAGAATCAGTTGGAAGGAGCGACGCACCAACACCAGCGTCCTGAGTGAGGCTGACATTCCTACTATCACCGCAACTATTGCTCAACACCAGCTCAGATGGACATGTCATGTTGTCCGAATGCCGGATCTCCGCCTCCCAAAACAGATTTTCTACTCTCAGCTTGTTGAGGGAAAGCGTGGCCAGGGTGGCCAAAAGATGAGGTATAAGGATAACATCAAAGTAAATTTAAAGTATATATATGTATATATATATATATATAATAAAAAAAAAAAAGAGATAAGTGACTTAATTACAATTTACAGCTTTGAAAAATTGAGACAGAATTTCTATTTTTCTCAAACAAAACCTAAGAACTGAGAACTAAGGTATATTTTAGCAAGTAATTTGTTTCATTAAGGTTTATAGGAAAAATAAAACCTTGGGAGAAATGAGCGTTAATTGACTCAGGTTTGGTATAATAATATTTAACCTTCATTCGCACTGGTGCATGATGGGTAATACTGAAATCAAATATTAAATTTTTTTTATGCATGTTCAGAATCTCCATCTCCTCATGGAATAGCAAAAATGAAGAAAAAGTATGTATGATATACGTACCTATTATGGAAAGAAAATATTGTACACCAAAAATCATGTAATTGATCAGGTAGTTTAATTTTTTAAAAAGATCAAATTTTATGGTTAAACTATGAGCGATGATCTAGCAACGCTATCTTGAAAATGCATCCAAGAAACAAGAGAGACGACTTCAAATTGAGGTTTTAGAAAGTCATTCTTAACATAAGGAGGATGGCATAGGAAAAAATACAAATTTACTTTCAAATGTTTTTCTTTATAAAAATAAAATTACTTTATCAATTTACATGATTTTTTTGTATATGATATTGTCTTTCTGTAACGGGGACATCAAACAGTTTTTTCTTTATTTTCGTTTTTTTTTCATTTGATGGGGATGGCAAACACCAGTTTAAAACTAAAATTTTGTTTTAGTTTAGTTTTTATTAGATGAGCAAAGATATTTCCTAATTGTTATTTCTTTTTTTCTTCTGACTCAGAAATAATGTTATTAAATTTGTGTAAATTTTAGCAAACGGGTTTCACAATTGATACCAGACTCTTTGCTCCAAGAAATCTTGTTCTACTCATAATTATATATTTATTACTGCGGCGGATGTGTTAATTTTATTTCCAGTTTAAGAAAAAAATTGTAATTTCAGTAAGCTTCCACTTTTCATAATTTTTTTTTTTTTTAATCTTATATATATATTTGTCTCAAGTTATTTTCTGAAAATCTACTTTGTTTTCTGCAGAGTCTATTAACAAGCCTTGCTGCCAACCGAAGTCGTCTGGATTCAATCAATACTTTGGCTGCTGAAATTCTCAAGTCTGGAAGCAGTCAAAAGGACAAAGTTGCTGCTCGTCAAAAACTTATCGTCGATCGGTTAGTATATAATAATGACCCCCCCCCCCCCAAAAAAAAATAGTAGTAGTCTTTTTAAACATAGAAAACAGAATACACTAAAAAAATTTTTTTTTCTAATTTTTTAAAATCCTTGTCTAACAATATACGGGATGGAATGATAAAGTTGTCATCCTAAAGAAAACACTACAGTTTTATTTTAAAACTTTTATTGAAAAAAATCAATTCAGGTAATTTGATTATATGGTAAAAGCTGACATCTATTCAATGTAGCCGTCTTCAGCCTCAATCACTGCCTCGATACGGGTCCGTGCCTTTCCAACAAGCAGCAGCGGGAGTTCGGCGAATACTTGGCAGATGGTGGTGATTAAGCTGGGTTTGGTGTTGTGGGAGATCATGTTAGTGATGTTCTCAATGTATGACCAAATGAAGTATCCTGCGGGTTCCGGTCGGAGGAGAAAAGGGGCCAGTGAGAGAAGGGCACAAAGTCGTAGCACTCCTTTTGAAGCCAAGCCTGGGTCTCTTTGGACTTGTGGGTTTATGTCGAGTCCTGCTGTCACACTTAGGGTCTGCCACCTGATTGCACCAGGGATCACCATATTCTTCAGCACATCTAGGTACACTTTGGTGTTGACTTTCAAGTCATCTGGGCAGGAGCTTCTAAAAACAGCCTATCATGCCTTGACAGAGTACAAAATAGACTTCGTGGCTTAGTGGGGGATGCCCTTTTCTCTTCCCTGCAACCTCTCTCCCACAGAAGAGACGTTGCGAGCCTATCTTTGTTTTATCATTATTTCCATGGCAGGTGCTCATCTGAACTCCAATCTCTGGTAACCCCTCGCTAATCTTTCATGAAAAACACCCGTCTAGCTGAATCCACTGTCTAAAATTTTCCCCACTCTTTATCTGTGCCTAAATCAAAACGTAGATTCCATGAACAAAGCTCCTTTCTTAGAACTGCACGCCTATGGAACTCTGTTCCGTCTGCCTGCTTCCCACCTGACTACAACCTGGATGTCTTAAAGTCCAACGTAAACAAGTTCCTGATGAACTGCCCCCTTAAGTAAACACTTCATTAAATCTCCACACTAACGTACTGTACTTGCAATAACCCTTACCCCTGAGTGGCTTCCGGGCCTTGATAAGTGGTGACCACCATGTAAAAAAAAAAAAAAAAAAAAAAAAACTTCAGAGATGTGAAGTGGTATGATATGGCCCTCACTTGAAACCACACTAAAAACCATAACCGTAGCCAGAAACTTTTTCATCATCCTGGGCACATCCCTGTTATTTGTGGCAATGCAGTGATGCATTTTAAGGACGATGGCGATGGTCCTGTTGTCATAACTTGGATCGGTAGAGAGCATGAGTTGTACAGCGGCGCATCTCTAGTTTCACTTCTTGAACATTGTGTCACTTCCAGGCATGATAGAAGGTTCCTATTGCTCTTGGGATTTGAACACAACTGGCTAACTAGTAAGTAGATGGTCTGCAACAAAAAAGAAAACTATTTTTTTGTCGAATGGAAATGGAATCATGTCGTCTTTTCTAGGCTTACAATTTTATTGTTCCACACTGTATAAAATATCTTTATATTAAAACTAGAAGGCCACCCAGCATTACCAAGTCATAAAATATGCTTAAATATGATATTTTAATTTCATATTTATTATAGAGGTAATTCTCTATTTATCATATATATATGATTATTACTATAATAATTTTTAAATACCTACAGACACTAGTGTTTCATCCTTTTGGGAATCATCAGTGCAGGGTGTCATAATGACCACCGATCGGGAGATTCTAAACCTGGCCACGAAGCCATTTCTGACTCCATTAGTAAGAAACAAACTCGCACGGCCAACTTTAACCGCGAGAAATATTGTTGAAATTTAAACATTTATTTTTAAATGTCGAGACGTCCGTCCATATTGATCTAATAATTATAACATGATCTATGCATACAAGCTTAAGTAACTTTTATTTCAACTGTAAAGTGCTCAACAATAAGAACCAAGTTCTTAAAGAGGCTGACATAATTATTGCTATAATAATTTTTAAATACTTACAGACACTACTGTTTCATCCTTTCCGGAATTGTCAGTGCAGGGTGTTATGATTACCGGTGGTTAAGAGATTCAAACCTGGCCACCATGCCATCTCTAACTTTATTAGCAATATATATACATATATATATATATATATATATATATATATATATATATATATATATATATATCCCGAAAACCTCTGGCCTTGATAGAGGGGAGACTAAAACTTGCTGCTGTAGTTTCAAATGACCTGAAATAACAGCAAGGGAAGACTGGATTCCAAATATTTCTCATATGTTATATCTCCCCTCTTTTGGAAATAGGGTATGATTATGAATATCTCCAGTATCAAATAATTCTTATACACCATGAAATTTACTTTATATATCGAAACCAAAGATGGGATATATAACATGAGAAATATTTGGAATCAAGTCTCCCCTTGCTGTCATTTAAGATCATTTTAAACCATAGCAAGTTTTAGTCTCCTTTTCATCAAGGCAAGAGGTTTTGAGGAAATATCAGATATTTTGTAATTCATATGTAAAACTAGGAAAACCAATGACTGTGGTCATAAAATACACTTAAATATGATATTTTAATTCGTCCAGATTTTGTATATATTATTATAGTTGTGATTTCAAAAGTAAAAAAAAATAGCATTTAGGTTTCATCAGCTAGAACCGAAAGCAAAACTGTAGCATTCAATTCTGGTGACGTTACCACTGTACTAACGTGACATGTACATGAACTGATTCAAAATAAAATATAAACTAAGATGAATGTACAAAATGTATAACAATTTTTTTTTTTTCATTTTGACTCATTTTTGACCCCTTAAAAACTATTTTAACTGGCTAAAGACCCATGAAAGGACGGCCCATAAAAAATTTGATCATTGTAGGCCCTTAGCGCCACTCAGCGATTTTTAGTTTCAGAAGAGATAGTTAGAAAATATGGAGACAGACGGACATATAACCTTTTATATATTAGATTAAATTTTTTAAGGTGCGTTTATTTTTAAATAGTGCCATCAATTGTTATTTTGCAACAATTTACCAAAATGTCCCTTTTATTTTATTTTGTCTTTTTTCTATCATTACAGTTGGAATAACTTGAATAAAATGAAGAATGATAAAGAAAAGCTTCTGGAAGGTGCTTCAAGGTAAGTTTAGAACTTTGCGAACAAGTCTGTAGAGTCATTAAAGATGGCTGCATTTTAGGCTTTATTTGAAAAATACTTTTTGAAATCTTATTTTAATAAAGCTTAATTCATTAACGTTTGTTTCTCTAATATATTTTTTTTATCCTTTTATCATATCTAGTTTAATATCAGTTTTAAATAATGGCATGCAAAGAAAACTACAACAATAAATAATGAGAAGGCACTCTTAAATAGTTTTGGGCCTTATAAAAGAAAGTTTAATAAATGAGTTCATTCAGTGGGAGAAGGGATTAAGAAAGTAACTTACAAGTCAAACGGAACATGTCAAAGGAAATCGGCGCATGGATAAACCGCAGGAGTACAAATGATTCACTTAAGATGGCAAGTTCTGAGCTACTAACGAGTCAACGAAAAAAAAATCAACCTTAAAACAAACCACATCAAACAAATGATATTGACCTGTAGTTTGGAGGATTGTCAGTATTTGTCCAGCTTGGGTGTGCATATTCTCAAAGAACAATGTATTCTAGGAATCTTAAGAAATTATCGTACATATAGAATTATATTTAACAAATTAATTCTGCATTAAATAACCCATGTTGCAACCGTGGTTGAAGTGAGTGTCCCTAATGATGGAGGTCTGAACAGAGCTGAAAGGGAGAAACAGACCAAATATCAAGGTCTCATGTATGATATGAAAAGAAACTGGAATCTCAGAGAGATATTAATCCTACTAGTTATTATAGGTGCCACAGGGCTTATGAAGAAGAACATGAAGTCCTACTTAACTAATATTCCTGGTGAACCAAGTGCAAAAGAGATCCAGACAATTACACTTAAGGGAACAACGAGGATACTAAAAAGAGCTCTCGGTTGGTTTCAATAAAAAAGCAGAGCAATGTTGGCAGCTGGTTTGGCTGCTCCATTCCCAGCATTACAATCTTCAAAGGAAGAAAATTAAAAAAAAAAAAAAAAAAAAAATGTTATACCGCAAAACAAATCAATCTAAGCTCTTTCTAGTAACTCAGACGAAACTTTGTTGTTTGTTTCTGTTGGTTCAAAAAGTTGCACACTATCCTCTCCACTTGTAGGGTTTTTTGCTAACGAACAGGTGACCTGCAAGCATCCATTTATAGTATTATTTCCATTAATTGATTTGGAAGCCATGTTAATGATATTTTCGATGTCAGAAAATAGATGTATATGAGCAGAGTGAGGATTGATTTTTAGTAACATAGCAGGTGAGACACCCTTACTTGTCCTCATATGATCTCTGACGTATATTTGACCTTGTTTTACCCATAGAGAAATGGAATTTACTTGTAAAAGGTGAATTTTTATTTTTTTTTCAGAGACGGCAAATTTTAAATTAAAATAAATCACAGAAAAATATTTTATTATAAAACGATGTGCTTCATTCCAAAGATTAATTTTTGGAATTTATAATTCAAATACAATGCATATGGCCCAATCTAAAGGTCCAATTTTCACAACTTTACACATTAGATTAAGATGTATTTTGGCAATAATGTGTTAAATATTGTCTTTTAAGTGGCCTTATTGTTTGATTTATTAATGTAAATATGGGACTTTTCACATCCTTAAATTAAATAATCTAATGGGGTTAAATTGCATGAATAAGGTGGCCAATTGACATCTCCATATCGTGAAATTATTTGTTCACTAAATGTTTCTCTCGGTAAATTGACCGTATCATTTGCCATTTATAAATGCTGCTCAGGTGTTAGTCTCTTCGTGGTGAATTGCTCAACCAATCTGAAATCAAAATAATTGATAGTTGCCAAATATGCTTTAAATTAATAATCTATTTTCTTTATTAAAGAAAATAGTTATCAATTTAAAGTTTGTCGCCTCTAAAAAACAAAAAAAACAAAAAACACGTTGCACTTGTGACTGCATTCACTCTAGCTGAGTTGAGCCAGCTCTAAGTGAGCCAAAGTAGTCCAAATCTGTTGTTGCTGACTCCTCAACATGCTTCAGCCATTCAGGACCTTATCGTCGCACACCAAAGATGCAGGGGTCAATCATAGCTCTCAAGTCGGCTTTGACCGCTGTGAGTCACATTCTCATTCTTCTTGTCCCGTCTTGGCAGCGGTGTTGGTGCTAGAGGAATTGAAATATTAGAAGTGGACTTATGGCTGTGATTAAATAGTCTATCGTGAGAAGTTGCATTAGTAGTCATGCAGAGCTATGATTCAATGGAATGTAGAGCATCGGATAGAATATTTTCCCAAGATATCCCCATATTGCAATAATGCAAAATTACTTACGTGGCCTTCCGTAATGTTCAGATATGATTACTCCAGCGTTTTTTAGACCTCCCACAAGGTTTCCAATCATGAACCTGTCCTTTGAATGTTCAGTATACATTGTTTTCAGAACCTCTTCTGATGGTCTGACCAGTACAGCATAACGTCATTCAAATTGAAAGAGTGGTTAGATGTATTTTATTTATACTGAGACACCCTGCACCTGGAAAAATGCAAGTATTCTTTTCTTTAAAGAAAAAGGCTGAAAAAAATGCAATCATTGAGTTGAACTTTAATTCACCTGACTAGCAGCAAAATCCCACCCCTTCACTGTGGAGATTCATAGATGCCAGAAAGCTTCCACTCTGATAGCTTCTTTCCTCTGACCATTTGTCTTTGGAATTCCCTTTCTGCTCCTTGTTTTCTCAATAATACCAACAGGCAGAAATTTGTTTCCCCCTCCCGTGTCCTATGAATTTGGCTGCTGCTACAGTAGTTCCTTACATTTCTATGACAATATGACGTTACCCAAGGTAGACAAAGAATAGAAAAGAACTTCAACTTGCTTTTTTTGTTGTACAATGTTATTTATTTCTCTCTTCTTTTGTTATCACGTATCTGGATAAGACACACATACAAAACTCACTCCCACCTATTAAAAAGTGAAGAACCACCCATATGTATACCATGTCACGAACCTTACACAGTGAAACACTTTTTACTTGACTGTCATGATCTCACACGAATTCATCAACACTACTATAAGGCTACAAGTTTAAAAGAACTCTTTGATAAAGAAAATCCTAAAACGATTCTAAATTTCTTAAAACAAGCAAATTTTTACCATAAAATATGAATATCATCAAATAACAAACTATACCAAAACATTGGCCGAATATACCCAGCGAAAATCGATTCTGAAAGTATCAAAAATTTAAATCTTGTATACAGCATTAAATGACCCAAAGAAGGGTGATATGCTGGTCAAACAAACAAACAAACATTCTTTTGTTACTGTTGTGACGTCCCTTATTTGATCGTCTTTTCAAACATGATTTCAAACATCCTCCACATCTATTATGTGACCCCTCTCTAACACGTTCTACTGGTGACATTCACTCGTTCGCACTCTGTTACAACAAGATGCTTTTTTGGGGTAGTGAAAAGAAAAAAAAAATTCCATAATTTGACTTTTTCTATAATTTTTGTTTTTGTTGTATAAAAGATTTTTGAAGACTTTTTGTCATTTTAATTACAGCATTGAGATGTTTAAACTGACTTGCGATGAACTTCAAGAATGGATCCGTGAAAAAGACAATGCATTTTACGATGACGATCTTGGCAAAGATTTGCAAGGGGCAAAGGATTTACACAGGAAGCACATGGTAAGAAGCAAATATGTATTTCTTTTACTCAGAAGAGTAGTGGTAGATGGACAAAAATCGGAGGCCTGCAATGTAAATGCTGGAGTCCCTCAGGGGTCAATCCTGGGCCCAACTCTCTTCCTGATCTACATCAATGACCTCCCTAAACACATACTTAAATCATTCGTTGACATCTATGCTGATGACACGACCATCTACGGCAACACATCAAAGGCTGTAAATGACAAAGTTCTCTCTGATTCTCTCTCCTCTGATCTCGAGCGCGTGGTTCAGTGGGGGAAGATGTGGCTGGTTTCCTTTAATGCATCCAAAACCAAACTCCTATCCTTGCATCATCAACGCTCTGATCCCAAGCTGGCATCAATTGTGATGGATGGCTCTCGTCTGAGTGAGGCTCAGTGTTTTGACAAGCTTCTGGGTTTGACCTTTACTCCTGATCTGAAATAGAACACGTACATCAAGTCTGTTGCCAAGGTCGCTGGAAAGATGGTGGGATCCTTCTACCGCTCCAGAAGATATCTCACTACTGATGCAATTCTCTATCTATATAAAAGCCAAGTACGTCCAAGGATGGAATACTGTTGCCATATCTGGGCAGGAGCTGCTAAAAACAGCCTATCCTGCCTTGACAGAGTACAAAATAGACTTCGTGGTTTAGTGGGGGATGCTCTTTTCTCTACCCTGCAACCTCTCTCCCACAGAAGAGACGTTGCGAGCCTGTCCTTGTTTTATCGTTATTTCCATGGGAGATGCTCGTCTGAACTCCAAGCTCTGGTCCCCCCCTTGCCAATCTTTCACGAAAAACACCCGTCTAGCTGAATCCACTGTGAAAAATTTCCCCCACTCTATATCTGTGCCTAAATCAAAACGCGGATTCCATGAACAAAGCTTCTTTCTTAGAACTTCACGCCTGTGGAACTCTGTTCCGTCTGCCTGCTTCCCTCCGGACTACAACTTGGATGTCTTCAAGTCCAATGTTAACAAATTCCTAATGAACCGCCCCCTTAAGTAAACACTTCAGCAAATCTCCACACTAACGTAATGTACTTGCAATAACCCTTATCCCTTAGTGGCTTCTGGGCCTTGATAAGTGGTGATCACTGTGTAAAAAAAAAAAAAAAAAAAAAATTTTTTTTTGAAAACTTGAAAATTCTTGACTTTCAATTGATAGTCACGATATTTGCCGTAATGGATTAATGTCTTCAATTGGAATGTCAATAATTTTACGTGAGATCATTCTCCACTTTCTATCCTCTTTCTCCTCCTGAAAAGGAGAGCTTATAATCTAATATATAAATCTGTCGTTTGTGTGTCCACCTAAAACTTTTTCATTGAACCAGCATGAACCAGGTACGATTTAAAAAGAGCTGTCTCTCTGACACATAATATCAAAAAATTAGAAAAAAATCATAAATTATTTCATGTAGAAACATTTTGTTTGAGGAGGGGATCAGGTAAAAAGGTTGCTTTCGATGATTTTTGTTAATCACGCATGCGTGAACGTCAATTCGTTTTTTTTTTTTTTTGTTTTTTTTTCATTTAAAAAGCTAAATTGGTAACATCTGTAATATCTTGGTCCAATCGATAGCATGTTCGCGTACAAACTTTTACAAGTTCACACTTACCATGCAGCAATTTTTTTTTCTTTTAATAACACGATAAGTTGGCACCCAAGTCTCTTTTTTTCCTTTTTTCTTTTTTCCTTTTTTCTTTTTTTTCCTTTTTTCTTTTTTTTTTCCTTTTTTCTTTTTTTTTTCCTTTTTTCTTTTTTTTCCTTTTTTCTTTTTTTTCCTTTTTTCTTTTTTTTCCTTTTTTTCTTTTTTTTCCTTTTTTTCTTTTTTCCTTTTTTTCCTTTTTTTCTTTTTTTTCCTTTTCTTTTTTTTCCTTTTCTTTTTTTTCCTTTTTTTCTTTTTTTTCCTTTTTTTCTTTTTTTTCCTTTTTTTCTTTTTTCCTTTTTTCTTTTTTTTCCTTTTTTCTTTCCTTTTTTTCCTTTTTCTTTTTTTTCTCCTTTTTTCTTTTTTTCCTTTTCTTTTTTCCTTTTCTTTTTTTTCCTTTTCTTTTTTTCCTTTTCTTTTTTTTCCTTTTCTTTTTTTCCTTTTCTTTTTTTTCCTTTTCTTTTTTTCCTTTTCTTTTTTTCCTTTTTTCTTTTTTTCCTTTTTTCTTTTTTTCCTTTTTTTTTCCTTTTCTGTTTTTTTCCTTTTTTCTTTTTTTTTTCCTTTTTTCTTTTTTTCTTTTTTGTAATGAAATCTCCATAAATTAAAAGATCATATTTAACCATTTTTTACTTTTATCAATACAGATTATTTATTTACTTCAGCTTTGATTTGTTTTCATTTCGTGTGTTGCTGATGATTTGAATGGATTTTAAACAGCCTTTTAATTGATAAGTTAAATTCACATCATTGAAACCATGGTATGAAATATGTAACACACTTTTTGTTTTTTTTAAATAAATACCTCGTATTTTAGCTCTCAGATCTGTGAGCACTTGACTGATTTCTTTTCAACACCTCAATTTGTACGAATATGGATTCTTTCAGAACTTGGAACGAGAACTTGTGCCTGTTGAAGAAAAAATTAAAAGAATGGAGTTTCTAGCAGACACGTAAGTTTTTTTTTTAATTATATATAATCATTTTTTTTTCATTTCAACCTTGTTTGGAACAAGGATAAATGAAATGAGGGATACTTTTATGTTTATTATTCATATTACCTTTTCAAGTTTTCAGGATATAAAATAAAAATTTTTTTTTATGAAAAGGATGTTTCGTTTCTAAATTTTTGAGATGAGAATTTATAATTTAGATTTTTTGGGTTTGTATTACTGTACACATAGATTCGAAAAAGTTGTCAAAAAAACAAATATATAACAAATAAATGTTATCAAAGGCAAGATAAGTTACTTTTCTACCAAACTGGATATATTTTTCGTGTTTTTATTCAATGTAACATGTTTATTCAGCTCAAAAACCATACAGTGTTTACCGATGTATTGGAAAATTCAAGATGGCGTCTGACTCTCTCTTTAACACGGTAAGTTTGGGAAAAGTTGTTATAAATAAAAAACTGGATAAAATACTGTTAAAAACTCGCTCAATATATGTTACCGTGACCTAGGTTGACATATTTTTGGTGAGTTTTTAATAGTATTTTGTCTAGTTTTTTATTTATAACACCTTTTCCCAAACTTACCGTGTTAAAGAGAATCAGACGCCATCTTGAATTTTCCAATACATCGGTAAACACTGTATGTTTTTAGAGCTGAATAAACATGTTACATTGAATAAAGACACAAAAAATATATCCAGTTAGGTAGAAAAGTAACTTATCTTGCCTTTGATAAAATTTATTTGTTATATATTTGTTTTTGACAACTTTTTCGAATCTATGTGTACAGTAATACAAACCCGATTTTTTTTTATCATTTAGAGTGCTATTACCATTTTATGTTATTTTCACAACGTTTCGATCAGTGTAACCTCTGACCTTCATGTGTGTCTTGTCAAACTTGAGAATCTACATGTATCCCTGTGGCATGAGTGATAAACAACTTGATAAAATTAAGTTGTGACATTCTCCTGGTGGTTTAAGAGTTCAATCCTCAGTGCGAACGATACTCAAAATTCAATTATGAATTATTTAGGATTTGTATCTGATCATGACTGATGAAATGAGAACATACTACCCCTGTGGATTAAATAAAGGGTTGAGTTCAAAATGCTGTTCAGATTCCAGAGTTTGACTGAAAGTTTCCTTGGAAAAGGTCATAGATTACATTGGCCAAAACGTTGGGAAAATAACACTTAAGATGAGAATAACAGTTTGAATAATGTGAATAAAGAAAGGATGCTTTTTCAACTAGCTAGATTTTTGGGTATAGTCAGCTAACATACTCTCTAATTTACGA
This sequence comes from Euprymna scolopes, assembly GCF_053919585.1. Classification (NCBI taxonomy): domain Eukaryota; kingdom Metazoa; phylum Mollusca; class Cephalopoda; order Sepiida; family Sepiolidae; genus Euprymna; species Euprymna scolopes. The sequence continues at coordinate 58,344,514 of NC_136520.1, read as the reverse complement.
CGTAGCGCTCACGGAAGTGGTGACAAGGCAAATCAGTTCCTTCACTTTTATTGTTCTTCAGTATTTTTTATTGTGAAGCGATTTATTGAAATAAGATAGAAAGGACATTATTGAAAAGTATAAAATAAAAATTAACAAAATTATACAGATATAATAACAATATTGTTATTCTTTATTTGCACTTTTAATAACAAAATTAAAAATTAAATGTTTTTTTTTTTATTTGGAATTTTGTAAGAAATATGTTAATAAAATTATAAAAATTAGTTGGGTTTTTTTTGTTTTTTTTTAAATAAAAGTTTTTTTTATTTGATTTTATATAACAAATATAGGTTTGAAAGTATAAAAATAAAATTATTGAAATCAAAATAATAAATGATTTATAGGCATGAGAGATAAAAAAAAAAAAAAAAAAAAACTAAACTGATTTGCCTTGTCACCGGTTCTGGTAGCGCTATGCTGGAAATTAGGAAATATGTTAGTTGACTATAACCAGATTTTTTTTACATGCACATGTATTAATACTCAGCAGAATGTTTATGTTGTCGATCAAGAGAAGTCTATCAAGCATGCATACAGTGTGGTGATGTATAAGTGAAACTTGATCAGTGAGAGTTGAGGATAGATGGTGTATATAAAGAAATATGAGAATGATATGATGGATGTGTAATGTAAGTCTTAAAAATAGGTTTTGTTTTGATGACTTCGTAAAAAGATAATTATAGGAAGATGTGTGCAGGACAGGAGACTTCATTGGTTTGGTCACATTGAAAGAATGGATGAGAGTTCTTGATAAGTAGATGTGGAGTGGTTAAGGCGGCAGGGTAAGTCCAAGGAACACAAGTGCTGAGTGTGTATTTGAGATGGAACTTCTTTGCAAAGGTTTTCCATCTGTGGAACACGTTGCTGAGAGACTGCGTGCCTGCTGATTACAACTTGGTCATCTTCAAATCCAATATAAAAAAGATTCTTATGGACTACCCCTAAAAGAATGTGGTTCCTCTTATTGATCAAACACTATTCCGATAGTGTTCCTCATCTTTTGGCTGGCAATAATTTCCATCTTATTTACTCTTATCCTTGAGTTGCTCTTGGCATTGATAAGTGGTGATCCTCAATAGTTTAAAAAAAAACATCTTTTCAGAAATAGTTTAGTTTTAAAGCCGGTTTCCAAATGCCACCAATCTATTTCCATAACAAGACGTTTTTTTTTTTTATTTTTTTTTTAAATAAATTTTCTAATTTAAAATATATTTTTTTCTTTTTAAAATTTCACAGATTCAGGTATTTTATATTAATATTACTGTGAACACTAACAAAATTTATTTCTCTCAATTTTGGAGAAGCGTTTACATATATATATTAAGAGGTCGATGATTGTAAGTATCTAGGATTCTTCATCTTATCTTCATTTGAAGATTTCAACATCAGGAAGAGGATGGCATGGTCTGCTTTTAATGATTTGCACAAAATATGGCCATTGCATCTCAACACAAACATTAAATTGGAAGTTTTAAAATCGATAATATAATCCATTCTCCTCTATGGTTTAGAAATGTCCTCCATCCAGCGCGGCCGTAGTCGAGATTGAACTCACTACACGAGTTTGTAGTGTAATTCAAATCTTGTTGGTAGCTGAATACTTGATGCTTTGCCAGGGCTATCAAGGGTATTTTTTATTGTGACTAGATGGGGTTCCTACTACGGCTTAAGAGAGTCCCATCTACCCTTGAAAGGAGGATAGACTGCACCAGTTTCTCAATCTGGTATTTTACCTTGCAGTACATATGCCTTGCCTTCCCAAATGATCACCCATCTGGTAGTGGCCAGGCTCAAAGTTGGTTAACTTCAGTAATCTGGCGAGAACCGGTGTGTCAACGTGATTGTGCCATACAAATTTGGAAATATGGGCACTTAAAAAGTTGGAAAAACACCTGAATGGTGCATACATCCGCCTTCTCGTGATAGCCTAAAATCTCTCATTGAAGACCCATCCAAGAAAACAGCAAATCTATAACAAACTCTGATTTGTATAATCTATTGTCAAAGCAAGACATGTTCAGTTTGCAGGCCATTGTTTTAGAGCAGTAAATTAAGTTATTCCTTCCCTACTTCTCTGGAACTTTAGTATCCACTCCAGAAGTAGAATGCTCGCGTACCGAAATATTATTGCAAGTGATGCCAGTGTTGAGAGGTGGGGCTTGGAAGCAGTCATGTGGGACTGGGATATCTGGCATGAGTGTGAACTCCATCATCTTGACTCTGGTCGAATGATAATTATTTTTGCAATCAAACACTGCAACTCATACAAACTGTGAAATATATAGCATTTTAATGAAGTAAAACTATATTTTAATTAATTGAATAGTTGTTATTTTAAGCACAGAAGAGATAGGTTCATACCATCAATGATGTGCGGATTTAAGTGAATGCAATAAATCTGATTGGATTAGAACTCTTCTTAGCCAATTCTATCAGTCTTGTTATTACAGTACAACCCCCCCCCCCACCTCCAAAGTTAAAATGTAGTATAAGGTTATTTCATAATCGATGCTTTGTAGTTTGGGATAAGGGAATGTACTTATAAAAGTAGTTTCTGCATAGGAGTCATTGTTTGTTTAGTTTTATTTGTTCATTTAATTTTCTCTTTAATTTTAGATTTCGTTCTGCAAGGTAAGTTACAGAAGGTTCAGAAATGTTTCGCCATATTTTTTTTTGATTTTCTTAAATGCATTTTCTTTTTTTCCGTTTTTGATGTTCACTTTGGTTTTTTGATATTTCTTTGCAAGTTTTGCTGTGTGTGTTTTTTTTAAAGACTTCTGTTTGTTTGTTTCTTAAAAAATTTGCTTTCTTTGTGTTATTAAAAAAAATTTTGTCTCTGTCCATTAGAGTTTTGGTGCTTGTTTAGATAAAGGTGACATTTTTTTTTTTTTTTTTTTTAATGTTATTTTAAGCAAAAAAAAAAAAAATATTACTTTATGGTCATGTGGAAAATAGTAATGTATCCAAAAAAAATTACGAAAATTGAGTAGAAAGTTATTTATAGTTAAAAGTAATTTTTACAGAAAATTGCATTTTTCGTAGATGTTATAAAGTAGACAGTGAAGAGTTCATACACAGGGGACATAATTTGGAACACATTTTAAATCATGTTAATGGCAACAAATATTTGTAACCTATAGCAGTAGACTTTTTTCTTTTTATTTTTTACGAAAAGTACAAAACCAATTGTTCTACTCAATGAATTTTCATGACTTTTGGATATATTATTCTTTTCGACATGACTATTATTTTATTCTGAGGATGGCATATATCACCAAAATATTAATTTTAGACAAATATTTATTTATTTTCATAATATTGAGTTGTAAGTTGGCTTATAAAAGTATTTTATACATATTTTATTTTAAAATTCAAACAACGCTTCTATCACAGAAAACACAACTCTGACTAAATATCCATGTTATTTTTTTTCCTTTGCAAAATTCAATCATGTTCATTCAAAGCCAAAAGCCATAACAATTTTCCCTACAAAACTACCAAAACAGGATAGTGTACGATCATTTCAGAGACGATATATAGTTTATTTAAATGTAGTCTTATCAGTACAAAGGGGAGGGGTGGGGGTTAACATTAAATTAATGATCAGTTATCAGCATTAAGAGGATTTAGGTACAACATGGAATTGATAGGTGACTGGAAAAACATAAAACATGATACGAGTCTACCTAAGGTTAGATATGGAATACAATCCAAAAAAGCAGAAACTGTGTGTGTGTATGTATGTATGTATATATATATATATATATATATATATATATATATATATATATTAACCCCCCCCCCCCCCGCTCTTTGGGTAGAGCACTGTCATAAGTAATCTCACCAGCTACTTAATTGGCTGAAAAATGCGACGCTCGCTCTTTGTTTATAAACAAAGCGGTTAGAACACTGTAAAATTGGTGGACGGATGTTTGTTCAAATAGACATTGGGCAAGATTATTTACGGGCATCGCTCCCATGCGTAGATCGGTAGAACTGCTGACTGTCAACGCGATGGTTCTAGGTTCAATCCTCGGCTTGGGAAAGGTGCTAGTCTAGCAGGACTGTATGTCGATGACTATATATATATATATATATTTATTTATTTATTGTATTTTATAATAAGTATGTCTAGAAAAGATAACGAGTGATTGTTTTCTGTTTCATAGGTGAACTTCATGGAGTGTTCAACTGAGTCTAATTTGTCTTTAATGTTATCTATGTGCGTGTTTTCAGGAAGAAAAATTATCAATGTATCTAAAATATTCTTGTTTAGAGATGATCTAAATTTGAAAGGACCAGATTCTAGGAATTCCTTCAAAGTTCACCGCAAAAATATACAGAAAAATGATTGCATACATTTCTACTTAAACCATAATAACAAAATAAAAACAGGTATGATAATTGGTTTCTTCTTACCTGCATTCAGAATTTGCAGTCCAGAATATCTGGACGAAGAATTGAAATACCTCGCAAACACTTTAAAAACCTTGCTATATATATATATATATATATATATATATATATATATTGCTTTCTTTCAAAGAATTTTTAATGATTTCCTTTTTTTTTTTTTTTCTTTTTTTTTTTTTTCTTTTAGTGTTCGTTCCGCCTACCCGGATGAAAAACGCTATGTGGATCAGAGACAGAAAGAGGTTAACATACAGTGGAAAGCATTGCAGGTAAAAAGTTTTAATTTAAAACAAAAGAAATAAAATTTAGCCAAATATTTTGGCTACACATATTCAAACATGTTTCAGCTATAACTTCATTTTGGTTTTGACAAGCCAAGTTGTTAGATTGAAAAATGATTTTGATGGAATGGTTTTAGGAAATGCGAGAAGCAAATGACTACCTACTTTTTACGATCATACATGTGTTTGACTGTTGCTTCGAAGTCGAACATTTCCAGGTTCGCTCACTCACTGCTGGATATCCAGCCATACTGATATCAAAGGAAACGAATTAGCAGATTCAGCAGCAACAGCTGCTTTGAACATATCAACTGATTTAAATTTAAAAATTTCCTAACAGACCTTAAGGCGTATTAATACATATAGGATGGAAAACCTATAGGAATTAATTTCGCAACAATAAACACAGCAAATAATGCTAAAAATGAAGACTTTTCTGTTTAGTTTGGTATTTAGTTTTTGTTTTTAAAGTTAGGATTTTATTCATCGAGGGCAATGCTAATCAAGAACATATCAACTGCACCCTTTTGCATTCACTGCACTTCCATGAATGTTCTACCTGTTGTGTCCAGACCAAAGTTGTTCATGAAGTCACCAAGTCGGTGCTACAATGGAGAGTTCTCATACCAAGCAAAACCAGGAGTCCAACTTGTCAACAAGTAATAGATGTTTGATGCTTGAAGATTAAAAGTTGTACGCATCTACTTAGTTGAATGACGGACTTGAAGCAGCAGATCTTTGCTTGACCAAATCAAAACACATGACCCATTAATGTGGGCCTTTACTGAGAGCTCCAAAGGAAACCACTTGGCCTGGAGAGTGACACTGGCTTAATTGCTTGGTAGCTCTCCCAAAAACCAATTGTCTGCTTTAAATATTCAACTCCCACTCTCCTCCTCCTCCTTCTTCAGGGGTCACTGACTGCCTTCCCTTCGATCTCCTGAAACATTTCCATCCTTGACTAGTTCTGGCATTGTCAGTGATCATTGTTTGGCAGTTGCTGAAGACATCCACCGAAGATGACCTCTACTTGTCTCCATTTCTCGGTTCACTTGTAGATGATCCTGGACATTGTTCTTCTCACAAATTTGATCCTAGCAGGACTCTTCCCACTCAATGACGGTCTTATTTTCTTAAAACAAAGTGAATATCTCTCGGGTGGTCTGACTCTGCCACCTAATTGGTGTTACATCTGTTGTTGGTTGCAGAGTAGCAAGCATAGTTGCATTGGTAGTAGTCATTGTGTTAATGGTGTGGAGAGTCACAGCAATATGCGCCCATGGTTGACGTGTGCCCTCTGTTGAGAAGCCCTGGAACTTGCCCTATACAAAAAAATAATACAAAAAAAGAAAGATAAATACAAATTTAGATGTGATTAGGGTTCAACTGTGGCAGTGACATTATCTTGTGTATGTGAGGTGGTTGTAAGTTGGGAAGAAGATTTAAAGAAAAATGACAGTTGCTTGGGCAAAGAAGCAAGCGACTTGTGGAAGAGAAAACCCTCTTGTGTCAATCAAATACAATGCTCAGTCTAGAAAATTCCAACCTTTTTTTTTTCTTTTTTTTTTTTTTGTTGCTTTACTTTCTCTGCTTCCAGTCATTGTATTTCTCGCCACAATTGGCAATAAGTGGTAACCGCATGTTGCAGTCTACATAGTAATACCAGAAAAATAAAACTACTCATTTAAAATATTCAGGTTTATTTTTTAGATCCTTCTCCTCTCTAAAGGAAACTCTATTCCAAGGACTTTCAAAAGTGCATCTCTCTTGATCTATTTTAGAGAGACAGAGGCTAGTCTTTTTTATTTTTTTCTGTAGTTTTGGAAAATTATTTCCTTTTTAAATGACATCACTTCCTGAGAATCATGTTGGCACCATGTTAGGTTATTTTTTGATTAAAATCTTGAGTAAAATCTTTTATTTTTACTCCATTATTCTGCCCTACTATTCTACTTTACTCTTTGTTTGCACAAAAACAATTTTTTTATTTATTTTTTTTCTTCTCTTTATTTTAGGACAAAGTAAAATCCAGGAAGAAAGGTTTGGAAGACTCTTTGGCAAATCAGCAATTCGTAGAAAATGCAAAAGATTTGGTAAGCCATCTGCTGAAAAGTCTGTTATATGTTCTTTTCCATTTTTAGTATTTCAATTAAAAATTCTCCAATGAACTCCAGGCCCTTATACCTCCTCAATATAAATACTCCTGACTAACCTGAACAGCAGGAAAATTCCACTTCTACACAGTAAAGATCCCTAGATACCAGACAGCCTTTTACTCTAATAGTTTCTCTTGAACTGCTAGATTTTTGAATTTCCTCCCAAATCCCTGCTTCTCTGACTGTACTGACATGCAGAAGTTCAAGTGTAATGTGAACAAACATCTTGCTACTCAACTCCCTGCATAGTATTCTTGCAAATTTTGTCCCAAATGCTAGCCCTTTACTTCCAAATGGCACTGTGCTTTGTTTAGGGTGAAAAAGCAAAAATCTTTTTTTTTTTTTTTTTTTCAATAATTATCCTTTTTATTATTCTATCCATATGTAATACTTCCCCAGGATTAGACATTAGAATTGAAGATCATCATGTGTTAGCATGGTGTCTGCTTTTAAAAATAATGCTAGTACTTTAGTGCTATTTTATAGCATATACTTTCTTTTAAAGAGTTTTCTTTTCATCATCCCCTTCCCATTCTATTTGTTAGTTCCCTGACAAAGGAGAGATTAGACCTAGTAATTCACTCCCGTTTGTCCATTCACACTTTTCTCAATAACGACACCTTGGATTTTTTTTTTTTTTTGTTAAATTTTGCACAAACATTAGTCATGGTGAAAGTAAATTTATGCCAGAACGGATTTTCCAGGATAATTCTGCCCCCCCCCCCCCCGGGAGCATTATAGGGATAAAATTGCCCCCAAATCATTCATCAGTTAATACCTTTTTTAATAACTACTCCTTGAATTTATTTTTAAATTTTGCGCAAACATTAGTCATGGTGAAAGTAAATTTTTCACTTGTGAAGGGGGACCCCGCATTCTCGGCTTATTTCTTTTTATTGTTTTTGTTTTGTGAAGTTTCTTTTAAATTTAAATTTATCTTTCTCTCATGCATAAAACACAGAAATCCTTCAGAAGATTTCATGAACTTTTACAGGATATCTTTATTAAAAAAATATATATATAAATAGGATATCAGTTCTTTTTGAAATGTCATGGAATGAATGTTAAAATTTAAGAAAGTTAAGACGATATGTGATTTTTTTTTTTTTTTTTTTTTTTAAGGTAATAAAATATTTCTTTTAAAGAGAAAAAAAAGCATCTTGTTTTAGCTCTCTTAAATTTAAAATTTTAATATTTTAAAAAGTTTTATTATAATTTTTTTTTTCCTAAACTTCATACAAAATGTTGCAACAGAAAAATGAATAGTTTTTTTTTTTTTTTTTTCCTTTTTGCAGCTTACTTGGTCAGATGTGATGGAATCAAAAATTACATGCATTGAGCATCCGAGGGACCAGAAAGCTGCCAAGGCTTTCTTGGAGGAAATGAAAGATCTTGGAAAAGAAATTAAAGCCAAGAAAGAAAAGTAAAACGTTTATTTTTTATACAAATATATATATATATATATATATATATAACCTGCACCATTTTTGCACATATGTTAAACTTAAAGGTTTTATGGATTAAGTAAAATAGATCCACAATAAAAGCCAGCTCTTTGTAACCACACTGTGAAACAATGTATGGGTTTTTATCATATGTTTAATTTAATTAAATTTATAATTTAAGAAAAATTATGAGATAATTAAAAGCAGAAACATTTATTTTTCTAGTCTTCACACAAGACTATATATTTCTGCAGTAAACTATAAAATTTGTTCATCATGTAATATATATATAAATTATTGCTAAATTGAATGTGAAATAAATCACTTATTGGTCCATTCGTTTTGTTTGCACTTTTCTTAATAACTATGCTTTGGATGAAAAAAATAAAAAAATTTGCTCAGCATTAGTCATGGTGAAAGTAAATTTGTTACAAGAAAGGTTCCCCCCTTTTCTTGTAAGTAAGAAACACATTAGATAAGTGAAAATGAGATTAGGATAGACCGAGATTTGAACTTTGTAAGCAAGGTTCAGTTTTGCATAAAATAGTTTAGATATGTTGTTGGAAAAGGAATTTGGATTGTTCAATTCTTTTTATGAAAACTAAAATTAAAATAAGGTCAGCTAGAAAATAATGGAGAATGCAATTTAAATAAGTTGAAAAATAGATTAGGAAAAAAATACGAGTGAGAATTCTTTGTCTGCAGAAATGGTTTGGGAACATGTGCGAACCACGTATGTTTAGGCCACGTGAGTTCCCCACGTGTGTGTGTGGCACGTTTTGAAGCCATACATGACGTCATAGCAGAAATGAATTCTCAGTATAGGAGCTAGAGTCGAAGATCAGAGAGAGAAAAGTCGGGAGTCAGGCAGAGAGAGCAGTCAGCAAAGGCAGTCAGTGGAGGGTGCCATTAGAAGCGAAGGGAAAACCTTTAATCATGTAGTTGACTTTGAATTCCTGGATGTCATCGTCAGTTCGACAGGTCAAATGGAATAAAAGAACATCTCATATTTTTTTAACTGCCGTCTTCGTGTCGTCATTTTACCAAATTGAAGGTAATGTGAAATCATCGTTATTAATGAACTTTGTATAGCTTCATCTTAAGTAATGTGTCCCCCTCTCTATCATAAGTAATGACTGTCTCCTCTTGTGGTAAAAGAACTGATCACCCCCCCTCTCCTCCTACGATATATGTTATAAGAAACCACAGACTGTGAAATGTAGAAATGTCTTCTCTCCCTCATCACCAGCGTATATATGTACACGATATGTCTCCCAATAAGACCCCATCCCTATGCAACACACCGTAGGGTGCCATGTCAGCTAAGTATTTGTTAGTTGTTAGCAAGCTATCAGATTTGTCAAATGGAATAAAAGAACATCTCATTTTTGTAACTGCCGTCTTTGTGTCATCATTCTACCAAGTTGAAGGTAATGTGAAATCATCGTTATTAATGAACTTTGTATAACCCATCTTAAGTAATGTGTCCCCCTCTCTATCCTAAGTAATGACTGTCCCCTCATGTGTTAAAAGAACTGATCACCTTCTCTCAGTCGCTATGTTAAGAATCTTCAAAACTGTATTACTGTATCTCTCACAAATGTCTCTCCTCTCTCTTCTCTCCCTCATCAAACTGTATTACATGTCCCCTATCGACAAATTTTTGTCGGAATGGATTTTCCGGGATAACTCTGGTTGTCTAGTCATTCCAAAAGTAAGGTTTTCCTATTTTTTAACGAAAAAATTAAAACCTTGGAGACAAGGTTGATACCATTAAAATGAGCGACTTTGTGTTCTCCAAAATTTATTTTTCTACATGGTCATTGCCATTCTCGGTGCAGGTTTGCCAGCCTCTTTTGATGCCTCGGTTGTAAAAGTCAAGAGTGTGCTTTGTCACTCACATCTCTGTTGCCACTCTGAAATCGATGGACCCATCTCATAGCTAACATTAACTACATCAGTTTTGTAAATGTTCAACACGTCAGTGACTGTTGATCAATTCAGTTTTTCCCACATGAAAGAATTCAGTGATTCATCTCTGCTTCTGACACACGTCCATGACAGAGTTTGCTTTCTTAAAGTCTCACATTGTTCATATCTGCAACAGAGAGATGGAACTTTCAGGTCAAGAATGCATAAGTTCAGTCATCATAACAATGCAATTTGCAATCCCCTGTGACCTATCTGTGAGGAATAAAAAAGAAAAAATAGGAGGCATTACTTTACTATTTTTAAATTTTTTTTATTTGGTGCTTGTTTATATTAGCAATCTTTTAAATCAACGCATTTCAGGTGAAAACATTATTGCGTACTTACGTGTCATGGCGAAATTAGTATAAATTCCAAAAATTACCGAAAATGATCCTGTAGAAAACTATTTATAAGTAAAGATATAAATTATCGAATTATATCGTATGTTTTAATACGGAAGTTTTTTTATGGTTAATTTATCTTCCTTTATTTAAATTGAATTAAATTAAGGGTTAGCCATTTTCAAACCAAACATAATTGTGAATGATTTTTTTATATCTAGTTCATCTTCTACTGGACCAACTTTTTTGAATTTTCTGGAACATACTAATTTTGCCACAACATATGTGATAATGTTTTCCCCTGAAACGCGTTTGTGTAAAAGCACGGTACTTGTACAGTTTAATCAAGACATTACAAAATGAAAATATTGAAAAAAAAAGGTTATATTGTACGCATTCGTTATGGAATGAAGTTCTCCGGAAAAAAAATTTCACTTAATTTCATCAAGTAGTTTTTATTTTACAGCGAAAAAAAAACAATTTGTTATGATACCGAGCAAAAGGTTCGATTTTTAGGAAGAAAAGCTAGTAATAAAGATGGGCAGGGAGTGTCGACGCTTTAACTGGAGTTATCTCCCCGTGGCGTGTTCAACAAATTTCATAATGGCTGACTTCAACGCGCTCTCATAAAAACATTTTTCTGCTGTAAAATAAAAACTACTTGATCAAATTAAATTAAAAATTTTTTTCGGAGATCTTCTGTCCAAAACGGATATGTACAATATAACCTTTTTTTTTTTTTTTTTTTTCTTCGATATTTTCATTTTTGAGTGTCTTGATTAAACTGTACAAGTACCAAAATCACCATGAATTTTCTTTTATTTACTTTTTAATTTTTTAACTTAAAATTTTTTTTTAAAACTAGATTTAATCAGTTGAAGAACGCGAATGTACCTGCAACTGGCACCACAGCAGATTTGTTGAAGAAAGTTGAAGCCAAAGAGGCCCATTTGGACAACCTTTGGAAAAAGCGCAACAAGCAACTTGAAGATGCCTTTGCTCTGCAGGTAAAAATTTTTAATTATTCTAATTTCAATATATGGAAATATGGTAGGGAGCTACAGATCTCATGTGGTCACTAATAACTTGAAAAATTAAGCCAAAATTTTAAGGGGTGTTTCTTCATCATTAGAGCGCAATTCAAAAATTGAAATATTGAATTTCAAGTAAAACCAGTAGTATCTATATGATTTTCATGTCGCAGTAATGAACGTATCCAAAAATTATGAAAAACGATAAGGTAGAAAATTAATTAATGAAAATAGTTTTCAAAAGCAATTAGTGAAAACTGAGTTTTGCTAAATTAGCCTAAGATTTTCAGTTTTCAGAAAATAATTACTTCCTTGTTACAATTTGAACTTTCCTGTTTCTTTTTCAGATTTATTTAATTCTTTACAAGAATTTAATAAAATCTGTGACCTGTAATAAAAGAAAACAAAAAAAACCTCAAAATTTCAAACAAGCAAAAGCAATAAATAAATCCAGATATAATGTTTTAGTGTATAGTTTGTTCGACCTTTTCATGTTACCTTTTTTCATTAGAATTTCCTTTTTTATTTCTTTTTCTATGTCTTTTTTTTTTTTTTTTTTTTTTTTTACAAAAAAAAAAAGGAAGCAATTCCAACATATTTTTCTAAATATTCAAAGACTTTTAACGTGTTGAAAGGGGGAGGGGAACCTGTTAACCATTTAAATATGGAGAATGTAGTTTCTGTATTTTCAGAAATTTCACTGAATCAGTGTCAAAATGTTTCAGCTTGGTTCTCCAAGATTAAAGTTTTGAATGTTAACAAAATATTAAATCGCTAGTTAAATTAAGGCAAGATCAACACCAAGTTTCAATGAACAGTCTTTGATATTGTTTGGTCTTGCATTTGTAATTCTCCCAAACTTGAACAGTTTTTTTGTTTTTTTTCTTATATCAACAGTCTTTTTAACTGTATTGAAAAATATCTTCTGATACACAGCTGAAGTCTTGTTTTGTTGCTCAGCGGATAGTGATGACTCTGTTATGATCATCATGAAATATGGTTGAACATTTGTTCTACACGCCAATTTTCAAACTAACCTAAAGGGAGCCTTTCTGGTCTTCCTCGACTATTGTTGACCACCTTTTACTTGTACGTTAGTAATTACTCATCCAGTTCCCATGTTTTTTTTTTCTGTCCGAGCAATGGTAACTTCACATGTTTATATTTTTTATTAAATTGATATTAACAAAAATGCACCACACAGGGGCAGGTAAAATTGTTCAATCATCTTGCTTCCTTTGCTCAGGTTAGGGTTGCTCAGGGATTCCAAATCTGTAATATTGGAATTGTGCACCTATATCGTGATTCTAAAAATGAAATTCTAGTCTTTTAGGAAATTATTTATAAACTGACTGACAAAGCAAACATTTGAACGGAATTAAAAAAAAAAAATGCTGTTGAATTCATAAACTTGTTTTACAAGTTTTTTCACAGAATAAACTTACTGCGATTATAACCCCTTAAATGTAAATAAACTACTCTATCAGTAAAATTGAACCGCTTCACTCGAGATGCCAGAATATTTTCTTTTTTCTGAACACTTGCATTTGGAATTCACCCTTTGTCCCCAGTTTTCTGATTGGTACCATGATGCATAAATTTAATGGGAACATCGTGCTGACCAACTCCCCACAAAAGTTGGCTCCTATTAGTGCGACTTCTATTATAGTATTACCTTACACTTGTTTGGCATGAACCATAGTTATGAAAAACAAAACAAAAAAACAAAAATCTGGCAGGTATACTGTTCATATTTTCTTTTTCAAACATTTGTTATTCTGTTAATTAAATCACCGTTGCTTAGGATTGAACTTGGGACCTTAATATAAACCTGCACATTCTAGTTGTATCATCCATTTAAATAATAGCTACAGAATCGTTTTGTTGTTTCCAATATTTTGGAGTGGAGGAAAAAAACATTAGAGAATTGGAATTATTTTTATTTTTTTTCATAATCAAGTTTTATTTTATTTTAAATTTTTATTGATTTTTTATTTATTTATTTTTAGTGTTTCAACAAAGATGCAGACTACATTGATTCTATCACCAGTGGAAACGATGCTTTCTTTAGTGTCAATGCAAACCCGGTAAGAAAAATTTTTATTTTTTTATTTATTTTTTTTTTTTATAAAGTTAGACATTACTCCTATTAAATACTTTTTATGGGTTTGAAATAAGAGTATAAAATATCAAATGCATTCCAAATAATGATAAATCTATGTATGTTTAATGCTAAGTATATAAATTTAATTCTTATAATTCCATATATGGAATATATGTATGTATAGAATGGTTAAAAGAAAAAATGCAATACAATTTAACCCAATCTCATCTGGTCATGTTATGATAATAAAGACACTAAGAATTTTTTGCAGAAACTGTCTTATACTTTTGGATCAACACTATATATATTTGATATATTAGTTTTTCTTTCTTTGTGGAACAGTATCCGTGTAATCGTAAACAATAATTTTTTTGTGTGATTTTTTTCAGCCAGGAGGATTGCCTGTGGTTCGCATGCAATGAATTAGATGTTTTTTCTTAATGTAAGCGTTGTGTAAATTTGAATTAGAATGTATAAGTTAAAGCTAACACAAAGCAGAATTTTTATTTTTTAAACATTTATTTTAAAAATTAACTTTAAATTATTTGAAAACCATAAAATGGCAGGGAAAATTTTATTAAATGATAAAAAAAATTTTTTTTTTTTTTGTCTGAGACTTTCGGTCTTAACACACCCTTATCAAAGAAGACTTTTTTTTTTCTTCATTTTAGATGTTAAGTCCTTCATGGAGTGAAAAAAAACCAAAAGACATATTTTTTTTTTATTGACGTTGGTAGTTAGCCTGATGATTTTATCATTTAATAAAATTTTCCTTGGCATTTTCTGATTTTCAGATAATTTTAATTTACCTATGAAATGTCTTCTAAGATGTGACAACAAGTCTCCTATTTAAAATTAACTTAGTTTCCATGATATACATCTACAGCAGGCATGGAATCAGTTTGTGTTTTTGTCCTTTTCCTTCCTCATAGCATGGTGTCACGTCAAAGCAAAATCTGTGTGGATTTAAAGAAAAAAAGACAAATTGATTCTATGCTTGAAGATTTATATTGTTGAAATTAAGTTGATTTTAATTAAATAAATATTAAAAAAAAAAAAAATTCTACATTTTGTTGGCTTTTTACAAATTCCAATTCAAACTTAAGCAATGATTAAAAATATTTTTGTATATTTGAAGATTTTTTGCATGTTTTTTTTTTTTAATTTTTGATTTTTAAAAAATTTTTTTATTTTAATTATTTATTTTTTATTTTATTTACACCAAGCAAAATTTGGATGAGGTTGAACGAATGATCCGACAACACAATATGTTCTGCAATACGCTTGAAGCTGGAGAAAAACGAGTGGATGCTTTCCGAGATAAAGCAGATAAGCTTGTAGCTGAACGTCATCCAGACAGTGATTAGTGAGTATTTCTTCTAAATATTGAAACCGCTTTTAGGGAGGCCAGACCATTTCCCGGTACTCTGTTTCTAAAGAAGGTGGGAAAATACCCACAATTTATAGAACCAGGTGTTGAAAATCAAAACTTGGTGCTTCTGTATTTACCGACCAGAGATTTTCATTAAGTTGACTCTAGCTTGCTTGGCAGCTGACTGAAATAACTGGAAAAAGTCGCCCAATCATTCCCCTATTTTTTACAAATGTGCTGTCTGTTTTTAGCTAATATGAATCTATGAAGGCTACTTTTTTTATAAATTGGAAGAAATAAAAAAAAAATAATTTTAATTACGCAGGTTTGGGTTGAATACATGTTTGTCATTTTATTTATTGTATTTTTATGTTCATCCTGTTTATTATAATTTTCTTGTAACGGTTTAATGTTTTCCGATCGGCTGCTTCTATTTATTCTCGTCAGTGGCTGAGCACACTCGAGAAACTTCATGAAAACCACGGGTCGTTAAATGCAGAAGTACTCCAAACTTTATTTGCATTATATTGAAAAACTTTGTAGAATATAAAAAAAATGATACCAATTTATTTTTTGTAGTTCAATTGACTACCAAATTTAATTATGTAGAAATTGCTTGAGATAAGACATGAAGCCACTTGATGTAAACAACTGTAAAAATACCTCTCAAGGTTAAAAAAAAACTAGCTAATGATAAAATGTTATATGAATAGCTTTCAACACAAAACAATTCTTTCCCCCTTTGACAGAAACATGGCTCATAGAATGCGAGAACTAAAGTAGAAAGTTAGGCAAGCGAGAGTTTCAAGACTTTTGAAAGTAAATTTAAAGTTAATTTTTTGTGGTAGTACTTGTTAAACAGGGAAAGGAATGCAACTCTGCGGTGATCTGACAGTGGCTGGAGCTTAGTAGACAATGTGGGATCTATTAGACTTTTCTTTGAACCCTCGTCTAAGATGGGGGAGACTAGTGGTTGGTGCACTAGCTCAGCTATGGCAACATTACTCCATGCATGGGTGAATAGTAGCTTTGTGGAGATATAGGAGATTGGCAAGTGTGAGTAGACAGTTAGGTTAAAAATTCCTTATTTTTCTTTTTTTTTTTTTTTTTTTCCACTTCGTTGAAGTATATAAAAAAAACTAAAGAAAAATAGGAAACAAATCATTTACTTTGTGATGAAAAAGAAAAGAACTCTTAAATCTCCTAGTGGTTGGAGCACCAGCCCAGATGTGGCAACAATACTCCGTACATGGGCAAATGGTGGCTTTATACTCAAAATATTGCAGAGTTATGAAGACAGAAGTGGTACCATTAAAATGAGTGATCTTCTGTGCTCTAGAATTTATTTTTCTATATAGTCATCATCATCTTTATATATAAACATATATATGTAACCAAGAAAAATTGAGAATGAAAATAAAAGTATAATGAATTACATTTATTGATTCATCAAAAGTTCAAACAAGGAATTATGATAAAAAATATCTATACATCTATCTATTTATCTGTCTATTTATTTATCTATTTATCTATATCTGTCTATTTATCTATATCTGTCTACTATTTATCTATATCTGTCTATCTATTTATCTATATCTGTCTATCTATTTATCTATATCTGTCTATCTATTTATCTATATCTGTCTATCTATTTATCTATATCTGTCTATCTATTTATCTATATCTGTCTATCTATCTATTTATCTGCCTATCTATCTATTTATCTGCCTATCTATCTATTTATCTGTCTATCTATCTATTTATCTGTCTATCTATCTATTTATCTGTCTATCTATCTATTTATCTATCTATCTATTTATCTGTCTATCTATCTATTTATCTGCCTATCTATCTATTTATCTGTCTATCTATCTATTTATCTGTCTATCTATCTATTTATCTGTCTATCTATCTATTTATCTGTCTATCTATCTATTTATCTGTCTATCTATTTATCTGTCTATCTATTTATCTGTCTATCTATCTATTTATCTGTCTATCTATCTATCTGCCTATCTATCTATTTATCTGTCTATCTATCTATTTATCTGTCTATCTATCTATTTATCTGTCTATCTATCTATTTATCTGTCTATCTATCTATTTATCTGTCTATTTATCTATTTATCTGTCTATCTATCTATTTATCTGTCTATCTATCTATTTATCTGTCTATCTATCTATTTATCTGTCTATCTATCTATTTATCTGTCTATCTATCTATTTATCTGCCTATCTATTTATCTGTCTATTTATCTATTTATCTGTCTATTTATCTATTTATCTGCCTATCTATCTATTTATCTGTCTATTTATCTATATCTGCATATCTATCTATTTATCTGCCTATCTATCTATTTATCTGTCTATCTATCTATTTATCTGCCTATATATTTATCTATCTGTCTATCTATTTATCGGTCTGTCTATATTGGTCTGTCTATCTATCTGTCTATCTGTCTATCTATTTGTCTATCTATTTATCTGTCTATCTATTTATCTATCTGTCTATTTATCTATCTGTCTATCTGTCTATCTATCTGTCTATTTATCTATCTATCTGTCTATCTATTTGTCTATCTATTTATCTGTCTATCTATTTATCTGTCTATCTATTTATCTATCTATCTGTCTATCTATTTATCTATCTATCTGTCTGTCTATTTATCTATCTATCTGTCTATTTATCTATCTATCTGTCTATTTATCTATCTGTCTATCTATTTATCTATCTGTCTATCTATTTATCTATCTGTCTATCTATTTATCTATCTGTCTGTCTATTTATCTATCTGTCTGTCTATTTATCTATCTGTCTGTCTATCTGTCTATTTTTCTGTCTATTGGTCTGTCTATCTGTCTATTTATCTGTCTATTTTTCTGTCTATTGGTCTGTCTATCTGTCTATTTATCTGTCTGTCTATTTGTCTGTCTATCTGTCTGTCTATTTGTCTGTCTATCTGTCTATCTATTTGTCTGTCTATCTATCTGTCTATCTATCTGTCTATCTATTTGTCTGTCTATCTGTCTATTTGTCTGTCTATTTGTCTGTCTATCTGTCTATTTGTCTGTCTATCTGTCTATTTGTCTGTCTATCTGTCTATTTATCTGTCTATTTGTCTGTCTATCTGTCTATTTATCTATCTATTTGTCTGTCTATCTGTCTATCTATTTGTCTGTCTATCTATTTGTCTGTCTATCTATTTGTCTGTCTATCTATCTGTCTATCTATTTATCTATCTGTCTATCTATTTATCTATCTGTCTATTTGTCTGTCTATCTGTCTATTTGTCTGTCTATCTGTCTATCTGTCTATCTATTTGTCTGTCTATCTGTCTATCTATTTGTCTGTCTATCTGTATCTATTTGTCTGTCTATCTATCTATCTATTTATCTATCTATCTATTTATCTGTCTGTCTATCTATCTATTTATCTGTCTATCTGTCTGTCTGTCTATTTGTCTTTCTATTTATCTATCTATTTGTCTGTCTATCTGTCTATTTATCTGTCTATCTATCTGTCTGTCTTTCTATTTATCTATCTATACTTTTTTCTTTTTTAATTGTTCTATCTAGTATACTTAGCTTTTCATTATCTTGATTGGTTCTAATTTTAAATTTTAATCTTGGAAATATATAAAAAATATATATATGTACATACTCTCACTTTTCCTGTACTTATGAAAAAAAAAAAAGTTTAACAAATGTACTCTTAATAAAGTGTCGAAGTAAACCTGAATCTGAGCCTAAATTCTGTCAAAGTATACAATTTTATTATTTCTTTTCCAGCATAAGCAAACGAAAAATGCAGGTTCTTGAACATCGAGGCAAGCTAAAAGATAAAGCGGGTCAAAGACTTGCCACTTTAGAAGAAGCTAAAAAATTCCACGATTTCCAGAAAAATGCTGAAGAGGTAAAAAAAAAAAAAAAAAAATTCTGTTTTTTCCTTATTAAAATTGCCGGTAATAATGTTTTGTAGAAAAAAAAAAAAATAGTCAAATTTTCTTCAACTAATTGTGTAGTACAAAAAGTATTTCTAATATGATTTTGGATTATTTGGACTATTGTTATTTTAAATGTGTGATAATGGTGTAAAACTAAAAAATTATAGAAAAAAACTTTAAAAAACAAAACAAAAAAAAACACCGAATATGTCCTGGTAACATACATTGGGTGGCTTTCCAACATTATTTTGTGTAAGTTTTTAGTTTTAACTCATTCTCCAATCTTCACATATTTAGCGGTCAGCCTTGCCACCATTTTTCTTGTTCATACCTATCGATAAACTGTATGACTTTTGAACCAATTAAACATTATAAAGTGAGTCAAACCACTAAAAACTTTTCCAGGTTAGTAGAAGAATAACTTATCTTGCTTTTTATAACATTTATTTGTTATATTTTTTAATTTTTTACCACTTTTTCATACCTTTGTGAATTGTAATACATACTTCAGAAACCTTTATTTAATCCATAACTTGCATTCATCACCTAAGTCATTAGAAGATCTTAAGTAATTTGTAATTATCTTCAAATAATGTTGATCATCAATGTTTTAAGAAATGTTTGTCGAGCTTATTTTTGCTACTTTTGCATTTACTGTCCCATATTTCAACAGCTTGTGTAAACTGTTGTAATACGCTGAGCACTATTCAATTTTTTAAATGCTAGAAAAATAAAAGAACAAAAATAAAAGAACAACATAATTACAATGAAGAAAAATGAAAATGCAATAAATAAAAATACATCAACCTACCACAAGTTTTTACGAATATTTTTTTTTATTATTATTTAATTGGAATGTTTATTGAGATGAATATTATTTATTCATTTATTTATTGCGGACTAGTCGTTGTTTCACAACGTTTCGACCAACTATTCCTCTAGCCTTCATCAGGCAGGTGGTTACCATGACAGGATATGAACTCCGAATCTCTTAATTGCATCCTCAGCAATTACTGCCTTCCATAGTTGTTGTCTCACCATGTTTTTGGCCAAATAAGCCTCTGGTCGGCTTTGGGTAGGATTGAAACTGCTATCTTTAGACAGTGCTCACCAGGAATCGTAAGGATTCAACATCTTTATCCTTTGCACCGAAGGGTGATCAAGGTTGGATTTTTTAACCACCAGTTTACCACCTGACGAAGGATAGAAGACTAGTTGGCCGAAATGTTGTGAAACAACTAAAAGATGAGGATGATAGTCTGCAATAAATAAATTAATCATTTTTTAAAATAAAAACATTTTTTTTGTAAGAAAAGTTATTTTTTAAGAAAAGTTTTTAAAAACATCCCTTGTTTGTAAGGAATTTATTTTTGTAAGAAAAGATATTTTTTTATAATTTTTTAATAATTTTTTATAATTATTTATAATTTATAATTTTTTTATAATTTATTTTTGTAAGAAAAGGTATTTTTTAACAAAAGTTTTTAAAAACATCCCTTGTTTGTAAGGAATTTATTTTTTGGTGGTATGGGTGTTTTTTTTTTTTTTTTTTTTTTTTTTCAGTTAAGGTTTGGAGGTAGATTATTTCCTAAGGAATATTTTTGGTCAACTGAAAAGCAACTGTTGACATCAAAGAGATATCATATCCACATGATTTGTAGTAGCTATAAAATTAAGACTGGTTTAACATTAGGTGTTGGAACTCTTCTGATTCTAATTTGCTGTGGGCTTTCAAACAGTCTGATATGACCGTGGTCCGAGTGTGATGTACTTTTTTATTATGGGAAGGATTAGAGTTTCCATGTTACAGTTTGGGGCTGTTACTAGGAAATCCTTCTTGGTGGGGTCATATCCTCCAAAGACCCAGAGCGGTTCAAGGATCCTCCCAACATTGTTTTACCCTGTTGAATAAGGATTGCTCTGTAAAATATTATCTCAGCTTAGTAAATGCATGGTGACATATATGATGGTTTTTTTTTGGGTTTTTTTTTGTACCAATAAAACTAATATTTTCCAATTTATTAACTGCCATCTGCTTAAAATTTTCATTGGTTAAACACACGCATTTGTAATATCATATACTCAATTGATTTTTCATTGGTCAATAATTTTTGCCATATTCTAGCAAACAACATAACCTAACTGGATATGCTGGGGCAACATTTGTGGCAAAATGTGTTAGAAACTGCAGAAGTAGTCTATTTTTAAAGAATTATTTGAATAAATATTGAAATTATTTTTTAAATAAATATTGAAATAATTGTTTAAATATTGAAACAATTTTTAAATAAATATTGAAATGATTATTTAAATATTGAGATCATTATTTGAATTAATATTGAGATGATTATTTGAATTAATATTGAAATGATTATTTGAATAAATATTGGAATGATTATTTGAATAAATATTGAAATGTTTAATTTACCACTTTTATGCATTGTGCCACAAGTCTTATTCTTAAATTAAAAATAAGTTGTCCTTGCTGATTTTTGTGATTGATTTATGAACATCATGACTCTTGAATATTTTTCTTTGAAATTTAAAAGTACATTTTTTTTTTCTAGTGGGAAGAATGGATAAAGGAAAAACGTCAAAAAGCTACTGAAAATTCCTACCGTGATGCTAGCAATGCTCCGGCTTTATTATTGAAGCATGAAGCCTTTGAAAGAGAAGTAAAGGCCAATGCCGATAGACTGAATTCTCTGAAAGAGGTAATTTTTTTTTTTTTTTTTTTTTTTTTTTTAAAGAAAATACAGAATGCACTCTCCGACCCCCTAAAAAAAAAAATTAAAATAAAAGAACTTCGGACAATTTAGATTTGTACCAACACTGACAGGTCTATCCAGAATTGTCTGTCCCAAATAACTCCTTCCTTTATTTTCCTTCTGTCCCAGTTTTTTTCTTTGCCAAACCCATTCCTCTCTGAGGACATACATACAAGCAGGACTCAAGTCAACATAAGGGAAATAACTCTGTAAAAACATCAGAATTACTCCCCCTTTAGATAACATTAAAAGATAGTTGGACACCTTGATAACATTGAATAATTTGAATGCTAATTTTACTCACAAATATTTATTAAAAATTTTTTTTAATTTTTAATATACATCCAGGGCAATTGTGATCAAGAAAATATAAATTTTGTGGGTTTTTGGTTAGTAGTTTTGGACTTTTAGCTAGACATAGAAACATACAGGCAGACAACTGCTCTTTATGTAATAGATTAGTTACTCAGTTGCATTATAAGAAAAGGAAGGGGAGAAATCTACAAAGAAGAGAATACAGTGGCTCAGCACCTGACGAATTTCGCCTTGAATTGCTGTGTTATATATGCATTTTACTTTATCACCTGGAAGTCCATTCCAATGTCCAGGAATTTTGATTGAGAAAGCAGTCTTTCTCTGGTTCCATTAAAATCAATGATGAAACATCCAAAGTAAATTATATAAGCTGTATCAGATGTGCTATGTTTTATGGCAGTGAGTGTTGGGCCCGCACCCTGTCATTTCTCTCAAATCCAAATTCAGCGCAATGGCAGATCCATGATTAGATAAATTCTCAATGAGAAATCTGACCAAAACCCAACAGGTTGGAGGATTTGCTGAAAGTACTCCATTTGCTCCAAATAGTTTATCCTAAGGATGAATCAGTTATGCAGTTTGTTTTTATTCTTTCACTAGCATGGGTGCCTGGCGTTGCCCGGGTGTTTGGAGGTGTGTGTTGAGCAAAAAAAAAAAAAAAGTGGTAGCATGCTCGAACTCATATCACAAAGGAGGAAAAGAACAGGAAAAAAATGTGACGTCTTTGCTGTTACGACCACTGCCAAACTGGAAGTGACTCATGTTTAAATTAAGACTAGACAATCGAAAAGAGGGGATGTTTTTTGAAAATATCAGTGAAAAAAGCAACCTCTACCTGTAGAAAAATGCCCAGTTGAGGATGAAGAAATTAATGTTTTTAGCCAATTTTTCGGTATTTGTCATCTGAAGGGTCGAGCTTCAAAACGATACTGATCTTGTAAAAATCCATTGCCTCTATCGAAAGTTTTAGGCAAACCTGCAAACATACATACATACATACATTTATATATTGGTAGCTCAAATTTTCGACCCAAACCGATTAAAAAGCTTGCCCTATCTTTGAATACCCTTTATGTAAAATTGCAAATGTTTAGACCAGAAATTGTCTGAGTAATTTGGTAGAGACCGCAGAGGTAAAATTTAAAAAAAAAAACTTTGACCCCTATTATGACCCTTAACATTTATCGTTTTGGGCTCAAATCAAGTTATTAAGTAAGATCTATGTCCAAGGAACATATATCTAAAATTTCAGTTTAGACTCAAAATTGGCGGAGGAGTTTAGTAGAGTTCTCAAAGGTCAAATTGTTAAACTTTGGCCCCTTAACAGCCAAATTTCTGGCCAAAAAAACGGATTACAAAGATTTTCCCAAATCTCCATACCATGTATATCAAATTTCGAGTCTGTAGACTGAAAATTGACAGAGTTATTGTGTAGGGAAATGTACACAGACAGACACTTTCACTTTTATAGATATATAGATAGATTGGTTATTTTGGTGCTTGCTCAGAATTCCAGTGAAAAATCTATCTAATGCACATGGTGGAAGGGGGGGGGGCTTTTTTTTTCTCCCCCCATAGAACTCCCCACTTATCAAGTCCCAGACGCCACTCGAGGATAAGAGTTAAAGAGTGTACAGTAGTCAATGGGGCAATATCATAGTAATCGTTAGAAGTGTAAATTTGGTAAATTGGATTTCTTAAGGGGAACGGCTCATCAAGAACTTGTTTACGTTGGACTTGAAGATGACCATATTGTAGTCAGCTGGAAAGAAGACAAACGGAAAACAGTTCCACAGGTGTGCAGTTCTAAGGAAGGGGCTTTGTTCATGGAATATACATTTAGGTTTAGGCACAGATAAAGAATGGGGGAAATTATTGATAGTAGTTTTAGCTAGACAAGTGTTTTTTGTGAAAGTTTGCAAGAAGGGGGACCATAGATTGCAGCTCAGATGAACACTTGCCATGAAAATAATGATAAAGCAGAGACAGACTTGCAACGTTTCTTCTGTTAGAAAAAGATTGCAGAGAAGAGAAAAGGGCATCCTCTACTATTAAGTCTATTTTGAGCACACAAAAAAATCATGTAAATTGATAGTTTTATTTTTAAATGTATATGATAATATACAGGGTAGCCATTTTTTTTAATCTTACATTTTAGAATAAAGAAATACGCGCGCGCACACACAAATGCACTTCCATTCTGTCGTGCAAAAATTCACAAGTAAGACATTACTTTTTCTTACTTTCGTTTTAAGTGTTGAGGGGAAAGGAAAAAAAAAAGCAAATAGCAAGTCAGACAACCACCTCAGACTTACCTCACTACCTGAAATGAATTCAGAAATAAAATTCTGCACTTTATAATGAAATTGATTTTTTTTTTTTTTTTTTTTTTTTTTTTATGTCATCAGAAATTATCATGCTAGAAAATTACACACACCCGAGAGTATTCTATACCTCTGCAAAGCCTCCATTTGCCCATGCAAGGAGCATTGTTGCTACATCTGGGCATGTGTATCTATCACTAGTCTTTCACCCTAAAAGGTCCAACCTCTTTCCCATCACTGGAATGTTGCATCCTTGTGCCCGTTTTACAAAAACTTCAATGGAATCTGCTCCGATAAAATCATAGCACTTGTACCCTCGATGCACATACTTTTGACTAACCTGAAAAGCAGCAAAATTTCACCCTATCACTGTTGAGATCCTTAGATGCCAGGAAGCCTTCTACTCTTAGCATTTCTTACCTCGGATTGCCAGATTTGGAATACCGTTTCTGTTTCCTTCTTCCCTAACTGTACTAAAATGAAAAAGTTTAAATGTAATGTAAACAGACATCTCTCTGCTCAACTCCATGCAGTCCCGTTAGGCATTATCCATATAGTAGCCTCTTGTGTTAAACTGGCAGTATGCCTTGTTTGAGCCAAACTTTCATAAGAAACACTCGTCTAGCTGAAAACACTATCAATAATTTCCCATATCCGTGCCTAAACCTAAACATAGATTTCATGAACAAAGCTTCTTTTTTTTTTTTAGAACTGCACACCTGTGGAACTCTCTTCTGTTTGCCTGCTTTCCAGCTGACTACAATATATGGTCGTCTTCAAGTCCAAAGTAAACAAGTTCTTGATGAGCTGTTCCCCTTAAGTAATCTAATTTACCAAATTTACACTTCTAGCAATTACAACATTGTCCCATTGAACACTGTACACTTATCAACCCTTATCCTCGAGTGGCCTCTGGACTTTGATAAGTGGTAACTCCTGTGAAAAAGAAAAAAAATCACTTATGGAAGTGGGTAATACAATTCATGAGATGTTATGTTGGGTAAAAAAAATTAGGAGAATCTTCGTCTTTTTGCCAGCCAGCCAACAATGATATATATTGGTCCTGGAAGTTTCTTTTAAACTATTAAAAAAAAAAAAATAATAAATTGTCCTTCGTTGGAACATTTTGTCAGTAAGTCAATTAATCTCTTATATCGTTGAAGTTTTACTTACATGAGCAAATTATAGTACCAATTTTCTTAAAGGGATCATGAGTTGTTTACTATGAAACACTGTTTCAGGAATTTAAAAACAAAACAGTATATTAAATCATGGCTCTCCAGCAGTGTTGATCAAACACCACCTCCCTTAAAAACACAAACAAAATTATTTCTAATACAGGATCTAATTTTTTCCTCCACACACACACACACACACACGCACACATATATAAGCAACCCAATCTCTTCGTGCAATGGGAGGAAGGAAGATGATAGTTATGGCTCCCCTCTGCTTGGATAGCCGATCATATTCAAACTCTTTCTCATATTTCTAAGTACTAAGACTTGTATTTAAGTTGAGTTTTTAGGGCATATGCTATTGCTGAGCTTTTCTGTTCTGTGTTGGGAGGGGGGCGCTGCAGGTTAATGAGTCACAATCAGTAAGAAGGCTATCCTGCAGACCAAAAAAATTTGCAGTTAACTGCCCTAAAAAGCAAGAACTTCCTGGTGTGGGAGATCATTTTATGTTAAATTCCATGTGCACAAGACAGGTTGAGAAATGGGGATGGGGGTAGTACAGGTTACGGAATTTATTTGGATTTCAAATTTTTCCTTATTTTTTGCCATGGTCTACTCCCATCCCCGGTGAATTAAATGTTTTGACATTTTGTTTCTTTTCATAGGAAGGAAAAAGGCTAATCGCCGAGGGCCACCCAGATGCGGATAAAGTGAAGAAGATCTTGGATGGCATGAATGAAGATTGGGGTACTCTTTTGGTCAATTCTGAAGGCAAGACAGATAAGCTGAAACAAGCTGTGAAACAAAAGAACATTGATAAGACCATTGAAGAATCCATGGTAAATAATGATTTTTTTTTTTTTTATTGTAGTGTTGCTTAATTTTTTGGTAATAGAGAACCTTCTTGATATTAAGTTTGCATCTTTATTTTTTCAACTTTGCCTCTCACGGTTGTTTGTTTTGGAAGGAAAATATCCATTCCCAAACTCAATGCTGGCCGTGGTCGTTGGCCAGAGACTCGAATGCTGGCCATGGTCGTTGGCCAGAGGCTTGAATGCTGGCCGTGGTCATTGGCCAGAGGCTCGAATACCAACTATGGTAATTGCCAGAGGCTCGAATGCCAACTATGGTAATTGCCAGAGGCTCGAATGCCAACTATGGTAATTGCCAGAGGCTCGAATGCCAACAATGGTGATTGCCAGAGGCTCGAATGCCAACTATGGTGATTGCCAGAGGCTCGAATGCCAACTATGGTGATTGCCAGAGGCTCGAATGCCAACTATGGTGATTGCCAGAGGCTCGAATGCCAACTATGGTGATTGCCAGAGGCTCGAATGCCAACTATGGTAATTGCCAGAGGCTCGAATGCCAACTATGGTAATTGCCGGAGGCTCGAATGCCAACTATGGTAATTGCCAGAGGCTTGAATGCCAGCCAGGGCTGGTAGCCAAAGAGTTGAAATTCAAATATATTTCAGCTTCTATTAATATCACCACGACTTAGCCATGAGATTTTTGTAAATAACTTGAGCATTTTTGTATCATAAGTTCTTGAAATTTCATTTAATTCTGCTGGCATCAGATGTATTTAAGAATTGTTTTGTTTTTTTTAACAGACTCAAATCAATGAAATTGAGTTAAAATGCAGCAACGACGATGTTGGCACAGACCTTCGACACTGCAAAGATCTCATCAAAAAACACCAGGTAAGTATCAGACATTTTTTTTTTTTCAATTTTCTTTCATTATCTTTGTTTTAATCAATATTCCAACAGTAATTACTATATTATTTGTATCACCTATACTAAGGATTGAACCTTCAACCTCCTGAAGGATGTCACTCAGAACTGATTAGCACTTATATCTGTTAAATCACTGAGCCTTGCAAACAATTCTACTTTGAATTTTAGGAGCCTGAAACCTTTTCTTGTTTTAAGTGTGTAGTCTTATTATATATTGCAATATATTTTACAATTATAAATTACATAAGACTTTTATCTGATAATGGCTGATGGAATGAGAGAAAGCTACATCCATGGATTGAATAAAGGTTTTGTTTGAAATTCTGTACAGATTCATGAGCTTGACAAGACATGAAAGAAGTCTACATTGACAGAAACATTAGAATAACATCCAAGTTATAGATCTTAGAGTTATAGGGATTGATCAGAGTTGGCTACAAACCAGATGTTGACACATTCATTTTTTTTTTTTTTTTTTTTTTTTTTTTTTTTTACAGTGATCACCACTTATCAAGGCCCGAAAGCCACTCAGGGATAAGGGTTATTGCAAATACATTACGTTAGTGTGGAGATTTGATGAAGTGTTTACTTAAGGGGGCGGTTTATTAGGAATTTGTTAACATTGGACTTGAACACATCCAAGTTGTAGTCCGGTGGGAAGCAGGCAGACGGAACAGAGTTCCACAGGTGTGCAGTTCTAAAAAAGCTTTGTTCATGGAATCCACGTTTTGATCTAGGCACAGATAAAGAGTGGGGGAAATTTTTCACAGTGGATTCGGCTAGACGGGTGTTTTTCATGGTCAGAGACTGAATAAAAAAAGTCTTGTATGCATTGGCTCAACGCAAGGCTTCCGTTTGAAAAAGAAAAAGAGAATGAATAATAAAATATGATTGTGAACTAATGGGAAACTTTGGCACCTAAAAAGAAAAGTGAATTTTTTATTGCCGCTGGGAGCCTCGGCAGAAGTATAAAAACTCCAAATTTTACGAACAAGGAGGATTTCAGCAGTAAGATTTGAAGGGAACTTCGTCTCGCTACACAAGTGCGTTTAATAGATGTGAAGAAGAAAAAAAAGACACTAGTGGAATGAAGCCAACTCTGCTCCCAGGTTGCAGGCCGAGCACCTTCATTCACACCTAAACCGATAAGTACAAAACAAACGAACATTCTCTTTCTGTTGATTTCTCTCCACGTTGACCTTTTCCTCATACATTCACAAACTTTCTCCTCCACCACTAAAACGAACACTTTCCACTTACAGTCCATTAATAAATAAAGCTGTTTTTTTTTCACTTTTAAAATTTAATGTCTGTCTTATTTATTTTATGGAGTCAGATAATTACATGTTAAAATACAAACCTGATAAACCATGGGCCAAAGTCATCCAAATAATAGAAATTATCAATCCACATCTAAAGTTCTGAAATATATATATATATATATATATACAAATTAAATATTTCATCAAATAAACCCTAAAAGATGTATTATTATTCATTAGACTACTGTCTCATCTTGAGTGTGATTTTCACAATGTTTTGGTCGATATAACCTCCGACCTTCTTCAGGTGTATCTTGTTGAACTCTGGAATGTTTCTTTCAAACTTGCTAATTTCAAACGGAACCCTTTATTTACTTCACAGGAGTAGCGTGCTCTTGTTCTGTCAGCCATGACTGGATAGAGGTCCTAAGTAATTTGCAAATGTATTTTTCGGTCGCTCACACGGAGGATTGAACCTTTAACCTTCAGGAGAATATCACTTTTACAACTGATTTTTCCCAGTACTCTAACCACTGCGCCACGGGTGCTTGGAAAATCTCTAAAAGATGTTCTTCACATTCGTTTACTATTATTTCTAGAATCCGTGCTATTTTAACTACCAAGTAATTTGTTCCAATATAAATACTAGTGTAGGGATGGAATTGGAATCGGAAAAATAATCTTTTGGGGTATTGGAATCTGGAAAATTTGTGCTTATTTATCTTTTTATTAGACTTTGTTTGAAACCAAATCTTCCACTGCTAGTGTTAATCATAAAATCATAAATATTTATTGATTTAAAACTCAGTAAAATTAAATCTATAGACCCCCCACCACCACCACCACCACCACAACACATACACACAATTGTGTTTTTACGTTTAAGAAAATATCTGCACATTTAACATGTGTTTTTATGATAATCTGGGAAAAATAACTTCATAGTTAAATATTGAAACACTTATAAAGAATCTAAATCTGTAATTTAGTACGAAATCAGTAATCTTTCTCAACCCCCCCCCCCATCTAGCTGAAACCACTGTCAATAATTTTCCTCACTCTTTATCTGTGCCTAAATGTAGATTTTATGAACAAAACTTCTTTCACAGAACTGCACGCCTGTGGAACTCTCTTCCGTTAGTCTGTTTTCCAGCTGACTACAATTTGGTTGTCTTCAAGTCCAATGTAAACAAATTCTTGATGAACCGTCTCATTAAATAATCCAAATTACCAAATTTCTGCTACTAACGATTATTAAGAAATTACCCCATTGACTACTGTACACTCAATAACCCTTATCCTCGAGTGGCCTCCAGGTCTTGATAAGTGGTGATCCCTTTGTAAAAAAAAAAATGTATCGGAATTATGGAAAAATATTGGAATAATCTCATCACTAATAAATACTAAGTCAATTATATATATATATATATATATATATATATATATATATATATATATAGTCTTTAAAGTTTTTAATATATATATATATTTTATATACACACTAGATCAAATATATAAGCACCACAAATAATCCTTGAAGTGATAGTGTCTAGGTATTTCCCCCTCCCCTTCTTGCACTTGATATCTGGAAAAAAAATGTTTTTACTCCTTTGTGAGGCAAACACTTGATTTCTATATGAAATATCAGTATTTCAGTGAAGTACCCTTCTACCTCTCAAACCTTAATTTTCCTTGCCGCAAGTAATCCCTAAACTGTCATAGTTCATCTTTAATCTAGTATTTTCTTTGTCTTGCTGGATGCCAGGACCAGAATTCATCTGGTCTGGTGGTATATCTATATAAGTGCTGTTAGCAGAAGTAGCATCATTATAAGGTGCACCATTCTTTGTATCATCATTATCTTTAGTCAAGATGGAGTTCACATGCTCACACTAGATGTCCTGATCCCGTATGACTGCTTCCAGGTCCTGCCTCTCAACATTTTCATCCCCTGCAATGACACCTGGGTATGTGAGCATTCTACTTCTGAAGTGGGTTCCACAGAAGTAGGCAAGGAATATCTTTTTTTACTGCTCTAAAACAATGACCTGCAAATTGAAGACGCATCTTACTCTGATAATAGATAATGCATATAGAAGTTCACCATAGATTTGTTATTTGGTCAGATGGCTCTTGCATGATAGATTTTAGGATTACATGAGAAGGCAGGTACATGCACCATTCGGGTATGTCTCTAACTTTTTGGAGAAGAGGATGGGCTATATTATAGATTTAAAAATTTTCAATTTGATATTTTTGTTTTGATGGGATGTTCATAGTTTGTTCAAATTATTAGAAGCAGACTATCATTTCCTTTCTGATCTAGAAATCTTTGAATAAGAATGCAGTGTATAGCCATGCCGAGGGATAACTTCATTTACTGCTCTAAAACAATGGCCTGAAAATGCCCAGTCTCTAAAACAATATTTAATATATTTAAATTTTTTTCTATTTTCCAGGTCTTGGAGAATGAGTTCAATATGGTTGGAAAAAATCTTGAGCTAGTGACAGAAGAAAGCAAGAGCATCACAAGCGCTGATTGTTATGGAAAAGATGGAAATCTCCTTTCGCTGAGGGAATTCAAAGAAAGGTGAATAAAGTTTCAGGGTATTTTTATGAAGGCTGATAGCAGTGCAAAAAGATCAGAACAATAAAAGAAAGTATTTGTTTGTAAAATCTATTTAATTTTGAAGAGATTTTTCACATAAAAAGTCAATAAATATTGGACGTTTTGCTAAATATTAATGAAAATATCTGGGATGGTATAATGTCTTTCATAATTTTGAGAGAGAAGTTTCCCTTCTTATGAAAATAAGAAGCCAAAGTGGGACTGCCAAGTAGAGCGAAGAATTTAAGATGGCTGTCCTTCTTAATTGGTGAAATGATACATCTCTATTAAATTTCCATCAAGAATCCAAAATACAAGGAAGGGGAGGGGTGTATTTTTATTATTTGCTGTCATATTTTTTGCTAATTGTAAACATTTAATTTATACTAACTGTAAATCCAAATAAATTGAATTTTTTTTCTTAATCTAATTTATTACTTTGTATTTGTGAATGTAGTACTATCATGTGTTACATGTCCCTAAGTTTAACAAAGTTTTCTGCATTAATTTTTATTGGTTCTCGTCCAGTATTCTCCCTATATTGATATATAAAAATCTGTAGGATGTACATACAAATTTATATCATACTGAAATGAAAATATATTCCAAAAATTATGTAAATTGACCAAGTTGTTATATTTTTAAATAAGAAAATCAAATTTTATGAGTAACAGAAAAGCAGTTTTCTTGTCCGCCATTTTGAAAACAATACAATTTTTTTAAAAAAGTAAAGTTTTTTTTTTGTTTAATTACATTTTTATCCCAAACAAGGCACATTGCCACTTTGGTGTACTATCAGGGACATAAGCTACTGTAATACTGTGTAGGGAGTTGGGTAGCAAGATGTTGGTTCACATTACACTTGAACTTCTGCATGTCAGTACAGTTGGGGAAGCAGGGACCTGGAAGTACATTCCAAAGTTTAGTGGTTCTGGGGAAGAAATTACTGGAGTAGAAAGCTCTCTTACATCTAGGGATCTCTACTGTGTAGGGGTGGGATTTAGCTGCTTGTCAAGTTTGTCGAGGGTATTTACATCATGGGGGCACAAGTGCTTGCAGTTCGTCAGAGCATTCTCCATTAAAATACTTGTAGAACAGACAGAGGGATGCAACATTTCATCAGTGGGTCAGAGGCTGCAGCTTAGATGACAGTTCAGGACCTATCAAGTTGGAGACTCTCTTTTGAACCTTGTCTAGGAGCGAGAGACTAGTAGCAGATGCACCAGCTCAAATATGACAACAATACGTCATACATGGGCAAATGGTGGCCTTATACAGGATACTTTTGGGCGTTAGTAGCTTTCTAGCATGGTAGAGAGAGCCTACCTTCTTCGCAGTGGTCCTGGCAATGCTTTCAATGTAAATGTTCCAAATCCTGTTTCCTGTGAATGATAGGCTGAGGAGTTTAAAAGAAGTACTTTCAGATGAAGAGTCATAAGTAAAGGGAGATAACTCAATAATTCATTGTCAAATTTATTTTTTCATCCCTACAGATTCCCATTAATCAACTAAAATGGTTTTATTTCTAAAAATAAAACTACTTGATCAATTTATATGCTTTGTTTTTATTTTTTAATATATTTTCGTTTCGTCACTGGTACATACAGCATACAACTTTTTCTTTTTTAATATAGAGGGAATTCTTGACAAGAGTTTGAAATGGATTCAATAAATAGTACTTTTTTGACAAAGTTTAGGCAATTGAGATATTTCACATTCTTGTTTTTCATCTACAGATTCAGTAAACTGTATCCTCATATGGCTGCTCGTAAAGAGACTCTTCAGCAGGCATTGGCCTGGCATCAGTTCAATTTTGATGCTGACAGCGAGTTGCAATGGATTAAAGAACGTCTGCATGGAGTCATTTCAACTAATTATGGAAAGAATCTGTTGGAAGCCCAAAATCTTCATACAAAACACCAGGTTTGATTTTAATTTTTTTTTTTTTTTTTTTTTTTTTTTTATCATTTGGTATAACATTTCCGTAAGGAAAAAGAAAGACTTCATAAAAGAAAAACTGTACTTTATTAAGTTAATCACTAACTCTAGATTCATGAGCGGAGTACTCCAACTCAGCTATCTATTTTTTTTTAAATTTTTTTTTTTTATTCATCATTTGGTTTAACATTGTTTTTTATGTGTAAAGTGTCGGCAAGACAACGTATATTTGAAAGCACACTTGTTACCGTGAATGTCTTGTTTAAGTAGACCGCTAATGCCTCTTATGCAAGCAGGCGAGTCTACTTCTATGGGGGTGTGATGCCATTCCGGTCTTGTAACTGGGCGTCTTGGGTTCGATTCCACCTCTACAATATATATAATAAAAAAAAGATCTTCATTAAAAAAGATTTTCTTCATTAACTTAATCATGAACTCTAGTTTCATGAGGTAAATACTTCAACCTAGATTTTTTAAATGAAAATCGCTTCAGAAAAGGCATGAAGCCACTTAATGTAAGGAGCTAAAATAAAAATACTACTTCAAGGTCAACACTTAACCAATGATAAGTGTTAGATGGATATATTCTGACTCAGAAAACGGCAATTCTTTCCCCTTTGTCATTTGAGTTAATGAGTGCATTGCTTATACTAATTTCATATTCAGTTTCAGGGAGACAGTTTTGCAAAGTTTATGTTTACATCAACATGTCGGATTTTTTTGTTTTTGGTAATATGGAGCTGTAAGTTGAAAAGGACAACTTACAGAACTCCTTTTCACTAACACTGTAATTCACACCAAAAGATCTCAACTTCGATGATTTCTCTCGACTGACAAGCATTCATCTGTTGGTCCTCCTTAAAGGAGCTATTTCTCTCAGATGCAAATTAATGCCACATGAAAAATAAAAATCTAGCTTTAAACACACGGTCTTAACTTTCTGTGATTCTTGCACCTGATATGACAAACAGATGTGCTGCCGCTTTTGTGGCTAGTTTCTTCTGGATTTTGGCTATATGGAACTTAGGCTCCTAATATCTTTTAATAAAAAATAACAAAATTAGTCTTTTTCAATGGTTGTCTACAAGAATTTTTGTGATGGTAACAATCAGAGCCAACTATTTTGGGAATATTATGTATTGGATACTTTTTTCTTTTATGATTTTTTAAATTCTGTTATTTTGATTTCAATAATTTCATTTTTGTACATTCATAAGCATATATTATATAAATTAAAAAAAAACTTATTTTTATAATTTCATAAATATATTTCTTATAAAATTTCAAATAAAATAAAAACTTTTAGTTATTAAAATTGCAAATAAAGAATAATTGTGTTATTTTTATCTGTATAATTTTGTTAAATTTTATTGTATATTTTTCGATAATGTCATTTTCTTATATTTTATTTCATTAAATTGCTTCACAAAAAAAACTGATTTGCCTTATTACCGCTTCCAGTCACAGCAATGCTGGAAATTAGGTAGTACGGTAGCTGACTATACCCCCCCCCTCCTTAGGGGGGGGGTCGAATGTTGCAGAGAAATTGAGTTGAATTTACTTTTGTCTTTGCAGAAAGTGGATGTTGAGATTCAAGGTCATCAGCCAATGATTGAGAAAGTCTTGTCACATGGCAACGGATTGGTCAAGGGAGATCACTTTGCTTCTAAGTCTATAAAGGACAAATGTCAAGATCTGCAGCTCTCTTGGGATGATCTTCTTAGCAAATCAAAGACGAGAAAGAAGAATCTGGATTTGTCTTTACAAACTCAGAAGGTATTTTTTAAATCAAAAAACAAAAATTTTCTCATTTCTTTTTGTCTACATTTTTCATTTAAATTATACTGTCGAGAGGAAAATTTTCCAGTTTTGTACTGAAATTATATTAATATTTTCATTCTGCCATGCGTCTTTTTTTTTTTTTTTAATTAAAAAATATTTTCTGATTTCTTTATCTACATGTTTTTCATTTAAATTATTAGTATAAATAATTAATAATAATTAATAATAGTTTAAATGAAAGTTTTCCAATTTTGTACTAAAATGAAGAAATATTTTCACTCTTTTTTCGAATTTAAAATTTTTTATTAAAATTAAATATTTTTGAGAATTTCTTTTTGTATTTACATTTTTCATTTAAATTATATATATATTAAAAGAGGGAAAGATATTTTGCTTGAAGCATTGCTGGTAAATAAATGTGGAAATTTTCCAATTTTGTATTCATATATAGATATTAATATTTTCATTTTGCCATACATTATTTTTCTAATTTTAAGAAAAAAAAATTTTTTTCATATATTTTTGTATTTACATTTTTTTCATTTAAACGTATATATATATATAGTCATAGAAATTTCCAGGTTGGTATCTGTGGGTGCATTAATTAACTGGAAGAGATGCGCCTCCAGTCTTCATTAAGACATGCATCTAGGAGAAGGAAACTCTGATGTAAAAAAGAGTTGTACTTTATGCTTTGTCTTGTGGCAGTCGTCAACACCGACAAGGAGTAGCAGTAATAACAAAAAGTGTGGTTGATTCTACACAAAGCCTTCACCACTATTAACAAAGCCTTCACCACTATTAACAAAGCCTTCACCACTATTAACAAAGCCTTCACCACTATTAACAAAGCCTTCACCACTATTAACAAAGCCTTCACCACTATTAACAAAGCCTCCACCACTATTAACAAAGCCTCCACCACTATTAACAAAGCCTTCACCACTATTAACAAAGCCTCCACCACTATTAACAAAGCCTCCACCACTATTAACAAAGCCTCCACCACTATTAACAAAGCCTCCACCACTATTAACAAAGCCTCCACCACTATTAACAAAGCCTCCACCACTATTAACAAAGCCTCCACCACTATTAACAAAGCCTTCACCACTATTAACAAAGCCTTCACCACTATTAACAAAGCCTTCACCACTATTAACAAAGCCTTCACCACTATTAACAAAGCCTTCACCACTATTAACAAAGCCTTCACCACTATTAACAAAGCCTTCACCACTATTAACAAAGCCTTCACCACTATTAACAAAGCCTTCACCACTATTAACAAAGCCTTCACCACTATTAACAAAGCCTCCACCACTATTAACAAAGCCTCCACCACTATTAACAAAGCCTCCACCACTATTAACAAAGCCTCCACCACTATTAACAAAGCCTCCACCACTATTAACAAAGCCTCTGTGGATTTCTGAATAACTTAACAGTTGTGGCGGAAGCTCATGCGTCAAAATCAATAGGAGAGTCTCTCATATATACTGTTGAAATGAAAGTTTTCTGATTTTGTAAATATCGATATTAATAACACAAAGTTCATTTAGATAGTTTGAGAGTGCAATGCTAATACTAATCATCTAAAAAAAAAAAAAAAAAGGTTTAGTCTAGCTGAATCCACTGTGAAAAATTTCCCCCACTCTATATCTCTGCCTAAATCAAAACGCGGATTTCATGAGCAAAGCTTCTTTCTTAGAACTGCACGCCTGTGGAACTCTGTTCCGTCTGCCTGCTTCCCTCCGGACTACAACTTGGATGTCTTCAAGTCTAATGTTAACAAATTCCTAATGAACCGCCCCCCTAATTAAACACTTCATAAAATCTCCTCACTAACGTGATGTACTTGCAATAACCCTTATCCCTGAGTGGCTTCCGGGCCTTGATAAGTGGTGATCACTGTGTAAAAAAAAAAAAAAAAAGTTTTATTTACTATACAATCGTACAATTGTTTTGATCCTTTACTGATATTTTTATATACTTCTACATAAATGGACCAATTGTACATTTATATAGTAAAAAACTAAGCTGTTGTTTAAGATGAGCATTAAAATGTTTGTTCCCAATGAAGCGGTATATTGTAAGTGTGTATGTGTGTGTATACATATATATATATGTATGTATGTGTGTGTGATCAATATTTCTACATTTTAAAGACACCAAAGATCAGTGTTTTATTTGATATGTTTTTCATTTTTGAAAACAAGGACAAAACAATAACTTCAGCCCTGAAAGCGGCTATTCAAATGGGTTTTACTGTTTTCATATTTTCGGTGTCTTTAAAATGTAGAAATATTGATTTATTAACTAAAACAACTATGAGGAAAAAGAAAGAAATAAAAATGTCTAATTCACTGAGGAAAATTTAAACTATCTCCGATGGTGAGGCCCCAGCTTGTGGGCTTTGAGGAGTGTAGAGCCACCCTTTAATTGCTATTGTTCCCAAGTCCACTCTGACCTGGAGTAGTAGTACCTTTTAGGGTCCCAACTATCGGTTAAATAGAAACCGACTTGAAAAAAAATGTATATTCTATTAAAATATTGTTCTTCAAAATCACTGAATTCGGCATTAAATAACCTGAAAAGGGTTAATATGCCAAACCCACCATAGTCTACGCCATTGTTGAGATGGCTTGTTCTATGTTGGCTGAGATATGACTTTGGTGCTATGCAATTCTAGGAGGTGCATCCTCCCAGGCTTTGCCATCTCCCTTTGAGAAAGGGGTTACTTTATTGTTAATCGCCTGAAACTTTCATGGGTATTTAATAAGGATGAGGTAGAGTATGGAACAGTGAAAGAGGTGCATAAATAAACAAGTGGATAAAATATTGTTTTTTCTTTTTCAGTATTTATCTGAAGTGACAGAAGTAATGTCCTGGATAGATTACAAGATCAATATTCTGTCAAGCAATGATTATGGTAAAGATGAGAATGCTGCTGACCGTTTACTGGCCAAGAACAAAGTATTAGAAACTGACCGCCAAACTTACCAGGGTGTGGCCAATGGACTAGGCAAAGAAGCCACCCGGTTGATAAAAATTGGTTACAATGATCCCTCGATGATCAGGAAAACTCAGGTAAGATAATTTTTTGAACATTTTTATTTACATTTTATGTAGTTTATATATATATAAAATTGGCAGGAGCTCTTAAAGCACTATTTATAAAATTAAAAATATAAAATGAACAGATAAAATGTTTCAAAAACCACTCTAAGTGCAAACATTTTAGCCAAAAAAAAATCATTCGATTTTTTTTTTTTCTGTAATTGAAATGTATCTTAATTTTGGACTTTAGAAAATCACTAATCAGGATCCTTTTTTTTTTTTCTGTAAGTTGAATATCTGTGTCCTCGATGGTATTTTGAGGATATATTCTGATGTTTTCTTTAGCATGCCAGAGAATTCTTCAATGTGAACTGCTTAAGTGTGTATTAATCTAATGTAAATAAAATTGGCAGAAACTCTTAAAGCACCATTTTTATATATATATATATATATATATATATATATATATATATATATATAAGTGCTTAGTCTGTGATAGTTAAATTTTTTTTGTGTGTTTTTTTTTGTGTCGGAATTTAAACTGCATTTTTTATTTTTACATTTTTTTACTCAAAGCTTCTTTAAACTATATATGTATGATAGAGAGAGAGAAATGGTGACGGAATAAGTATGAGAGAATGAAAGAGTAGTTCATATAGATCATAGATCCAAAGTGTATCTGAAGAAAGAAGGTTATTTACAATGATTCAGCTTCGCTTATATTATATGTACATATATATATATATATATATATATATATATATATATTATCCTTTATTAAAAACTTGTATAAAATAGTTTTATCACAGATTATAAAATTGCTCAGTCAATTCAAATCCTATCAATTAAATTGCATGCTTATACTATGGGTAAAAGGTATGAACTCTCAGTTGCCCTTTGTGTAAAACAGAAACTAGTGTTCTTTATGCACATAAGTCACTTTACCATTTTTAAACAAAATGTTTTTCTCAATGTTAATTTTGATTAATTTTTTGTGCTTATCCAGAATTCAACCTAATTAAAAAATAAGATATACATGTCACTTAGTGAAAAGGTAATATTTCAAATTTTATGAGGAAATAAGGATCGCCTCATTTCGCCATCTTTAAAATTCATCCCTAGTTATCTTCCCCATAACAACCTCTCCAGAAGTAGAGAGTAAAATCAGCCTTGTAAAAGTTAAATTAAATAGTAAATTGCTAAAAATGGTAAAAAAAAATGTTATTTTTATATATATTAGTGAATGAATGACAAGTCTATATTGCAAAGTTCATGATGTTGACCATCTTATAATTTATTCCTCTAATTCAGTTGACATTTACAATTCTTGACAGTATCTATTTCATAGCACAAAATCGATCACTTAATCAATTAGTGAATTTATTTTGCCCTTAACTCATCAAAAGAAATAGCAACAAGCAATCCATCAAAAGGAAATGAAGTGCATTTTGACATGATTAAAATCCAAAAATTGGATAGAAGCTGTAAATACCTTATGTTTCCATTATGCCATTTTGAATTTCATTTAATTACATTGAGCTTCTTAAAGAAGGATTGGTATATATTATAAGGAAATAAAGTATATATATATATATATATATAATCATGATTCTTTGTGGGTACAGAATTTAATTATTGCAATCATGAAGGGATTTTATAATTCGTTATTGAAAGAAAAATACGTAAAGCACATAAAAAATAAAGAAAAAGGGCAGAAGAAGGGGAAAGAAAAATAAAGGGGGGGACTAAGCTGACCGGTTTCCCTCTCTTTTTCTCAAAGCTGAATAAAGGAATTCAAAAAGGAAATATCGAAAATATGTACATTATAAGAATAAAGTTACGTTGCGTAATGGGTGAAATAAGGGGGGGGACTATTAAAATAAAGGACCGTTAAGATATTTTCCGAATATCCTACAGGTTAATCCCACGTAAACTTAAGTGATATTCCCTCTGCTTATAGAGAGAAGGCCTTCTCAATCGAACGTGAATAGTCTCCAAGATCTTTAAATGGAATGTTGAGTGAGCATGACTCAGGATTGAAAATGAGTTCGTGCTCAAGTTTGGTGCACATGACGCATTTTTAACGAGATTGTCAGGTATTGAAGAACCGTATATGTTAGCAAATACGTCATAATAGGTATTATAATTTGGAGTGTAGTCTAGGTGCACAACTGTATATATACATTATATATATGTATGCGCGCGCGTACGTATATATATGCATTATGTATGTATGCACACACACATTATATATATATATATATATATATATTCTGCTTGATCAGTTAAAATAATACTTATTATTAAACGTTACATAAATGTATAATTATAAATCAAATATCATTAACCGTATGTTATGTAGATAGGTTAAAACAATAACCATGTAATTTCCCATTCTAATCTATATAATAATAACCTACGGTAATTGATGTTCATATGTACGTTTTCACTTTCTTACTAGTATATTGATATTTTCACTTATTGAACTACGTCTACTTGATTTAAAAGAAAAAAAAAAAAAAAACAATTCCAATGTGTTTGGATTGGTGCTACCAGATCAGGTAGTCTGAAGATATTGTCTTCCTAACCTAAAATGTACTAAACATTGATGTTATGGGGGTTTTTTTTTTCTTCCCTTTGCAAAACTCAATCATGTTTTGTGAAGTCAAAAACAACAAAAGTATTTCAGATTTGAATTAATTTAAGCTAGATTTCATGAATTTCCTAAATTTAGACATTTTCTAGAATGAAAATCCATCGATGGATTTTTTATCGAAATTACAATAAGGGTTATTAGAAAAGTTTTAGTCACATTATATTAATTGCTTATGATTGTATTACCTCAAATAGAATAACATTAACTGTAAATTCTACAGGTAAAAGACAGTAACTGTGAAATTTCCCTGGGTTACTGCTAGTCTAGATAATAGTACTCTTAGGCAACCTGATGTTTGTATGTTATCACTAGGGCTGTGACAACAGCATATTCTTTTCATTGTTTTGACTCTCTAGTATATATTCGTTAATATCTTATATATTTTTATATAGATGGATCTTGTTCTCGGTTGTTTAAATGTGTCTAACTGTGTCGGATATATGTCCGAGAGTCAAAAGAATGAAAAGGATATTCTATTGTCACAGCCCTAGTTATCACTATGGCCAGAACAACAGCATATTCTTTTCATTGTTTTGACTCTCTAGTATATATTCGTTAATATCTTATGTTTTTAGATAGTGATGTGGTTCTAGGTTGATTAACTGTGTCTGAAATATACTCGAGAGTCAAAACAATGTAAAGAATGTGCTGTTGTCATTACGCTAGTTATCACTTTTTATTTTCTTGCTAATATATTGATATTATCAGTTATTGAACCATGTTTACTTCCTTTAAAAAAAAAAAATAAACAAAGAAATGATTCCTGTCGTCTTTCCAATGTCTGAATATTGTTTTTTTGTTTTTTTTTTCTTTAGGATGGTTTGTATGAAAAGTTGAATCAGTTGAAGCGTCTCTCCGCAGAACAACGGGCCAAACTGGAAGAATCCAAGAAATTACATGCTTATTGGCGTGAAAGCCATGAGTTTGATCAATGGATTGCAGAACAAATGCAGATTGCTATGTCTGAAGAATATGGTGAAGACTATGAGCACTTTGAGGTAAATTCCTGGATTTTGAATTTGACAGGTTCAGTTCTTGAGGCCAGAAGAATTCTCTTTGGTTAGTTTACTTGTACATTAGTAAAAAAAAAACAAAAAAAACAAATGTTAAGAACGTTTTTCAAATTTTTAATCTTCTCTATTTATATAAATTGATTGATGTGTATATTTATATTTCTGTATGGCATAATCACTTTGACACACCGGTTCCCACTGGATCACTGAAGTTAAGCAACATTCAACCTGGTCAGTACTAAATGGGTGACCGTTGATATTAAAGCTCTTCTCTCCTCGCGTGGAATATCTTTTCACGGGTAGCACATGCGAAACAGCTGGGATTGTGTCTTCGGAAGTGTCTTTGTTGGACTGGGACCTCTCTCCTATTCTCGATCACCACTGTCCTCCTGTGTCGACTGCTGCACCAACTCCCTCAGTCACTTGCTTGTGCTTCCCAGTTTAAGATATCAATGGCCATTTCCGTTAGGCGACATTTAACTGCATCGTCGGACCAAAGTTTTTGCCCATCCACTCTTCTGGTGCCATTCTCTAGTTCTCCATAGGGGAGCATCTTCGGGATTCTGTCATCTGCCATTCTTAGAACATGACCAGTCCAACGCAGTTGTGTGGTTGCAAGCATTGCTTCTATGTTGTCCGTATGTGCTCTTTGTAGATCTTCTACGTTTGTCACATAATCATTCCACCTGATTTTCATTATTCTCCTGAGATGGCGTTGCTGCACTGCCTCCAGCCTTCTGATGTGATTCTAATATAAGGTGTAGGTTTCAGAAAAGTAGAGCAAAGCTGGCAGTACTTGCCTTTTGTCGCCAGCTTGATGGTCTTTCTTGACCATGGATGCTGATCCAGCTTGATGGTCTTTCTTGACCATGGATGCTGATCCAGCTTGATGGTCTTTCTTGACCATGGATGCTGATCCAGCTTGATGGTCTTTCTTGACCATGGATGCTGATCCAGCTTGATGGTCTTTCTTGACCATGGATGCTGATCCAGTTTGATGGTCTTTCTTGACCATGGATGCTGATCCAGTTCATAAGATTCACTCCTAAACTAATTAATCATTATGCATTTTATGGAACACAGCTGTTAATAAGTGTATAAGAGTAATATGGCTATATTTAGTTTAATATAGGTTTATGTATAGAGGGCAGAGAGAGGATGAAGGCTGCACATACGAGATGCCTCTAATAAGATTCCAGCTGTTTACGTATGAGCACTTTTATTGATAGTATATTATAGTACGCACACAAAACTCTAGTCTCCTTAGAAGTAATTTTCTCCAGCTGTAATGCACTTGTTGAACTGTTCCGACAACTTCTGGAAGGCGCCATTGAAAGTTCTCTTGTGTGATCATGTCAATGATTCTCGTCACAGCCCCTTTCATCTCCTCAATT
Source organism: Euprymna scolopes (assembly GCF_053919585.1). NCBI lineage: Eukaryota > Metazoa > Mollusca > Cephalopoda > Sepiida > Sepiolidae > Euprymna > Euprymna scolopes. The sequence goes on along the minus strand of NC_136520.1, from coordinate 58,301,375 downwards.
GTTTCATAACGACAGCCTCTAAGGTTTTCCTTTAGCTTAGGGAATAACCAAGAGTCACAGGAAGCAAGGTCTGGACTATAAGGAGGGTGAGTTGCCGTCTTGATGTCTATCTTTGTCAAATAGTTTGTGACAAGGGTAGAGTACCCTTGGGACAAATTTTGCACAAATCTTCTGCATTTTCAGTTCCTCGCGAATAATTGTATGTACAGTTCCCACACTGACATCAAACTGTGCACTTATTATCTCTATAGACATATGACAGTCCTTAGCTATGAAATTCTTTATTTGGCCAATCAACTCTGGTGTTCTGATTTCCTTACGTCTTCCACACATCTCATCATCTCTCACAGGCTCCCTGCTTTTCTTGAATCTCTTATGCCACTCAAAAACTGATGCTTGATTCATGCAAGATGGTCCAAAAGCAATTCGAAACATTCCATATGTTTCTGTGGCATTTTTATTTCAAGTTCAAAACAGAATTTTATTGCATAACTTTCTTAAGTGTCCTCACATCCAGATTGCATTTTTGAAATTCACTAGCTATGACAATCAGGCTTTAGTAGGGTGTATTCCAAATCCTGCTGTAGCTGTTCATTTGAACCTGAAATCATAAAAATTGGTTAGTCATCTCAAAAGATGTATAGCAATAACATACTGAATTTTCAAGAGTCTATGGTAATTTTAAATGCCTGTACAAAAAAGAAATCTGGAAACTTATTTAAGGCACCTTGTACCTTGAGTTTTGAAATTTTAACAATAGATGTTAGTAGATATTCCCATTTCAGTTAGTTTTGAATAATTTAAATGATTTTAAAGTGCGTAATATAAGCACAATTTTCTGTTTAAAAATTCAAGTATTTCACATTTGAATAAAACAAGATTCTATGAATTTCTTGAATTTAAACATTTTCTACAATTAAAATCCTTTGATGTATTTTTGTCAAAATTTTTGGTCAAAGTGATCAAAGTGTAGTATCTGTTCTTCAGATGCTGCACTTCCATTTCTTGTTCTCTTTCGGTGGAGGAGAAATCCTTCACGACTGAGACAATTTTTATTTTTGTACCTTTTCTCCACGTTAAAAAACGACCCTGGTGTCTAACTCTGTCCCGTGGGGAGGCATAGTAAATAGGTACATAAAAGGTTTAGTCACGTGATCTGTTGATTTTAATGGACATTAAGTGATATAAAATTGGCACATAACTGTTTACAGAATTAATTTTACTTGCGACAGGCATTTTTTTCTCATAAAAATAGTCTGCTAATTTTGTTTTTTGTTTTTAGTTTATCGTTTTCTTTTTGATTGTTAAAAAAAATTTTTTTTTTATTTTTGTGTAATGTTGGCACATATTCTTAGCTAGTAGAAATGTAATTTGATTTAATTTGTGTGAGAAATTATTTTATTTACCTAAAAAGATTTCCAAAATGACGCCATCTTAAAAAGAAAAATGTGGAGTAATTCCATATTCGGCCATACAGAGTTACTTCCCTTTGATCAATTGCGGTGCTTGTTAAGATAGTTGACAAATCAATTTTTTATGTCGTTTTAAGCAAAAACAATATCACATACTTAATTGTCATGTCGAAAATGGTATTATATCCAAAAATGAGAAAAATTCGAGCAGAACAATTTATATTGTGTTTTTACTTAGAATAGTCTATTGCTATATGCAACAAATATTACACGCCATGAACAAGTAAACCAAAATATTCGTCCGAGTTATGTCCCCTCTTTAGTCTACTTTATAATGCCCAAGAAAAGTGCAATTTTACCTAATTTCACATAAAAATGACTTTCAACTATAAATAACTTTCTACTCAATGAATTTTCGTAATTCTTTTTAGATATATTACTATTTTCGACATGACAATCAAGTGCGTAATATTGTTTTTGCTTAAAACGAGATATTTAAAAAATCAATGTACCAACTCGGTCTTAACAAGCACCGACTTTTCTAACCTGGTAGAGGATGCTTACCCTCTTTGCAACAGCCTTGGCGACATCTTTTATGTACTTATTCCAGTCCATATTGATTGAGAATGTCAGGCTGACGAGTTTGAACGTGTGAACTCTCAAGAAGGATGCTATCTGTCATGACAATCGGTGGTTGGAAAAGTTTCTTGTAGTTGCTAAAGGAAAGCAGTTTTGTTTAAGTAGCATCAAATGTGACCATCCATTTTTGGCTTTATTCACACAGAAATACAACCAAATCGACCTCATCAAGCACATCAATTTCTTTAATACTTTATTTAATGAATTAAAATGACAACATTGCACATCTGAGATAATGAATATAGGAGCGTATTATTATTTTTTTTTTTTTTTTTTAACATTAGGTGATTGTCCATAAATTAAAATCATTGTCACATTATTTTTGAAAGAACAAATATCTAGTTTCCACTGGTTTTTATCTCTGTCTATAAAAGTGAAATTGTCTGTACATTTCCCTACCAAACTACTCAGTCAATTTTCAGTCTACAGACTCAAGATTTTACATAAGGGGTAATGAGATTTGGGAAAATCTTTTTAATCAGTTTTTGGCCAGAAATTTAGCTGTCAAGGAGTAAAAGTTCAACGATTTGACCATTGAAAACTCTACCAAACTACTCTGCCAATTTTGGGTCTAACCACTTGAAATTTTAGATGTAGGTTACTTGGACATGGATCAAACTTTTTAATTTGATTTGAGCCCAAAACAAATGTTAAGGGGGTCACAATTGGGGTCAAAGTTAAAAACAAAAAAATTGACCTCTGCAGTCTCTACCAAATTACTCGGCCAATTTTTGGTCTAAACATTTGAAATTTTACATAAAGTGTAATCAGACATAGGGCAATCTTTTTAATCAGTTTTTGGTTGAAAATTTTGCTGACTCTACTAAATTCCTCCGCCAATCTTAGGTCTAAACACTTGAAATTTTAAATGTAGGTCACCTGTACATGAGTCAAACTTTTTAATATATATATATATAATACATATGCACATAAAGTTATGAACAGTACATAGGGCCGGGCTGAACTACTAGTATATTATAAAAGTGACCATGTCTGTATGCAGAATGGTCTCTACTAAACTACACTGTTAATTTTTTATTGACTGACTTGAAACTTCATATATGGCGTATTCGGACCTGTGGTTTTGGGGGTTTGGAAAAAGAGCTACTAAGGGGTCAAAATTGCAAAATTGGAACTTGGCATAATTTGATATAATATGTATGCTCTGAACATGCTAAAATATGCATTTATGTTTAACTGTATTAATTTGTCAAGTTTTGATATGCATGTGTCATTAGCTGAGATGGTAGCAAATATTGCATGTGTCATTAGCTGAGATGGTAGCAAATATTGCATGTGTCATTAGCTGAGATGGTAGCAAATATTGCATGTGCCATTAGCTGAGATGGTAGTAAATATTGCATGTGTCATTAGCTGAGATGGTAGCAAATATTGCATGTGTCATTAGCTGAGATGGTAGCAAATATTGCATGTGTCATTAGCTGAGATGGTAGCAAATATTGCATGTGTCATTAGCTGAGATGGTAGCAAATATTGCATGTGTCATTAGCTGAGATGGTAGCAAATATTGCATGTGTCATTAGCTGAGATGGTAGCAAATATTGCATGTGTCATTAGCTGAGATGGTAGCAAATATTGCATGTGTCATTAGCTGAGATGGTAGCAAATATTGCATGTGTCATTAGCTGAGATGGTAGCAAATACTGCTAGAAATAAAAATGTTTTGGTGTTGATTTTAGCTGATAGCACCCAAGTCACATGTACATATAATATTTTAAGCTTTTTAAATCACTACTATAAATCAGGTTCAATATAACCAGTAGAGAATTGGCTGTATGTGAAATATGGTCAATTAAAATATAATTTAAACATATTTTGTGACTGGGCAATGTCGGGTGTTCTGCTAGTAAATTCATATTCTTTTTTTTTTTTTTATTATTTCTAGATTCTCCGAACAAAATTTGAGGAATTCAAATGGAACATTGAGGCAGGTCTTGAACGCTTGAACCGATGCGAAAGATTGGTCAATGCGCTGGTCAAAGGCAAAGGTCCTCATGTTACAGAGGTACGGGACACACAAGGAAGAATAGTGTAAGTTTTTTTGTTTTTTTTATATGTTTTTTTATGATTAACTTAATGTGCAAATTGTAGGAAGAATATGCACCACAACATTTGTTATATAATAGATACGTGCAAAATTTCTTGACTATTTAAAATTTCATTTTGATGATAATAATAATCTTCTTTTTTTTTTTTTTTTAACCTTCATTCATAACAATAATGGACGTTAATTTATTTTATTGCGGACTATTATCCTCATCTTTTTAGTTGTTGTTTCACAGCGTTTCGGCAACCTATTCTTCTGGCCTTTGTCAGGCTGTAACCGTGACGAGATAAAGACGGGATGACAAAAGGCCACAGGAATAGTTGGACGAAACGTTGTGAAACAACAACAACTAAAAAAGATGAGGATAATAGTCCGCAAAAAAATAAATTAATAAATAATACTCATCTGAATGAATTCCAATTTAAATATAAATAATGGACGTTGCTCTCTATAACTTGATTCTATCTGTCAATAAACTTATAAATGCCTCGCTTGCAAAATTCTTTAGATCTTGATATGAAATATGAATCTAAACAATGTTCAATCTCTTCGTGATGTTAACGTAAGGTCATCTAAACGATTTTATTAAACTTGAAATTAGTGATAATTTAAGGGACCTAGTTCAGGAGAATATGCAAGATTGTGCAAGATTTCCAAACCGAATTCCCCTAAAAAAATATTTGGTCAATCGTGCTGTGCACGGTCGAGCATTATCATGATGGAAGATGACTCTCTTTCTGTTAACTAAAGAAGGCCGTTTTGGGGTCAACATTAGTAAGAATATTTCAGAATGCATAAAATATATTACAATGGTCTAAGATGCCTCTTCGACAAACAGCAAAAACTTTTGGATTTGTTTGCGTTATTGAATGTGTATATAATTTTCTAATGCTTGCTGAAATGATATATGCACCTGACAATTCTTTTGTTGTTATTCTCAAAATCCACACAGACAAATTTATCAACATATAAAGTTTTATTTACAATTAACCCTTTGCCCATTGATAAAGGGGGAGAGATGTTTAGTAGTAGGGGTTGGTTTGTGTGTGTGTGTGTGTGCGCGCGATGTGGAGAAATATCAATCACGCTTGATGGCTGTCAGTCTTCTCTTTCTTTCTCTCTCTCTTTCAGTTGTTTATGTTCTGTTTTATATAGACATCCATCCACATTCCTGGAATGCAAATATTAAGATATTGTATTCTTCTCTTTTGTTTTACTTTGCACAATTCATAATCTCCCTACCTGGAATATAAATGTTCCTTTGCTTTTGTGATAATTACAATTCCGGTCATTTTTATGGAATACAAGAATGTAGATCAAAATCCATCTGGAATGTGAGTGTGTGTGTGTGTGTGTGTGCGCACACCTCTGCTTCCATCACCATCGTCGCTGTTTCATATTCAATACACTGACCTCCCATTGAGTTAGAAAATGTCCTGCAATTTATGAGTCATGTTTATGCAATGTGTTGTGTTTGGTGGCACTTGTTTCAATAAAGAAATGTCAAAATCGCCTGTTCCTTCTTTGATTGGATTTTTTTTTGATTATCGATACTTATCGAAAAAATTCCAATACAAAACCTATCAAGGAACACTGCCAGATACATTTGTGTGAAATTTCATAAAAATAGGCCCAGCCGTTGTAGAGTCTATTAGAAACAAATTCCTACACACAATGTTCCTTTATATGATAGATTTAATAATGGCATTGATTGATCTGTTAACATTAAGCCTCTTTCTTATATCTGCATTTCTTCACACACACACACACACACATATATATATATATATATATATATATATATATATATATATATATATATATATATAAAATAAAAAATACATTTGGATTTTATCGTCGCTGGATTATTTATCTTCCATCAGACTATCCATTCACATGTAATCACCTTTTTCTTCACCATATTCTCTCTGCTTCACTTTTTTGTATTAAGTAAGATCTTTGACTTACTTGTTGTTTCATCAAATACTTTTGCATGCAAAATCCGATCCTGCATTTTGCTAATTCCTACCCTCTGATGAGAAGGAAAGTATTTCTTCAAAACTCTGCGGATTAAGGACTATCCACTTATCAAGAGTTTCCTTTTCAGATTAAATATGTTTTTAACTCTTTTTCAAAGTGTTTTTTAACATGTTTTATTAACTGTTTGCTCATATATATATATATATATATATATATATATATATATATATATATAAAGCCAGGTGGAAAGCAAAAATGCAAGTTGAATGAGGATGCTGATTTGACTGCATCTGATAGGTTTAGTGCATGACCTATCATCTGAGGCATAATGTTGGCACACTGGTTCTCATTAGAACACCAAAGTTAAGCAACGTTGAGCCTGGTCAGCACCAGATGGGTGACCATTTGGAAATACCAGGCACTGTATGTAGAAGGATGTTGGCATCTCATTGCAAGAACTGCAAAAACCTAACGTCATCTCACTATCTTTTAAGACATTGAACTATCTTCTAGAAATTTTAGATTTAAAAAAATAGCTGGCTCGAATTAAGTTTGAAGGATGGGCATAGTCACATGGAATTATTGAAAAAGTTTTATTTTTTGCTGATTTCTTTTCTTTTTTTTGTTTTGTTTTTTTTGCTGATTTTTTTCTCTTTGGCTGATTTTTTTTTTTTTTTTTTTTTTTTTTACCACCTCAAAATTTTTGTTGATAAAAAGATTTTATGAAGTGTCTTTTTTCAATTTTTCAGTGAAGCTTGGCACAAGCTTCTTACACAGATTGAAAACCGACACCAGAAATTAGTGGCTGCCAGTGAGTTACATCGTTTCAACAGAGACGTTGCAGAAGCCCGTGAGAGAATACAGGTATGATGCGCGAGTTAGTTTTAAAGCTAATCCTTCTAATCCCACAACCTTTTGATCTTTTTTTTTTTGTTTTGTGTTTTTGCCTTTACTTTTTCTTTCCTTCTCTTTGCCTTTGTCTACCCTCTTCCTCTTTAACTTCCACCCCTCATCCACTTTGTATATTTTGAATAGTGGGGATATTAAATCAATGTCTTGTGTAACGGGGTGGTTCATAGTCGAGACGGATAATGAAGAATGAGACATTGTTTATATAACAAGTTATATGGCGATGATGACTAGACAATTTCTTGGTGAGTTCATATTATTAAGAGGAGGCTGATATAGGTGAAGAGAGAAACTAGTAATAGTTCTTTTCAAACACAAAAGAAATACATTATTGATGATGGGTACGAATAATACCTGTAGAAGGGGTTTCCTATAAAGTTCATTGTTCTAGACGAAGACAAAAACACATTACCTTGTGGTTGAAATGACGACAAAGACAAAGACATGAAGACATTTATTCCAACTGATGATGAGAATGGTGGGAATTCGATGCCTTTTAGATTTCTACATTGTCTAGTCTTCCTTTCTGCCTCGCCACCAAAAGGGGCTTAGGCTAACTCAGCTCTCCCGACTCTGTCAACTCAACTAAACTGATTTTTAACCCTAACTGAACTGAATACATTGAGTTATCTTTCTTTGTGACATCAGAACGTGCTTAAACATGTGAACGGTTTTTCATGTGTATTTTCCATGTTACATATGACTCTTACATGTTTTTCTGACAACACAAAGAACATTTCTTAACTGATTGTTCATTATTCCTCTGACCCAACTTTGTTTTTATAGTGAATTTTTACTACAATGGATAATTCCATTGCATTCCTGAAATGCCATCTACATGATATGTCTTCTTTTTAACTTTTGATCACTAGCTTCGATTCTCCTTTAATATTATTTTAAATCCTAATTACTTCATTTCTCTAAATACCAGGAGCTGTCCCCTTCAATATATAGCATCTATTCCTCACCCCTCATTCTCTTTGCCTATCCCTCCATCCCACCATCCTCTTTGTCTATCCCCCCCCCACCCACCGTCCTTTTTGTCTATCCCCCACCCCACCGTCCTTTTTGTCTATCCCCCACCCCACCATCCTCTTTGTCTATTCCCCCACCCCACCCCACCCCACCGTCCTCTTTGTCTATCCCCCCACCCCACCGTCCTCTTTGTCTATCCCCCCACCCCACCGACCTCTTTGTCTATCCCCCCACCCCACCGTCCTCTTTGTCTATCCCCCACCCCACTGTCCTTTTTGTCTATCCCCCACCTCACCGTCCTCTTTGCCTATCCCCCACCCCACTATCCTCTTTGCCTATCCCCCACCCACAATCTTCTAGCCTATCCCCCCATGCCACCGTCCTCTTTATCTTCCCCCCCTCTCCCCACCTCACCATCCTCTTTATCTTCCCCCTCCCCCACCGTCCTCTTTATCTATTCTGTCTTACCTTATTTTTGTTTTGTCTATCTCTTCTCACCCCATGTCCTCCTTGTCTACCCACCCCCATGTCATCTTTGTCTTCATCCTCATTCTCTTTGCCCATCTGTCCTTTTTTGTCCCACCCCCTCTCTTCCTTCTTCCCATTTTAATTCTGTTGTATTTACTATTTATCTTTCAGGAGAAATGTGGTATTATTCCTGAAGATTTGGGTCGAGATATCCACTCCACCGAAAGTTACCTAAAAAAACATGAAGGTTTTGAGAATGATTTGATGGCATTGGATGCTCAGGTTTGTTTTGAAGTTTTTTCTGCTTTGCAACCTTGAACATACGAGTAATTGTATCTCTCAAAAATAAAATTCAAGTCAACTTCAAATAAATTATAACCTTTTTTTTATCCCTTGATTAAGACAAACATTGATTTTGGAGTATTGTTGCCACGTCTGGACTGGTGCATCTTCTTGATTAAGGGTCAAATTAAAAAAAAAAACAATCTCTAACCCAATAAGTCTTGCTCTTGCCCCTGTCCTCATTATCGCAATGCGTTTGTTTTACAAGTACTTTATCGGAATCTGCTGCAATGCACTTATTGCACCTGTCCCCTCTATATTAATACCCCCCCCCCGCCCAACAAACAATAAAATCACACTCCGTCAATGTAGAGATACTAGAAAGCTTTGCATATTTCTCAAAACATTTCATTGTTGAATTACTTCCCCTGTTTTCTATACGGTGGTAGATGATTTGATGTTTCCGACAAAACATTTTCCCAACAGATATTTTTACTGAAGAAATTTATCATATTCTTAAAGGAATTATTATTAGTAGTAGTCGTAGTAGTAGTATCTATATATTAATACGATAGCGTGTGTTACTTTTCTGTGTCATGCTAACATCCGGGTCGTTTAATTATGTACTTCCGTTTCTTGTCATAAATATTTTACCATAATTTAAAAATCCAGATCATAAAACTTGTTTACTTTATTTTTTCTAAAAGAGTCATTTTAAAGAAATGCCTTGTTCTCAAATCGTTAAGAATTCTGTTTTTTTTTGCTTCAGTTACAAGTTCTGATGGATGACACCGCCGACCTGCTGAAGGAATATCCAAGTGGCCAACTAAGAGATGAGATTGCCATGTCACGTTCCGATGTTCTTGATAATTGGAGTGAACTTCAAAAGATGGCAGAGGATCGTAAAGCAAAGTTGCTGCAAGCTGCAGATTATCATCGGTTCCAAGCTTCGGTAAGTTTTAAATTTGGAAATAAAAACTGGATATCAACTATACACTAATATTTTCATTCATTAATCAGCAGTGTGTGTTCTCCATTTCTTGGTGGAATTCTGCCTTTTTTTCTTTAAATCCAAGAAAAATAGATTTCAGCTTAAATTGCTAGAGCTTTCCATGGATTTGAGCTCTCTGCTTTTTATTTTGTTATTGTTGAAATCTGTATTTTTAAGAAAAGCTGATTTTTTTTTTTTTTTGCAAAATCGCTAGGGCCTTACCTTCTTATTTTTTGTCGTTCTTTCAAATTTTATTTCTCTTTCTCAATTTATCTATTTCTCTTTTGCTATTTTGGTGCTTATTTAGAACTAGCATGGCTACCCGGCGTTGCTCGGGTGGACATGAAGTTTGGTTTGGACACAGCTGCTATACTAAGGATATTGAGAACCCCCACAAAAGAACAGAATCGCCACAAAATCGCTGTGTAGGGAGAAAAAAAAATTGTTTTTCTAGCTATCCTGGCAGTAGCAAGAATGGTGATGTGGATTAATTTAAAGGGGGATTGGCTGGACTACTTCATCTTCATTAGAGCTCTCAGAAGATGAAGTAGTCCAGGCAATTCCCATTTGTAGGAGTGCCCGCAACCTACGACCACGGCCACATTCGTGGACCAGAAGTGGAGAAGGGTTCCGTGCCAATGGCGGTCAAGCACGGGTCAGTCGGTCCTAAGACGCGGGCGCTTTCTTCCTCAACTTCCAGCACGTCTTCCGCCCACTGTGTCTGCCAACAGGCATTTTATTAGAAAGACATGCTAGAAGTTGAGAAAGAAAGTGCCCGCGTCTTAGGACCGGCTGAGCCATGCTCAACCGCCGTTGGCACGGAACCCTTCTCCACTTCTGGTCCACGAATGTGGGTGTGGTCATTTGTTGCGGGCACTCCTATGAAGGGGGATTGATTGGACTACTTCATCTTCATTGTTCTAAAACTATCATTTTTTTACATGCAGTTAAATGGGCTGGTAAATAGCAAGATATTTGCTACTACCACCGAGATCTGTACCCGCAGTCGAAAGCCTAGGGCGCGAGCCCGGATGGAGCAAACCACGGGTGCAGATCTCAATGGCAGTAGCAAATATTCGAACGAGACCTTCGAAGACCGAAGTGGAGAAGGGTTCCGTGCCAACGGCGGTCGAGCACGGGTCAGTCGGTCCTAAGACGCGGGCGCTTTCTTCTTTGATTATTACATTCAACTCTACAATTATTATAATGTATTTTGATTTTGACACAAACCGAATATATATGAGATCACTAGAAGAGATTAGCTAGAAAAGGAATGATAATAAAAAGACATTTAAAGCAAGAGATCCATTGAAGTACACATAACGGCAACGCTATTACAATTAGCTTTCAACAATCTGAAGATTAAGATAGTGAATTCGAAAAGATGTTTGAAAACGTTAAATGAAAAGAAGCGTATATCGTATTTTTACACCAAATGTGTACATGCTGCACTTGTGGATCAAGAAACAAATTGATCAACGAGAGAGGTTGAAATACCATTAAGCAAACACACTCACTCACTCGATCAATGAGTCTTTTTACGTGCATGTGTGGGTTGCTGCTGATTTTCTCTTTTAGTTGCAGCCTTTCTGTGTGTGCTGTTCTCTATATGATTGTGCATTGACTAATGTTGATTGGTTGTTTAACCAGTTAAGCCCATATGGCGTATATATATATATATATATATATATATATATATATATATACAAACTCAAACCATTCCCGCAGTTCTATGACTTATATATACACAAAATTTACACACCAAAAGTTCATGTAAAATACTGCACTAAAATCATAAGTCCTCCTTCTATCTGAAAAGCAGCAGCACCCACAGAATCGCTGCGCTGTGTGTTATTCCAAAAGTAGGAGAAAGGAAACCATGCTCAGGGTGTGATGAGGCCCTCTGCCCCGCACCATGTTTTTGGGTGTGCCATACAGTGACCAATTATGCAGCTACTAATTAGTATGATTCTGGATTCAGTTTCCTGCAATTTTGGTAAAAATAGGGGGGAAAAAAAATTGAAATTTTTGTATTTTTGTAACATTCATTAAAGAAGAATTATATAACGTGTTAAATTGACAATGCATGGACAACAGTAAAATGATGGAAAAATGAGTGAGAACAGTTAACAATTAGGTTTTTGTCCGACAAAAATTGCAGCTACAGTGAAAAGTAAGAAAATTTTTGATCCAGGCTTAAGTAGTTAACTTCAGCGAACAAAACTCATGCATGGAACAATGGAAACTTGTTGCAGTTTCAAAGGTTTTATTGGGGAGAGAAAGTTTGTTCATGAGAGGGAGAGACCAAAAATTAATTCCTTATAAAAGCAAGGCTAAAATTAATTCGTTCTTAATTTTCTTACTTAACCTTAAAGTGGTCGATAAATGAACATGTCTCAATCAAATATTCACTTAGATTTCTATATTGTTAGGCATTTCTTATCTGGCCATTTCCTTAACTCGAACTGTCTTGTACCCTGAAAATGTGATATAAATTTCTATCTAATCAACATCGACATTTCTGGCGCTTTGTGTCTTGACAGTTAACCTTTGAATCCTTGCATCAATCATGCTAGGTGCACTGGATCTATTTCTGTTTGCCACCAGGTCATCCTGACATGTACTTAATGTAACCCTAGTCAAAATTCATACTAGTTAACATAATTGCTACTTACTGACATAAGATCCTAAAATATAACATTACGAAACCTCCTTCAAAAAATACTAATCTCCATGACGTATCGGTAGTTTTACATGCGACAATTGTTTCAGTTTATATATCATTCTGCTTATTCTGTTTTTTCCAGGTGCGAGAATTATTAAGTGCCGCTAATGAAATGGAACGTGAAATGACTGCGGAGATACAGGTGAGAGATCTGCAGTCGTTGCTCATCTTGGAGAATCGACATCAAGAACTGAAGGCTGAAATTGAGGCGCGGCAAGATAAATTCTTGCAAATTGCCGATGCTGGTACTCAAATGATGGACAACGACCACTACGCCAAAAATGAGGTAGGAAATGACGTTTTTTTTTTTTTTTTTTTTTTTTTTTTTTTTTTCGTTTTTTAAGATCCTGAAACTTTAATACTGTGTCATTCCCGCTTGACAACATCGCCAATCCCAATACACTTTCCGAGGTTTTCTTTTCTTTCAGCTTCTCTTCTGGCCGTGTCGTCGCCGTTCATATCTGCAGTTGTTGAGGAGGCGCGCACGGATTTACAAGTTTAAAAATAAAAAAATCGCAACAAATACAAACTCTTCAACATTCTGCAAATATCAATTGCACTCTGGGTGTGTATGTGACACCATCGACTCTCTGTATGCTAAGGTCTACATCTATGTCTATTAAGGCTATGTTTGTCAGTTGATCAATTCGTTTCCCACCTTGACCAAAAATCCCACCTCAACTTCCTTTTGTCTTACTTGGTGAACAATATCCTTTCCATTGTCTCTTCAACAACCATATTTTCTATACCTTTGTTTTTGTGTGTGTGTGTGTGTGTGTATGTGACATCATTGACCTTCTACATGCTAAGGTCCACATCTACATCTGCTGTCGAGGATGTGTTTGTCAGATGATTGATCAATTCATTTCCCCATCCACTCCAAACCACAACCTACCTTTGTCAAACTTACAACTATCTGCAACTTTAATTGTTGTCAATCATTGCAAATCCAAGAGTGTACCTAACTACTGTAGCTGTCTCAAAACTGTCCATAAAAATAACTTAATCAATGTAGAAAAATTTAAATAATTCCATTTTTTTGTTTTATTTAATTCTATAATTGGTACCGATTCATGCTGTAAACTTAGAATGCTAAGTTCAAGTTCTGTCAGGCTATATGACTTTTCTTAATACCCTTGAAAAAAAAATAGTATAAGTCTGTATAACTTCTGCAAATTAAATAGTACAATGACTAGACACTCAACTCTTTCATTATGCAATTAGTCTAGAAAGAAAACTTCAGAATGTCTAGTTTTTCTCTGCTTTTCCTCGCATTGTCTCAAGTCATCCAATACCAATGCCACCAGATCAGGCTGTTTGAAGATATCGGTTTCTGGACTTAAATGCATCAAACGTTGATGTTTTTTTTTTTTTTTTTTTTTCATTTCATTTTGTTTAACTCATTCATGTTCTGCAAAACCAAAAGCAAAAACAATTTTTCTTGGAAAAACATCCAAACTAAACATCATGAATTAATATTTGAACTAAGCTGTAAATGAATATTTGAAGATATAAAGAACTTGAAGCATAAAGACCTTTTTGTTAAAATCAACCCAAAATGAGTTGCTATGTCATAAAACAAAACCACCAAACCAAACACCATAAATAAATATCTGAAATATAAACAATTTGAAACATAAAAAATTCTTTCTTTTTTAAAGATTATTGGATTCAACATTAAAAAATCCAAAAAAGGTTGATATGCCATAAAACAAAACTGCACTAAACCAAACCAATAGAGTCATCCTAGACTTCGCTTTGCTGTTAGAATCAAACAATGCAAATTAAAATGAAGTGTGGTTGAGATTGTGTAATCCTTGCTTCACTGTAGATGCCTTGTGCAGTCACTCTTTACCATATTGTCTCTTTAGGAATTCTTTTGTACTTAATTTAATTATTTTATTTCGTATATTTTTTTGTTGTTGAATGATGAAACTATATTCCATATTAGTTTTAACATTCTTTTATTGAAATTTTTTTGAATGATGAAACTATATTCCATATTAGTTTTAACATTCTTTTTATTCAATTTTTTTTGAATGATGAAACTATGTTCCATATTAGTTTTAACATTCTTTTTATTCAATTTTTTTTGAATGATGAAACTATGTTCCATATTAGTTTTAACATTCTTTTATTGAAATTTTTTTGAATGATGAAACTATGTTCCATATTAGTTTTAACATTCTTTTATTCAATTTTTTTTGAATGATGAAACTATGTTCCATATTAGTTTTAACATTCTTTTATTGAAATTTTTTTTTTTTTTGTTCCACCATTTTTTTTTATTTATATTTTTTTCAGATCCAAGATAAAGTTGATCAAGTGTTATTGATGCAAGAAAAACTGCAAAAACTTTGGAATAAACGTAAAGTTGAACTGGACCAATTGCATAAGCTTCACAATTTCCTGAGGGATGTTAATCAACTGAATCGTATATCTTCAACTCAAGAAGTAAGAAAAAGCTTTTTTTTTCTTTTTTTTTTTTTTTGTAAATGTTTATAAAACTTTCCTGGGTGCTTTAAGGAATGTGAAGTGATCCGTTAGTTACCACTGCTCCTAGGTCCACTCTGGCCCAGAGTCATAGTACCTCTGAGTCCTCTCTATGGATTCAATAGAATCTGTTCAAATAATAGGAAACTGGCATCAGCAATGTAATTTCCATCCTGAGTGAAAAATAAAAGCAAACATCATGAATAAGTATTTAAGAAAAAAGAGGTTCTTATCCAGAATGTCCCCTATATTAAAAAATATCAAGAATAAATAAAAAATCTATGATGTATGTGCTGTAGTATGTGAGTGCAGAAAATGTATGTATAAAATCGCTTTGCATGTTTTTTGTATTAGAAATTATCAGTGTAAACATAGAATTTAGCTGAGATCATGGTTTAATCTGTGAAAATTGTAAGAGTTGTCTCCCTTGAAACATGTGAAGGATAGTTCCTTTTCTTTATATAAGATACTTAAGGTGATATATAAACAAGTAAGTTGATGTTTTTCTCACTCAGTCTCATAATGTAAATAAAAGCAGACGTGTCTCTCTTTGTATCTGTGTGTGAGACAAAAACCTGCTTACGTCTTAATTTTCTTTTTGTTGACCTTTGTTGCCTTCTACAGTGTGAATCCTATTTTAAGACAAACATATTTTATTTGATTCTTAACTTTAATAATTAACCATCATTTTGTGCGTGTGAATGTATATTTGTTTCCATGACAACGAACGATTCTTGATGTTTACAAAAATGCCTTTATTTTGACAAACTGTGAGCAGAGAGCGAGAGATGTGATTGGGGTTGGTAACGATGGAAGAATGCTGACAACCACTCTGTTCACCAGTCAGCGTTTCTGTGTCTTGTCTTTTGACCCAAAATAAAACGTTTTTTGCAAAAAATCAGGATTTTCTTTGTTTTGCTTGACGTGTGTCATTTTATGTCAGTGGATAAAAAATGAAATGCATTTACCTTAAAAGTTGTCCTTTGTCTTTCGCAAAAAATCTGCATTACTTGGCTTCACAAAACCCTGCACTGCCTGGCCTTGTTATGCAACATAAGGTATCCATGACAAAACAAACATATCATATTCCAAAAATCATTGGAAATTGATCAAGTAGTTTTATTTTTAAATAAGAAAATCAAATTTTATAAGTAACCAAAAAGCGACTGTCTCTTAATCTATAAATATAATTTTTGGATCAATCTTTACCTTTTTAGGCATACCTGAGCAGCACTGATTTTGGACTTACTGTTGAACAAGTGGAGGCATTAAAACGAAAACACACTGCGTTTGCAAAAGTGGTTGAAGCACAAGAAGAAAAGGTATGAAACTTCTTTTTTCTTTTTTTTTTTTTTTACAACATTATGTAGGTTTTTTTTTTTTTTTTTTAGGGGATGGGGTGGGGTCTCCAGGAAGAAGTTTTTACTCATAAGTTTGCCTAATCATTCTTTCAAAGCTGGGAAAAAAGATGGACACTTGGCACAATGGATGAAATTAAGTAGTAATCAGTGAAAGTCTTCTTAAAGTTGATGGTTAAATACTTGCTACAGGCAATAATAATTAAGAATTAAATAGAAATTGCTGAAGACTTCTACCCAGTTATGGCTAATGGAATGAAAACAGTTTACTCCCATGGTAAAACGTTCAGTTCAAAATTATTTTATAGGTTCTAGGGTCAGATATAAAGATTCTGGAGTATGACAGGATACACCTGAAGAAAGTTAAACTTAAATGTTGTGAGAATAACACTATGAGAATATTAATCCAAATAAAATTAAATTTTTTAGCTAATCTATATTAGCAAGGTGACTGGCATTGCCAAGTTATAAAATATGCTTAACTATGATATTTTTATTTATTGACATTTTGTATTATTATAAAGCCAATCCTCTACTGAATATTATATTGTACCCAATATATTGTAGCGATTTGAAAAGTAAAAAAAAAAAAAATGTGACTTTAGTATCATCAGCTAGAATCAAAGTTAAAATATTTAGCACTCCAGCATTAGTCGTTACTGTTTGAGCTATCGTCAGATAAATTATAGTTAAAAATGAATAGATTTTAATATATAAATGTATATTTGTGCATATGTACATGCTTTAAGTTGACTTACACTTGCCAAGTTCCAATTTTTTTTTCAATTTTGATCCCTTAGCAGCCAATTTTACTGGTTGAAAACTTAAAAATAACAGTAAAACAAAAATGCAACCTCTCTGCAACCTTGCAACTCTTTGAAAAATGTAGACGGACATAATGAGTTTTATTAATTAGATTTCTCTTTGTCTGTCTGTCTGTTCCACTTTTATCACAAACTACGGGGTCGATCTGGCTGAAATTTTATATCAACTTTTAAAATAAGGTGCAGCAAACTAAGTATTATGGCATTCGTTCAATGCAAAGTTTTGGATTAAGAGAGATTAGTTACCACAATACGACATTTACTCTAGAAGTTTTCTTGAAAACTACTGGCCCAATCTGGCTTAAATTTTGCATAGACCTTTGCTATAAACTAAGTTTTATGGTATCCATTCGATGCACAGTAAGGAATTAATAGGGATTAGTATTTGATGCAAACATGAGGGCAAATTTAACCATATTCAGCCATCAGTTTGGCATAAAGCACTTATCTTAAATCAACGGGCTATACTTTTTGCCCGTTTTTGATGAGCAAAAAGTGTAATCATAACATCTAATGATATGCAACCTCCTCATCCTTTAATGCATTTTGACTGAGACTAGCATACAATTCATAAACATGTTGATCTTCAGTTTTTGTAGTGGAGAGAGACCTTTGCTAACAATTTTTTTAATTGGATTCTGCACTTCTTAGTGTCGGCCTTGATAACCATACTAATAAAGTGAATAATTGTTTGGTATTGAATTTTCCTCTTTTCAAATGTTAATTTTTCTTTTCAGTTGGAGAGCGTCAAAGTTCAAGGGAATGAACTCTTGAAGACTGGAAACTTTGGCTCAACTGATGTTAAAGAACAAATGGACAGTGTTATTAAAAAGTAAGTTGTTTTTGTTTTTTTATTAGATAAATGAATCTATGACTTAGATAAATAAATGTGTGACTTAGTGTTTAGTCTGTTGGAGGTAAACAATTTTAGAAGCAAACAAATCCAAAAAATGCTTTGATAGTTTCAAAAATATATGGGTTTTTCTTAAAACAATGTTTAACATGTGAAGGTTTTGTGTAATTTTTGAAAAAAAAAACTCTCTTCCTCTAACTACAGTGTATGAAATTGAATTTATTTACTTATGTGTTTATCCATTTGTTTATTATACCCATATATTTCTACTAGCAGGAAGACCCAAAATTGACCAGAATTAAATGATCAACGAATGTTTCATGCTCCCATATTTTTGTCATCAAAATTGGTGAAATCAGCCATTTTTCAAACATTTGTTGATTATCATTCTATCCTGGACAATATCGGGCCTCTGCTTATATTACACACACACACACACACACACACACACACACATATATATATATATATAATCATTGCCAGTAAACAGTTTTCTGTATCACAATTCTTCACTGCTGCTATATAGGTGGTCACCACACTCTATATGTATGTTTTGGAAGTTTTTTAACCTTTAAAACTATATTAAAAAAAAAAAAAAAATGAAAATTTTGTTCCGTTTGTTTGAAAATTATTTTGCCAGTAAGTTAATTATTTCTCTACACTTAAAAAGATAAATGATAAGGGAGCTATACTACGTCAGATAAACGTCTTTTTATAGAACCTCTGGCACCATTGATTGGTTGAAACAGATTGCAATGAATGGAGCGTTTGTATTCATATTACAGAAATGCTATACTATTGATTTTCTTTGATTTGAATAATACAACAGAAATGCTATATTATTGATTTTCTTTGATTTTAATGAAACAAATTTTTTTTTTTTTTTTTTTTCGCAGTTGGAGTTGCAAGTCAGAAATGGTTTTACTGTATTTAATAAATATGAAGTTAATAATTGTAGTTACTGTTTTTGTTTTTCAGGCGAGAGAAAATCAAAGCCCAATGTGCACAAAGAAGTCAAAATCTTGAAGATTCTTTGTTGTATAGCCAATTCCAAAGAGACCAGGCAGAGGTTAGTATCTTGTGGTTATATATTATTGGATATGGAGGTGCTAGAATAACTTAAGAAAAAAGATTTTATGTTGCGGTTAGATCAGGACAAAGAAATTATGTTAAGGAAATGGCATTGCAAACTGTTGTTGTTGGGGCGAATGGATCCCCCCCCCCCCAACACCTCCTATATAGGGCTCCGAGGTGGGTGGGAAGCAAGAAGGATGAAATAAAATTTAAAAAAATGCGAGTGCACGTCTTTAATAATAAAATCAGCTCATCCATTATATTTCAAAATAGTTTCTAAATATTTGAATCTATTAATGCACGAAGATTTGCTAATAATTTGAAAACTAGAAAGGATTTTCTATCACAGTTGTAATGCATTCAAATTACTTTTAATCTTGAAAAGTTCCACAAAGAAAAGTATTTCTATTCAATCATTAAAAGAAAAGGTGCTAGTGCAGAGAGTGATCCGTGCTATTTTTTAAATTGTATTTCCAAGTTTAATTCAAGTTTTATGATATGTTTTTTATTCAATTGTAAGGTTGAAGTATACAATAGATACAAAACACCCTCCCCTCCACATGTTAAGAATGGCTTTTTAAATAATAACGTTATTATTTATGTCTGGATCACTCTCTGCACTAGTACCGAAAAGAATGAACTAGCTGACTTGTTTACAAATATACTAAAGAAGTCAAAATCTTTATCTTGTGTTTCCTCTGTGGATTAAAATGGATGCGAGTCTGAGAAAGTGACTTTTATTTCTTTTTTCTTTTTTTTTTTTTTTTTTACTTTATATATCCATATAATTATATAAAAGGCAAATGTGGCAAGCGCATTTTTGTATATCCGTGAAAGGCTTTTTTTTGGTGGGGTGGGGGTGGGGTTCTTGACGGTGGGGGGTTCTTGACCACGTTACTATTTTTTTAGGACTTATACTCCCTAGATTATAATATCTACGATTTGCGAATGGACGTCGTCTCTACATTTTTGATCGACTTTTATAAAATTCCCTCTATTCCGTCCTTTCGTGTGTTTGTTTGTCTTTTTCGTATAAAAGCAAAACTAATTGAAGTGAAGTAGGCCACCTGGCTTTCTGGCCGGGGACCTTCATAAAGGCAATTAGCTTTGATTAATTTTGGAAACCCTTCATATCAAACAATTGCTATTCATTTGGAGAACTCCCCCTTTTTGGGGGTGAGCTGGTTTTCCCCAACATCGTGGGGAAGCAAAATACAGCAGAAACTGGCCTGCAGCCTACCTTCGTTTCTGCACCTGTGTGATTCTTAACTTATTCACTTCAAGTCAACTTTTTGATAAATTTGAAAGCTTTCCACTTCCTCTCGTGTCTTAGTTTTCTTTTTGTTGACGTTTGTTGCCTTCTACAGTGTGAATCCTATTTTAAAACAAACATATTTTATTTGATTCTTAACTTTAATAATTAACCATCATTTTGTGCTTTTCTTTCACTTTTCTGCCTTCGCGTCACGGGTTCGAGCCTGCCTGCCTTCTACCACTTTTTTTTCTTTTACACCTCTAAATAGGCCCTGTCAGTGGGGCATTAGAATACACTGACTGCCCCCCTGCAGAGGGTAAAAGTCCCTCAATGGGGCCACCTGTTGGCCGTGGGTGGCGACCCGTGACACCTTGGAACGGAATCCTGGTGATTGAAGGTCCTGGAGGACGAGTTCATGAGCCTCCTCTTCCTAACACATCTCTTTGGCCCTTACCTCGGTTAGACGGGCGGTCGGAGGGGCCCGATCCGATCAATCGGCTGGTCAGGTCAAGCACTATGTCTACTATCAATGGTTCAGACTAAACTGAGAAATTTAAAATTAGCAAAAGAAATCCTCTTAAACAAAACCATAGAAACTGATAAACCTCACCCCTAAAGTAGACGTTCGAAAGCGCTGGCCAAGGGTCAATCAGCAAGTGTAGAATCCAATCCAGACATGGCTGCAATCGCAAAATTTTGTTCACTCTAGATTTGGGTAGTGAAAAATTGAGTAACGACAGATGCTCGGTATTTCTTACTTGACTGAGTATACTGCCTGTGTAGCCCTGACTCTGTCAAGGCGAATGGGTTTCCCCCTTGACAAGTCCCAATATTGGGCTCCGGGGTGGGTGGGGAACACAGGCAAAGAAACTTTTATCCATATTTATGTCAAAACAAAAAAAAAAACCCAAACGCGCCTTATCGGACTCAGATAATGAGGAAAATACGGATTTTCCTAAATACTATGTATTAGAATCTTTGGACGAAACGCCAATGTCAAAATTATTCCCTTTTCTCATTGAAAAGGTGTTAACAAGGAAAATAAATCCTAAAATGGTAAAAAAAACTTAAGATGGTAACCTATTAATAGAAATTGAGACAAAAAGCCAAAGCCTAAATTTAGAAAATATGAAAACTTTCCATAATATTAACATTAAAGTTACCCCACACAATAAACTAAATCAATCCAAAGGAGTTATCCGTAGCCGGGAACTATCTCTGGCTTCACCAGAAGAAATCCAAAACGAACTGAGCAAACAAGGAGTCATTGACTTTAAAAGAATCTATATAAAGAAAAACTCAGAAAAAATACCAACCCATACTTATATTATTACATTTAACACTCCAAAAATTCCACCTAAAATTAAAATTGGTTACACCATGGAACCAGTTGAAATATACATCCCAGATCCTCTGAGATGTTTCAACTGTCAAAAATTCGGTCACCATAGAGATGCCTGCAGAGGTCATCCTACGTGCGCTAAATGTGGCTCTAAAGAAATAAGTCACAATGAACAAGAATGTCACGAGTCCAAATGTATAAACTGCCAAGGGGAGCACCCTGCCTACTCAAAAAGCTGTGAACGATGGAAAACTGAAAAAGAAATCTTAGCCACAAAGCATAAACGAAACATTTCTTACTTAGAAGCGAAGACAATAGTGGAAGGAGTCATTAGAAATAAAACATATGCGAAAATAACAGAAAAAACAAATCCCACCAACCAGCCTGATAAATACAATGAACTTATTGAAAAACTGGTACATCTAGAACCAAACGAATTGCTTAACTTCCAAAAAAACCTAAAAATACAACACTTTCAAAAACTAGAAAAATTAAAACTAGAAACTAGGAAAGAACCCAATAAAGTATTTATCTCCTCCCAAACCCAAACCTCCCCTCTTAAAAGCCAATATCCCCAAGAACTAACTTTCTTAAAACCAAATAATAAACCAGCAAAACAAAAAATAGAAATCCTCACCAAAAATTTAATAGAAACTGATGAAATGGAGACTGAATATCAAACAGAAACCCCAAAACAAGAAATTTCCTATCGAACACCACCAAAACAAAAGAAAAACCTAAACAAAACAGTTATAAGGTCCCGTTCAAACTCCAGAACTAGAACCCCAATCCCTAAAAATCAAACTGAACCTGAAGATGAAATGGAAACAGAATACCCAAACCAACAAACAGAAACCTTAAATCAAGAAATCTCCCATCGATCAACGTCAAAACAAAAGAAAAACCAAAACAAAACGGACATAAGGTCCCATGCTAATTCTAGTTCCAGATCTCCAAACAAAAAACCCGAAACAAAAGACCAAACAGAAGACAAGCCAAGAACAGAAGAAAAAAACAAAGCTAATTGAAAGCCCTCCACAACTTGCACTAAATCCATACCTTATATCAACACCAATACTAAAACCCATAATCAACTAAAAAAAAAAAAAAAAAAAAAAAAAAAAAAGAAAGAAAAAAAAAAAACACAGCACAGAGGATCATTACCTTACCACCAATGACCTATAAACCAGTATTCCTTCAATGGAACATTAGAGGTGAAAAGGCAAATTTCGACGAATTGAACCTTCTCATTGCCTCTTTTCACCCAGCAGTCATATGCCTACAAGAAACTTATAAGAAAATTCAGAACACACTACATATCAAACGATACACAACCTATGATTATATACACGAACAAGGAAATAGAGCCTCCGGAGGAGTGTCCATTCTAATTAATAATAATATAATTCAAAGCGAAATCAAACTGAATACAACACTACAAGCCGTTGCAGTAACCATCAGTCTAAGAAAACCGCTAACAATTTGCTCCCTATACCTGCCACCTAATGAAAACGTAAATAAAACAGACTTGAACTTATTGATCCAACAACTCCCTAAACCTTTTATCCTCATGGGTGACTTTAATAGCCACAATGAACTATGGGGAAACAAACAAACAAGCAGAAGAGGTAAAATTATCGAAAATTTTCTAGATGAAAACCAACTATGTTTGTTTAACAACGGAACCAACACCTATCTTCACCCTAGCTCTGGAACACTCTCGGCTATTGACCTCACCATATCAGAACCCAGTATTTTCCCAGAATATAAATGGAATGTACATCATGAGACCTGTGGGAGTGATCACTTCCCGATCATCCTAGAAGGTCAAGAACCAGAGAATGACACTAAAACACCCCGATGGAACTTGCATAAGGCCAACTGGGAAGATTTCAAAAAAAGGTGCCACACAGACCTAGTGCAAGAAGCTAATTTAACAAACGATGATGACATTACCCACTTCACCAATACTCTAAATATTATAGCTGAGAAAACTATTCCTAAAAGCTCCCCATCAACAAGATATAACAAGCCTTGGTATAACAAAGATTGCAAAGAAGCGCTCAGAGCCAGACGAACAGCACTCAGAAAATTTAATAGCCAACCAACTAAAGAAAATTTAGAAAATTACAAAATAAACCGAGCCAAAGCTCGCAGAACCATTAAGCAAGCTAAGCAATCAACATGGCAAACTTATGTTAGCCAACTAAATTCAAACACCAAACCTAAGGAAATATGGAACATGATAAACAAAATTACTGGGAAATACACTAAACAAGCTAATAAACATCTCATCCATCACAATGTCAAAATCACTAACAAAGAAAAAATAGCTGAAATCTTAGCAGAAAACTTTGCCAAAAACTCCTCACCGACTAATAGGAACAAAGAATTCCAAGTCATCAAAAACCAAGCAGAACAACAACAAATCCGCTTCCATTCAGACAACACTGAATCCTACAATCAAATCCTTACTATGTACGAATTAGAAGAATCTCTCAAAAACATCCATAATTCAACAGCCGGACCAGATGAAATCCCCTATGTCTTCCTAAAAGAATTGCCAATGAAATCAAAAGAATACCTCCTCAAAATTTTCAATGATATCTGGATCAATGAAAAATTCCCCGACACTTGGAGACATGCCATTATAATTCCCATACCTAAACCTTCAAAAGACCCCTCAGATCCAATAAACTACCGTCCCATTGCACTTACTAGTTGCATCTGCAAAACCCTCGAGCGAATGATCAATAGAAGACTATCCTGGTATCTAGAAAGAAATCACCTAATCTCTGAACACCAAGCAGGCTTCCAAAAGGGCAGAAGCCCTATTGACCATATCATAAATTTGGAAACCTATATTAGAGAAGCTTTCATCCTCAAAGAACATGTGGTAACAGTTTTCTTTGACATAGAAAAAGCTTTTGATACCACTTGGAAGTATGGAATATTAAAAGACCTGAATGAACTAGGTCTAAGAGGCAGAATGCCAACATTTATGAAAAACTATCTGAGTGACAGAACCTTCCAAGTAAGACTCGGAAACATCTTATCAAAGTCTCAAAAACAAGAATTGGGAGTTCCCCAAGGTGGAATTCTTTCAGTTACACTCTTTAATGTGAAAATAAACAATATAGTTAATAACATAAACTTCGGAACAAACTATGCCATCTATGTTGATGATCTCATGATTAGTTTTAAGGCCAAACATATGAACACTATTGAACGACACCTACAATTATGCATCAACAAAATTACTAGCTGGGCTACCAAAAATGGCTTCAGCTTTTCTCAAACAAAAACAAAATGTGTTCACTTCTGCCAACATAGAAAAATGCATCCTGACCCCGAGCTAAAAATTAACAATAATAGACTAACAGTTATGGATCAATACAAGTATCTTGGAATCACCTTTGACAAAAAACTCACCTTCATACCCCACATTAAATACTTAAGGAAAAAATGCAACCAAAGAATGCAACTTGTGAGAACCATAGCTCATACAAACTGGGGAGCTGATTGCAAAACAATTCTAAAACTCTATCAAACACTGATAAGATCAAAGTTGGACTATGGCTGCTTTATCTACGGTGCAACAAGAAAATCCTACATTAAAGAACTGAACACAATTCACCACCAAGGACTCCGACTAGCACTTGGAGCATTTCCCACTACACCAGTCGAGAGTCTTTATGCAGAAGCGAATGAACCTACACTTGAAATGAGACGGACAAAATTAGCCCTACAATACTATACAAAACTTGCATCTAACACTTCAAGCCCTATATACCAGAGTGTCTTTCACCCCAAACACCAAATCCTATTCCAAAAAAAGGAAAAAGCAATCAAGTCTTATGGTGTCCGTATGAAAGAAATAAAAGACGAAGCCAAAATTAACATCTCGCAGATCCACAAAGCTTCTACACTCAAACATCCACCCTGGCTTTCCAAAACTGCTGTAAACCCACCTGAACATCTAAAACACTCTCCTATACTATTAGATCTCTCTAAACACCCCAAATCGAATACAATCAAACCCATCTATATGGAAAAAATACATGACATTCTTCATGACTATCCGGACTATGAACACATTTATACTGACGGAGCTAAAACCAAAGAAAAAGTCGGAAGCTCTGCTATTTATCGGCAAAGAAAAATCCAAAAACGCCTACCTGATAGGTCTTCCATCTTTAGTGCTGAAGCCTCAGCAATAAACCTGGCCCTTAATATTATAAGTGCTGATCAAGCAAACAAGTTTATAATATTTTCGGACTCTTTATCAGTTCTAACTTCATTAAAAGAAAAGAACATTTGCAATCCGCTAATAACTAATCTATTAAACAAACTCGATTTTCTTCATACTCAAAAACAAATCATCCTATGCTGGATCCCAAGCCATATTGGCATCCTAGGGAATACAAAAGCTGACCTAGCTGCTAAAGAGTCACTAAACTTGGAAATCTCCAACATAAAAATCCCCTACACTGACTTTAAACCAACCATAAACCTGTATATCAAAACAAAATGGCAACAACAATGGAACACTTATACAAAAAACAAGCTACAAGAATTCAAACCTACACTTGGAGAATGGAATCCCAAATCTAAACTAAACCGAAGAGAAGAAGTGATCATTACAAGATTAAGAACAGGGCATACAAATATCACCCACTCATTCCTATTAAAAGGAGAAAATCCACCTGAATGCTTACCTTGCCAAGAAAACTACACCGTTAAACATTTTTTAATTAACTGCATTGACCTAGCTCCCCTACGCCAAAAACACTACAGCATTAACAACATTAAAGATCTCTTTGAAAAAATAAATGAAAAAACAATTCTAAATTACTTGAAAGAGGTAAACCTCTCCTCCAAAGTATAAATCTACCAAAAAAAAAAAACAAAAAAAACTTTTCAACCCAAATCTCTTACAAACCTTCCTCCAATCTTACCTTGACATACTGGAAAATAAAGAACACCTACCTTACTAAGACATCCAAAGAAAAAAAAAAATGAACTTATTTGGCCTTAAATGACCATGCAGCTGTTGATAGGCCAATAAACTGAACAAACAAACAAACAAACAAACACCTCTAAATACCCGGGCAACGCTGGGCACCCCCACTAGTATAATTATAAAACTGTAGACCTTGCTTGCATCTTGTCTTCAATAACAGGCGATTGCATCTTTTAAAAAAAAAAAAAAAAAAAAAAGGAAGGACAGGGAAATTTATATTTATATGGGCATGGCTCAAAAGCTAAGGAATGAGGGTGGAGAGTTGTACATTTTGGTTTTAATTCTTGTTGATGGTACCCAAGTCATATATATATTAGGTGCCTGGCAAGGACACAGGGAAGACAACCAAGCAAAGAAAAATCCAAAGCAAAAATTCATGCTAAAGCTGCAAAACTGAAGCTAGCCTGCCAGAACACTATATATACAAATGTAGGCAAATTTGGGCATATTTTATTGGTTTGAAAATATAGGTTCTTTTTTATCAATCGTCATAAAATTTTAATCAAAGAACAGTATTATAATCTTCAAGAAGCCTACTAATTTTCATGTAATTTCATCCCATAGAACCAAAGATATTAGCATTTCAATATTCAATTTGGCTACGAGTGTGTGTGTGTGTATATATATATATATATATATATATGATGGATATACCATCTATTTTGGTAATTTTATAAGTTCCAAATCTCAGCGACTATTGATCAGAATTTAACAAATGAAGGCTTATTGGAAATGTGACATTTGCCCTTAAGGTCGCACATTAAGGGATCATCCATCGTCCTGTGTCCATTTTTGGCACTTTTTTGCAGCCATAAAATGTTTTGGTAAAGGTGCAATAGCTTTCCATCCTCAAAATATCCTTTAAAATTACAATTATTATAGGTCTTTGAGGGTGCTGAAAATGAAAAAATTGTTTAAAATTCCAGGAAACCAGTAGTTTCCAAGATTTGAAGAATTTATTGTTTCAAAAAGTGGGGTATTTCTTTTCTATATATTAATTAAACTTAAAATGAGCGCCATATTTATGGCCAGCTATTTTGGGGTATGGGAGGGGCCTTTTTTTTTTTTTAAGTAGTGGTGTTTATTGTGGCCTGGTAGACAAACACAAAACCTACCTTTTAAAAAATTGTTCTCTATAGGTTTTCGGGTGTGTGAAAACCGAATCTTGCATTTAAATTTCCCGCAAGTATGTACTTTTCTGAGTATTAAGCAAAAATATACACGCTTGCATATATACAACAATGGTCACCATTTATAACATAAAGAATTACATTGTTTAATACCCAGAAAAATACTTATTTGCAGAAAATTTAATACGATATTCATTTTCAGCACACCTAAAAAAAAAACCTATAGAAAACAAGTTTTTTTTTTTAAGGTAGGTTTTGTGTTGGTCTACCAAATAAGCACCAACCCTAAAAAAAATAAGACCCCCCCCCCCAAAAAAAAGCGGTGGCTATAAAGTGGGTGTTCATTTCATGTAAATTAATATAGAAAAGTGATGGCGCATTTTTTTTTTTTTTTTAAATTCTTCATATCTTGGAAACTACTCGTTTCCTGTAATTTTAAACATTGTCATTTTCAGCACTTTCAAAAACTTTTTGTGGTAATTTTATAGAATTTTTTTAGGGTTAAAAGATACTGTACCTTTACCAATGTTTCAATCAGTCATCTGTTTTCCTAGTTTTGGATATGAATTACAAAATATCTGATATTTCCCCAAAAGCTCTGGCCTTGATAGAGGGGAGACTAAAACTTGCTGCTATGGTTTCAAATTATCTGAAAAAACAGCCAGGGGAGACTTGATTCCACATATTTCTCAGATGTTATATCTCCTCTTTGGTTTTCATATATAAAGTAAATTTCACAGTGGATAAGGATTATTTGATAGTGGAGATATTCATAATCATGTCCTATTTCCAATAATTCCCCCCACTCTTTATCTGGGCCTAAACCTAAACGTAGATTCCATGAACAAAGCTTCTTTCTTAGAAGGGCACGCCTGTGGAACTATCTTCTGCTTTCCAATTGACTGCAATCTGATTGTCTTCAAGTCCAACATAAACAAGTTCTTGATGAGCCGTTCTACTTAAGTTAACAAATTTACCAAATTTCCATTGCTAACGATTACTATATCGTCCAATTGACTACTGTACACTCTTAACCCTTATCCTTGAGTGGTCTCTGGGCCTTGATAAGTGGTGATGCCTATGTAAAAAAAAATAAAAATCACATATGAGAAATATTTGAAATCAAGTCTCCTCTTGGTGTTATTTCAGATTTTATTGTTTCAAAAAGTGGGGGATCTCAGAAAGTTTTTGTCTCCCTCCCATCAAGGGCCCTGTCGGTGGGGCTTTAGAATACGCCGATTGCCCCCCTGCAGAGTGTAAAAGTCCCTCAATGGGGGTCCTGGATATGACCTTAAACTATATCCGATGGTGAGGCCCCAGCTTGCGGGCTCTGGGGAGTGTGGAGCCACCCTTTAATTCCATTGCTCCCAGGTCCACTCTGACCCGGAGTGGTAGTACCTGTTAGGGTCCCAACTATGGGTTAAATAGAAACTGACTTGCAAAAAACAAATATATTCTATCAAAAAAAATTTCTTCAAAATCACCGGATTCGGCATTAAATAACCTGAAAAAGGTTGATATGCCGTAAAACAAAAACAACCAACCAACCAACCCTTCCATCAAGGCCAGAGATTTTGGGAAATATATATATAGTTTGATCTCACTACAATATAATAAGTGATAGAGAATTGTCTCTATAATAATGAATGTGTAATCTGCGTTAATTAAAATCTCATATTTAAGCGTATCTTACAACCGGGCAGTGCCAGGCGGCCTGCTAGTTTATATATAAAAACCAAATTAAAAAGATAAATATAAATATTGTCTTCAAAATTAGAACTTATCAAGGTAATCTAAAAACAAAATATATTAGATAGAGCAATTAAAGAAACAGTAAAAATCTATGATGAAAAGAAAATTGAATAAATTACAATAATTATTGATCCATCAAATTCAAACGAAAAATTATAATGAAAATCCTTAACCCATGGATTTTCAAAGATATGTTCGTTTCCTCTGAAGAGAGATATTAGTAAAAAATGCATCACTGGTCAATATAAATTTGGAAATATATATGAAAAACTTTTTTGTAAAAATAAAACAGTTTCAACAGAATAAAAAAAAAATAAAATCAATAAGTTAGCCAATCAAAAAAAAAAAATTCAGTAATTAAATTTTTCGTAGATAAATTAGCATTTTTGAAGGCCTAAAGAATAAAAAAAAAAAAGAAAAATGAAACCCATTAACTTTTTATATGGAGTGGAGGATTTTCTTTTAAATTCATTTAGTGGGGGGGGGGGTGTTTGACTTTCTATTTGTTTCCCTTCACTAATAGAAATAATCAGAGAGAAGTCTTTTTACTTACTAACTTTTGTGTGAGGGAACAGACTTCCTCTTACAGTTGCTCTTGAGTGGCAACTTTAAGAAATATAAGATGTTAAAAGGTAGAATTATGCACTGTTGTAATTTTGTGAATTGTGACAACTATTATAACTGCTGCTGCAACAAAGAGAAAGAGACAAATAAAATCTATACATTGCCACAGTCATCATATTTATTTTTACTGTTGGGATATGTATATAGCAACTATTTACAAGTCTTTTCAGGGAAATAACTCTTGTTGACTAAGTTTACCTTTTTTTTTTTTTTTTTAGAAAAGTATTTGGGATGCTAAAACAAATGCAACTTAGAGGAATTATACCTTCTATTAAAAGATTGTGATGATAGTTGCAGGATAGCTTTTTTACGTAACATAGTTTATAAAAAAAAATATAAAGGTTGTTTACATTAAAAAGAAGAAAAAGCTCTCTTCAACTATTTGTTGCATTTTCAACATTTTCATAAAAAAATACAATTCTGCTCGTTTGCATTGGTTTTAGTAATCTAAAAATTTTTATCTGAAATAAAAACAAAACAAAACATTTTAGTCAGCGAGAGTTATTTTCTTTGCATCAACACTACATGGTTGCCAACATTTGTCAGTATCAGCAAACAAAGAATTGGTGGATGTAAAATGTTTTTGACTTCTAATGGGGGTATGAGACGAATGGATTCGCCAATCATTTTTATAACCAACGACTGGGCTAAACAACCAATGAAAACGTTTCAAAATTATTATAAACTAGCGGAGGTACCTGGCGTTGCCCGAGTGTTTGTTTCCGGGACGGGGGGGGAGGGGGGGGGTAAAAAATGTTATGGTAGGTAAGTAGGAAGGATCAAACATGGAGTCATGAGTAAAAGTAGGAAAATAAAGTGTGAAAAAAAAAAAAACATCTGCAACGTTAACAGTTCGGCCACCAAGAAAATTTCCATTCAAGTTGTTTAGGAAAAAAAAACAAAAAAAAACGACTACGGTAGGTCGGCGCGAACGTGAAAATATAATGTGAATTGTCCAGCACGCTAACCACTACGCCACAGAGCACTGCAGCTTAGTTTAGTGATTTTAAATAACTTCACATGAAAGAACTACGAAGCCAAACCGGTGTTCTCTTCTCAACTGTTCCTTGTGAACGATCCCCAAACGGTGTTAAGTGGTGGCAGGGGGAGGAGGAATTTATTAGAGAGAAAAAATTTTACCACTTCCATTGATCTTAACCGATTTTGGCCGTGACTTCTCAGCAGAAAAAGTATAGAAATCTAAGATTATCGAGGAATTTGAGAAATAATAAGCCTATAACACACCTCAGATATTGTTCTGCCGTTTGTGCATATTATATTTGCATGAAATATCTTGATTTTTAATCCTATTAATGTCAAAATCAGACGAGAAAAAATGAGTTCATTTTATTTATATAGAGAAATTGTCGAATTTTGGATACAATCAGTTCGCCGTTTACTACGTCACAGACCGCATTTAATTCTAAGCCGCCATCTTGGTTACTGATCTGAACTACGCCGCCATCTTTGTTCAATACAATATCTCAGAACTTAACAGGTTAACTACGCCACGGACCGCATTTAATTCTTGGCCACCATCTTGGTTACTGATCTGAACTACGCCGCCATCTTTGTTCAACACAATGTCTCAAAACTTAACATAGTGCAGTATCTGTTTGATTGACAGATGGAACTTTTATTAGGAAGTAAGATTTATTTCTAAACTAGCAGTGCTACTTGGCATTGCCTAGGGGCAAAAGTGTAACATTTCCATAAAAACTTTTATCTCTCTCTGTCTGTCTTTTTTTTTTTCCTCATCTGTTTTACCCCTCCCTCTCTCCAACCTCTTTTTTCTTCTCTGCCTATTCCTCTCTAGCTGGACATTCACACATACATACACACAGACAACTGTCCTTTATATATTTCTCGAATGAGTCTGAATTTTATTCCCAAATTAGTGCCTAATAACTAGGGCTATGACAACAGAATATTCCTATCATTGTTTTGATTCTAGAGTATATATCCAACACAGTTAATCAATCGAGAACCCCCATCACTATATAATAACATATAAGATATTAACTGATATGTACTCGAGAGTCAAAATAATGAAAGAATATTCTCTTGTCATAGCCCTCCCTAGTGAAACCACACCCAAGTTGACCATCAGAGAATGATTACATTTTTGTTTTAATTTTAGATGTTATTCATCTGGGGTAACACTGATCAAGAAAATACTAACTTTGTGGGTGCTTGTTTTGCAGTTTTTTACTTTTAGCTGGCCATACATACATACATACACCCAGATAGCTATCCTTTATATAATAGTAGATTTAAAAAAAAATTTACATTGGTCTAAGTTTCTTTCTTAAAACCTCCGGTATATTCCCACATTATAATTCCGTATCATTTTCATTATAATTTCTTAAAATCAGATCTTTTCTTCAACTTTCTTAAGGCATTTATTTGTGTTCTGTCTATTACTAAGTTTACATACAAACATTTTTTTGCTTTTATCTTATTTTTTTTTATTACTTTTTTTTGTTTGATGATGTTTCTTTGTTCAGATTGGAGGCTGGATTGATGACAAACTCAAAGTGACAGATGAAGATGCGACCGATGCTGCAGTTGACTTGAATGAAAAGATGAGGAAACTACAAAAACATCAAGCTTTTAATTCTGAGATTATGGCCAATACAGATAGAATTGAACGAACGAAAGCGGTAAGTTCATAAACATCTGTATATTTTTTGCTAGTATTACACCTTACCTTCCCTTAAAAAAGGAGATGGTAAATTCTGGAAGAATATTATCTTTACTACTGGTACTACTACACTACCCCCTCCCTCAAAAGGCATCCGGGATGCCCCTTTTTAGAAATTTGAGTTTTCCCATTCATATGATTGTAATCCTTTTGGATTATTGTTTTCATCCTGTCATTTTCACAACATTTTATTTGATGTAACCGACTTTCTACAGATGTATCTTGTCGAACTTGATGTAACCTCCGGCTTTCTATCTTGTCGAAGTTGGGAATGCTTTTGTTGAACTCTGTATGGAACCCTTTATTTACTTCTTGACTGGATAAAGTAATCTGCAATTGTAATTTTTCAGTCGCCCATACTGAGACTTGAACCCTCAACCTTCAGAGGAATATTAATTTTCAATTGATTTTTTTCTAAGTACTCTAACCACTACACCACTGGTCTTTGCAGAAGAATCCAAATGATGCAAATAACCGATCCTCTTCTCCAAAATTCAGAAATGTAATATCAATTGAATTTTCCCCATATTAACAACTGATCTTGTGCCTAACTCTGCCCTAATGGAGAGGCAAGTTAGAGATTTTGATGCCATACTTTATAATTTTTACATTTTGTATCTATACTTATATCTATGAAACATTGGAATCCACTTTTAAAATATATTTAAAAAAAAACTATGGTTAATTCCATTTTAAAATAAATCAGTTTCCAACTAATGCTGTTTTAATTTTTACTTGATTTTTCTTCTTCACAGAATGGTCTCTATCTTGTCAAGAAGAATTATCCTAAATCTGAAGAAATAAAAAAATCCATAAACTCTTTGACGTCCAAGTGGAATCATCTTCTCAGTGCAGCTGAACGCCGTGGCAAAGGTCTTGAAGTTGCCAGAGACCTTTTAAATTTCTATGAACAAATCGAAAAGGTTAATGCTTGGGTTAGAGATAAGGTAAGCACGTTTTAACTTCTTGTTTTATTGATTTTTATTGATTTATTCACTGATCTTGCCAATACAGTTGATTTCAAATGGGGTGACCTGTCACTACTATAGCTGTGTTAGTTTGGCCAACAACATATACCCACTAGGTGGTGAGTATGCGGACAATGTCAGTAATTTTATAAAATGTAGAAATTATATTGCATGCGAAAGTGTCAGCATTTAGTACCTATAGGAAATTAGGTCGCAGAATGACTCGTATGATCATGC
Organism: Euprymna scolopes; assembly: GCF_053919585.1. NCBI lineage: Eukaryota > Metazoa > Mollusca > Cephalopoda > Sepiida > Sepiolidae > Euprymna > Euprymna scolopes. The sequence continues at coordinate 58,267,289 of NC_136520.1, read as the reverse complement.
TATGCAAAACCTTTCAAAGTGTGTTCTGTGTCATTCATCGGATATAATCAGCTAACATACTTCCTAACTTCTGCGTGGCTGCTATTGGAAGCGGTGACAAAGTAAATCACTTCTTTCAAATTTTGTTCTTTAGTATTTCTATTGTGAAGCGATTTATTGAAAGGATATATAATATAAGGAAAATATATGTATACAATTAAAATTAACAAAATTTTACAAATAAAAATAACACAATTAGTCTTTATTTGCACTTTTAATAACAAAATTAAAAGTTTTTATTTTATTTGAAATTTTATTTGAAATATATTTCTGAAATTATAAAAATAAGTTGTTTTTTTTTTTTAAATTTTAAAAGTAAGTTTATTTGAATTTATATAATGTGTTTATGAAAGTATAAAAATAAAATTATTGTAAACAAAATTTCAAACATAATAAAAAAACATATCCAATACATTATATTCCCGAAATAGTTTAAAAAGGTTTTAAAGTGTTTTTAATAATTCTTTAAAAAAATAAAACTAATTTCAATAATTCTGAGTTAACATAAGACCGAAAAAAACTTTTCAATGATTATTAAATTTAAAAATAAAACAATAAATAAAAAAAAAAAAACTTTCAGAAAAACATAATAAAAAAAAAAAAAGAATACATGTACAGGAGAGATATAGGCATGAGAGAAAAATGCAAAGGAATTGATTTGCCTTGTCACCGCTTCCGGTAGCAGCCACGCTGGAAGTTAGGAAGTACGTTAGTTGACTATAACAATAATTACATACCACATGGTAGACTACTTCAGATATTAGGTGCAGGAGATTAATTGATGACTACCCAATCCTATCAGGTGACACCAGCAAGATGACAGCAGACAGTGGTTGGAAGGCATTTACTAAACTTATAACCTCACCGTAAGATAAGAGGACAAATAATAAAAATTTCCGCCATATTAAAAAGAAAAATCTGTATGATGTAGTACTTATGATGAAACAAAAATCTTATTTTAAAATTTGTGTAAATTGATCCAGGAGTTTTATTTTTAAATAAGAAAATTAAACTTTATGAATATTCAAACAGTGAATAATTAAACTGCCATTTTGAAAAAAAATCTCAAAAATCAAAGGGAGAGAACTTAACCATAATTCACAATAGATTTATGTTGCAACTAGCCTGGTTGCCCAGGTGTTTGGAGGTATGTGTTGAGCAACAAAAAAAGTGGTAGTAGACAGGCAGGCTTAAACCCGTACCGCGAAGAAGGAAAAGAATGTGAAAAATAAAAACGTGACATCTTTGCCGTTGCATTCATCGCCAAACCAGAAGTAGCGAAGGTTTAAATTTAGGCTAGTCAATGAAAAAGGGAGTTGATTTTCGAAAAAAAAAAAAAAAAAAAAAAAAAGCGAGAGTACCCCCCCCCCCTCGTCCCCGTAGAAAAGTGCCTAGTTGAGGGTGAAGGAATTAATGTTTTTAGCTAATTTTTCGATATTTGTCGTCCTAAGGTTCGAGCTTCAAAACGATACTGATCTTGTGAAAATCTGTCGCCTCTATCAAAAGTTTTTGCAAGACATTCATACATACATACATACATTTTAAACAGACAGGTTAGATTTTTATTTGACTAGCGGAGGGTACCCGGCGTTGCCCGGGTATTTGTAGGTGTGTGTGTGTGTTTTTTTGGGGGGGTAAATCAGAACAAAAATGAAATTTAACGATAGCGACTTAAAAAAAAAAAAAAAAAAAAAAATTAAAAAAAAAAAAGATGGGGGGGTTGGTGGCCTATAGACTGAGCCTGAACACCTGCGCTATGGCGACAATGTTAATTTAAGAGCGATTGAAGTGAGTAAGTCAAGGAGGTTTGATTGACAGGTCGCTGCTTAATGAGGTCATCGCGGGAGCGTTACGATGACGGGGCAGTTTTTTGGCGTTTGTTTACTTTGTTTCACTGCAGGATCGTTTTTTCATTTAGTGCAGGGCAGGTTGGGCTTCTCCAAGATGATGGGAGGGGGGGACAGCTTCCTATTGAAAGGGGATTGTCCAAATTAAATAGCAATTGTCTGATATAAGGAAAAAACCGCATTGATCAAAGCTGATTGCTGGGAACGATGTAACAACTTTCGTATTAGTTTCACTTTTATTATACGAAAAAGGCAAATCTACACGCGCCGATCGAAAAATGTTGAATATTTAGCTTTTGAAAGTCAGGCAAATTAAATACACATGCGACCCCGGTTCGTAGCCTGTAGATATTATGATTTCGAAGTGATATGAAGTTTTAAAAATGAGCGACGACCTTGAGAAGCCGCTGAAAAAAAATCTTTTTGCGGACATACACAAAAAGCGAACATACATACACACATTTTCACTTTTATATTTATAGATGACTATGAATTCACATTGCTTAAAAATGTTTTTCTTTATAGAAATAGAACTTCTTGATAAATTTGTGATTTTTGAAATATGATGTCACGGGTATATACATCATACAGATTTTTGTTTTTCAATATAAGAGGAATTCTAGACAAGTACCAAAATATTATTTTTAATTTTTATGAAGAAATTTTTTGCATCTGAGGTGGTGTGGTTGAGAGCACACTTTCTTGCTTTGATAACATACAAAATTGACTTTGCAATCTTGTGGAAAAAGATCTCTCTTTTTCTAACGGAAGAAATATTGCTAGTCTTTTTCTAATCTATTATTTTCAAGGAAGGTGCTTAGTTTAACTCTAACCTTTTTTTACTGCTTGTAAGACATTCACAGCAAGAACTTGCCTAATAATACCACAACTGCAAAGAAATTTTCCTTCTTTGTGTCTTTAATCAAACAAAATTTTCATTAAACACTTTCTTTCCAAGGGCCTTCTATCAGTGGAACATATTATCACATGAATTCTTCTCTGCAAACTATAACATGTATGTCTTCAAATACTTTCACAATCCATTCACATAAATAATCATCAGCAAACCATTTGCACTCCTTGAAAATATTCATAATTAAGCCAACAATCAATTTACTACAAATTTAGCTTATATCCGTGAGTGACTTTTGGCTTTAATAAGCTGTGATTCAAATGTATGGGTTTACATATTTATCGGCATATTTTTTTTTTTATCATAATTCAGTCACGGGTGGAGGCAAAAATGATAAATTATTATTTAAAGATTAAATGTTAGGATTTTTATTTTAAATTTGTTTAAATATATTGCAGCTTTATTTTATTTTTTTTTAAATTTTTATTTCATATTTTAAATATTTTTTTATTGAATGTAAATAAACTTGCCTTTTTCGAAAATGCAATGCATTGGCCCCTCAGTTCAAAGAATGGAAAGCATATGTAATTTGTATGGTTGATTTACAGATGAAGATGTTTTTATTATGTACTAGCGGGGGTACCCGGCATTGCCCGGGTGTTTAGAGGTGTGTGTGCTTTTGGGTAAATCAAAGCAAAAGTATAATAAAAAAATCATTGCCTGGGTGTTTGTGTTGGGTGGGGGGGGGGTAAAAAAGTTTTGGTAGGTAAGTAGGAAGCCTTGAGGCGAAGTTGGAAAATAAAGTGGGGAAAAAAACGTACGACGTTAATCGCTCGGCCAACAATAAATAGTAATGGAAACATGTTTGAATTTATTTAAGGATTAAGAATTGGCAGGTGCCCGCACTTAATGACTTAATGAGGTCAAGTGGACTTTCACTGCGGGGCAGTTTTTTATTTACCGAGGGGCAGTTTTTTTTTTTTTTTTTTTTTTTTTTTTTTTTTTTTTTTGTCCCCGAGATGTTGGGGGGAAACCAGCTCCCCATAAAAGGGGATTGGCCAAATTGAATAGCAATTGTCTGATATAAAGAGGAACTCCGCATTGATCAAAGCTGATTGCTTTTGGACGTTCCCGGTAATCGCACCGAGAATGATGCTGCCAGCTTCAAATTAGTTTTGCTTTTCTTTTTTTTTTTTATACGAAAAAGTGTCAAATCCACACGCGGCGATCCAAAAATGTAGAATGTTTAGCTTTTCAAAGTCGAGCAAATTAAATAGACAGGCGGCCCCTGTTGTTAACTCATAGATATTACGATTTAGATGTGATATAAAAAGTTTTAAGGAGCGAGCCGACTAATCGCTTCCCAGAAAAAAGCTTTTTGCAGACATACACAAAAACGCGCACACACACACACACATTTTCGCTTTTATATATATACTAGCGAGGAGTACCCGGCGTTGCCCAGGTGTTTGGAGGTGTGTGTGGTTTTGGGTAAATCAAAACTCCGTGGGGGGGGGGGGGTTTAAAATAAAAAAAAATGTTTTGGTAGGTAAGTATGAGGATTGAACCCGAACCCTTCAGGCAAAGTTGGAAATTAAAGTGTGAAAAAAAAAAAAGAGTGCGTTAACTATTGGGCCACCACGAGATGGTAACGGAAACACGTTTGAATTTATTTAATTACTTGGATTTGGCAGGTGCATGTTTTAATGACTTAATGAGGTCAACTTTTGACTGTGGGGTATCATTTAGTGCGGAACACTTTCTTTTTTTTCCAAAATGTTGGCAGGTAGGGGGAAACGGTTCCCCTTGTCGAAATTGAATAGCAATTGTTTGATATATGGAAAATATTTCCACATTGATCAAAGCTGATTGCTTTCGGACATTTCCGCCGATAGACGGAAAATACCACCAGAATTAGTGTCGCTTTTATTATAGGAAAAAGACTAATCCACATGCGTCGAGCGACAAATGTTGAATATTTATCTTTCCGAAGTCGAACAAATTAAATAGACAGGCGAGCTCCGTTGTTAACTCTGAGATATTACGATTTACATGTGATATAATAAGTTTTAAAAAGTTGTGAACCGACTGACCGCTTCTCTGAAAAAAGCCTTTTGTAGACATACAGAAAAAGCGAACACACACACATACATTTTCGCTTTTATATTTATAGATAGGGATTATGAGGCCTTTTAACTTCTCCAGTCCTTGCTACTCAGTCAAATTGTTTTGTTTTTTTATTCACCCAATAATATCTATATCATTTGTTTGCCTTTTTGTGCATCATTCACTGATTCGCAAATGACTTGTTTACTTTTCAAATTAACCAATACAATATTTGTCAAGACACATTCAAGTATCACCTCATCTCAGTTCAGTTTAGTGCACTTTTTATAACAATTAGTATCAGCCCCACCCTATTTCCACTAGGGTAATCTTTTTATAAAAGGATTTAAAACAAAAATTTCAAATTAAGATTTTTAAAAATGTAAAAAGATTCTTTTAATTGAAAAAAAAAAAAAAAGGCATAAAATTTAATTCTTAAATCAATGAATTATATTATAATTATAAAATCGCTAATTTAAAAAAAATTTTTGTTGCACATTTCCACTAGAGGTAATCTTTTGACAAAAAGATTTGGAACAAAAATTTTAAGTTTGAATTTTTTCAAATTTTAGAAAATTTCTCCACTCAAACTTCTAGACTTTAGAATTCCCTTCTGATTCCCTGCTTTCCTGGCTGTACTGACATGCAGAAATTTATGTGTAATGTGAATAGGCATCTTGCTACTGAACTCTTTACAAAATGTCCCTGTATATTTTTTCCCCAATTAGTAATCCCTTTATGACCTAACAGCACTTTCAGATGAATAAGAGTGAAAAAGAAAAAGATTCTTTCATTAAAAAAAAAAAATCATTTTTAATTAGATTTTTAAACTTTTATTTTTTAATCAAGGAGTTAAATATTTGATAAAATCAATAATTTTAAAAACATTTTTTTTTTTTTTTTTTTTTCAGGAAACTTTAGTGAATGCTGGAGAGTTAGGACGAGATTATGAACATTGTCTGGAATTGCTGAAGAAGGCAAACAATCAAGAATCTGCTGTAAGTATTATTCTTTTCTTTACTTTCAGACTTCATTTAAAAGCTTAAAAGCTGCCTAGAATGTGACCTTTATTATCAATTCATAATTAGGATCATTATTTTTGTTTTGATTTTTTTTTTTTTTGTAGTTTCTTCCATAAAAGGTATAATACTTGAATGGAGAGAGGGAGTTCATGTTAGAAATTTTTACACTTATTTTTTTTTTCTCATTTTATTTTATACTTCCTCAGGGATGTGAGTAATTTTACTAAAAATCATTTGAAGTCTTACCTTTTCAAAAAAATTAAAACCTTCAGTTTTTACAGAGAACTGTCATAAAAGGGTAAAGGAAGGCAAATACAAGAGAAGTAGAGAGAAAGAAATAGAAAGAAATAGAAAGAAATAGGAAGAAAGAGAAAAAATGAGTCAATACTTTTGGGATTTGATAGAAATCAGTTCTTTCTTATTTAAGAAGAAAAAAACAAAATGGATTTTGACCAAAATACAAAGAACTCCCATCCATGGGTGGAAATTCACTTTTTATAGACAAAAAGAGAATTTTGTTCTTACCCAGAATTTGACCGACAAAAATACAGAAAAATTTCTGATGTACGTACCCATCATGGAACGAATATGGCGTATTCCAAAAATTAGATAAATTGATCAAGTAGTTTTATTTTTAATCAAGAAAAATACAATTTTATGAGTATGCCAAAAAAAAAAAAAAAAAAAAAAGCTCTCATATTGCCATCTGGAAAAAAAAACAAAGGCAGATAACTCCACTATAATTCAAATTTGTGAGATTAGCTTTGTAATGCTAACAATTTCACATTAATCATTTAAGAATGATTTTTTAGCGTTTTTTTCTTTTTTTTTTTTTTAACAAATTGTCAAGTTGTGTATATTTTTTAATGTTTTTCGAAGATAAGGTTATACATGTAAACCAATTCTCTAATTTTTTTGACAGGGCATCAGTGTGGATGAGCAAAGGGTTCAGTCAATCAGTCAATTGGCTGACCAATTAAATGATGAGGCCAAGGAAAAGAGAGATTTCATGATGGAAGAGTGAGTTCTTTCATTTTTTCTTTTTTTCTTTTTGTTCACTTTTGTAAATAAAGTTACCATCCTAGGCACTACAGTAAGCTGTGTTTCAAACTATTTGGCAAGAAATAAAATGCTCAGCACCTGACCACCTAAAAATCGGTTTTCTCAACCGTTTCCACATTTCCACCCTCCTACCGATTCCTTGACCTTATCAATTACTGCAGCTCTCTCATACCCGGCCATTTTGGATGCGGCATTAAACTGCATCTGGTGGTGTTGAGATTCCAATTTGGGAGTTTTGGAGAGTTTGAAGGTACATCTTAATTGCCATTAATCTAACATCCACTCTGATTCATTTGAAGTTTTACCTTTACCCCCACTTCCCTAGTCCTTGCTACTCAGTCAAATTGTTTTTTTTATTCACCCAATAGTAGCTATACCATTTGTTTGTCTTTTTGTGCATCGTTAACTGATTCACAAATGACTTGTTTACTTTTCAAATTAACAGAAACAATATTTGTCAGGATCTCAGTTATGGGTTAAATTGTATCGATTGTTTCCAATCTATTTCTTAAAAAAAAAAAAAAAATGTCTACAAAAACAAAATAATCTAAAAGCAAATTTCATACATAAAAAAATCTGCATTTACAGCATTAATAAATATCTTTAAAAAATATATTGCTTGAAGCAGTAAGGGATTTCACAAATCAAGTGGATTGGCTAATATAAACTTGCCATCATTGTAGTATATTTTGTGTCTGTGTGGGTTATTTAGATATAGCTAATTCTATTGGTCTCTAACTGATAACACTTCTATCAAAGAGTCTGTGTGAATTAGTTAAGTTTAAAATTTGGTTATATTCATATTTTTATCTTTTTTTTTCTTTTATTTGGTACATATAGTTTAAGAATTTAACTGCGTTTTCAATTTGGAAGTTTTGGAGAGCATGAAGTCATATCTTAATTACCATTTGTTTTTCCAGAAAGCTGATATGTTATAACCCAACTGACCCACCCCAAAAAAGAATTTAATTGTTGATATTTAGTTCAATTTGTTGCGTACTGGTCTATATAACATGGGTGTATATAATGTCTCGTTTGATTGTGTTTTTACATTGTGTGTATCAACAAAGGCGTCTATTGTGGTCAATGTATATGGAAAGCATCTATCTTGTGCAGTGTGTGTTGGTTTGCAACACATACAGTAAAACAGTTCATTAACATCAGTTTGTGTTGAACACGGGCAAAGTACATATCTTTTTCTGTTGTGTTGCTTTCTCTTCTCACAATCCAAGTTCATCTTTCGAAGGAAAGCCAACAACCATAGGTTATATATTTGATATAACTTTATTTGTGTTTTAGAGCTTGCGCCGATTGTGTTTTGATTCCTACATTATGCTAATGTTGTTTCTCCCAGCTTCCAAACGGTCCTGGATATGACCTAAAACTATATCCAATGGTGAGGCCCCAGCTTGCGGGCCTTGGGGAGTGTGGAGCCACCCTTTAATCGCCATTGCTCCCAGGTCCACTCTATGGTTAAATAGAATCCGACTTAACAAACAAATATACTCCATTAAAAATCATTCCTCAAAATAACTAGATTCGGCATTAAATAACCTGAAAAAGGTTGATATGCTGTAAAACAAAAACAACCAACAAGCAACCAGCTTCCAAACTCGGAGACGATATCTTTTATGCTCTTGTTCAACTCTTCCGTCTGAGTCTCTGTTCTAAACCTAAAACTTCTATGTGTCTCAAAATCTACCTCATTACATCATTAACTCACATAACCAAAGACACAAATCAACTGATTCATGTTTGTATGTTTGTTACATATTTTGTGTATTCATCTAACATTCCAACTTAACATTCCCGATACATTTCTAGCATAAATATTTTTATCTTGATACATATTTTCTAGCGTTCTATTTGCCAAACATGAACAACTATCATAATAATTGTCCAGGTTACTTGGCATTCCCTTGCAGTGCTCTATATAACACATTTACTTTTATGCAAAGCAAGCATAGAAATTCTTTGTTAAAATTCAGGTACTTCTAAATATTTGAAAATTTTAATAAGTATTTTTTAGACAACAACTTTTAATATAAGATTCATAAAAATATTCAATTTAAACAAAATCCTGTAAAGCTCCTATAATAAGTCATTTGTCTGAAGTTTTTTAGTAATAGTGGTTATATTTCTTTCTATCTTATTTTTTGTAGTAGTGTACATAATAGTTGTTTGTTGTCATAATAACAACAGCACATATTCATTTCAGAATTTACTAGTTAAAAAAGGACAAATAAAATCTTCACTTAAAGTGCAAATATTATTATTTATTATAAAAAGAGATATCCAAATTGTTGTGAATAATCTGTTACATAAAGGACAAAGGTTAGAAACTACACAAGACAGATCCACAAAGTTGATATATTCTTTATCAGCATTGCCTTGGACAAAATATAGACACATTTAAAAAATAAAAAAAAATTTTTTTTTTTAAAATGTAAATATTCATTCTTTTGAAGACCAACAAGAAGAAAATCAGTGAGTTGGGAAGAGGTTCAACATTTAGAGCAATTTTTTAATGTTATATTTTCTTTTTTGTAATATTTATTATTTTGAGAATCATCAAAAGCAGAATTATTTTGAGAAGAAGGTAATCAACATTTAGAGCTTTTTCTTCCTGTGATTTTACGATATTTGGTGTGAAATTCTAACTAAAATGCACTTGCATGTTCCTCATTGAAGAAATCATTGTTGACTGGAGAGGGGGGATAGAAAGGGAGAAGGATAAAGAATACAAAATATATATAGAGATAAGTTAAACATGTTATGCGGTTTTAACTCTTCTGATTTTGCTGTCCATACCTCCTGGACAACGCCAGGTAGTTATGCTAGTGATGAGTATAATTGGAATAAAAAAAAAAAAAAAAAAATGATCTTTTAAGCAAAGTTGTTTTTTTAAAAAAATTTTTTTTCCACTTTCCTTGTCTGTTTCAGTTGGAAGCAACTTCAAGGTGCCTTGAAAAAATACAAGACTCAACTAGAAAATCAACTGGAGATCCATACGTTCAACAGAGATGTTAATGATATTAAAAACCGGATCAAAGAAAAGGTAAAGATGTATTTATTTTGTAAATTTCATAAACTTTGATCTAGTTAGGGTTCATTTATCCACAGTGGGTTGTTGACCAATAGAGGTTGAGGGATCAAAGCACACGGTGACCCAGTCATAACAGTGGGTCAGGGCACTGTAACTGAACCAACAAAATTTAGTTGATGTGACTGAATCATTGTGGTATGATTATGGTTTGAGGCATGCCAGTGATTGAACTACAGCAAGGTCAGGATTTTGAAGTATGATATTGTAAATATAATCGTCCACAGCCAGCTTTTTTATTTTTATTTTTTTTTCACTCATCAGTGTGGTTAGATATAACGAATTGACTAATCCTGAAATTCAAAATCTAGATGCCAGACTCACTGGTCATCAATGTTGGATGGCTAACCATTAAGCTAATGGATTGCTTAATAAAGGATAAGTTTAAACTATTTATAGGATGAATTTAGACTTATTACTAGGAAATAAGTTTGATGCATATTTAATCCAATCTTGCTAGCTAGAAATAACAACTGCACCTCTCTGGGGTATTTTTGTAAGTTAACATGTTCTCAACCTTCATACACACCCATTTATACTAGCAGGTTGCCCGGCATTGCTTGGTCATAAAATACACCTGAATATGATATTTTAACTTAGACAGATTTTGTATTTATTATTATAAGGCCAATTCTCTATTGATTATTATATTGTACCCAATATATAATAGTGATTTCAAAAGAAAGTAAAATGACTTCGGTGCCATCAGCTAGAATCAAAATCAAAACCTATAGCTCTCAGCATTATTCATTACTGTCTAATTTGAATTCATATGGCTACAAAACCTAGAAAAAATTATATTTTACTTGTAAATATATGTTTGCGCGGAAGAGCACTTTAATTTGACTTACGTCTGCTAAGTTCCAATTTTTTAAAATTTTAACCCCTGAGCAGCTATTTTTATCGGCTAAAGATCAAATAAAATTTATTCCATAGCTACAAATCCCTTAGATATTCAGTTTCAAGTCTCTAGGCCAAAAATTGACAGAGGAGTTTGGTAGAGACCGTTCCTCAAACAGACAAGGCCACCTATATATTTATATAATGACAAGAGATATAAAATGTCTTTACAGAAGTCTGTTCTAAAAGTTAACTATCAGTTTCATGCTATTTAAGTTTCTTAGATGATAATTTATATACATATAACACTGATGTAACGTTTAATACTGTACCTCTACAAGACCACCATTCAACCATGTATTGAGTATTGTTGCCACATTTGGGCTAGTACATCTTCTACTAGTCTTTCTCTCTCTTAGGCAAGGTTCAAAAGAGAATTGCCAACCTAATAGGTCTCGCACTATCAGCTAGGCTTCAACTGCTGTCTTATCGACAAAATGTTGCATCCCTCTGCCTGTTTTACAAGTATTTTAATAATAGGTTCTCCGACAAACTACAAGCCCTTGTCCCCCACCCCTGACGTAAATGCCCCTGACAAACCGGACAAGCAGATAAATTCCACCCTGACACAGTAGAAATCCCCAGATGTAAGAAAGCTTTCTACTCTAATAGTTTCTTCCCTAGGACTGCTAGACTTTGGAATTCCCTTCCAGGTTCCTGCTTTCTTGATGGTACTGACATGCGGAAGTTCAAGTGTAATGTCAACAACATTGTTGCTCAACTCCCTACATGGTATCTCTGAAAATTATGTCCCAGGTAGTAGTCCCCTACATCAAAATGGCACTGTACCTTGTTTGGGGTGAAAATGCAATTAAAAATAAAATAATCAAAATAATTTTGTTTTTTTAGCTTAAAAATTAAAAACTTGTTTATTATTATTATTATTTTTTTTAATTTGCTTTAAGGAGGTTCAGCTGACAACAGATGAAACCATAAAAGATTTAGCAGCCATTCAGCTTCTTTTACGGAAACAGGAACAAATAGACAGAGACTTCACGGTACTTGAATCAGATATTACGGTAAGTCATTTAATTTATGAGAATGTATTTTTTAAATTCTCTTTTTCACGTATGTGATCAAATGTCCATTTGGTCTGAAGATTATATATTCCTCTTAGTCTGTATGTCCATTCTACTTTTTTTAACATGATGTATAGGAGTGCATGGGAAAATAACAGCAGCAGCAAAGGATAGCTGGCTTGCAAAGAGATTAGCAATGGCCGAAAATAAGCACATATGCAAATTAGGAAGTGTGCATGAGAAGAAAAAGGAGAAAAGTGCGCCATGTGGTCGGGAGAAGCAAAGTGGACGTCAAGAAAATGGACGTGTAAAGTTGAAGGCGAGAAATGGCTGGATACAGCTGGCGTTAGGTCGGAGAAGAAAAGTGTACACCGGGCGAGATACACGATGATGAGACTTTCAAGTGGTGTCGAGACATGGTAGTAATGTTTGATAAAAACTTTTGTTAAAGAAAATATACCGACCCGGATTTTTATTTATTTCTTTCCAGTTTTATTTTTATGAATTACTAAAGTGTAATGCCACATAACGTTACATTTTTCTCAAACTACTGAGCTGATCTGGTTGAAATTTTGTATGAGCTTTTATTTGTATTATTTGGATTCATCAAACTACTATTCTCATTTTTCACATTTTGATCGATATAACCTCTGACCTTCTTCAGGTGTATCCTGTCGAACTTAGGAATTTGGACAGAATTCCGAGCAGAACCCTTTTACTTCACAGGGGTAGCGTGCGCTTGTTTCGTCAGCCATGACTGGATAGAGGTCCTTAGTAATTTGCAATTGTATCTTTTTGGTTGCCAACATTGAGGATTGAACCTTGAACCTTCAGGAGAATATCACTTTTTACAATGGATTTTTCCGATTACTCTAACCACTGCACCACGGGTCCTTGCAAGGACCCGTGGTGCAGTGGTTAGAGAACAGTAGTCCGATGAATCCAAATAATACGAATAATCAATCCTCATCTCAAAAATTCAGAAATGGACTTTTGTTATAAGGTGCAGCAAACTAAGTATTATGATATCCGTTCAATAGTCAGTTAGGGATTGATAGAGATTAGTCATCACATACCACATTTACTCAGTTTTTCTCAGAAACTACTGGGCTGATCTGGCTGAAATTTTGTATGGGCCTTTGTTATAAGGTACAACAAACTAAGCATTATGGTATCACAGTTAGATTAGCACAAATGTAACCATATGCAACAATGAATTTGGCATAAAGCACTCATTCTAAGTCAACATGCTATAACTTTTGCTCATTTTTAATGAGCTAAAGAGTCTTGTTATTGACTTTAGTGTTGGGAATCTGAAAACTCTGAACTTTTGGGGGTATCGGAATTTGTAAAATGTGTACCAATTTTCTGATGCCAAGAAAGATTTCTTTGTCTTTTTTATTTTATTTTTTTATTTGATTTTATTTAAAACAAAATCTTCCATTGCTGGTAATAATGATAACATAATATTTATTGATTTTAAAATAATATTTATTGATTTTAAACTACTAGTAAAACTAAAATCTAAACATCATTCCTAACAAGTGTATTTTTATGCCCGAGGAAATATCTGCATATTTTACAGCGTTTTATCGGTAACAACTCTAGAAGTTAAATATTTACTGATTTATAAAGAATCAGATCGGAATTGGTAATTGTATCAGAATCAGAAACAATATTGGAACTGTCCCATCACTCATTGACATTATTTTATTTATTTATTTATTTATTTTTTTAACTCATTCCATATAAAATTTTGTATATATTGTTCTGGAAAATTATAAATTCATTTAAATACCTTGTTTGTCTGAATAGATGGCTATAAAAGAAAAAAAAAAAAACTTAAGTGCTTAGTTTGACTAATATATTATTTTCATGGAAGTCTCTCCAGACAAGGCATGAAACCACTTAAGGTAAAGAGAGTTCACAAGAACGAAAGATTAGTGCAGAAACACGAGATGCTTATTGGCATCTTGGTCTAACAAGACCAAGGGGCATAGGTAGAAGGAAAACAGTCAGCAGGAAGAGTTCCACAGGTTTGCAATTTTTGGAAAGAAGCTACTGGAATGGGAAGTTGTATGACAATGAGGTATCAAAATAGAAAATTGATAGCAACCACTAGAGGAACGAATAAACATCACATTTGTGAGAGAGAGGTTACAGAGAAAAAGAAAGAGTGCAGCCAATCGAATTACAGATATGTTTCTTGCACCATATCAAGAACATTCAAACTGAAGAGAGATTCACCAGCCCAAATGTGACAACTGTATTCTATACCTCTCTCTCTGCTATCAGGCACTTAATTTACTTTGTAATTTTCTATTATCTATTTCTCCTGGAATTCTCCAGTAGTAACTACCGTAAACATGTGCAGCATAGCATATCTGGTGTATGTGAATGGCAAACGTGTAGTTAGATGCGTGATCAGATAGTAGATTTGTAGAGAAAAAGAAAAGTCTTAAGGGGGAGTATGTGTTTACAGTGATGAAACCAATTTAATGCAAAACAGAAAGAGCAATGGGTTTAATATATGGACTCCAAGATTTCATGCTAAATAAAGACCCAAAACTTTGGGAGTTAATTTCTCAAGAGTTGAGTCCTCAATGAGTATCTCTGGAAGAAAAGGAACATGCCGCCTACAGTTAAAACATATAGGCTGAATCTTAACAGGGTTAAATGAAATAAGGCATTTCATACTCCAATCCACCACTGGATCCAGATTAAGGTTTAGATCAGCTGCATACTTCAATTGATCCGTGGAAGATGTGCGAGAAGCAACACCAGAAATGATCTGTGGAAGATGTGCCAGAAGCAACACCAGAATAGAAAGTGGTATCATCAGCACGGATGTTAATTTTCTGAATATTCACACAGATTATTAATATATAGAAATGGTGTTGGGCCTAGAATAGAGCTCTAAGGAACACCAGCATCTATAAGAAAAGAGAATGAAGAGACACCATTTAGCATTACTTGTAAGCTTTGATCAGAAAAACAAAACTAATGCTGAGAACCTCACTGTTAATACCATATCATGTATATGTGTGAAAAGATAGGAAGGAAAAACAATTAAACACTGGAAGAAATAAAAATCAAACAAGAAGATGGCCTGCTTCATTCTGATCAACAAATATCTTCAGATAAAGTTTGATCTTGTAAGTTTAAATGCTATTTGACTTTGAAAATCCGACAGGATGACTTTTTGTATGCAAAATGTTTTGTTTCTGTTTTCAGAAATTGGGACAGCAAGCATACAATTTGGAACAGAAGTATCCTCATATGTCCTCACATATTGAAAAGAAACTTACCGAAGCTGAAGACAGTTGGGAATGCCTTCAAAAACTTCTTTCTGTTCGGTGAGTATAAAATAAAAAAAATAATGGAAAATTTTTTTTTTTTTTTTTTTTTTTTTTTTTTCAAAAGGTCATGGTTTCAATTTTGTGAAATGCAAATATAAATCCGCCTGATATTGAAGTCTGTTTGCAAAATCTCAAAATTGTGTATGCTGCATTGGCAAAAGTGTATTCTGTTATCATTTAATATTGTAACGTAGTTGCAGGCTCTGTCGTTTAGATACATATGCATATTGATGACTCATGTGCCAAGTTAATGTTGCAGCAGCATTTAAGCCATAAGCGTTACATCATGGAATGAAATGCATATATAAGTATCAAGATTGAAGGAAGAAGAGGAGGTAAAAGGAAAAAAATGTGTGGCGATTTGATAAACACAAAATGTCTCCTATTCTTACTCCTTTCGGATTATTATCTGATCAGGAGAGGGAAAGGAGTGAACCTATCGTGTTGTGAATGTGTCAGTGATTTGTGTGAAAAAAAAAATACTTTTCTTTTTCTTTCACGTAAAAAAGTTTTTTGTCAAAGTTTTCACTTCTTTGCGAATATGTTAAAACGTTTGGTCCATTTGTAAAAGTAATAGCAGCGTTACAATATAATCTTTTGGTTATAGTCAGCTAACGTACTTCCTAACCAATCAATCACTCAATCAATAAAATATATAAGAAAAGGACATTATTGAAAATTATACAAAAAAAAATTAACAAAATTATAAAAAGATAAAATAAAACAATTAGTCTTTATTTGCACTTTTAATAACAACATTTTCAAAATAAGTTTTTATTTTATTTGAAATTTCATAAGAAATATGTTCATGAAATTATAAAAAATAAATTTTTAAATGTTTTTATTTGAATTCATATAATATGTTTCACTTAAAAAAAATTCTTTTCTCTTCCCTGCAACCTCTCTCCCACAGAAGAGACGTTGCAAGCCTATCTTTGTTTTATAATTATTTCAATGGCAGGTGCTCGTCTGAACTCCAATCTCTGGTCCCCCCTCACCAATCTTTTACAAAAAACACCTGTCTAACTGAATCCACTGTCAAAAACTTTCTCCACTCTTTATCTATGCCTAAATCAAAACGTAGATTCGATGAACAAAGCTTCTTTCTTTGAACTACATGCCTGTGGAACGCTGTTCCGTCTGCCTGCTTCCCTCCTGACTACAACTTGGATGTCTTCAAGTCCAACGTAAACAAATTCCTGATGAACCGCCCCCTTAAGTAGACACTTTAAATATCCACACTAACGTACTGTACTTACAATAACCCTTATCCCTGAGTGGCTTCCGGGCCTTGATAAGTGGTGACCACCTTGTAAAAAAAAAAAAAAGTTTGTCAATTTTTTTTTTTTTTTTTTTTTTTTTTTTTTTGCAAGTCTATATGCATACATTTGATCCATTTTAAAAGTAATAACAACCTTACAATATATTCTTTTTGCTGGATGTTAACTCAGTGTTTGACTTTCCGATTTGAACCTGCAGATTGTCCACATGCTGTTTTTCTTATTTCTACTCTGAATTGTTTTTTGAAATCCCACTTGTAAATGTGCGGATGAATTCTTTCTTAGGTTAGCAAAGAACATGACCAAACCAGCAAAATCTTCTTTTAAAAAGTCGTCGTGATCCTGCATCTTGCACAAATGGTACCTTTAAAGATTTGATTGTATTATTTTTTTTAATTTGGCATATTTTTTATTTTTAAATTTGGCATATTGTTTAAAAAAAAATATTATTTTCTTTTAACAGGAAACAAAAGCTTAAGGACAGTTATGAACTGCAGAAATTTCTTTCTGATGCACAAGAATTGGTAAGGCATTCTGATTTTGCTTTTCTGTGGTAGTTGTGATTTTTTTTTTGGTGGGGGAGGAGGGCTGAATTGTCTCTTGTATTAAAAACTGACCTTGTGTCTAACTCTACTCTTGTGGGGAAGCAAGTAAATAGGAACTGGTTGACAGTCTTTATTCTTTATAATTTGTAATTTAGATATATTTTTTCATAATAAAATGCCGAATCAATTTTGGTTATTGATATAAATAAAACAGATGTAGGTGTGCCTCTGTGAAAATATTTCATCCATAAACTCTTCAACTAGTGGTCACATGACACTGAAATTAACCGGAAATAGAAATTATACACCAAGGATGGTTTATAACGAGTTAAATCTATGTTTAGATTGATGAATAATGCGTACAGAAATGTCGACAAGTTATAATGTAAAATATTCATTTCACCTTGCTGACTTATTAGTTTTGCGCATATGCAAATTCAAAGGTAGCGTGAATTGGTTTAATTTTAAATCTTTCTTATCTATCTGTTGATAGCTCAAACAGGAGGGAATGTGGCTGGAGTGCTAATCGTTTTAGTTTTAATTCTAGCTGATGGTACCCAAGTCTTTTTTTTTATTTATTTATTTATTTATTTATTTATTTATTTTATTTTATTTTATTTTTTAAATTTTTATTTATTTATTTTTTTTATTTATTTATTTTTTAAAAACTTTTGAAATCAGTACGATGTTGCAAGTTGCATTGTGAGTGGAAGAAATAAAAAAATTAAAAAAAAAAGCTGAAATTCTAAGGAGGAAAATTATCAACATGTGTTGACGATAGAGAAGAAATCTTTATTGGCCGCACGCAGAGAATTATGGGATATTTAACAAACCAAGGGAAGTAATAAAAAGACAAGTCCTAATTAAAGTCCTTTAAAGTTTTCTAGTTTTGCTCGAGTTGAACATTTTATCATAATATCAGCTAGCCTATCTCTTGTGGGACAATAAATTCTCTCTATACTCTTGTTATTTAGGGCGTACCTGATAAAATGGTATTTTATATCTACATGCTTACACCTTTGTCGGTGTACAGGGTTCTTGGAAAGCTCTATAACACTTCGATTGTCCTCAAATATCTTAATGGGGGCGTGTTTTTGATATGGGTCCATTTCTGTGAGTAGCTGTGTGAGGTACATACCTTCTTGGGTAGTTTTTGCTAGTGCCACGCATTCAGCGCCGCAAGTAGATAACGCAACTGTGGGTTTTCTTTTTGATTTTCAGGAAATAGGTGGGCCGATTTTAGTACAGTACTCAGACATGCTTCGTTTGTTGCGTTCGTCCAATGCCAAATTGGCATCACTGTATGCAATTAGCTTTAATTGATCATGCGTTTTTTCGTAGCATAGAAGGTACCTGTACATGCTGTTCATGTGGTTCGGATAGGTGTTGCGATACTTTTCCGACGATATAACTCGGGTCCGGCCAAGCACAGATCGTCAAAATAAATTAAACTAGCGCCGACTTCAAAATATTTTCTAGGTCATTGGAGTTATTGTTGATTGAATCCAACTTTTGTTCACATGGTGTTGCTCTAGGTTTACATGTTGAACCTTTCTAGTATTTCTGTTGCTCACTTTTCTTGCCTCGTTTGTAAATAGCCTTCGGCTATGTTGAAATCTATCCGAGGTCTTTCATTTTGAACTCTGACATTAGCATCTGCTTAGTGATGTTTGGTGAGTTGATGTTATCAGCAGTGATAAATCGTCAACCCATGAGATGATAATGATTCTTTCTTTATCATTGTGACGTATATAGACGTAATGATCTACTTGGTTTTGGTAAAGTTATTTTTGATGAGACGGTCATGCAGAGTCTGGTTCCATTTTCTGCCCGATTGTTTTAAGAGTATAGGGATTTGTTTAGCATACAAACTGGTTTATCGCCTGTTTTCTATTTTACTTCAAATTCCTCTAATTGTTCCACGTAAATTTCATAATCGATTGGGGGCATGAAGATATGCTGTTTTCACACCCATTTGACGTACGATAAGATCATACTGGGTAGCCATTTGCATTAGTATGTGAACTGATCTGATGTCAGCTGTTTGAGAAAAAGTTTTGAATAGTCTACTCCTTGTGACGAATCTTGCCTTGTATTTGGAGGAACCGTTGGAGTTTTCTTTAATTTTGTACACCCATCAACCACTTGCTGTCATTTTGCCTTTTTTTTTTTTAATATTAAACCGATTGTTGAAGATGCAGTCTTAAAAAAAGTAATTTTTTAAATTTAATCCAATGTATCAAATGTGAAGCTCAAGCTAAAATACATTATTTTGGCCTTCAAGCTAAGATCCAAGTCTGGTATCTTTCTGTCGAAAGATGGTATAATAATATTGTTGGGTCTGCGTTTTGGATGTCTATAAAATGGAAATATGCCAAACTGCTTCAAAGCAAAACAAAACCACAAGTGCCGGTAGCGATGAGCCAGTTTTCCCCCTTGAAAGGAGCTTTCTTGTTTGCAATGATCAGTGTTTTTTGAAGGCAGGGTACTTATGTAGAATCTGACTTTATTTAAAAACACACACACACACACAGAAAAAATGATGTACATACTCGTCATGAAACGAAAATATCATACTCCAAAAATCACATAAATTCATCAAGTAGACTTTTTTTTAATATAGGAAACTATTTTTTATGATTTTAACGATTTTTAATAGTAAATTATATTCACTTTAATTAATCTTGATAGTTTAACTTGAGTTTTCTTCCCCTTTTTTCATAAACGATGGTCAATCAATAAAATTTTATTTTCTTAGTTGAAAAAAAAACTACTTGATCTATTTGTGATTTTTGGAATATAACATCTTCGTTTTGTGATGGGTATATACATCATAAAGATTTGTTTGTATTTTGTTTTTAATTAAATTGTAAATAAGAACTGAAGGCAGTATTCTTTGAAGATTTGAAGCGATTGGTCAGTTTGTCCATCAAAGTTTATATCGGTAAATAGATAATCAACCTTCGGCTTTTTGTTGGTCCTGTTCACTGTTTCATGTGAGTCTGGGTACCAGTTATATCCGATTCATTTTATTTATTACACCTGTTCTAACTTATTTAGAAAATTGCTTATAGATTTTAACTTTCTCCAAAAATAACTTTTTCTTTTCTTTGTTAATTTTTAGGTGAATTGGTCAAACAATATGGTGACCCGTATCAATTCGTCTGAATTGGCTAAAGATTCTTTGGGAGCTGAAAATATGCTACAGCTTCATCATGAAAGGAAGGTAAGTTGAAATAGTCATGGTGAGGGGAAATGTATATAGGATTTTAATTCACATTTTTACTTGAAAAAAAAAAAAAAAAAAATTTCTATAACGTCAGAGGTACAAGTTCCGTTATAGAAGCGTTGATTTAATTTGAATAAAATAAGATACACATCAGGTGTACTTGAAAGCCAAATCACAACGCAATATTACGAAATGAAATAAATATTTTACTTGTTTGAAATTTATAATTTAAATATATTTCAGAGTCAAACTCCATCCTCAGTATTTTGTTTTCTTTTTTTCTTCTCTTCTTTCTTGCCATGTTGTAAAGTTGGAGAAAGAAAACCAATCTCGCATAACCAACGCACCATTCTGGCATCTCGAAATGCAACCGCTGAGAGACAACGTGCGGATCTTTACTAACTGACTTTTCTTTTTCCAACTTTAAAAAAAGAAAAAAAGATGCACAAAATAATCAGGATGGAGTTTGACTCTGAAATATATTTAAATTATAAATTTCGAACAAGAAAAATATTTTATTTCCGTAATATTGCATTGTAATTTGGCTTTCAAGTACACCTGATGTGTATTTTATTAAAATTTCTATAATTTTGTCAAGATCTCAACAGCTTAATTTCTATAATATATAGTCCTAGTATTAATAATCAACAGTTCAAGTGTTGCCAAAGTTTTTGAACATTTATTTTGAACTTTTGAAAGGGCTGAGGTAAAAAAGTTCTATCTTATTTATCAGTACTCCAAATGTCTTAAAATTAACGATTCAAACTGCAAAATTAGGCTTTTGAATCTATATATAGTATTTATATTCCTTATGCTTTTTTTTTTAGTTTTATTTAATGATTACACTGGTCAGCAAAAAAAATCTTTTGTTTTGCTGTTTGGAAAAAAAAAATGTAGTTGATTCAAATATAGATAAAGTTAGTTTTAACTAATCGAGTCACGGTTTCTTGCTTTTGAAATCGATATTTTTTATTGTATTAGTTTGTTTGATTCATTTAAGAGGACTTTTTAGCAAGTTTTCACTATTTCCAGTATAATTAAGTTACACACACATGTGTATATATATATATACATGATATAATATATACATGTGTGTATATCTACCATTTGTAGCAAAAAAAAAAAAAAAAAAAGTAAGAGGCTTAAAAGCTCAGCTATGATCTGCTGCTCAAAGCAAGGTGTTGCTATTTTGATATCACAACTGAAATTTGAAAAGTGGAGCAAAACAGTGAATCAAATCCTGGCCAAGAAAAGTGAATACACACGTGTGTGTGTGTAATATATATATATATATATATATATATATATATATCTCCTTCAGAATGTGAGAGAAGGTACAATTATTTCCACAGCCAGTAAACATCGCAGCTCACAAGAGCTATGACAGCCAACAAACCGGAAGTCAAAGCATGCAAGAGGCTTGGGTTTCAAATCCCAAGTTTGGATGTGCCTAACTAGCAGTATCAGAATTTTTGTAGGAATTTTTGACACCCCTAACACGAAACTGCGAATACAATATAAAAATCTCGTAATTTCTCTGTTAAAAGTGGGTTATTTATTTTCTTTATGGATTATACTTCCAAAATAAACTATTACAGTTGTTTTAAAAGTAATAAAAATATTTTTATTTTTTTTTTAAAACAGTAATGAATTTTCCGAACTCAATATTTTTCAATTTTTAAACTCAATATTTTTAAATTTTTAAATTTTAAAAATCTATCAAAATTTTTCTATTGATTCTATTTTTACGATATTTTCAGGGTCAATGTGAAATTTTATGTTCTTTCCAATAAACCGAATATAATATTTTAGACAAACGTTTTTTTTAAATTCACGCCCCCCCATTTTCACGCCCCCCCCATTTTCACGCCCCCCCCCATTTTGAAATGTCTATTAAAAAGTAAATAATTAATTTATGTTTAATAGGTTTATATATCACAAATTGAAGAGAAAAGGTCAATAAATAATATATTCAAATTTAAAACAAAAAAAAAAATCAGTTTTTTAGAAATTTACCTGTAAAGTCCGAAGTTTAAAACCTTATTTTATAAGAACACATTTTTTCTTTTTGTCTTTTTTTTTTTTTTTTTTAATGAAACCTTGGTCCTTGCTCCTTTAATTGAAAAAAAAATTAGGGCTTGAATTACATTTTTCGAGGAGTTATAAGCTTAGAAAGATAGGGGGTCGAATAATTTACGCCTCTCATTTTGAAATGTCTATTAAAAAGTAAATAATTAATTTATGTTTAATAGGTTTATATATCACAAATTGAAGAGAAAAGGTCAATAAATAATATATTCAAATTTAAAACAAAAAAAAAAATCAGTTTTTTAGAAATTTACCTGTAAAGTCCGAAGTTTAAAACCTTTTTAAAAAAAAAAAAACACTTTGTTTTGTTTTTTTTTTAAATAAAACCTTGGTCCTTACTCCTTTAATTGAAAAAAAAAATTAGGGCTTGAATTACATTTTTCGAGGAGTTATAAGCTTGGAAAGATGGGGTGGAATTATTCACTATTTTCACGAAATTTCTGACACTGCTAGTGCCTAACTGATGAGCCCAAATGAGGGCGAAACTTGAGTCTTTGACTTCCAGTTTGTTGGCTATCATGGCTTTTGTGAGCTGCAATGTTTTCTGGCTGCATAAATAATTATATGCACACACACATACACACAAATGTATATATATATATAATATATATATATATATATATATATAAGGGTGTGTATGTTATTTTAGTTATTAATATTGGTTCCAGTCTTTATTATTGGTCAATTATTAGCTGTGAAGATCAAAAGGTCATTATTTTGAAACAAAAAGAAACTTTTAATCTTTTTTTTTTTTTTTTTTTTTTTTTTTTTTACTTGAGGTGTTGCATTGTTTCATGTATAAGTACTAGTTTTTACATCTGAAGGATTTAGCCATATTTGGTGATATCAAATTTTGATATTTTTTATCACTTGATACTGTTTTTTTTTTTTTGTATTGTTTTTTGTTTTTTTTTAATGACGAGTGATACAGTGTCATCCGTTTTCAACTGCAAGTATTATACAATTTCTGAAAATACAATCTTTTAATTTTTTTTAATATGTATCTTGTCTGGCATTTTAATATAGTGCCAAGAACCCTACACAGTGCATCATATACTGGCAGTCTATATAGACTTTGAATATGTTTAAGAAACTACCAAGAAAATAACTCAAAAGAGATCTTCAAAAAGGTTGAGCCAAATAAAATTTTGATATTTCTAAGAGTAGTTCTGTCCTGCATCCGAATGGGGCATACACACATAACACTTCTTCCTGCAAAGAAAGAAAGACCCTCTGCAAAAAACCCTCTACGGTGAAGCACTCTCTTCTAGATTGTAGCGACCTCTCACATTCACATATCTGAAAAAAATATTATGATGTCAACAGCATGAGGGAACTTTTTGAGAAAGTGAATCCAAAGACAATACTGACATTTCTTAAAAAAGCAAACTTGTACCAAAAAATATGATCTTTATCTACAGAATGGGTTACAATAACTTAAAAAAAAAAAAAATTCAAATCACTACAATCAGCATCAAATAACCAAAAATAAAAATAAAGGTTGATATGCCATAAAACAAAACCCAACCAGACCATTGCATGACCTTAAATGACCATAGAAAGGTTGTAGGTCATTAAACACAAGCAAACCATATTTTTAAGAGCAATGAAGCTATATAACAAAATATAGTCGAAAGAACTCTCTAGTAACATTTAACTTCCATCCATCATACCACAACTAATGTTTTGTCATTAAATGACCCATAAGAGGTTGATATGTCATAAAATAAACAATTAATACAGTCTTGCGAATTATTTCTAGGCTGAAATCGACGGACGACATAAAGTCTTGACAGGTGTCAGAGAAAACGGAAACAATCTCCTGAAAAAACTCGAAGCTGTAAACGCTCCAGAAACGGCTGATGTTGTGAAAATGATCAAAGAACTCGACAAGAGTCGGCTGGTGCTGAATGGTGCTTGGGATAAGCGCAGTAAACTTCTCACAGAATGTCATGATCTTCAGGTGAGTATTTTTTCAAATTTACCATTTTTCAAAGCCAATGCTTTGTTTGGAAGAGAAGCAAGAACTGTTTTACAAGTTCTTTAATGAACTTGTAGCACTTATGCCTCTGCAATGTACATACTCCCGACTAACCTGACATGTAACAAAATCCCACCACTTCACTGTTAAGGTTCTTAAATTTCTTAAAGCCTTTTATTCTAATAGCTTATTCCCTCAAACTGCTAGACTTAAGAATTCTGTCACCGTTTTCTGCTTCCCTGACTGTACTAACCTGCATAAATTTAAATATACTGTAAACAGACATCTCATTACTTAACTCCCTACAGTCCCCTGTTAGACACAATCCCAAGTAGTAGCCTCTTATGTCCAAGTGGCAATATGCCTTATTTGGGGGTGAAAAAGATTTTAAAAAAAAGAAAAAAAAAAGTCAATGTAGATAAAATGAGCATTAAAGTGAATATAATAAAAATGCTGGCAAGATTTTATACATTATAGACATTATTTAACTAACTAATCTCCATGAATAAATATTAGATTGGTGCAAAAATGTTTTTTTATATATAGTTGAATGTCGAAAAACATTTTTGCACCAACCTAATAAAAGAAAGTATTTGATTAATGTGATTTGATTACAAGTATTACATAAAATTTATAATATAAATATTGAAACCTTTTTCTGTTTTTATTATTAAAAAAAAATTTATTATTAATATTGAAACCCTTTTCTCTGTTTTTATTTTACATTTTTTTTAAGAAAAGAATATTATTAAAACAAAAATTTATTTTATTTAAAAAAAAAAAAAAATGAATAATATATATGGTCATACATATGAATTGGATCAATAATAGTGAAATTGCATAGCTGGTTCTATCATTTAAAAAAAAAAAATTAATGATATATATGGTCATACATATGAATTGGATCAATAATAGTGAAATTGCATAGCTGGTTCTATCATTATATCTAAAGTTGTCAGTTTGAGTCTATCTGTTCACACCTTTGCATTGTTCTGCCTTCTATAAACTTTAATTTCTTATCATATATCATGTTATTAAATTTTGGTTTACATTTTAAAAAAATATTTACAACTTCTAATTTCAGATTTATAAAGAAACTGTGGAACAGGCTGATGCTTGGTTGGCAACTAAAGAATCTGTCCTTAGTTACAAAGATGTTGGAGTGAGTCCGTTATGCTTCTAAATTATTTTTTCTTCTTACTCTGATGTGACTATGCTGCTTAATTTTTTAAATGCGCATTGATTTTTTGGATTCTTCGGACTAATGTTCTCATCTTGAGTGTTATTTTCACGTTTCGGTTGATGTAACCTCCGGCCTTCTTAAAGTGCATTTTGTTGAATTTTGGTATCTGCATGGAATTTCCAGTGAGAGAAAATGCTGAAGAAATAGATGGATTGTCAGTGAATTGATGAATGTTATGAAAGGATTGAAAATGAATACATCAGCTGGTTCAACCTTCATGAGATGAGTGTCGATATGTTGTTATACTTATCAAGGACAAAAGTCATTTGAGGATAGGAGTTGAATAGATAGTTGAATGATGACGTATGATGGAAATTTTTTAATTGAAAATACATCATCTACATGCTCTTTACTGATAATGCAGTATTTGTCTGTAGAATAATGGAAGACTTAATTGTTATTACGTTTCTCAGTCTTTAAAATGAGGATTGATTTTATATATATATATATATATATATATATATATATATATATATACACTTTTTTATTGGAATCCTTTGAGATGAGTAATTTATTTATTTTTTTTGTTTGTTTATTTATTTGTGGACTGTTATCCTCATCTTCATAGTTGGTGTTTCACCATCTTTTGGCCAATTATTATTCCTCTGATCTTCTTCTCGTGGTTAACCGTGATGGGATAGCCTTTCAGGGCCTATGGCACAATGAAGAGAGGCGTTAAGTCTCTGAGGTTTGAGGGCAGCATTGTCTGAAGAAAGCAGTTTAAATTGTATTCAAAGCGGGCCACAAAATTAGTTGGCCAAAAACATGGTGAGACAACAACTATGGAAGGCAGTGATTGCTGAGGATGCAGTTAAGAGACTCAGCATTCCTATCCTGCCATGGTTAATCACCTGAAGAAGGCCAGAGGAATAGTTGGTTGAAACATTGTGAAACAACAACTATGAAGATTAGGATAACAGTCTGCAAATAAATTGGATTCTTTGGCTACTGTTCTCATCTTAAGTATTATTTTCACAATGTTGCTGAAAGGACTCGTGGCATAGTGGATAGAGTACTTAAAAAAATTCAGTTGTAAAAGATGCACTCTTCTGGAAATTAGAGGTTCAATCCTCAGTGTCAGTGCCACTCAAAACACAATTGCAGATTGTTTAGGACTTCTACTCAGTCATGGCTGATGGAACGAGAGCATACTACCCATGTGGATTAAATAAACGGTTCAATAAAAAATTTCCTACAGATTCTAGAGTTTGACAGAGATTCTTGACATGATACACCAGGAGAAGGTCAGAGGTTACATCGACCGAAACGTTGTGAAAATAACACTCAAGATGAGAAGTATCCGAATAATAAAAAGTGGGGGGAAATTATTGGTAATGGTTTCAGTTAGACGAGTGTTTTTCGTGAAAATCAGGCTAGCGGGAACCATAGATTAGAACTTGCCATGAAAATAATGATAAAACAAAGACACTTGCAACATGTCTTAAGAAAGAGGTTGCAGGGAAGAGAAAAGGGCATCACCCACTAGGCTACAAAGTCTATTTTGAACTTTGTCAAGGCAGGATAAGCTGCTTCTAGCAGCTTATCCTGCCCAGATGTAGGAACAGTACTCCATACTTGGATGTATTTGGCTCTTATAGAGGTAGAGAATTGCATCAGTAGTAAGATATATACTGGAGCGGTAGAACGATTCCACCATTTTTCCAGCAGCCTTGGCAACAGATTCGATATACGTGTTCCATTTCAGATCAAGAGTAAAGGTCAGAACCAGAAGCTTGTCAAAACATGGAACCTCCCCACGATGAGAGTCATTCATTTCAATTGATGCCAGATGGGAATTAGAGCATTGATGATGTAAAGATAGAAGCTTGGTTTTAGATGCATTAAAATTACCAGCCACCTCTTTCTCCATTTCACCACGTGTTCAAGATCAGAGGAGAGAGAGAATCAGAACTTGATCGTTTACGTTTACGACCTTTGAAGTGTTGCCATAGATGGTAGTGTCGTCAGCATAAATGTCTATGAATAATCTTAGGATGTGATTTGGGAGATCATTGATGTAGATCAGGAATAGAGTTGGGCCCAGAATGAAGCCTTGAGTGACTCCAGCATTAATACTGTGAGCTTCTGATTTCTGCCCATCAGCCACTGCTTTATTATTTCTTGGTGTTCCCAGGTTTGATTGAAACCTGAAAGATAGAACCAAACATTGAAAACTTGAATGTGCATATATCATGTGCGATGTTTCTGGAGAATTGGTCTTTTCTGAGTCCAAATTTATTCCATCTAATACTTATTTTTGATTTTCTTTGTTTTTTGTTTTTTTTTAAATTTTTTTAAGCTCCTTTCATAAAATGGTTTCATGCCTTGTCTGGAGCAATTTTCATAAATAAAATTTTATGAGTCTCTATTTTTATCTGGAATTGTTCTCCCTTCTCGCATTTTTTTTTTTTTTGATTTATGTTTCTTTTTATTTATCTGCTTTCCAGGATACTTTGTTTTCTGTTGAAGCCTTGCTCAAGAAGCACAAGAGTTTCGAAAAGGCTTTACGAGCTCAGGAGGACCGGATTGATGACCTTACCCAATTTGCTAGTGACCTTTGCAAGCAGCAGCACTATGCTTCTGATGAGATCCAGTCCCTCTCTAAAGCCGTGGTGGATCGGCGTAAAAAACTCTGGGCCACTTCCACTGCTCGGCACAAAACTTTAGAAAATTCTCGTAAATATCAGCTCTTCCTGCGCAATCTCTATCAGGTAAGTTGAACAATGTTTACACGTTTGAGTAATTTGATTATAGTTAATCGCTTGCTAGCTGTAACTGCATGTTCTCTCGTGTGCACTGTTAGTAACAGCTGGTCATTTTGCAGATGCATCAAAGTTTTTTTTTTTATTCGGTTTATGAATAGGCTGGAATATCATATGCAGACAAAATATGTAGTCCTTTTAATGTGTTTCTATGAGGGTCGTTCAAAAAGTTAAAGAGCTACAAAGACAGTAGTGATAGTGCTGCAATATTTTTTTATATAAATGGAGGGTATGATTAAAGAAAATAGGAAGGTTCTGTTTATAGACACTCGCGATAGGAACTGACTAATCAAATCGAGCCACATTCTGATAGACACTAAGACACGTAAAATGCTGACAATGTATAAAGTAATATACAGAAACCAGTGTCTGTCTAGAATGTATCTGCCCAGATGGAAAGGAGGTATGGGGCTCTCAGAGATTGACCATCAACATCGTGCAACTATTGTGAGCACCGGACAATATCTGATGAGCTCTAAAAACCCAACTCTCAAGATGGTACACCAACATCAGGAATCAAGAGCCAGTAGAACAACATCCATCACAAAACTGGCCAAACATTTTGGGGAAGACTGTCTTACAAGTGAGACAGAAACAGAAAAGATACCTGCGACTGAAATAGCCAGAAAAAGTCGCCAGAAATACACTAAAGCTTTCCATGACAAGAAAGTTGAAGAATGGGCCAACCAACAACGGGCCAAGTATTTTCTGGACGAATATAACCAAGACTATATTGATAAGGAAGGGTCTATAAGCTGGCTAAAGGATGGATCGCTCCACTATGACCAGGAGAAGTTTATAATAGCTGCCCAAGATCAAGGCTTGATGACCAATGTGTTTAAAAAAATGAGTGGTCTCAGCAATGACAACAAATGCAGGTTCTGCCACACAGAAGTAGAGAGTGTGAGCCACCTGATTTCTAGCTGTAAGGTTCTGCTAGAGGACGGCTACTATACAATGCGACACAATGAAGTATGCAAATATCTCCACTGGACGATCTGCAATAAGTTAAATATCGAATGCAGTAAGAAGTCATGGGAACATATACCCGAAAGAACAGTCGTTAACAAGTCATATACCATCCACTATGACTATGCAATCCCTACAGCCACATACCTAGAAAACGGAGCTATAAAACCCGACATTGTAATATGGGACAAGAAGGAGAAGGAAGCAACCTTGGTGGAAGTTAGTGTCCCGAATGATGCTGGGTTAAACAGAGCTGAGAGGGAAAAGATTACTAAATACCAGGGTCTTATGTATGACATGAAAAGAAACTGGAACCTTAAGATCTCTATCATTCCAGTAATTATAGGAGCAACCGGACTTATGAAAAAGAATTTTACAAACTATCTTACAAATATACCAGGTAAACCAAGTGCAAAGGAGATTCAAACAATTGCACTTAAAGGGACGGTTAGAATCTTAAAAAGATCTCTCGGTTGGAGTGTCTAAAATAGCAGGTGTATGTTTGGCATCTGGTAGGATGCCCCATCCCTGGCTTAAACAAAATGATAAGAAAAATGAAAAAATATAGCAACCAATGAAAAACCAGAATCGCTCCATAAAAATATTGGATCTTTTAGAATTCCTGCACATAATTGTTTGTGTTAACACGCGAAAGATCTTTGCTCTTTTGTCTGCAAACTTTTAAAGTTCAAGACTTTTTGGTTTATTATCAGATTAGCTACCCAATGAACTCTTTTTCATCTCAGGACTTATACAGATTAGCTACCCGTTGGAAACTCTTCTGAAATTAAACATGACTTTCAATTCAAAAGATAGCATTAAAACGGGCAACATTTTGTGCCCTAAAATTTATATTCTATGTTGTCAGCACCATTTTTTAGTGCACATTTGCCAGAAATTCAATGGCACAGCTCTGCTTTTGCCACACATCCATAACAGGAATTGCTTTCTTAGATGCACGCCTTGTCAATATCTGCAACAGAGATTTGCTGATTTTTTTTTTTTTCTTTTTCCAAGGTAACAAACTGGATTCAGGAAAAGCTAAAGGTCGCATCTGAAGAATCTTACCGAGATTCAACAAATCTTCAATCAAAAATCAAGAAACATGCGGCCTTTGAAGCAGAACTGACAGCCAATCGTAACCGGATTGATGATATTATACAGGTAAATACACATTCACTATCTTTAAACTTTAGTTTCATCTTAACTCGTTGAATAATAGAACTGTATTTTTAGAATCACAATGCTGATATCAGTTGTTTATCAAGCCGGTTTCAGTTGTAAATCCATCTAAAAGGACTAATTTTTTGTTTTTTTTTACTGTACAAACCTTATTTGAGTGTGATTGAGCATATCAGAAAAATACAGACCTAGAAAAAATGTGCTTGATTCATTTATGATACTAGTGGCATTTACTCAGAATTGTTCATGTTATGAATGAAAGTCTTATTTTTTTTAATTTTGTAATTTTTTTTTTTTTGTTTCAAAGAAAAGTTAAAAATAACATTAACAATACTGGTGTGTTTTGTACAGCTTTGAAATGGCAAATGAATTTAACAAATCTAAACAAATTCCGTTTTATCTATATATATAAAAGGCAAAATGTGTGTGATCATTTCGTGTATGTCTTCAAAAGGCTTCTTTCGCACGCGCTCCCGGGGTTGTTACTATCGCTTAAAATTGTGTGTATGGGTCCTATATAATAATATCGAGGAATTAGGAAAGCGCGTAGCGTATAGATTTATTTACGTCGATTTTTACAAAATTATTGCTATTTTGGCTTCTCGCGTGTTGATTGGGCTTTTTAGTATAAATAAAATGAAACTAAACTCAAACGTTGGTCACTGAAGGGGCAACCCTTCATACCAACAGTTATTAATCCAGCTCCCATTTCCCACCTCTCGGTAGCTGGTCCCCCCCCCCCTCCCTCTCTCTCTCCACACTAAAAAACGGCGTTGTGCCTAATTTTCTCAGTGGGGAAGCAAATAAATAATCCTGGCCCTCTGTGGCCACGAGGAACAAGATCAAAGTGTAGTATCTGTTCCGACGGATGCTGCAAGCTATGACTAGCAAAGACCATATGTGGGGGTAACCCCACGTATCTGAACTTGGTCAATGTAAGGATCACCCTACAGACCACAGTTACTATCCAGCTCCCATTTCCCACCTCTCGGGAGCTGGTCCCCCCTTTCCCTTCCCCCTCCTTCTCTCTCCACATTAAAAAACGGCCTTGTGCCTAATTTGCTCAGTGGGGAAGCAAATAAATCCAGCGGCATTGCGCGCGAGACAAACTCAGATGCTTACGCTGCGTGACTTCTATTTGACCTTCTTAATTAGGTCAAACGGAAGCAGTAAAGTTAACTTTTATTACGCACGCCTGTTTTTATAGTTAGATAAAACACGTCTACGCTGTATGTCGCGGTAGCCCAATGGTAACATCGCACGTTTTTTTTTTTTTTTCACACATTAATTTCCAACTCAAGGGTACGGGTTCGATTCTCATACTTACCTACCAAAACATTTTTTTATTATTATTTTATTTTATTTTATTATGATCTCCCCCCCCCCCCCCCCCCCGTATTGATTTACCTCAAGACACCCGGGCATCGCCGGGTACCCCCCCCACCTAGTCTATATATATATATATAAAAGCGAATGTGTGTGTTTGTGTTTGTATGTCTCGCAAAAACTTTCGACAGAGCCGACGGATTTTCACAAGTTTGGTATCGTTTTGAAGCTCGACATCTTGGACGACAAATATCGAAAAATTGGCCAAAAACATTAATTCCTTCACCCTAAACTGAACCCTTTTCTACAAGAAATCGTTCCTTCATTTTCTCTCCTCCTGCTACTACGACAGTGACGTCATGTTTGACCTAGTTTAAACCACCTGCAAGTGTTTTTAAAGATTTAATTTTATTTGTTCTCAATTGTATGTCTCTTTGGCGTAGGGGTAACGTGTCATGCTTTTTTTTTTTTTCCACCTTAGCCTCGATGCTTCGGGTTCAAGCCTATCTTCCTACCTAAACTTTTTTCCCTCTTTTACACCTTTTTTTTCCTCTTTTTTTTTAGCGTTTGTTCGCTGTTTTGCTTTATTTTGTTGTTTTTTTCAATTTTTTTTAACATCATGTTTTTTTTTTTTTTATAATATTAAAACAGGGTCACCCTCTCCTACATACACACCTCCAAACACCCGGGCAACGCCGGATACCCCCGCTAGTTTATTTATAAATCTTACTAATATTTTTTAAAATTTAAATACATTATTCATTGAGTTTTGTTTTCGTTTTATGGGACAAAGAAAATCTCTAGTTTTAAAAATCAATTTTTTCGTATCCAAATACATTTCAGTCACTTTATATTCTATGGACCTAACCAATAATTCTTCCTAGTGACTCTAGATGAACTTGAAGAAAAATTTCAGGGATATCTAGATTGTAAAAAATGAAATTCTTATTGAAGAATTTTCTGTTAGCATATCTATATTATATTTCTCTTATTCTGTCTGTGTTTCCATTCTACTTTTTCTTGAAAACTACTGGGCAGATCTGATGGAAATTCTCTGTGACTTTTGTTATAAGGTGCAGCAAACTAAGTATTATGGTATCTAGAATGCAAAACTAAATAAAAAAAAAATAGAATTCAGTATAATAGTGAAATGAAACCAGGCCTCTAATAAAAAAATGAATAATTAATTAATACTCATTTTTTAAAGAAATATGCAAATTAGTTAACCTTCATGTAGTCACTCGTATTTGCTTTAATAATTTTTAAATAGAAAAAGTAGGCTTTTAATATCAATGTCATTACGAGGAAAAAAAACCTCATCTTTATGCGTATATAGATAGACTTTTAAACTTTCTATAATTTCTCCAGCTAGTTCTGTTGCATATAAGCACTCCCAGGGCATCGCTGAATTACATAAGCAAAAAGATTATTATTCCATGTGCTAGAATGTTTTCATCTTAAATTCTATGCAGTTATCCAGAATGTAGAAACTATGCATAAATAGAATTCAGTGTAATAGTGAAATGAAACAAATCATCCAATAAAAAAAATGAATACTTAATGCTTGTTTTTTTTTTTTTTTTTTTTTTAAAGAAATATGCAAATTTTGATCAAAATCCATTACATTATTTCCATTACATATTAATTGTGCCATGTAGACTGATGTCACCAATTCATGAATGGAGTAAGAGAGATAACTTTTATTTTATTAAAGAATGATTTCCTGTTTCATTCGCCTCCCTTGCATATACCCTCAATATTTTTTTTTACTTCAAACTAATTGAATTTGTTTACGAAAAAAAAAATTTTTGTACTGTCCTCTCTCTATGTGCACACTGAGGACCATGACCAGCAGATTGGGAAATTAATTTTACTGTGCATTGGATACTTACATTCCTTATAGTTTTGAAAGTTTGCACTTCAATATGAGCCTTTCTTAGGAGACTAAATATCGTTAGATGCAGGTGTGTATAGGTTAGCATCTTCAGGTATTTCAAACAAAGCCCAGCTATTAATCATGGTTTCATAATCTATTCAAAATGAAAGTTGGTTTAATTGACTTGGTTGATTGGATTAAGCATAAATTCAAGATTAAAAAAAAAAAAATTCATAACTTCTTTTCAATGTTTCATTTTATTTTCTATCTTGAAATTTGCTGAAAATGTTAAACGTTAAAAAAAAATTATCTTTGGAAAATGGTTACAAAAAATATGCCGCTTGCTTTATTTCTTGCTGCCCAAACAGTTCTGGTTGGAAATATTATGGGTAAATGAGTTGGTGAGTTTTTTTGTTTTTTTTTTATTCCCATTTTAATGATGGACATTTTGTTTTATTTCACACCACATTTTCTTATTTGTTTTTTTTTTTTGTTGTTGTTGTTGAATTTTTTCATTAAAAAACCCCCCAAAAAACTGTTTTTAAAATAACATAAATAGAAAATTGTTTATTTTTTTTTTATTCTGTTCTTTTCAGAAAAACTAATCTCTACTAATAAATACATTTTTTTTATCTGTAAATATGTAAACATGGCAGTTATTCAGAATCAGGGTAACCATTAACACTGATTCTTTGGTTCATCTCTTGCATGTTCAACATTGTGTTACACACACGCCCACCAAGTTATTATAGAAACATTAACGTTTGTAATCGTTATTCATTTTTTTTTGTTGTTGATCCATTTTTTTTTTTTTTTTTGTATGCATTTCTGTAATGATCCTTATAGTCTCAAGAATTCCTGTTTTGTCATTAAAACATTGGTGCTTATGCACTTTTGTTACCGTGCCATTTTTGAAAAATAGTATTTTCAAGTTAAATTCAAGTTTTACGATATCTTGCTTCCCAGTTGAATAAATAGCCTCCAAATCCAATGTAAACAAGTTCTTGTTGAACCATCCCCCATAAATAATCAAATTCTAGCCAATTTTCACCATTAACAATTACTATATTATGCTTCAAGTCTTTAAGTGGTGACTCCGAAGTAAAAAAAAAAAAACAAAAAAAAAAAAAAATCTTGCTTGCTCAGTATCTTAGCCATGACTCTTTTTTAATACAATTCAATTCTCCTCTTTTTAAATGAAGAGAGTGAAAGAAAGACAGACATGCATGCATAACACTTGAGCATTGTTTAGTTTTTGTAGACTTCGATGACGAGTTCCTTTGGGTTTGAACTTTCAAATTCTGCGGTCTCGGATCATTTTGATACAACCGCGTTTTGTAAACAACTGTCATCAAACATGGTTGATATATTCTGACATTTTGAAGATTATGTATGACATGTGCGCGTGTTTTCTCATGGAAACAAGTTTGGCGCAAGGACCCAAAGGTTCCCCCGAAAGGTCTCTTGCCCATAGTGCCACACTTTGTGCCACCATGAAGAAGAACAACAAATAACACCATTATTTGCTTCTGGGCTTTATTTAGTTTACTTGTTTCAGCAATGTACGTCTAGATTAACTGTAGTTTTCTGACCCACATCCACAAGAGTGATTGATTGACTTAAAAAAAGAATACATCTGCACAATTTGGCATATTCCTAAAATGCAGAATCAATCTTGCTTTTCTGTCACGTACTTCCTTCCATTGTGTTATATCCTGTGATATATGCAGAAATAAAAATCAGTATTAATTTCTTAGATTCGGTGTTTCTCACTCAGCAAAAGGATATCAACTGTTTTCATATCCAGTAAGAGCCGACCATTTGTGCAGCTGTTTACCGTCACTGACAATTCCTGTTGCTGCAGTTAAAAAGTTTTGAAAGAAATACTATACATTTTGAAATTTCTATGCAAAGCAAAGACATCAAATATGAAATAAATAAATGTATTTTTGCATGCTCCAAATTTAAATCACTTTTTTTTTTATTATTCCTGAATGTTTTCGGTTGAATGCAATTGGAAAATGAAATCTACACACGCCTATTTATAGTATAGGCTTTTTATTTATACAAACATGAATATGTGAAATAATTACGGAAGATGTTAAATCACAGATTAAAAGATAAACAAAAAAAAAAACACGTTATCCAAGTAAATGTATTGCATGTTAGAAAATGCATCACTGTTGTATAATTGTCACACCTGAAAAATTTTTTGTTGAAAAGTTGTTTTTTTAAACTTTTTATTTCATCTTTAAATAGTGTATTTACTCTGATAGCAATATTATGTTTAACTCACAAATTATGTTTGTTACATCACTCTAATTTTCGGGCATTTTCTAGTACTGCTAACAAAATGAAAAAGGTGATTAAAAACAAGCAAACAAACAAACAAATATATAATAAATACATGTTACCATAGGCAAGATAAGTTACTTTTCTACCTATCTGGATAAGGATTTTTGTGTTTAAACTTATTTTAAAGCGTTTATTTACTTTGAAACACAAGTAGTGCCAAGTCTCAAGTTTTAACTAAAAAAAAAAATGTCTGACATTAGACTGTCATCTGGGGGGAGTCTCGATAATCACTCAAAAAATCGAAAATAAAACAAAATATTGGTAAAAAATTTACCCAATAAATGTCACTGTGGTAGAGTAATTTATCTTGTCTTTGGTAACATTTATTTGTTATATATTTGTTTTTTTTTTGGTTGTTTTTTTACCACGTTTTTGTTTGTGGCTATGCTGGAAATTTATATTAATAATATTTCTTTTGAAATAATGTCTGTACTATATTAAAAAAAGAATGGCTATTTCTTCTTCCATAAAGATAATTTTCATTGGCAGCTACATATTCTTGAAATAAGATTAATGTTTCTTTTTTCTTTATTTAAAATTGTAGCAAATTTAAATTCTTTTAGAAAGAAATAAACATTTTCTATCATCTTATTGAAAAAATAATTGTTAGCTAAATATTTTTCAAATTAATAAAATAAATTACTTTTTTTTTTTTTTTTAATGTATTTAATATTATAGTGTTTTAATTGACTGGACAACATAGTTCGATTTTGGAACAATTAATTTGAAAATGGATAAGATTGGAATTGTCTAATGATATCAGATTAATCACTCATCTCTGCTAATCAAACCATCTTGTCAAGGGTGTGAGTTCCATATAGAACGTTGTGATTTGGCTTTCAAGTGCACTTGATGCATATTTTATTTTATTCAAACAATCTCATTTTTATGTGTGCGAAAGATGATGCGTACGTAGAAACATGAAATGCGTTAGTGTATTATTATATAAATCTTGATTATATCAAATTATGAAGCAAATGTTTGAACTATTTCTTTTCTGTTTTATTTTCAATTTCTTTTTTTTTTTTTTTTAAATGTTGTTGCATTACTAACTGTACCTATGCAGCGTTACTTAGGATGCAGTGAAGTCATTTTAGTTTTTAAATTTTCATTTATTTGCACATTTTTAAACTTAACGTTAAACCAAGGTAATACATTCTATATGTAATTTAAAATGAGTTATCCCCCTTGGTGATTTTTATTTTAAAAGTGAGCATTTTAAAAACTGCTTATATTAGCAGTCCTCTAGGCCAGGCTGAGTAATTATTTTAAATTGTCATAAAGTACATCATTATCAATGGCGTGGTACAGCAATAAAAAATTTTCACTTGTCAACTTAAATACTATTTAGGTCCAACTTTTGAAATCCAAGACACTTCATTTTATGTTAGATGAAAAATGTACTTTTTTAATTGATTTATTTATACAAACAAACAGTAATCAGGAGTTTTTTTTCTAATTGGTGTGATTCTTTTCTTTTAATCCAGGAAGGCAACAAACTTCTGAGCGATGATCATTATGCCAAGGAAGATGTGGAACAATCTCTCAAAGAACTGGAAATTTGTTGGAATCAACTTTGGGAGATGAGCAATCAAAAAGATAAGAATCTAAAAGATGCTTATCAAGTAAGTATCGCTCACAGACAATTGGTTTTGACTCTTGTCGAAATAAGTTCAACAACGAGCTGAGGCAAGCGATTATTTTGTAATATCAATTCTTAACGCAAACATCTTATTTCAGTCAATTTGAAGCAAAGAGAATGTGTCCACAATAGTTAAAGAAAAAAAGATTACAATATTTAGTATTGGAAGTCTATCAAAATCATATCTGAACCAAAAAAAAAGGCCTAACTCAAAAAGCAGTCCAGTTCTTTCTCAAACTTGACACAAAGGAAGCATGCAGGTACAGTTCTCTCTGCTAACTGAAGGCACTACAGGTTGGAACGAGAAAAATTATATATATATATATATATATATACATACAGGGTTGAACGATAAAGTTGTCGCCCTAAAGTAAACAACACTGCAGCTTCATTTTAAAACTTTTATTGAAAAAAATCAATTCAGGTAACTTGATTATTTAGTAGAGCTGACATCTATTCAATGTAGCCACCTTTGGTCTCAATTACCATCTTGGTATGGGTACGGAACTGAGAGCATGCCTTTTCCACAAGTGCTGACGGGAACTCCGCAAATGGTGGCAATCACGCTGACTTTGTTGTGGGAGGTCATGTTGGTGATGTTCTCGACATATGACCAAGCGAAGTAATCCAGCGGGTTCAGATCAAGGGAGGAGGAAGGGGCCAGAGAGACAAGTGCACAAAGTCGTAGCACTCCTTCTGAAGCCAAGTCTGGGTCTCTTGGGACTTGTAGGCCGGCGCTGAGTCCTGCTGCCACATCCAGGGTCTGCCAGCAGCTACCTGATTGCACCAGGGTATTACCACACGCTTCAGCATATCTAGGTACGCTTTGGTGTTGACTTTCAAGCAGACTTCAAAGATGTGAGGTGGCATGATGTAGCCTTCACTTGAAACCATAGCAAAAACCATAACCGTGGCCGGAAACATTGTTTTCATCACCCTGGGCACGTCCCTGTTATTTGTGGCAATCCAGCGATGCATTTTGAGGGTGCTGGCAATGGTCCTGTTGTCATAACTTGGATCAATAGAGAGCATGAGTTGTACAGCGGCGCATCTCCAATCTTGCTTGTTGAACATTTGTCATTTTCAGGCAAGATAGAAAGCTATCACTCTTGGGATTTGTACAAAACTGGCCAATTAGTAAATAGTCTGCAACAAAAAAAAAAAACGGTTTTCATCAAACAAATGGAATCATGCCGTCTTTTCTCGGACGACAATTATATCGTTCTACTCTGTACTAAGAAGGATGTTTTTTGCGTTAAATTTCACATGCACTTTTCTTTAAATCGGCTATAAAATATTAACAAGTAGGTAAACATTGAAATTGACATACCCAGTAAACAAGTGTGTATAAACTTGAATTAAAAGAAAATTTAATACTTTAATTTTTTGTTATTCTCTTTATCTTTCAAATCTATGATTGGCGATTTTATATTAGAATTTTGGAAAAATTGTTTTTATATTTTTGTTTTTCATTTATTACAATAACTTTTTCATAACAATATCCTTACTTTTCTCTTTTTTTTCTGCTTGTTTGTCTTTTATTGATAAAAAAGTACTTTTTTATGTTTTTTTTTTTTTTTTTTTTTTTTTTTTAAATTTTTTGTTGGATTTTAGGCAGTGAATGTGAACCGAGATTTGGATGATCTCCACACTTGGATGGATGAAGTTGAGAATCAGTTGATGTCCGAGGATCATGGAAAGGATTTGGCTGCCGTCAGTTTATTAATTAAAAAGAATCAGGTAAATTTTCCTTTTGATTTTTTTTTTTTAAACCTTATTTTTATGATCCTTGTATCCCTCCCACCACCACTCTTTCTTCTTTGCTCAGCCCATTCCTCTCTAGAAATACCTTTCTCACGCACACACACAACTCTAGTTGGCATACAGGGGAAATAATTCTGTGGAAAAAAAAAAAAATCACTTCTCGCTACATAATATTAAAAGATGTGTGTAAGTCTTGATAACATTAAATGATATAAATGATCATTCAGACTGAGATCCGAGTGTAGTATCTGTTCTGATGCTGCACAAGTTAATTTGTCTTAGTCAATGTTGGGGAAACCCTTTTATACTAAAGCAATTTTTATTTTTGCTTACTGCCAGAGTGCCCCTTTTTGGAGAGCTGCTTTTCCCCTACATTAAAAATGACCTTGTGTCACATATTGCTCTTGTGGGGAAGCAATTAAATACCAATAATCTTCTTTTTTTTCTTTTAACTATTTACATCTGGGGTTATGCTGATTTAAAAAAAAAATAAGAGAAATAAAATTTAATATCAACTTTGTGGGGGTTTATTGTGTATTTTCCAGGTTTTAGTTAGACATACAAACATACCTTCATCCTTTACATAATAGATGGAGATTTTGTATTTGTCTAAAATTGAATTATACTATTCTATTATACCATCTGTTCAATTCAGGGGAAGTACTCTATTGTCAAGAAACCATCTTCCCAGGCTTTATCTCATTTTGGGTTGCAATGGCATATATACTCGCTTAAGATACTATAGGTATGACAATAATTTTCGACACCCATAACAAAAAATGCAAGTAAAATCTAGTAAAATGAAATTAATTCACTATAATTTTTAATCTATATTGAAGAAGTACCTGGGTTTATTTGATTTGCGGTTTGCAGAAAACTAAAAACTTTAATGGTGGAAGCGAATTTTGATATACATGAAATAAGTGTCTGCTGCAATTATAGTTACCAGTAAAGAGAGCTGATGTCATTTCTGGTGACATTAGTCAGCCTTTTTTTCGGTTATGTATGAAATACAATGTAAATGTTTAAAATTATACAGAAATAACATAATTTTTAAGAAATTTATGACTCCCATTTAAAAAAAAACAAAAAAACGCTGAGTTCAACCAGACAGAATCAATTATTTTGGTCAACTTTTCGATATCTTTTTTTCTGAGAGTTTGATCTTTCTAATGATACCAAGTTTGTCATTGTTTGATGCATCTGTTGAAAGGTTTTAGCAGATATAAAAACATACATACATACATACATACATACATACATACACATAAACAGACAGGTGAGATTTATATAATAGAAAACAGGCCACACTAAAGATTAAAAATATAGGGAAAGAAAACTTAGTACAAATATACATCATATCTTGTTAAAGTTTTTGTTTAATTATTAGCCAAGTGAAATATAACAGTAAAAGTTTTGCCTTTGGCTTGAAATTATTATTCACATTTTATTTCAGTTTATATATATATATAGTTCAGTTTTTTCTTTTCTTTTTTTTTTTTTTTTAAATGTCTGTCAAAAAATTAATGAAATTGTCAATTATTTGATTTTTGAGAGAATTTTAAAGTTCATGTTCATATTTAAATTCATATTTATTTCAATTTTTATGTCAGAATATGTAGAAATAACGTGGTTGAAAATTAAAAAAAAAAATAGTGCAAAAATATTTTAATCACTTTTTTTTCTTCATATTTTACTAAAAGCGTCTGAAACAAGACTACGATAATCATTTGGTTAAAGTAAACGATCTTTTGGAACAAACGAAACGATTGGACGAAGAGGAACATTTTATGAGTAAAGATCTCCAAGAGAGAGCACAAGAAACATCGGAACGGTAAGTAATTATGTTCTATTCAAGTGTTGTTTTCATCTACTACTGTTCATTCTGCAGAAAAAATTCTCAAAAAAAAAAAAATATGCATAATTCACTGGATGCTTGCAAATAAAAAGATAAAAGGTAAATAAATAAAAATAAAAATTTGTTCGCACTCATTCTTGCCAACTCCTGACTTCAACTATACTTTTCTTTGTCCATTCTCTCTCGGCTGTAAAAAATACTTATCCGTGCTTTCCCATTCATCATTTTCATAGCCATCACTGTCCTCATATGCAAATTAATGCTATGTGTATATTAATAAGTTGTATATAGATGAAAGTTTTTCCTTTCTCTTTCTGTTTTTGATTTCATCACCCGACAGCATAGACAGAGGTGCTGTCACTTGTGTAAGTCACGTTTTGTATTACTTTCGCCCCCATCCCCTCCCTATGATGTCATCATCACAAATAGAGAGAAGTGTTAGCTGTTAAACACAAATAAAATCACAAGTTCAAAATCATAAATTCGCAAACAAAACATTTTATGTATGTTAAAATGGAAGTTTACATGGAAGGAAAACAAAGAATGTTTGCTCATATTTTAGAAAAAAGGGAAAATCGTTAGTTGAGATATCGAAGTGAATGAAATTAAGATTTAAAATAATAATAATAATAATAATAAATATTTGTCTGAACTCTTTCTTGCCAACTCCTGACTTAAACTATAATTGTCACCGTCTGTCCTATCTCTCTCAGCTGTCTAAAGAAAAAAAGACTGGTCCGTGCTTTCCCATTCGTCATTTTCACAGCCATCACTGTCCTCATATGCAAATTAATGCTATATGTATATTAATAAGTTGTCTATAGATAAAATTTTTTTTTTTCTTTCCTTCCTTGATTCCATCACCAGAAAGGATAGAGATGCCGTCGTTTGTGAAAGTCACATATTCATAGAATTATGTCACTGATTTAATTTTCATTCATGACAATCTAAACAAAAAAATATTGACTTTTAAAGGGTACTCTGGATTTACTCAAAAATAAGAAATATCCCTCGTCTAAAAATATTTTTCCTTCTCAGATTGAGGACAGAACAGTTACTATGCTTTGATTCCAATCTGACAGCTGAGAAAAAAAAAATGGGGTTGTGCAACCTTTGCTTGAGTAAACTTATTACACAGGAATCTTTTCAGAATGTATCCATTGTCTCTTGAGTCAGAAAGCCTTCTATGCTTACTTTGGCTATCATTGTCTCGTATGAAAAAGTAACAAATTGCCGAAGATTACAATTGAGATAAAGCCTAATATATAAAGTAAATTCAGTTTCATTATTGCTTCTTTGCCATCGATAGCTTTCTTCCTACAAAATTAATGCTTGATTCTCATTTACCGGTTCTTTTGGTGAACCGATGTGATATGTTATGAAAAATAAAATATAATTCGATTTATTCCTTTGAATAAAATACTTTGGGTTGGAATTTTTTTTATAATGAGCATCATTTATAAAACTATGTAGTTTATTAATGTGCATGGCAGTTGTGTAATTGGTTATGTTTAGAGTGAGGGAAGGGGGGTAGGTGTGAAATTTATCGACTGTCACTTTGGACTAGGCAATTGGTCAGCAGTTGATGGATAGTCTGTCTTTTGCTGTTCAGGCCTATTAGCTGTCTATTATCATAGTACATGAGAATAGCTAGTGAAGCTCGCTGGATGATTAAAAATAAAGAGAGCAGATAATGTAAAGT
Source organism: Euprymna scolopes (assembly GCF_053919585.1). Lineage (NCBI taxonomy): Eukaryota > Metazoa > Mollusca > Cephalopoda > Sepiida > Sepiolidae > Euprymna > Euprymna scolopes. Next base: position 58,224,177 of record NC_136520.1, on the reverse strand, counting down.
CAGTCTCTTCATCCTTTCTTCATCATCGAAAATAAATATTTAATTCTGAGTTTATCTTGTGTATCATTGCAGAATGTTAAGAAAAATAAAATGTAATTTGATTTAATTCCTTCTAATAAAATACTTTGGCTGTGTCGGAATTCTTTTTTGATGAGTGCCCCTTTTTAAAAAAGGGGGCCGTAACTCTGTATTCATCCATACAGAGTTACTTTTTTTGATTGGAACAAGAAATACTAAAAACAGTTGCAAATCGATATGCACAGTTAAAAAAAAAAGAAAAGAAAAAAACAGTTGCAAATAAATACAGAATTGTTTTCCAATAAGTGTAGTTTTAAAAAAAGGGTACATAACTCTGGATTCATCCATGTTTTTTTTTTTTTTTTTTGTTGAAACAACAATATTAATTAAAAAAAAAAAAAAGAAAGATGAAAAAAAAAGCAAAAAAAAAAATTTGCAAATAAATACAGTATCAGGTAACATCTTTTTAGATGAAGCTAGTTGATAATACCAACAAAGGAAGTTTTTTTTTTTAAATTTTAAAGTTACCACTTATCAAGGCCAGGGGCTACTCAAGGACAAGGCCTATTACATTAATGGTAAGACAGCTCAATGATGATCAGTAATGGTAGAACTTGGGTAGGGCTTAGTTATTTAAGAGGATAGACCAACAAAAACTTATTTACATTGGACTTGAAAATGACCAAGTCAGTATTTTTGTTCCACAGACAGACATTTCTAGGAAATAAACTCTGCTCATCAAATTTATGTTTAGCTTCAGGCATGGATACAGAGTAAGGGAAATTGTTGATGGTTGTTGTAGCTAAACAAATATTTGTTACAAACATTTTAAAAGGAGGGAATATAGATTGGAGCTCAGTCGAGCACCTGCCATGAAAGTAATAGAGTACAGAACGTCTCTTGTGTGAGAAAGAGGGAGAAGGTAGTCAATAAACTCATTGTCCACTAAATTACAGAGATGGTTTTGGCATTCTTAGGAGTTCCTCCCAAAATCTTTTATTTTATTTTTTTACAAAGGGATCACCACCTATCAAGGCCTGGAGGCCACTCGAGGATACAGGTTAATGTTTGTGCGGTAGTCATTGGGGCAATAGCGTAGTAATTGTTAGTAGTGGAAATTTGGTATAATTTGATTATTCAAGATGACCGTTCAATAACTTGTTGAACTTTTTTTTTCTTTTTTTTTAAATAATGTTGTAGTCAGCTGGAAAGCAAACCAGCAGAACATATCTTAAAAAAAAAACAGCAGAACATATTTAAAAAAAAAAAAAAAAAAGTTCAACAACTTGTTTATATTAAACTTTTTTTTTTTTTTTTTAAATAATGTTGTAGTCAGCTGGAAAGCAAACCAGCAGAACAGAGTTTCATGGGCAGGTAGTTCTGGGAAAGAGGCTTTGTTCATGAAATCCACGTTCAGGTTTAAGCACTGATAGAGGTTGAAGGAAATTATTAATAGTGGTTATAGCTAGCCAAGTTCTTTTTGTGAAAGTTTGACAAGCAAGAGTCTATAAATTGGTACTCAGACGAGCATGTTCCATAGGCAAAGTGGCTGCATTAAAAGAATGGATGAGAGTTCTTGGATTTGTAGATGAAGAAGAATTAATCAGTTGGGAATGGAAGACCAATTAAGACATGAGCAGAAGTGGTGAACTTTTTTTTACATTTTCACCCCAAACAAGGCACATTGCCACTTTGGTGTAGGGGGCTACTATCAGGGACATAAGCTACTGGGGTACTATGTAGGGAGTTGGGCAGTAAGATGTCGGTTCACATTACACTTGAACTTCTGCATGTCAGTACAGTTGGGGAAGCAGGGAGCCGGAATTAGATATGTGTTTGTTTTCCTGTCGTGCCTGTTATAGAGCGTGGTGTCATCAGCATATATACCCATTTCGGAGGCACTTTTGTCGGGGAGGTCATTTATGAATATTAGGAATAGTAATGGTCTAAGGATAGACTCCTGGGGCACTCCCGCATTTTACATCATATTGTTTAGATGTACGACTGTTGAGGACAACCTGGATTTTTTTTTCTTATCTAAGAAGAATTTAATTATGTTAAGTATTCTTCCAGTGATACTGTATGATCTGATTTTCCTGAGAAGACCTTCATGCCATACCCTGTCAAAAGCCTTAGATATATCTAGAGCTATTGCTCTACCCTCCTTTGCTTTGTCCAGTGAATGGTATATATGTTCAGAGATTACAGTTAGGATATCTGCTGTGGAACGAGCTTGCCTAAATCCATATTGTTGGTCAGTCAGAACTTTAGAGAAAGAGTGATAAAGACCTAGCCAGAGACAGGTTGGTTTGGAAGTCAATTTGTAAAAGCTGTCCAACAGATGCCAGTATTTTAAATGGAGGTTAAACAGAATATGGTGATGCTGACTGTAAACATTTTTGTTTTTATGTTTCAGCTATGAGTCGTTGACTGACCCGTTTAATATTAGAGCCGAAAATCTGAATGACACACTCTGTCTCTACCGTTTTTATCGAGATGTTGAATATGAACTGCATTGGATTAACGAGAAGAAACCAATTGTGGAATCGAAGGATTTGGGAAATTCTCTGCAGGAAGTCCAAAACCTTTTCAAGAAATTCCAGGTACGATTAAATATTTTCTTATTGATTGGATATTAGTTATGTCTCCTTCTCTTCTACCTTTTTGAATAACCAAATTATTTTTTTTAATAACTTTCGATTCTTGTTCAGAGTTTACCCTATATTTAAAAAAAACAACAATAAAGAGAACTCCGTATGATGTACGAACCTGTGACAAAATGAAAATAATCATATTCCCAAAATTACATAAATGTGATCAAGTAGTTTTATTTAAAAAAAAACAAATCCTTTTTAAGGGATTAATAGAGGAATTTGTAGGCATTACAACAAAAATCTTGCAAGTTTGAATTATTGTTGAGTTATCTTTTGTTTCTTGAGATTGTTTCTAAAATGATGAACGAAACGGTCGCTCCTTGGTTACTCATAAATTTGATTTCTTAGTTAAAAATATTTGATCAATTTATGTGGTTTTTCGAAGATATTTTTGTTTTGTCTCAGATTTTTCTTTAATTTTGTTTTTTAACATCGAGGGAATTCAGGACAAGAACCCAACTTTGTTTTTTTTTTTTTTTTTGTGGGAATATATCGCAACAAAGTTAAAGAATTAGAATCGTTCATGTGATTTATTGTTGACCGTTAATATGTTAAAATACGAATCACGTCTCAATGTTTGACTGACGCAGTGTAGCGTGAGAACAGTTGATTCAATTTACTTCCAAAGGTCATTCAGAGGTCAGTTATATTACTTTTGCTAAATGTTGGGCTCCTGGTAATTTGGTCTTTCTAAGAATGCGGAGGAATAACGGCGCTATGATTTGATGAATTTGTGAGGGTTGTGTCTTGAAAGTTTTGATTCCCTACTGTTGAGACTGAAGGTGCCCCGACTTGAGTCAACTTTGCATTGCCACTGCCTACGATGTTATGGACATGTTGAGTGAAACTCTGGTTTGGTAAATGGATGTGTACATATGATGTAGGGGTTTCTAGGTGGGGGGTGGGGCAGTTTATTCCTCCTTTTGATACCCATTTGTTGTTTGGTTTCATTCTGCCCACACAGCATGACATCAACTCTTGTGCTTTCTTTTTGCAGGCTGTAGAATCTGAAATCATTGCCCACGAGCCCCTGATTGAATCCGTTGCTGCCTCAGCTCGTGACATGGTGAAAAACGATCATTCAGAAGCGGATCAAGTTCAGTCACGGATTGCTGACCTTCTGCAAAAACTACAGCAGCTTAAAGAATGCTCTTCAACACGCAAAATCAAACTGCAAGATTCTATGGAGGCTCAAAAGGTAACTATAACCTCATTTAGTAATTTTTTAAAAAAGAAGCGTTTTGATATGCAGCCATACATTGTATGATACACGATCCTTTCAATGTGCAGTTTGTGTATGAGACTAAAGCATACAAGAGGTCTAGTTTCGCACAAGGTCCGTTGGATGTGCGCCAGTTTTAGTCTCACACAAGGTCCGTTGGATATGCACCAGGTCTGGTCTGGCACAAGGTCCGTTGGATGTGTGCTAGGTCTGGTCTGGCACAAGGTCCGTTGGATGTGCACCGGGTCTAGTCTCGTACAATGTCTTTTTCTAATATGACTGGTGCTTAACTTTGATTGTCATGTATATGACATTTAAATTACATTCAGTGGTGTCACCCCAATTTGGGAAATTTAGGTTGTATGTAGTCATTTAACCATTATTCACAGGTTTCCCCCACAGAAGAGACGTTGTGAGCCTATCTCTGCTCTATCATTTTCATGAGCTCCAATCTATGGTCACCCCACCCCTTGCCGAACTTTCACAAGAAAAAACAAAAAAACATTTGACTAGCTACACCCACTATCAACAATTTCCTTCATTCTCTATCTGTCTAAATCTAAATGCAGATTCCATGAACAAAGCTTCTTTCCTAGAACTGCTCGCCTTTTCCGCTTGCTTACTTCTCATCCGTCTACAATATCGTGGTTTTTAAGTCCAATGTAAACAAATTCTACCCAACTTACACCATTAACAATTACTACACTACCACCTTACTTTATCCTCAAGTGGTCTTCGGCCTTGATAATTAATGATTCCCTTGTATATAAAAAAAAAGTCAACCTTGACTCGGAATTGATCCCATTATCTGGATTAATGAATATGTCTTCTTCATTGTATGTCATTATTTGTGATATCAGAAAAACGCAGCAAAAGCCAGAAGTTTTGGTTACACAATGGTTCAATTAATAATTTAACAAACAATATTGTAATAATTGAATCCTGTTTTTTAGAAAAAAATTCAACAGGCATGAAATGAAAGCTTGCTGGGCAAATCCTGTGTAGTTTGTTGTAAATTTTTGTAATGGTGTAAAGAAACATAGCAATAAGTGCCCATGGTTGGCACTGGTGCGTGAACCTTGGATCCTTCCGACACAAGAATAATACAATTATGCAAATTAAGGTGCTACTGGTAGTCCGAGATGGCAGCATAAAAAGCTGGATTTTTTTTTTTTTTGTTCAACAGTAGTTTTTCATTTTTGAATGCTGCCTCGTTTGCATGTAATTTTATTGCTGGGTTGAAAGAAAAAAAAAAAGAAAATGGCTGCTGCTGCTACTTATTTGAAAAAAGTGAAGATTTTGTCATGGGAAAAAAAAAACACACACAAAATAATCCTACTTGAGTGTGCATTTTATTTTAAACTCAAAAGAATTTATGTGACTGAAATAGGAATTGATTTCTTAAATATATTGTTTGGTCAGAAAAAAATTATAGATAATCTTTCATAAATGTAACTTATTTTAAGTGTAAGTATTTTTATAAAATTTTAATGAGTTGAGATTTATGTTTTTTTTTTTAAGAAATTTAAGATTAGTCTTTATTTTAAGCATTAAGCAAAACTATTAGATGTTGGAACTCACATCCTTGACGTTATTCTCGTGTTGCCTATGCACTGTTCCAACATTTCAAAACATAACCGTTGAGATACAGCGCACGGCTCTTTACAGACTTTTCTTTCTCCAACTTTATAATATGGCAAGGAAGAAAAGAAAAAAAAACAATATACTGAGGATTTTTTTTTTTTTACAGTGATCACCACTTATCAAGGCCCGGAAGCCATTCAGGGATAAGGGTTATTGCAAGTACATTACGTTAGTGTGGAGATTAGATGAAGTGTTTACTTAAGGGGGCGGTTTATTAGGAATTTGTTAGCATTGGACTTAAAGACATCCAAGTTGTAGTCCGGTGGGAAGCAGGCAGACGGAACAGAGTTCCACAGGCATGCAGTTCTAAGAAAGAAGCTTTGTTCATGGAATCCGCGTTTTGATTTAGGCACAGATATAGAGTGGGGGAAATTTTTCACAGTGGATTCAGCTAGACTGGTGTTTTTCGTGAAAGATTGGCGAGGGGGGACCAGAGATTGGAGTTCAGACGAGCACCTGCCATGGAAATAACGATAAAACAAGGATAGGCTCGCAACGTCTCTTCTGTGGGAGAGAGGTTGCAGGGTAGAGAAAAGGGCATCCCCACTAAGCCACGAAGTCTATTTTGTACTCTGTCAAGGCAGGATAGGCTGTTTTTAGCAGCTCCTGCCCAGATATGGCAACAGTATTCCATCCTTGGACGTACTTGGCTTTTATATAGAGAATTGCATCAGTAGTGAGATATCTTCTGGAGCGGTAGAAGGATCCCACCATTTTTCCAGCGACCTTGGCAACAGACTTGATGTAAGTGTTCCATTTCAGATCAGGTGTAAAGGTCAAACCCAGAAGCTTGTCAAAACATGGGGCCTCACCCAGACGAGAGCCATCCATCATGGATGGAGTATAGCTCTGAAATATATTTGTTATAAATTTCAAAAAAGTAAAATATTTGTTTTCCTAATCTTACATTGTGATTTGGTTTTCAAGCGCACTTGGTGCATATTTTATTTTAAATAATTTGTTTTAATACTGTTTTCTATTTTATTTGCAGAGTTAAAAAAAAAACAAAAAAAACAAAAGCTAATTATTTGGGTAGTTTGTTTGAAAACATTTTTATATTTCATCATTCAGATTTGAATTTTTTTTTTTTTTTTTTAAATTCTGGTTTTAGTTTTGAATTAAATTTTCAAAATCTTAATTTTTAAGAAAGAACAACAAAACAAAGAGTGAAAAAGATTTTTTGTGTAGATCCGGCAAAAAATTACTGTTAGTTGTAAATGTAACTTATTTTAACTGTTAGTATTTTCATAAAATTTTAATTGACTGAGATTTTTATTTATTTATTTTTTTTAGAAATTGAAAATCATTATTTGTTTTAAGCATTAAGCAAAGCCATTAGAGAAGCCATATGAAATATTTTATTTTTAATCTTAAGTTTTTGTTCTATTTTGCTGAATTTAAAAAAAAAAAAAATCTTGTTACTATAGATTACACATAAAACATTGTTTTTTTCATCAATTAAATTTTATTTTTTGTTCGTTTTTTTGTTTTTTTTGTTTTAGTTTTACAGCGAAATAAATGAAGCTGAGGCTTGGATGAAAGAAAAGATTCCCTTGTTGACGAATTCCCACCTGGGACATGATGAAGATTCTGTGCAGGTATATTAAAAAGATTGCAATGTTTACAAGTTTTTCTAAAAGTCAAAGTATCAGGTTTTTCTTTGTGTTTTTAATTGATATTCCAGAAAAAATATTAAACATGTATACATGTGCATATATATATATATATATATATATATATATATAAAATATATTTTAGTCATCGACATACAGATCTGTTTCGTTGTTTCACAACTCATCAGTGCTGCTAGACTAACACCTATCCCAAGCCGGGGATCGAACCTAGAACCGTCGTGATGACAGTCGGCAGTTCTACCCCCTGACTACGGAAGCGGTGGCCGCAAATTAATCTGTCCGAATGTCTATTTAAATAAACATCTGTCCGCCGCTCGTACAGGGCTCAAACGTTTGTTTGTAAACAAACCGCGAGCTTCGCATTTTTTCAGCTAAATTAAGTGGCGAGTGAGATTATTTACGATAGTGCTCAACCCATATATATATATATATAATGTATGTAGCTTAAAGGATATTATGGTAAATCCATATGCGTATACAAGCACTTGTGCATAATGGTATGTTAATGTGCAGTAATGTATGTATGCATATTTATATTGACACATGTATATGTATTTACATGTGACAATGTATCTACATGCTCTAATATATATTGTGGCCACAAAGGTCATTCAGGCTATACACTAAAACAAAAAAAATGTTAGAAACCAGTGTCTACCAAAGTTGTATCTGCTCAAAGGAACTGACTCACAACATGGAGCCACTATTGGCCAATAACTGCTGAGCTTCCAAGATCCAAACGTGATATCCTTATAAAGAAACAAGAACTAGAACAACAACCTCGATCACAAAACTGGATACATTTTGGACAAGATTGTCTTATGGAATTTATTCAATCTAACATTAGTTTTTGATCTTGAAGTAGTATTTTTAAAAAAAATTGTTTATCTCCTTACATCAAGTGGCTTAATGCCTTATCTGGAGCGATTTGCATAAAAAAAAAAAGAAAAGAAGAATGTTCTCTCTTCATAATTCAGCAGGTTGACATGCTATTAAACCTAATCAATAAATCCATCTCCATAATTCTGAATGCATATTTTAGTCAATTTATGCTCTTCTAATAGTTAAACCTGTTCTTGTGTATTTCTTTACTGTTTTTAGAGTTTGCTGAAGAAATTGGATGCCCTTGATCGAGACATTGATAATTTTGGTCACAACATTGGTGAGTTGGCTGCAATCCGACAAACCCTGGTCGATCGGGAACATTATGATGCTGCAAATATACAAAGGCAACAGGTAACTGAGGAATAAATGTTATAACAATTGTCTATGGATCACGTTGTTTTTATAAATGTTTTCAGATATTTTGAAAGACTAAACTCTTATTGAAACTTATGTTCTCTAAACAAATTTATAACACACAAACATTGACTTATATATATATATATATAATATTTCATGGTAAACAACTGATGATCCTTTTAAGAACATAGGTACGATTGTTTAAGTAAAACTATTCAGCGATACAAGAGATTAATTGACTTGCTGACAAAATAATGTCCCAACAAAGGACAGTTTTTAAAAAAATATATTTAAAGCTTTTAAAGAAACTTCAAAGACTCTATATATATATATATAGAGAGAGAGAGAAAGAGAGAAAACTTTGCAAGGATGAGATATAGGTAAAATATTTTTGCTTATTTTCTTTTCCTTTTATGGGAAATGGTTTCGATAATGTTTCATTGTTAAAGTGTTTTTTATTCAATAAGCCTGACGAAAGGTTGTTTTTGTAAAAAAATTTTCAAACGACATAATGTTTGAATTTGTCCGACTAGTCTTGAAATAATTGTAACTAACAATGAAATACACTATTTGTTGCTATCAATCCATTCCTTGATGTCTTGGTTTTTGTTAAAACAATGTATGAATGCTCAATTATGAAATATGATAATTTTTGTAGCTTACAGTTTAAGTCATCTCTTTTTGGCTTAGAACTTATTCTTATATGAACAATTACTGAATATTCAATTATATAAACCCAGTAAAATTCAGAATACTATAAATAAGACATATATATATATATATATATATATATATATATATATATATATATATATATATATTAGGTTTGTACAAATATGTTTTTTTTTTACATTCGACTTCATGTCAAAAAACGACATTTTTGCACCAAGCTAATATATATAATGAATTAGATCTAAATTATAAATACATACTCAATATCGGGGCATCACATTCATGAAGCGAACAATTATTCTTACCTAGCATTAAGATAAATGCTTTTCTGTATAAATAGTTGCCTGGTGTTAACAGATCAGTCTGTCTGAAGATATTGGGTTCCTGACTAAAATGCACAAGACATTTTTTTTTCTCCTTTTCCAAACTCCTATTCTACGAAGCCACAAACAAAAACAATTTTTCCCTACAAAACAATTAAGCTAAATACCATGAATAAATATTTAAAGATACAAATATCTTAAAGTATAAAAACTTTTTCGAAAGTAATTGAACCTGAAAAGGGGTTTATATTTTATTGAAATCCATTATTGAGATGAGTATTATTTATTAATTTATTTATTGCGGACTATTATCCTCATTTTTTTTTTAGTTGTTTCACAACGTTTCGGCCCACTATTCTTCTGGCCTTCGTCAGGTGGTGAAGATAGCGGTTTCAATCTTACCCAAAGCCGGCCAGAAGCTTACTTGGCCAAAATGTGGTGAGACGACAACAACTCTGGAAGGCAGTAATTGCTGAGGATGCAAGTAGGAGATTCAGAGTTTCTATCCCGTCCCGGTTATCACCTGACGAAGGCCAAAGGAATAGTTGGCCAAACACCAACTAAAAAAAGATGAGGATAATAGTCCGCAATAAATAAATTACTGAAAAGGGTTGATATGCCATAAAATAAAGCAACCAAACACCATGAATAAATATTTGAAAATATAAAGAACTTGAAACTGAAAACTGTTTTCTAAAATTACTGGATTTAAAAGTGTGATATGCTATTAAAAAAAAAAGAAGAAAAAAAAGAGAGCCAACCTACTATATAAATAGTTGAATATGTTCAGTTGTCATTATTAAAAATAAAAAAGATAACATTTAGTAGATATATCTATGTATGTACAGGCCTTTCTAAGACCATAAATATTTTCAAAATATCTTTTCAGGAAAAAGTTGAGAAGATGTATAGCAATCTTCAGGATCTGTTGTCCCAGCGGAGAGTCCGACTGAATGAGAGCAAGCAGTATTTCGACTTCATGCGTGACGTTGAGGAAGTGACCAATCGTATCAATGAGAAGGCTACAATTGCTACCAGCACTGATTGTGGTCAAGATTTGGAACATGTGGAGGTCAGTGATTTGCTGCTTTTATTTATTTATTCAGTCTTTCGATTTCAGATTATAATTTCCTTTAACTTTTTTCTTTTTTTATTTTATTTACTCGCTAATGTTGAATATTGAGTTGAGACGCCACTATTAAAATCAAAGGTGTGCACACACGCACATTCCAGAAGGACTTTGATCTACATTCTTGTGTACCATAAAAAGATGAACTGAATTGGAACTATCACCAAAAACAAAGAAAGGCTTACATCCCAGGTCAGATAGTTAGAATTGTGTAATGCAAAATAAAGAACAATTAAATATTTTCAATATTTACATTTCAAGAATGTCGGTTGATGTCTTTATAAGACACAGATAACATAAACAAAAAGAGAGGTGAGTCAAGTCGTCTAATATGAGTGACAAATTCTGCCGTTGTCTCACACTCACACATACACACACACACACACACCCTTACTGCTAAATGCAGTTGTTTTGTTCTCTTTCTCAAAATTGAATTGTACATAAACTTGTATGGTGACAAAATTCACCTGTGTTGATTTTGAGAACAATGGCAAAAGAATTCAAGGTGTATATAATTTTGCAAGCATCTGACAAATGCAAACTAGAAAATCATATATGCATTCAATAATGCAACACTTAGAGCTTTCATAAAACTCATTATCATTGGCAGTAGCCAGTCATGTTCCCTGAATTCTGAGTGACAATAAATCTCCCAAAATTTTCCAGCATTCTCCACCTCTCTCAATAACCATTGCAAACCCTTTTTTTTTTTTTTTTTAAATAGCTTTTGCAGCACAAATTTGATGATTTTTTTTTTAAATAGCTTTTGCAGTACAAATTTGATTTTTTTTTTAAAAATAGCTTTTGCAGTACAAATTAGACTTTTTCTTAAAAATAGCTTTTGCTGTACAAATTTGACTTCTTTTTAAAAATAGCTTTTGCAGTACAAATTTGACTTTTTTTAAAATGGCTTTTGCAGCACAAATTTGAGTTTGTATTTTTGTTTTTTTTTAAATAGCTTTTGCAGCACAAATTTGATGACTTCTTAAAAGAGTTGAGTTCTGGAGAAGATCGTATCACGAACATCAACCAGAAAGCAAAGACCATGATTGAAGCAAACCATTACAGGTCCGACGAGATCGTTGAAGCCGCAAAGAAGGTTAGCCAATTATGGGAGGAACTCCATGAAATCGCCAAATCTCGCAAAGAAGTAAGGAAAATTATTAAAAATTGTTTGTTTTCTTTTGGGGTTTTTTTTTGTCTCTTATTCATTATTTGTTTGCAGAATATTATCTTCAATTTTTTTTTTTTTTCTTTACTTAAAACAATGATTTTGGAAATTGCTTCTTTTTTTTTCATTTCCAATAATGAGTTTGGAAATCGGTTTTTATTTTTTCCTTCAAACAATGATTATGTAAATCTTTTTTCTTTTTTGTTATGACAAACTTAAATTATTTATATACCTTAGATTACTATTCTTATTTGTTTTTCTTTTTTTTTTACAATCTCAGTATAACTTCCAATCTTCTCTAATGTGTCTTTTCAAAGTTGGGGAATCTTTGTCAACCTCAGTGATCTATACAGAATTTTGAACTGAGCTCTCTTAATTCATGAGGCACAACAAATAACAATGAGTAATAATCAATTTTAAACGACAATCTTCTGAAGATTGAAGGTTCAGTCCTCACTACTAACGCTACTAAAAATGAAATAAAAATTTCTTAGCATTTCTATTATGTCACAGACGACTTAAGAAGTCTACTCCATAGATTAAATATGGTTGAGTTTGAAATTTTTTATAGATTGTTGCAAATTTGTGAAAATTACTATATGAGAATAGTAGTTAAAATAATACAACTTATTAATCCTTATCTAAAAAAAAATATTAAAAAAAAAAAAAGGTTAATTACATGATATATACTTTACCTTTAAAAATGTATTAGAGATGCAAAATGATTAATATTCGTTAAGTTTGTTATATATTGTGTTTGAATCAAGTATTACAATATTGAGTGTTATTTTATCAAATTTTGGCCGATGTAACCTCCACCCTTTAATTGCCATTGCTCCCAGGTCCACTCTGACCCGGAGTGGTAGTACCTGTTAGGGTTCCAACTATGGGTTAAATAGAATCTGACTTAAAAAAAATATATACTCCATTAAAAATCGTTCCTCAAAATAACTAGATTCGACATTAAATAACCTGAAAAAGGTTGATATGCCGTAAAATCAAAAACAACCAACTAACTAACTTTCTTCAAGTATATCTTGCCAAACTCTGTAATCTGCACAGAATTTTTAATGAAATCCTGTATTAAATTCACTGAAGTAGCATGCTCTTGTTTCATCAGCCATGACCCAGTAGAAGTCCCAATTTGAATGTCCCAACTGTTAATGCATCAATTTCTGTAATACATTAACAAACAAATATTGATTCTGTCTAAAGAGAAAGATTTGTTTCTTTGTTTTTCATTTATTCATTTTTTTTTGTTTTTTCTTCCTTAGGCTCTTATTAGTGCCCATCAGATCCATTTCTATGGCCGAGACACTCACGACACCCTGGAGTGGATCAAAGAGAAGGATACAATTGTGTCCAATGATGATTATGGCCATGACCTTGAAAGTGTGCAGTCGTTGCTGAGTAGACACAATGGATTAGAAGTGAGTGAATCGGGTCTTTTTTTATTTTCTTTTTTTATTTTCTTTTTTATTTTCTTTTTTCTTTTTTTCTTTTTTCTTTTCTTTTTTTGTTTTTTTTTTGTTTTCTTTTTATTTTATTTTCTTTTTTTCTTTTTCTTTTTTCTTTTTATCTTTATTTTCTTTTTTTCTTTTTATCTTTTTTTATTTTTAGTTTCTTTTTTAGTTTCTTTTTTAATTTTATTTTTTATTTTCTTTTATTTTGTCTTATTTTTTCTTTTATTTTTTTCTTTTCTTTTTTTTATTTTTTTATTTTTTTTACTTTCTCCTTTTTTTACTTTTTCTTTTTACTTTTTTTCTTTTACTTCTTTTCTGTATTGAAAAGTTTGGTTTGAACGTGAATGCAAAGAAGACTTTTAGTATGGTGATATCTCGCAAAGAAGTCATGCTTACATGTGATTTAACAATTGGGGCCACGTCAGTTACTCAGGTGGATAAATTCAGTTACCTTGAATCATGATTACATCTACAGGATGGTCGTGGTGCGATATAAGATCACGTATAACTCAGAGTAAACAGGCATTTATCAAACTTAGTATTATGCTTCAATACCATCACACTCAAAACTAGACAAGGTATTCTTAAGGCGTATGTTTGGTTTGTTTCCTTGTATGGTTGTGAAATCTGCACTCAGCCCCAAAATGCAGAAACACATTAATAGCTCAGAAATGTGGTTTGTGAGACAAATGTTATAGGTTGTTTGGAAAGATCACATTTCTAACGAGGAAATATGGACTAGATCTGGATGCACTAAATGAATGCTGATGGAAACAATCATGAAAAGACAAATGATGTTCTTAACATATTTACTGTCAAAGACACATAGAACATCTGGTATTGACTGGTAGAATGCCATGATCGAAAAAGCAAGGTTGACAAAGACACACTTTGATTAATTGGATGGGATTATCATCAAAAGTTGAGCTGTTTCACGTTATGAATAGCTACCTGCATTGGAGAGCTGTGATTGTCAATGCTGTTAAATGGTATGGCTGCTGCTGCTGATGATGATTACAGAACCAATTCTCTATTGAATATTATATTGTACCTAATGCTTCACCCTAAATTATATGGGTTTGCTGTATAATTAACTAACCTGGGTGCCTAGGTGTGTCGAGGTGTGCATAAGAGGGCTAGTTGAGCAAAAAAAAAAAAAAAGATTTAAACAACTCAAAATAGCAACGCCTAAAATGATCTTCCCCCTCAAGCTCTCACCAAGAATTTAAAGATCTTATTCACAGATTTAAAAAGGGTAATAAACTATAACATTCTGACCGAATAATGACAAATATAAAAAATGTTGCTAACACAGCCTTAGCGAACCTTTTCATTTTCATAGTAATTCTCTCTGTTATTGTTAATCAATCATTATTGTTAATCCACATAGAATCATTTTCATCCATTTATTTCTTGATATTTGTGTCTTAACACTTTTGATTGTGAAGTGAAACTTGCTGTTAGTTTTTAAATTTCTTTCTTTATCTGTTTTGCAGAGAGACTTGGCTGCCATCAGCGAACAAGTTGAAAACATGACGAAACACGCCAAACGATTGGTCGAACAAATTCCAGATGCTAAAGATCACGTGGTCAACAAGCACGAAATAATGGTGCAGGCGTGGAACAATCTTGTTGAAAAATCGTCTGTGAAGAAAGAAAAACTGCTGCAGGCCGAAAACTTGCAGACATATTTCAACGATTACAGAGAATTGACGTGAGTAGCCGGAATGTTCTTTATTCGTTTTGGCTTTATGTATCTCGGTTTTTAATCTATAATCTTGTTTGAGCGGTCCTGATTATGACCTTAAAAGATATCCAGTAGAGTTGCCCCTTAGTTACTATTGCTTCCTAGTTCACTTTGGCTCGAAGTGGTAATACCCGTTAGGGCATCTGGTGATAATAGATCAGGCTGTCTGAAGATGCTGGCTTCCTGACGAAAAGGTCCTGGATATGACCTAAAACTATATCCGATGGTGAGGCCCCACCTTGCGGGCCTTGGGGAGTGTGGAGCCACCCTTTAATTGCCATTGCTCCCAGGTCCACTCTGACCTGGAGTGGTAGTACCTGTTAGGGTTCCAACTATGGGCTAAATAGAATCTGACTTAAAAAAAATATATATATACTCCATTAAAAATCGTTCCTCAAAATAACTAGATTCGGCATTAAATAACCTGAAAAAGGTTGATATGCCGTAAAACAAAAACAACCAACCAATCCTGACGAAAAATGCACAAAACATGTTATTGTTTTGTTATTGTTTTTTTTCTTTTCTCAGTCATTTTCTGCAAAGTAAAAAAAAAAAAAAAAAAAAAAAAAAAAATTCTATAAAACAATCAAACCAAACATAAATAAATATTTGGAGATATAAAGAACTTGAAGCTTAAACACTTTTTCCAAAATTATCGGATTCGGCATTAACCCTTTCTGACCTGAATTATGATGTAGATGAGTAAAAGAAATATTTATGAAAAATGATATGATTGTCTTCAAACTGGAAAAATTATGAAGTTCAATAGTTAAAGTACCACTGAGAATTTTTTTGCATTTCATAAACTTACCTTGATTATTATCCATAGTGCTTGAAAATGTGTTTATGACAACAAATGAAATTCTCTATTCTCTGGAACGGCGGCATACTGAATATAAGCAATAGACAGTTGCAATCCAGAGGTATCTGGCATCTACACAGATACTGGACTAATACCTACAAGTGTTTGAATCAATTCCCACTTTATTTATGTTCATTTATGACTGAACAAATTAGTTCAATCAGGTTATAAAAGGTTAATTAACCAAAGAAATCTCTATTTTTAGTTTGATATCTTTGGTCAAAAAAATATTTCAGAAAGAAGTTGCCTTTTGTTACTGGGAGGTTTTGAAGAGGATTTTTTCGACTGCATTTTTAACCCTGGAATTTCTTTTTAATTAGGAATCACCACTTATCAAGGCCTGAATGCTACTAGAGGGTAAGGGTTAATGAATGTAAGGTGGTAGTGTAGTAATCATTAATGGTGTAAATTAGGTAGAATCTGGAAGTATCTGGCATCTACCCTGATACTGAACTAATACGTACAAGGTATGTTTGAATCAGTTTCCACTTTATTTATGCCGTTATATTCATTTATTTATGACTGAAAAAATTATTCAACCCGGTTATAAAGGGTTAAGTAATCCAAAAATGGTAGATATGCCATAAAATAAAAAAATGGTAGATATTCCATAAAATAAAAAAATGGTAGATATGCCATAAAATATAAAAAATGGTAGATATGCCATAAAATATAAAAAAATGGTAGATATGCCATAAATTTAAAAAATGGTAGATATGCCATAAAATAAAAAATGGTAGATATGCCATAAAATAAAAAATGGTAGATATGCCATAAAATAAAAAATGGTAGATATGCCATAAAATAAAAAATGGTAGATATGCCATGAAATAAAAAATGGTAGATATGCCATGAAATATAAAATGGTAGATATGCCATGAAATATAAAATGGTAGATATGCCATAAAATATATAAAAAATGGTAGATATGCCATAAATATATAAAAAATGGTAGATATGCCATAAATATATAAAAAATGGTAGATATGCCATAAAATATATAAAAAATGGTAGATATGCCATAAAATATATAAAAAATGGTAGATATGCCATAAAATATATAAAAAATGGTAGATATGCCATAAAATATATAAAAAATGGTAGATATGCCATAAAATATATAAAAAATGGTAGATATGCCATAAAATATATAAAAAATGGTAGATATGCCATAAAATATAAAAAATGGTAGATATGCCATAAAATATAAAAAAAATGGTAGATATGCCATAAAATAAAAACCAAACAACTAACCCATTTCAACGAAAATGATTAGTGCTACCAAATTGGGTTGTTTCTTGAACTAAAATGCATCAAACCTTGATGTTATTGGGTTTTTTTTCTCTCTTTGCAAAATACAATCATGTTTTTTGAAAAGCACAGGCAAAAATATTTTCTCTACAAAACAACCAAACCAAACACTATGAATATTTGAGGATATGAAAAGCTTAACGAATAAAATTTTTTTATCAAAATGACTGGATTTGATATTAAATAATCTGAAAAGTGTTGGTATGCTGTTATACAGAAAACCACCAAACTAAACTACATGAATAAACCACCAAACTAAACTACATGAATAAATATTTGAAGATATTAAGAACTTCAAGTGTAAATTTTTTTTCCAAAATTACTGTACAGTATTGAAAAATCTGAAAACAGTTGATATGCCGCAAAACAAAACAACTAAATCAAATCCATGTGAATTAAACAAAATTTTTAAATAATTATGAGATCATCCTTCCTTTGAATTTTAAGTAGGAGTTTGGTCACATTTTTGAAAAACTTATTCTGTAAGGTCAATTTTGAAAATATTTGAAAATCATGTTTTAAAAAATGTGACGAAATTCCTATTCAAAATTTGCGTCAAACCATGCATGTACGCATCAAATTCAAGCTTATAACTACTGTCAACAACACCGGATAGCATCTTTTTCTCCCTCAATGAAGGGTTAATTCATCAGGGTTAATACCACTAATGTTGTACACATTTTTTTAACAGTGCTGTTACCTTTTTATGAAGCCAACACATTGTAGAATCTGTAGCAAGAAAACGGAAGAAAGGAAGTAACTTGACTTACTTTCTTTTCTAACAAAAACCTTTATATTTGGTATTTCCAACAACACCTTTTTTTTCTAAATCTTTAAACGCTTTATTTTTCCTTCTTTGGTCACGTGAGACTTTTCGTCTATACTCCATGAATAAATTTTTGATATAAAAAAAACTTAAAGCATAAAATTTTTTTTTTCCCAAAATTACTGTTCAGCATTAAATAATTCGAAAAGGGTTGATTGCTGTAAAACAAAACTAAACCAAATCAATGTAAATTATTAAAAATCAATGATTTTTTTTTTTTTAAATCATGAGTAGAACTAAGGTAACAGCATATTTTTTCATTGTTTTGACTCTCTAGTGTATATCTGTTGATATCTTATACACTTTTCTATAGAGTGATATGGTTGTCAGTTGATTAACAGTCGTATATATATATATATATATATATATATATATATATATATATATATATATATATATACAAGAGTCAAAACAATGAAAAGAATATGCTGTTGTCACAGCCTTAGTCATGAGGTCATTAAGGGGATGAGACATCATCCAGAGCCTATTTTTCGCACTTTGTTACAGCCATGAAATGTTTTGGAAAAGGTGCAGTGGCTTTTCACAAAGATTTAAAAAATTCTTTAAAATTACTGCTATTTTATGTTTTCGAGGGTGCTGAAAACGAAAATAACATTTAAAATTCTAGGAAATGAGTAGTCTCCAAGATATGAAGAAATTTTACTTTAATAGGTGGGGGGGGGGGGTCACTTTTTTTTTTTTTTAAATGTAAAATGAGCACCCACTTTATAGTCACCTTTTTGGGCTGTTATTTTTTTTTAGGGGTGGTGTTTATTGTTCCCTGGTAGACCAACACAAAACTTACCTTAAAAAACTTGTTTTCTAAAGGTTTTTGGATGTGCTGAAAATGAATATCGCATTTAAATTTTCTGCAAATAAGTATTTTTTCCGGGCATTAAGCAAAAATGTGTGCTTGCACGTACAATAATGGCCACCACTTATTATAACCTAAAGAATTACGTTGTTTGATACCCGGAAAAATACTTACTTGCAGAAAATTTAAATGCAATATTTATTTTCAGTACACCCGAAAACCTACAAAAAAAAAAAAAAAAAAAAAAAGCTTTTAAAGTAGGTTTTATGTTGGTCTACCAGGCCACAATTGCCAAATAAACACCACCTCTATAAAGAACAGACCCCACCCCCCAAAGAAGGTTGCTATAAAGTAGGTGTTCATTTTACATTAAATTAATATAGAAAAGTAATCCCCCAAGGGGAAACTTGATTCCAAATATTTCTCATTTATTATAGTCCCCTTCTTTGGTTTTCATAAATAAAGTAAATCTCACAGTGTATAAGAATTATTTGATACTGGAGATATTTATAACTGTACTCTATTTCCAAAATAGGGAAGGTATAACATATGAGAAATATTTGGAATCAAGTCTACCCTTGCTGTTATTTCAGATAACTATAGCAGCAAGTTTTAGTTTCCCTTCCACAAACTACATTGCCATCAAACCGCCACCCCATGTCTCTCTCTTTTCCACAACCACAAATGTAGATTGCCAAAATAAAGTGAATTTTAACTGTCATGAAACTACTGATTGAGTGGAGAAAGACTAGCAATGTATTTTCTGTGAGAAATGGGCTGTAATGAAAAGAAGAAATGATCTCCCACTAAGTTAATTTTGTACTGTCATGACAAGAAAGCGTGTTATAAGCAGCACTTTCCCAAATGTGACCCCCCCCCAACATTATGTGCCATGAATTTCTCCTTTGTCTTCTCTACTGACTGTGTTATTATCTCATGTTGGCGATTGTTGAGGAGGCGCACACTGGTTCACAAGTACATATAAATATTAAAGTCAAGTTTTATTTTCATGAATTATTAAAGTCAAGTTTTATTTTCATGAATTATTAAAGTCAAGTTTTATTTTCATGAATTATTAAAGTCAAGTTTTATTTTCATGAATTATTAAAGTCAAGTTTTATTTTCATGAATTATTAAAGTCAAGTTTTATTTTCATGAATTATTAAAGTCAAGTTTTATTTTCATGAATTATTAAAGTCAAGTTTTATTTTCATGAATTATTAAAGTCAAGTTTTTACTTTAATAATTCATGAAAATAAAACTTTAATAATTCATAAAAATAAAACTTTAATAATTCATAAAAATAAAACTTTAATAATTCATAAAAATAAAACTTTAATAATTCATGAAAATAAAACTTTAATAATTCATGAAAATAAAACTTTAATAATTCATGAAAATAAAACTTTAATAATTCATGAAAATAAAACTTTAATAATTCATAAAAATAAAACTTTAATAATTCATAAAAATAAAACTTTAATAATTCATAAAAATAAAACTTTAATAATTCATAAAAATAAAACTTTAATAATTCATAAAAATAAAACTTTAATAATTCATAAAAATAAAACTTTAATAATTCATAAAAATAAAACTTTAATAATTCATAAAAATAAAACTTTAATAATTCATAAAAATAAAACTTTAATAATTCATAAAAATAAAACTTTAATAATTCATTAAAATAAAACTTTAATAATTCATTAAAATAAAACTTTAATAATTCATTAAAATAAAACTTTAATAATTCATTAAAATAAAACTTTAATAATTCATTAAAATAAAACTTTAATAATTCATTAAAATAAAACTTTAATAATTCATAAAAATAAAACTTTAATAATTCATGAAAATAAAACTTTAATAATTCATGAAAATAAAACTTTAATAATTCATGAAAATAAAACTTTAATAATTCATGAAAATAAAACTTTAATAATTCATGAAAATAAAACTTTAATAATTCATGAAAATAAAACTTTAATAATTCATGAAAATAAAACTTTAATAATTCATGAAAATAAAACTTTAATAATTCATGAAAATAAAACTTTAATAATTCATGAAAATAAAACTTTAATAATTCATGAAAATAAAACTTTAATAATTCATGAAAATAAAACTTTAATAATTCATGAAAATAAAACTTTAATAATTCATGAAAATAAAACTTTAATAATTCATGAAAATAAAACTTTAATAATTCATGAAAATAAAACTTTAATAATTCATGAAAATAAAACTTTAATAATTCATGAAAATAAAACTTTAATAATTCATGAAAATAAAACTTTAATAATTCATGAAAATAAAACTTTAATAATTCATGAAAATAAAACTTTAATAATTCATGAAAATAAAACTTTATTTAAGTAATAGAAAAAAAAAATCTGAGTCAACATTTTTTTTTTTTTTTTTTTTTTTACAAAAGTATTACTGTTAATTTCAGCTCCACTTAAAGTCTGTCTCTGCTGCATGTCCATTTTAGCCTGGCATGCGTTTCTCTTCTGACCGCACACCGCTCACAGCCGGCCTAGTCTCGTCGTTGACTTCACACAGTGATTCTTATTGATCTCCACTTTGCTTTCTGCCGAGCATATACTGTCCTTTCTCCCCCCCCCCCACTTTTTGTTCTTGCACACACTTACTAATTTGTACATGTGAGTTTTTTGGCTACTGTTGCTGCCCTCCTTGCAAGATGTCATCCTTTGCTGCTGCTACTATTTTCCCACACCCCATACGCACTATTTTAAAGAACGTATCCGAATTTTATACAGGTAGAAAATCAAGATCGATTCGGGTACTAATCCCCCCCCCCCCCCGGTAACCTTAGAAACAGATTTGATGGAGTTATTTTGTCAACTTTTACTTTCCAAATATTTTTTTCTAAATATGTAATCCGTTTTTTTTTATATTCTGTTAAAGGGCATGGATCAAAGAAATGATGAGCCGTATTTCTGCTGAAGATTTAGCCAAGGACATTTCTGGCGCTGAACAGTCAGTTAGTCGTTTTAAGGAATTCAAAGCTGAAATTGAAAGTCGACAAGAACCCCTGAACAAATTCAACCAGATTGGCAAAGGATTAATTGAAAACGGACACTTTTTATCAGAAGAGGCAAGTTAATTTCTTCCGGCACATTTTTCTTTTAATCTTTAGCGATGATTATAGATTTTTTTTAACTAGTGAGAATTTGACGTGTTTATAGAATGATTTGAATGCAACACCTGGAAATACAATGGAGTTTCAACAAGTTTCTTAATTTTTTTTTTTTTCTTTATTTAAATGTTTTTTATTTATTTAAATTTTTTTTATTTATTTATTTAAATGTGTGTTTTTTTTCTTTATGTAAATGTTTTCTTTGGTGCTTATTTAGAATCAAACCTATTTTCAAAACAGAATAAAGAAAAATATTTAAAAAAGGACTTTATAATGTACGTACCCATCATAGAAAGATGTCATATTCCAAAAATCACATAAATCATCCTATATACACTTTGAATTCTTCATCGAAATCTAAAGGGGTCGTAAATTAATTTCTCCCGGCACAAGCTAATGGTTTATGATCCCTTCAGATTTTAATGGAGCAAAAGGTCATTCGACCCCAGTCAAGGGGAACCCAAAGGCTCCCTTTTCATTGGCTAATGCACCATGATGTAAGCGAGAGTGATACTGTTTTCTCTGGATTATTCCACTTACATTTCATCCTCAATTTATAATGTTAAGTTTTTTTTCAACGAGCTACAAGGGGTGTTCAGAGAATAATGCCTGTTATTTTTTTTTTATTTTTTTTATTTTGCCCAATTAGATCTAAGCGGATTACAAATTGCATTGTTATGATGACTGAAACTTTCATCTCTCTATTGCAGATATTGACAGTGTGAGACTCTAAGAAAGCAACCTCCGCCATGAACATGCATCAGGGGCATAGATGTGTCATTGAATTCCTGTCCAAAATACATTGTGGATGGTGATGACTATGTAGAAAAATAAGTTCTTGAGCACAAAAATTTACTTGTTTTAATGGTACTGTTCTCGTCTTTGAAGCTCTTCAACTTTTTGAGTAAAAAAAAAAAAAGGAAGTTTTACTTTTGGAACGATCCTCATATATAACAAAGTGCATTCCAAATATCCTGGACCCTGCCATAGTTTATCGCTGGCTAAAGTGAATTGAGAATGGTAGTGACTATGTAGAAAAATAAATTTTAGAGCACAAAAGGTCGCTTGTTTTAATTGTACTACTTCTGTCTTTATAGTTTTTCAACTTTTGAGTTAAAAAAAGGGGACTTTACTTTTGGATCGACCCTCGTATATTGTACCCCCCTCCACACACACACACACACTCTTTGGAGCATGATTTTAGATCAGATTGAGTCTCAGTCCATGAGCAAACCTTCTCATCATTGTTTGAAGTGACTTTTCTTCTTTTTTTTTTTTGTATTGTAATTTTTTTTATTGATTTTTTTTTTTTTTTTTTTTTTTTTTTTTATTTGAGCAGATTCAACAAAAGATTGACCAGTTGAATGAAGACTACAAAAAACTCCAGATGATGTGGAAAGAATTCAAAGAATATCATGACGATAACCTTGATGCACAGGTAAGAAAACTCTGATTATTGGAAGAGGATTTTCAGACTAATGTTTTGATGTCAATGTTATCATTGTCATACTTGGCTTAATGTCCATTTTTATATTTCTTGGATTAGTTTGGAAGTCAATTTCTATCTCTGGCCAGATCTTTTTTTTTTTTTTTTTTTTTTTTTTTTTTTTTTTTAATCTTTATTCATTTAAAGTTCTTCCTTATCATTTTTCTCTTTTCCTTGACCATCTGCAGCCAACTGACCATGCTACCTCAACTGTTCTACATTTCTTCATGAATGTTTTGCAATAAAATCTATATATTTGTTCTTAGAGAACTTCATTACATGCTTGAAAACAAAATTCTGTCATTTATTACATTCTTAAGCCATTCTTTCAGTTGCCAGAAACAGTGTGACAGTCTATCTGGTGGTTCATCTCTTTGGTTTTCATTGTCTTGATATTTTTTTATATGAATTCTTGGAACTTGCGCATTACTGTCATTTTTTGGTTTTAATTTGAAGAGGGTAGAATAGGGGGAGATGATTCAATTTCAGAACTGGGAGAATCAAAAATGTCAACAGAAATAACAACACAAGATAAAACATTATCTGAACATTTATTGAATTAAAATAAAATTAAGAAAATTTTAACACAAAATAAAAGTTATTTTCAAGTTTTTATTTACGCAAATGAATGAAAGTTGTCAAAATGTATGACTTTAAATTTATAGTTATGAATAATTTTTTAACGAAATGCGTGCGACTTTTTCTTTGTTTTGGGGAAAAAATTTTTTAAGGAAATTCTAATAACACAAAATGACACAAAAATACTGGAATATTATCTGAACATTTATCGAATTAAAATCAAGTTTTTAAATTGCATTGTCTCCCCTTGTTCTGCACTCTCCAAAATGAAACCAAAAAAGTTGTTCTGTGACTGTAATACACAAATGCCAAACTCTTTACATAGCTGGGATCAGGCAATCTGGAAACATGTTCATGTTAAAGATGAGTCTGTTAATATTAAGCTGCTTTTTGATATCTGCGTTTCTTAGTCAATCTCACAAAATTACTCCAAGGATAGTTCTTGAGTGGTGTTACTTGGCACCCACAGTACTCTTTCTTCTCTTGACAGTGCAAAACTGACTTTGAAACCTAGTGGGGAATATTTTCTTTCATGGAAGAGATGTAACTTTTTCTGCTTTACCATTATTTTCGTAAGTGCTCGACTGATCTACAATCTGTGGTTCCCCTCTCCCTGTAACACTTTTGCAGCAAGTACCTGCCGAGTTAACACCACTGTAAAGAGCTTTCTTTTCATTTGCTATGTTCTGGTAACGCTGTCTGAAAATATCGACTTCTTGTCCTAAAATGCACTGAACATTGATCTTATTGTTTTTTCCTTTCCCTTTGCAAAACCCAAAACAAAAGCAATTTTCCTCTACAAAAGAACCAAACCAAACACAGTAAATAAATATTCGAAGATATAAAGAACGATCAGTACTTGTACAGTTTAATCAAGATATTAAAAATGAAAATATTGAAAAAAGGTTATATTGTACGTATCCGTTCTGAACTGAAGATCGGCGAAAAAAAAATTTCACTTAATTTGATTGTGTAGTTTTTTTTTTTTTTTTTTTTTTTTTTTTTTGCAGCGGAAAAACATGTTTTTTTATGACAGCATGTTGAAGGCAGATATCTTGGATTTTTCTTAATTTTTGTTTGGAGTTTACAAACGCCAAAGGGAGATAACTCCAGTTAACATCCCAACACTCCCTCCCCAACTTTAATACTAGCTTTTCTTCCTAAAAATCGAACCTTTTGCTCGGTATCATAACAAATTGTTTTTTTCGATATAAAACAAAAACTACTTCATTAAATTAAGTGAAAATTTTTTTTTTTTTTTGGAGAACTTCATTCCATAATGTATGCGTACAATATAAACTTTTTTTTTGATATTTTCATTTTTTAATGACTTCATTAAATTGTACAAGTACCAAATGATCTAAAATTACTGGAATCAGCATTAAATAACCTGAAAAAGGTTGATATGCTGTAAAATAAACTAAACCAAACACCATGAATAAATATTTGAACATATAAAGAACTTGATGCTAAAAAGTTTTTACCAAAAATGACCAAATTCGGCTTTAAATAAACTGAGAGAATTGTTATTCTCTGCAACCTCTTTCTCACAGAAGGGATGTTACGAGCCTGTCTTTGTTTTATCGTTATTTCCATGGCAAGTGCTCATCAGAGTTCCAATCTCGGATACCCCCCCTCCCTTTGCCAATCTTTCACAAAAAACACCCGTCTAGCTGAAACCACTGTCAATAATTTTCCCCACTCTTTGACTGTGCCTAAGTCAGAACGTAGATTCCATGAACAAAGCTTCTTTCTTAGAACTGCACGCCTGTGGAACTCTCTTCCGTTTGCCTGTTTCCCAGCTGACTACAACTTGGTTGTCTTCAAGTCCAACATAAACAAATTCTTGATGAATTGCCCCCTTAAGTAATCCAGTCTACCAAATTTCCATTATTGATGATTACTACAATATTATCCCATTGATTATTGTACACTCAGTAACCCTTATCCTCGAGTGGCCTCCGGGCCTTGAAAAGTGGTGACTCCTATGTAAAAAAAACAAAAAAAAAAACAAAACAATCAAACCAAAAACCATGAATAAATATTTGAAGATGTAAAGAATTTGAAGCTTAAAAACTTTTTTCCCAAAATGATTGGATCCGTGTTAAGAGTTGCATCGTTAGTGGAAAAGGTTAAAAACAAGCAGAAATTCTAAGGAGTAAGAAAAATAGCACGTGTGAACGGATCGAGGGAAAAAAGCTTTGAGAACAAAGAAAAAAGGAATTATGGGATATTTATCATCAAAGGGAGATAATCATAAGATGAGGGTTGTCAGAATTTCTACAATCTGGCATTAAATAACCCAAAAAGGGTTGATATGCAGTAAAACATAACCACTAAACCAATCTTTCTCTGTGAACCAAATGGATATACATAAACAGATCTTTTCAAGAACTCTCATCTAATGAACACAATACTATGGGAGCGCTTTCCTGTTTTCTACAACAGGGTTGTTTTCATGTCCAGTGTTAACAAAGAGTTGTCGAGCTGCTTTAAATGATCAAATCTGGCTTTTTCAACTCCTTCCAATTCTATCATTAGATTTTTAATCATTTAACTAACTTTTTTTTTTTTTTTTTTACAAGGGAGTCACCATTTATCAAGGCTTGAAGTCCACTCAAGGGTAAGGGTTAAGGAATGTAAGATGGTAGTTTAGTAATCATTTTTACCAAAATGACCACATTCGGCATTAAATAACCTGAAACGGTTGTTACACTGTAAAACAAAACAACCAAACCAAACACCAAAAATAAATATTTGAAGATATAAATTGAGTAGGATTTGTATTATTTAAGGGTCACAGCTCAACAAGAATTTGTTTACATTGGACTTAAAGCTATTAAGCATTTTATTAAGTATATTGTAATCGACCAGGAAGCAGGCCAGCGGAACAGTGTTCCACATCTCATTAACCTTTAGACTTGAGTGGCCTTTGGGCCTTGATAAGATGTGATTTGTTAGTTTAAAAAAAAAATATGGTGAATTCTCCTGTTGGAAAATTTTAGTTAAATAATGGTCTTGGTTTATTTTTTTTAATCCCACTTTAAATTCAACAACAATAAATTTTTTTTTTTGTTCCTTTCTTTACAGCGTTTCCGCCATGACATGGATCAATTTGATGCATGGATGTCAATCCGAGAACCACACGTGAATGACAAGCATTTGGGAGATTCAATTCAAGAAGTTGAAGAATTGCTGCGAAGACACGATGACTTTGAGAAAACGGTTGACGCTCAGCAGGAAAAATATAATGGCCTCATGAAAAGAATCAAGGTAAGAAAAATTTTATCTCTTTTTTTTTATTTATTTTTGTATTACTTTTTTTATAGTGAGGGATATTAAAAAGGTCATTCTGGCATTATACAAGTAAACACATTATATACCAGTTCTCATTTGATCACCAAAGATGATCAATGTTTAATCTGGTCAGTACTAGATGGGTGACTATTTGAGAATATGTTACTGAGTATGGGAGGGCAGCAATACCTCCTTGCAGAAAAGAAGACAAAAAAAACTGCTACAAAAATTATACTTAACTCCCATGAGCAGGATATACATGTGACTGGTGACCATGTGTGAATTTAATATTCCCTGGAAACTTTCTTGTTTTGGAGGAAAAAAGGTTAGTTACTTCCAAATGGGGAAATACAAAACCTCGAAGTATATGAATGCAAGTTAATATTTGGAAATGACTGCATGGCACAAATTTACACACAAAAATAAAGAAATACCTACTTAAAATTTTGAAACCTAACTTAGATTCAATATTTAAAAAATCTTAAAGAGCAATGATATGCCACAAAGCAATCATTCTCGGTTGTAATGAATTGTTTTCAGAAACAGGGTTCCTACAGACTTGAAAAGGCCTTGTTTCTATTATTACCTTGAAAATATGGAAAATGTCTTAAAAAAGCCTTGAAAATCATTGTTTATGTCCAGTAAATTTTGTGTTGAAATATTAAAGATAAAATTGAAATAAATACTAAGAAATTACTTTTTAATTATTATTGATAAAAAAAAATAATATAAATAATATAATACTATTAAGTTTCATCTGTGCAAAGAAAGTTTTTTTTTTTTTTTAAATTTAGTGTGTGGAGGGGAGGGGTTCAAGTCTCTCGCTTTTTTTTTATCTCATAATTTAATTGTTTTTTTTTTTTTGTGGGGGAGTGGGATAGCGCTCACTATGAAGAACAATGTCATAAAAAAAAATTAAAAAAAAAAAACCTTCCTTGCCCAAACAGGACTCTCCAATGATGAATCTCATCCCTCCAAAAGATTGTGATAATTGAAAGCAAGGTCAAGTCGGCTGAAAAAAAAAATGAACATTACGGCAGCCATGTTGGTTGGAAATTTAAAAGCTGTAAAGAGAGTTAATATTTGAGATGAAATAAAAAGCATTTAAAACTACTTCAAAAATATGAAAAAATGATGGAAGTTGATTGCAAAGTAACTGTTATTGGCTTTGGTAACGTTTATTTGTTGTATATTTGAATTTTGATTATGTTTTCGAATCTTTGTGGATTGTAAAACAAACCCCAAATTTTGTTTTCAAAAGCTTAAACTCTGTCTGGAGAAGGTCTTGAAAAACGTTAAGAAGCCGTGAAAAGTCCTTGAAAATGGACATTGAAAATCTGTACAAACTCTGAAGAAGCGAAACTCGTGAATAAATGAATGTAATTTTCATTGCAGATTGAAGAAACTTTGGCAAAGAAGAAAATGAAAGAGCAGCAGAAACAAATGGAAGAAGATTCGAAAAAGGAAAAAGAAAGACATGAAGAAATCCGGCGGAAAGAACAAGAAAGAATTCTTCAGGTAAATTCTCTTTTAAATTTTGTCCACAAAGAAAATTCAAATTGGGTTACGATCTCGAATGATTTCCGATTAAATTCAATGTGTGTTCTCTAGTTTTTTAATGAAATCCATTTTTTTTTTTTTTTTTTTTTTTTTTTTTTTAAATCATGAAATGGTATCTTGATAAATACCTTTCCCTTTTTAAGGGGTTGGTGTTAGGAAGGGCATCCAGCTGTAAAAGAAAATTGCTTCAGTCTCAGGTCATGTCATACATGGCAGAACCTTCGGACACGAGGAAGAAAGGGAAGAAAAAACGAGTAGAAAGAAATTAGAAGCTGATTGCTAGAGCCTTACTTTTTAAAAATATTTTTTGGGTTTGTATTACTGTACACATAGATTCGAAAAAGTTGTCAAAAAACAAATAAATAACAAATAAATGTTATCAAAGACAAGATAAGTTACTTTTTACCTAGCTGGATATGTTTTCAGTGTTTTTATTTAATGTAACATGTTTATTCAGCTCGAAAACCATACAGTGTTTACTGATGTATTGGAACATTCAAGATGGCGTCTGATTATCTCTTTAACACGGTAAGTTTGGGAAAAGGTGTTATAAATAAAAAAACGGTTAAAATACTGTTAAAAATTCGCTCAATATATGTTACCGTGACATAGGTTGACATATATTCGGCGGGTTTTTAATAGTATTTTGTGTAGTTTATTATTTATAACACCTTTTCCCAAACTTACGGTGTTAAAGAGGGTGTGAGACGCCATCTTGAATTTTCCAATACATCGGTAAACACTGTATGTTTTTCGAGCTGAATAAATATGTTACATTGAATAAAAACAAAAAAAATGTAGCCAGTTTGGTAGAAAAGTAACTTATCTTGCCTTTGATAATATTTATTTGTTATATATTTGTTTTTTTGACAACTTTTTTGAATCTATGTGTATAGTAATACAAACCCATTTTTTGCTATTTAGCTGGATTTTTTTTTTTTTTTTTTTTTTTTTTTTTTACACATGCATCACCACATTATCAAGGCCAAATACAAAACCTCAAAGTATATGAATGTAAGTTAATATTTGGAAATGACTGTATGGCACAAATTTACACACAAAAATAAAGAAATACCTACTTAAAATTTTGAAACCTAACATTTCTCTCCTTTTTTTCATTCTATTTTTATCTTTTCTTATTTTGTCTCTCTTTTTCTCCTCTTATGAGAACTCTCTCTAAAAATGTTAATTTTGCCGTAAAAGTTAGGACTTCAAACGATTTGTGAAGAGGATAGGGGAGTTAGATGCATTCTGTTTCATCAAAGAATGCCTTCCTACCCCCCCCCTTGCACACTCAATGTCTTTCTCTTAGTTTTTACTTGAAAACGAAACGCAGTTGAATAGGATTGGAATAATAAAAACAGAACAGGAATAAGATAAAAGAAACAATCGTCAGAACTGTTTTTTTTTTTTTTTTTTTAATTTATTTTATTTTAATTTAATCTAAAATTTGTAAAAATACAAAAGCTACTAGAATACCCAATGAACAAAGTGATATTTACATCAGACCTGGCAGCCCTTTTTATTTTGTCGTCACTATTTGGCTAGATTTTATTTCTTGTTCTTTCTTTGTCTTTTTCTCACACTTTATCTTTTTTTTCTTCTCTTTTCCTATTTTTTCTTTCTTCTTCCTTCCTCCATATTGTCTTGCCTTCCTTTTTGTTCTTGTGACAGTTCTTTCTGAAAATGTTAATTTTTACCGTGAAGGTTAAATTTTCAAATGATTCATGAAGAGGGTAAGGCAGTTGGGTAATTTTTTTTTTTTTTTTTTTTTTTTTTTTTTCATCAAAGAATGCATTCTCTCTCTCTCTCTCTCTCTCTCTCTCTCTCCCCCCCCCCCCCCTGCCGGTTTGGAAATTCATCTCAGTTTCAGCCTTTTTTGGCTATTGGACATCTTGCATCCATGCGATTTACAAGCATAAAGGGACACTCTGATAGAGATCGAATTTGTAGGAGAAGAGGGGTTTAGATGGAGGGGGGGGCATGTTCAGCAGCAAGATGTTTGTTGATATTACATTTAAATTTCTGCATGTTGGTATGGTTCAAAAACAAGGAGAGAATTCTGAAGGCAAGTGCTAAAAAAAAAAAAAAAAATGAAACTATCAAAGTAGATAATCTTCAGACATTGAGAGACCCCTCCAGAGAAGGGGTTAAATTTTGCTTCTAATTTACACTGAGTAGCTTCAAGAGCAGCAAGTTTATTGCCATACATTCCATGGAAGTACTTGTAAAACAAGCAGAGAAATGCTGCGATGCGACAGAAGCTGGAGTTTGACAGACAGTGCAGGACCTATTAGGTTAGAAATTGTTTTTTTTCACCCTGTCCAAGAAGGAAAAATTAGTGGCAGATGCACTAGCCCAGATGTTGCAACAATATTCTATGCACAGGCAAATGGTGGCTTTATAAGAAATATAGAATACTGATAAGTGTGAGAAGTTTTCTTGTCTAGTAGCGGGAGCCCACCCTCTTGGCAGTAGCTGTGTACTTATTCCATTTCATGTTGCCTGAGAATGTTGGGCAGAGGAGTTTACATGTTGGATTCTCAGGAAGAGCGTTATCAGTATTGCAACTGTGGATGAGTGAATTCTTTTAAAATTGTTTAATTTTTTTTTATTTTTCTGTTATGCGCAGTTTATCTTAAACCAACTTAGCACATGTATAAGATAATGGCACCGGACAAAGAATCATACAAACTTACTCTGCAGAAGTTTTTTTTTTTTTTTCACTTTTGGATACATTTTTGTGATCACTTGAGCAAATCAAATTAACACACAGCCTGAGTTCAATATTTTATTTTTTTCAGGAAAGGAAAAAAGAAAATGATGAATGGAAAACACGAGATCCAGTATCACATACAGAGTGAGTTGCTTGTCCACGGTTCTCTTCACGTCTCTTGCCTTTATTAGTCACTAATAGCTGCATCTTTTAACACCACAAACAATTCTAACATAAACCACTAATTCTGCCTTTTCACTTGTAAATTCAACAAATAACCAAATTTTTTTGTTATTTTGAAATTAAAATCTAGATTTGGCAGAAACATAAGTGGAGGAGAAAAAAATTGTCAGACTTTGAATAAGTGCTTCAATAAAAATCATAATGTTAGATATTGACCGGACAATCTCGGGTAACCTGGTCGATTATTGTTATTAGAAAATTAAGACAATTAGATTTTGGAAAATGTGTTTACACCTTAGAATACTTAGTCAGGAATTTAGAAGCAGAAATGAAATAAACAAAGTCGATTTAGAATTTTAAAATAGATTGGGATTTAAATAAACAAGGTTATGTGAATGACGCATACGTAATTACGTGCTTTACTGGTGTAATAGTTAGCAGAGATAAAACTAATGAGTTGGTGTGAAATGCATTATTGAGAAGACCTGCAGATGACTCTGTTGGAAGCAAGCAGAGAACCAGGAAAATGTAGAAAGACTCAGTGTGCCAAACTTTAACGGAATCTGTAAAATGAATAAAACCCATATAAATGTAGCTTGTTATGGCGTTCTTTTAGGAGTTTGAATAATAAGAAGGTATGTGATTCTCTTGTCTGAGACGAGCGGACATATTGTTATCGTTTGATTGTAAAATCTGTGTATGAAAGTTTGTGTTACATTTGTTGACTGCATGTATTTGTGTAGAAGTGTCCAGACACACAATGAACATTTTATATACATGTGCGACAAAGAATATTTCTATACTCTGTATACACACATTTGTTATATCAAAGACACTGTTATTTATACCACTAGACGATGCACGTATTCAGACATATATATATATATATATATATATATATATATATATATACATACACACAATAATCAAAATATTTTTTTTAATGGCTGTTGAATAAATCTTGGTGACATTTGCTGATGGAGTACAAACGGAAGTTAATCTCATTGGCATTTGATTTTTTTATTCCTCTGCTGCCAGTTTGTTCTTTTCACTAAAAAAAATGTAATTCGTTTGAGATTCTTTTTTAAAAATAATTATTCCAGCAAGGAAGATAATTATGTAACATAATCGTTTGCCAGGGAGAGTTATTTGGTTTATCATGGCGGCGTTTCAGAAACCGTTATGTCCCGGCATGGCAACCAGCTCCCCAGTGGAATAAATGATATGCACAACGTTCACTACATCAATACATCTGTTGTGAGCCATGTGTACAGGTCCTTTTGGCATCATTATGGGTAGGGTTTTATTGGCGTTGATGACAGGGACCGTTTGCTGAAATTGAACATTTGTATAAAACAGAACAAAGACATTTTTTTTATAAAAATAGAATTTTCTTTATTTTAACAATTAAGGATCATTTAAAATCCCGAGGGTTGAGAACCGTCCATCCCTGACTGTGATTGGATCCAAACTTGTCTGTCTGTCCCAGTCAACACTCACAGCAAAACTGTTCAATACAATCCAATTCTTCTCTCTCTGCAAGAGAGAAAGAGAGTGAAAGAAAGAGAGAAGAAAGAAACAAACTGAAATATTATTTTGGTTTTCAAATTGTGTCAACCAAACAAGTGTGATCTTTCTGCACCTGTGTGCTCTGATAGTTTTAACTCGGCTGAGTTTTATAAACATCTGTCAATTTGAACCAAGCTGACATTTTGGGATAGAAACAGCACTAACTTGATTGTACTTGTCTCTCTGTGAGTACATGTTTGATACAAGGGCCTAAAATGTGGGGAGCTCGAGAGCTTCCTTGAAAATTACAATGGTGACAATTTTAAATAATGACCTAAAAATGTAAGAGAAGTAATTTCAGTTTTAACTTAAATGTAAGAATGAGTTAGCTTCCCTTATTTCTATCTTTTTTTTTCCATCTCTTTGTGAATTGGACATTTTTATTTAATTTAAACTAAAATTGCATTAATAAATTTCAAGTTACGGCAGGTAGGTAAAATTATAACTGTTAAACAAATAATTTCATATATTTTGGGGAGATGTTTATTTAGAATTAAACCTATTTTCACAACAAAGAGACAGAAAAGTCTTAAAAAACGTTGATGTTTATACCCGTCATGGAGCAAGGATGTCATATTCTAAGAATCATAAATTGATCAGTAATTTTTTTAACTAAAGAAAAAAAATCAAATTTTATGACAAAGTCAGGCATTGTTTTGTTCCATGTTTTATAAATAAAGGGGAGACAACTAAATTCAAACTATTGATCAAAATCAGTCTTGTAATGGCTACAATTTACTATTAAAATTGTTAACAATCGTAGAAAATGAATTTTATACATAAAAAAAAAACTACTTGAATTTGTGATTTTTAGGATATGACATCTTTGTTCTATGTCAAGTAAGTACATTATAAAACTTTTTCTGCAATTTAGTTTTTTTTTTTTTTTTAAATAAGTTTACTTCAAAATAAACAACTTTATTTTCTACTAATGGAAGGAACTAAGCATTTAATTTTTTTTTCACTAGTTTAGTCTAACTTATTACTAATCTACCATTTTCTTTTCAGTATGAGCAGCTGAGTTGGTATGTTGCCTTGTTGCCTGTGATTTAGTTTGGTGATGGTTGGTGAATCTAGAGTGAAAGGTGGTGGCCATTTTTAAACTGATGCATGCTGGGATATTTGCCACCAAAAATGTTGCTTATCTCATTTTATGCTCATTTTGTTTTTCCTTTGTTTTTTCTTTATTTGTTGGTTTAAATAAAGATTATTTTTAGCATTCCAGCTAAATTTTTTTACAGGTAAAATATGGCGATAGAACAAATTGTTAAATTCATTTTATATATACCCCTATAAATCCTTCTTTTTTTTTTTTTCTATTTATTTAAAAAAGAAAATACAACTTTGTTATATATGGGTCGTTGAATTGCATTTATCTGCAAAAGATCTAGCTAATTTGTATATTCTTTCAAACATTCATTTTAATTAATTCCCTATTAGGTTTTTTTTTTTTAGTTTTCTCATAGGATGATCATCTTTAGTTAACTATTACATGTAATTATATTCATGCAGATTTAGACTAGCATAATATTTGCTTAAAAAGATTATAGTAGACACAAACTTCTTTCTATATATATTTATGTATATATATTGTTTAAAATATTTTGCCTACCAAACCCCTCTATCAGTTTTGTGTCTACAGCCATGAAACTTCATATATAGAGTATTCAAATCCATGCAAAACTTTATATTTGGGTTTTAGCTGAGGAAAATAGTTGTAAAATTGTGAAAATTAAAAACGAATGAAATTTGCCAGGTGAAGGTTGAATGATGGCATTATGAATATGCATGATATGATAGCTATTGGTTCATGTTTTAGTTTTTATCTTTGCAGTAAACATGTCTTTATAGTACAGTCATTAATATCAAAGGAAAAGGTAAATTGTAAGCTAAACGTTTTGGTTTTGATCCTCGATGATGGCACAATGACCCTTGTTGGAATTGAATGATTCTAATCTTTTTGAATATTTTCAACCTGAAATAAAGATAAAAATGATTAGTTTCAAAGAGAAAAATCCAGAGAGGGAGGGGGAGTCAAATCCGGTGAGCATGGACAGTACTCGATACTTCCTCTTCGTCTTATCTATTTCACAAGTGACTATAAAGATATGCTCTTACGTTATGATGATAGTGGGGAAGTGCTCCATCCTGCAGGAAGTGTCATTCTTTATTCCTAAACATCTCTTGGAAATGTGGTAGAAGTTTGAAAATTTAAAGAGTGTATACATATATATATATACACACACACACATATTGCATTAAATGTATATCATAATACTTAGTTTGCTGCACCTTATCATAACAACGGTCAATGCAAAATTTCAGCCCGATTGGCCTATATGCAGTAGAATTCTGGGATACAGTGGCTCTAGGATACATGTTGTTTTGTTTTTTTTTTTGTTTTTTTTTTCAGGTTACAATGTGGAATACAATGTTTTTCCGGCTCTGGTTACAGTATTTGCTCTACCTTACGTTGTTATTTATAATGTTATTTGATTATATACATGTGTATTAGATACTGTATTGTATTTTGTTACTAAATTTTAATATGTACTGCATAAAATTTTGCTTAGGCCCCATCATACAGCGATTTCATCTTACAATCTCAACACTGGAACAGATTAATCCTGTATCCCAAGGTTCTACTATATATACAATATTATATCTGTTTGGTTGTCTGTTTCACTTGTTCTTGGGGAGTATATATTAGTATTTACTGCAAAAATTAGCATAAATTTGACCATATTTAACCAATTTGGCATAAAACGCTCCTAAGTCAACTGTCTATAACTTTTGCCGATTTAAAAACAAGCAAAATTTATAGACAGTTGGCTTAGAATGGGCTAAAACAGTCATATTGTTAAAGATTTTGTGTTTGCGTCCTTCTGTTTTATTTATTTACTTCTACTTATTAAACATTCCTGCTGCTATTCTCTTTTACTTTTAAGATTCTTTTTTACTTTAGCGTTCTTTTAAAGTCTGTGTATTCTTATCAATATGTCTTCTTACTTATATGGGTGTGTGTGTGTTCTATTCTTATGTGTGTGTGTGTTCTATTCTTACTTATGTGTGCGTGTTCTATTCTTACAGTTTCTTGCCTTGAAGGGTCTTGACATGTATGCGCAAATATGTGTACATACCTGCTTGTCTTGTCCAGTGGATGATATCTTCTTGTCGCTGGCTCCATCTCATGGGGAGTGGTACTTACTGCTGCAGATGGATCGATAACACGAGATGGATTGAAGCTTCAATTTGTTTTATTAAAAAGACAAGTCTATGTCTCGAACCCATGGTTGTCGGAGGAGAGACCCTAATGTCATGTCTGCTTCATCTGCAGTCCAAAACTAACTCTCCTATGTGATCGCCAACCGGAAACCTACGACCACAATTCGTATTACCCCTAATTTCCGGTGCATCGTCACCCCCTAATTTCCGGTGCATCTAACTAGGTTGACAAAAGGTAACTTGAGTTTGACGGATGTCAAATCTAACCTTCTGTGACCCCACTAGACTCGCTGATGGGAATCGAAAATATATCTACATAACTTGCTATTTCTACAACTACCTAGATAGCATTTAAGCTGGATTCCGAATACTACAACATGCACACACCCACTCATATACATACATATATATTTTTTTCCTTTCAGGCTATTTATACTCATTGATATACTTGAGCTGCATTTTATAATTCACCTTTCTCCTCCTCTTCTCTGGCACTCGTCTTGCTCTCTCCTTTATCTTGTTTTTGGGGACAAACGAGGCTGTTATTTTATTTTGCTGGTTTATGGCTTTTTTTCTTTTTTTTTTTTTCTTTTTTAATAGGTTCCCCAATTTTTAAAATTTCTTTTTCTTTATCCAAATACGTTTTTAAACTCTTTTCAAAGGACCTGAAAGAATGGGAACATTTAATAAAAAAAAATGTTTATGAACTTCTAAGAAATGTCTTTTATAGACACAAAAGTATACCATATTAAAAACAACAATACTATGAACTTTACTGCATGAAAAAAAGATACTGTTATGCTTACCATATTAAAGAAACTGATATTGTCAAATTTACCATAATAAAAACTGATACAGTAAAATTTACCATATAAAAAAAAAACTGATACTGTCAAATTTACCATATTAAAAAAACTGATACTGTCAAATTTACCATATTAAAAAAACTGATACTGTCAAATTTACCATATTAAAAAAACTGATACTGTCAAATTTACCATATTAAAATACTGATACTGTCAAATTTACCATATTAAAAAAAAACTGATACTGTCAAATTTACCATATTAAAAAAACTGATACTGTCAAATTTACCATATTAAAAAAACTGATACTGTCAAATTTACCATATTAAAAAAAAACTGATACTGTCAAATTTACCATATTAAAAAACTGATACTGTCAAATTTACCATATTAAAAAAACTGATACTGTCAAATTTACCATATTAAAATACTGATACTGTCAAATTTACCATATTAAAAAAAAACTGATACTGTCAAATTTACCATATTAAAAAACTGATACTGTCAAATTTACCATATTAAAAAAACTGATACTGTCAAATTTACCATATTAAAAAAACTGATACTGTCAAATTTACCATATTAAAAAAAAACTGATACTGTCAAATTTACCATATTTAAAAAAAAAAACTGATACTGTCAAATTTACCATATTAAAAAAAAACTGATACTGTCAAATTTACCATATTTAAAAAAAAACTGATACTGTCAAATTTACCATATTTAAAAAAAAACTGATATTGTCAAATTTACCATAATAAAAACTGATACAGTAAAATTTACCATATAAAAAAAAAACTGATACTGTCAAATTTACCATATTAAAAAAACTGATACTGTCAAAATTACCATATTAAAAAAACTGATACTGTCAAATTTACCATATTAAAAAAACTGATACTGTCAAATTTACCATATTAAAATACTGATACTGTCAAATTTACCATATTAAAAAAAACTGATACTGTCAAATTTACCATATTTAAAAAAAAACTGATACTGTCAAATTTACCATATTAAAAAAACTGATACTGTCAAATTTACCATATTAAAAAAACTGATACTGTCAAATTTACCATATTAAAAAAAAACTGATACTGTCAAATTTACCATATTAAAAAACTGATACTGTCAAATTTACCATATTAAAAAAACTGATACTGTCAAATTTACCATATTAAAATACTGATACTGTCAAATTTACCATATTAAAAAAAAACTGATACTGTCAAATTTACCATATTTAAAAAAAAACTGATACTGTCAAATTTACCATATTAAAAAAAAACTGATACTGTCAAATTTACCATATTAAAAAAACTGATACTGTCAAATTTACCATATTAAAAAACTGATACTGTCAAATTTACCATATTAAAAAAAAACTGATACTGTCAAATTTACCATATTAAAAAAAAACTGATACTGTCAAATTTACCATATTAAAAAAAAACTGATACTGTCAAATTTACCATATTAAAAAAAAACTGATACTGTCAAATTTACCATATTAAAAAAAAACTGATACTGTCAAATTTACCATATTAAAAAAAAACTGATACTGTCAAATTTACCATATTAAAAAAAAACTGATACTGTCAAATTTACCATATTAAAAAAAAACTGATACTGTCAAATTTACCATATTAAAAAAAAACTGATACTGTCAAATTTACCATATTAAAAAAAAACTGATACTGTCAAATTTACCATATTAAAAAAAAACTGATACTGTCAAATTTACCATATTAAAAAAAAACTGATACTGTCAAATTTACCATATTAAAAAAAAACTGATACTGTCAAATTTACCATATTAAAAAAAAACTGATACTGTCAAATTTACCATATTAAAAAAAAACTGATACTGTCAAATTTACCATATTAAAAAAAAACTGATACTGTCAAATTTACCATATTAAAAAAAAACTGATACTGTCAAATTTACCATATTAAAAAAAAACTGATACTGTCAAATTTACCATGATTGAATATAGAATTAAGAAAAAAAAAAACCCAATATGAGTGGAAATAAAGACAAATCTGAAAGCAATAAAATTTTGTTTTCTTTTCTGAATTCATTTGTATAAGTTTTTGTTTTCAACTAAATAATTCCTGATGCATTTTATTTTTCAGGCAAGATAATGGAGTCACAGAATCAGCAGGTGATGGTCACAAGATGGTCCAGAATATTTTGAGACGTTCAATGCGTGAAAAGAAAAATCCTTTGACGCCATCCCTCAAACGAACGGGCAGCCTTACCCGGCAATCATCGACGCACGATGATCTGGCTACGTCCCCCAAATACAGTCCACAGACAAGCCCCATTACTTATAGGAAAAGTAAGTTAGCGGAGGAATTAAATAAGCCAAAACGGACTCCCAGTTTGAGCCTGAAAAGACGTGCAACTAGTTTCCGAGACAAATACCAATTACCACCAAAACTTCCTCCTATCGAATGCGAAGGATTTTTGGAACGAAAGCACGAATTACAAGCTGGCGGCAAGAAAGCTGTTGTTAGATCCTGGAAAAATTTCTACATTACCTTGTGTGGCAAGATTATGTGTTTCTTCAAAGACAAAGATAGTATGTATCCTTATTTATTTTTGTTGGTTCTAATCTAGAATTTCCCCATATATTGAAAGACAAAAATAAAAAATTTGTATAATGTATGTAGCCTTGATGAAATGAAAACATATTCCAAACATCGTGTAAATTCATCAAGTTTTATTTTTAAAAAAAATGAAAATTAAATTTTATGAGTAACCGAACAGCATGTGCCATTTTGAAAACAGTCAGATTGGTGTTGATGCTGAGTTCTTGGAGCCTAAATAAATGATTTTTCCATAAATCCTGTTACCTTTTTGCTAAAAAAAAAATTAAAAAAAAAAAATTTAAATTCCGAAATCTTAATGAATCCACATATCACAGACTTCCACAAGCTGACTTACCACAGGAAAATTCACAAATACAAAAGAGCACTCAACTATTTAACAGTGAAACCGAAATATTATATATGATTTAAAAAAAAATGTATATATAAACATAAAAATAATAATAAAGCTCTACCTTTACGAATATAATATGATGGTTAATATATCAAACTATATATATAAATGAGAATAATGAGAATGTGTGTGTATGAGGACACTTCTCAACCTATATACTCAATGAATGTTTGATCTACAGACTTGAAATTTGG
This sequence comes from Euprymna scolopes, assembly GCF_053919585.1. Classification (NCBI taxonomy): domain Eukaryota; kingdom Metazoa; phylum Mollusca; class Cephalopoda; order Sepiida; family Sepiolidae; genus Euprymna; species Euprymna scolopes. The sequence goes on along the minus strand of NC_136520.1, from coordinate 58,183,663 downwards.
TATATAGGGTATTCAGACTTGTGGAAAACTTTTAATCTGTTTTCATCTGGAAAAAAGGGCTGCTAAAATTAGAAAAATTGGCATCTGCGGGTCATCAGATTTTTATCTGTTAACTGTTTCACAAATGCATATGCATGAATAGTTCACCTGACAGCTTCCTTATGTTAAGAATAAGTAGGTTTGAAAACACTTTTTAAAGAACGAGTCAAGCTGGTCTAATGATTATTATGCTTGACTCACTGTCTTTAGGTTTTGATCTCAGCTAGAGTTTTTTTTTTTTTTTTTTTTTTTTTTTGCTTTCAAGAAGTAAACTGTTTAGAAAAAAAAAACATAATACTTGCATGCATGTCTCAGTTTCTATATGAGTTAAAATATATGTGTGTGTGTATTTTAGAACTGGGCAACGCCGGGCGGTCTGCTAGTATATATAAATATTAAATTGTCTTTTTTCAAGTTTTATTGTAACTGTTTTTTAAATTTAAAAAAACAGAACAGCTATTAAATTCATGTCTCTCCAGCAGTAATGATCAAAATACCATCTCGCTTATAACCACATGTAGACACAATTCATTAACGTCAAATTATAACAATAATAATACTAATAAAACATTACCCTTAAGAATTATCCTGTGATATTGTAATCAGTTTATAAAATTATATATTTAATAGTACAGAAGTTCAGAAAAACATGGCTGACGAGAGCCTAACATCATTTATGTCTTACCATTAACTGGTCCCCTTTATGTTGGGCTTGAAACCGACAGTACCAATGTTTTTCTGAACTGCTGTACTATTAAATAAATATTAAGCTCTTATATCAAAAAAGTTTTTCTTTGTAATCGAGCACTTTGTGGAATTCTTTCCCCAAAAAACAGTAAACAAATATATATATATATATATATATATATATATATATAATAATGGCTAAATACAGACCAAAAAGCATAATGAATTTAAATTCATTATGTTTTTTGGTCTGTATTTAGCTGTTATAAAAATTTTTTTTTTTTTTTTAGAGGTGGTGATTGACAACTAATTAATTGCAGATTTGGCAACTATCGGTTATTTTTTAGTTCAACTTGGTTTGGCAATTCATCGTGTGGTTTCAGCAGGATGGAGCCACATGCCACACAGCACTTGATACAATCAATTTACATGAGAGAAACATTTGATGAACAAATAATTTCACAAAATGGACCTGTCAGGCCACCTCGTTTGTGTGATTTTAACTCCATTAGATTATTTTCTGTGGAGATATGTCTCATGTCTATGCTGATAAACAAGACACAATAAACCACTTGGAAGACGATATTCGATGCATTATTACAAATAGCCTAATTTAATGCTTAGTTCTGAAAATTGAATGTCTAGATTACGCCATGCATGGGCCACAAACCCAAAATTATATTAAATTATAATTTAATCTTTGAAATAAACCACACATTTGTATAATAAAAATATTTTCCTGTGATTTATTTTAATTTAAAGTTTGCCGCCTAAAAAAAAAAAAACATTTATAATTTGCTAATTTATTATATTATTATAAAAATATGGTGTTTAGCATATGAAATTATAGCAGGGAGACCTGACGTTTACCGGGATTGGATGATGGTCAACGAATGTTTCACACGCCCATATTTTTATTGTCATCAAAATTGGTGAAATTGCACATTTTCCAATCAAATCAATTCATTGCCTACTCTAATTGGAGACCCATCGTGGTGCACTGGGAGGAAGCTTCACCTACCTCCTTGCAGTGACTTAATACTTTGTCTACATTGCACTGTGGAGAACCTATTATTTTTATATAATTGCTTGAATTAAAGTTCAAAACTCAAAAGTCAAGTGTCATGGTGCAATTATGCTCTAAACAGAAACATTCATTTCTGACGCATCTGTCACATCAAAGAATCTACTGTTGATTTTATATGTCAGGCCTTTCGGTTTGTGCGGTAATAAGACTTCTCAAATGCATGTGTGTTCTTAGGCTGTATAAGATATTAACTTTGGTCAAACTCGCCTGTTCCTTTCATTGGATTATTTATATTATTGATACTTATTGAAGACATTCCGATACAAAAACTGTCTAAAAACACTGCCAGGCACATAAAGTACCTTTGTGTGAAATTTCATTGTGAAAGTCCATAGGGAATGAACGCACAGACACTAATACCTTTATATAATAGTAGATAAATAGGTAAATATAATGAAGGAAAATTTTTTTTTTTTTTTTTTTTTTTCCAGGTTTTATTGACAAAATACCTGCAGCCCAATGTCTTAATATTGACAAAGCCAGTTGTGAGGAGGCAAAAGATTACACCAAGCGTAAACATGTTTTTCGCTTACGTCTCAAAGAAGGGGCAGAGTTTTTGTTTGTGGCTCCTGATCAATCAGAAATGAAACAATGGTTAGAAAAAATACAATATTGGGCAGGTAAGTTGTCTGTTCTTTCCCTCTTGCTGATTATTTCTTATACATGTTTAACTTTTTCTAAAATGGGTTTTTTTTTTTTTTTAATGGTTATATCTTTTCCAGATTTTTATATTCAATTAAATCTTTCAGGATAAGTATTCTTTTATTTTATAATTTGACAAAATCTTGAGTAAATTTTATTTTAAATGGTTTTAGTTTTATGCATTATGCAAGTTTTAAGTTTTGTTTCCATAAAAAAGTTTTTTCATTTTTCTTTGAATTTTAAAAGTATTCCATGTTCTAGATGAAAATCAATTTTAATTTTTCAAATTATAAAAAATATTTAGCAGTTTAGCCTTATTTCAAACCTTTGAAATTCTTTGTTAGAAAATGATTTCTTTAATCTTATTTTATTTTTTAATACTTTAAGAATTTTTTTTAAAATTTTTAGTAAGAAAAAAAAAAAAATTAAAAGTGATTTTAAAAAAAAAAAAAAAAAATGGTAAAGGATCGAAAGTTCTTGAGAAAAATGGCCGACAAAAAATCACACTGCAACCTAATACATGACTGAAACAAGAAATGCTCGGCAGATTGAGAAAATGAAGAAGAAAGAAAACTGTTATATTTAATCAAACGTGCCTTGAGATATATATATATTTTGAGTAAAACGATTCATAATTGTGAATTAAAAATCAGTTTCAAAAGGCAAAAATAAACAAAATCAACTCGATTGTACGATCGTTTCGGAAACAATGTTCATTTTATCGAAATTTACGATAAGTAATGACTAATTGGACAAAAGTTTTGCCCTTTAAAACATAATCTCTTCATCATCAAAAATGGGGGGGGGGAGAAGTTAAAGACACCAAAATAAAACTAGCATTTTAGATGTGAGTAAGGCAGATATTCCTTTTTTATCTCCATTATAAAATCTGTTTTAAGTTCACAGAATATACCGCATTTCATCCTCACCAGAATTTTCACTAGGATGAAACGCAGCATATTCTGTGTAGCTTTATTGTTATATATTTTCATAACTTGCTATATAGCTTCTAGGATACCTATACCTATTGAGCTTATATATCTACAGTACAATGGACACTGTTTTCTTTTAAAGTATTAATACATTTACTAATGCGTAAAAATAAACTCTGTTCTTTAGACTCCAGGTCTAATTCCCTCTAAAAATATAAAATATATATATATATATATATATATAGACCGACACACACACAACCAGGTTAAAGGTATTCAAGAGTGATAACTAATGAATTTAATGAGGTTATTAAAAGTGCTCAATAAAAGAGCAAGATATATTTTTATTAATGTAAGCAAATTGACATGGTTGTGACACTGGCCATGCTAATGTTTCTGACAAATGGTTGGTTAAAACCAGAAGTTCTTGTCAGGGGACTTAATAAATGATTGCTTTCCACAAAAGAAAACTGTCCTCAAAATGTAGCCAAATTTTAATATGCTGAAAGAACTGTTTGGTAAAAAAGAAAAATAACTATTTGGACCTTTGAATGTAGCTCTGCTGTTATTCTTTTATATATGCTCTGATGTTATATTTAATAAACATTGAGCTTCTTAGCAAAAAGGATTACTATACACAAAAAGTGAAATATAATTGAAAAAAAAAATATTATACTAAAAAACAATATATATATATATATAATCATTAGTTAACATTCTAGAACCAGATAATGTATTTAATTCTCACTCATAATATTTTATTCATATTTTGTATGAAGGACGTCTTGCACATGTTGTGTTAAATAGCAGAAGCCCACCAAACAATTTATCAGAGCCAAAAATATATTTCTCAAATAGTTGCAAATATATATTTATTTCTTGGAATGGAAAAGGATTTGGCAATAAAAGGAAATGGAAACATTTAAAGTTCGCAGAAACAAACAAACAAAAACCTTATTGCAGTTTTTATAGGCACGCACCTCAAATTATTGAATTCATCCACATGTGTGAAATTTATCTTATGCTACCATCTTTCATAATTGTTCTATATAAATTAAAAGAAAAGCACAACACAAACTTAATTCGATCTCATTATGAATTTATTTTAATCCGAAAGGGCTTTATTAAACAAAGAGCTAGTCAGGTTTTGCATCTGATTTCAATGTACATTGCTTTTTGTATTTAGGTGGGGGGGGGGGTTAATTTAGAGATGAGAGAGAAATAAAAAAAGAGAAAGTAGGGAGGGAAGAAGGGATGGAGAAATGTAACAGTGCATATGAGCACATGGGAAAGTATTGGCAGCAGCAAAGAATAGCTGGCCTACGAAGAGATTAGCAGCAGTAGCCGAAGAAAAGGCATTAGGGAGTGTGCATGAGAAAAAAATGGAGAAAATATGCACCACGTGACCAGCAGAAACAAAGTCGCTGTCAAAGAAAATGGAGGTGTAAAGTAGATGAGAATGGGCCGCCTGTGCCCAGCATGTGGTCCGAAGAAAGAGAAACATGTGCTAGGCTAAAGTGGACAGGTGGCAGCGAAAGACTTTTAAGTGGTGCCGAAAGTAATGGTAATAAGTTTTGTTAAAAAAAAAAAAAAAAAAAAAAAATGCTGACTCAGATTTTTATTTCTTTCTTTCCTCGTGTTTGATGTAATGGCGATCAACATTACAGAAATTGTAGGCACTTTTTCACCCGCCCACCCTCTTTTTTTTTTCTCTCCCTCTCCTACTATTGCTCCGTATCTCTTTTTTTTTTTTAATTCTTCATTCTTTCCCCTTAAAATTCTCCTTCCTTCCTTCCTTCCTTCTTCCTCCTCCCCCACTTTTTTTTTTTTGATAAATGCAAAACCCAAAAAAGTTGCAGAGCAGCATTAAGGGTCTCAAATGATTAGATTTTTTACAGATTGTTCTTTTATGGGTCTTTTGCCGATTTAAATAGTTTTTAAGAGGTAAAATAGGGTAAAAATTGAAAAAAAAAATCGTTATACATTTTGTACATTCATCTTAGTTTATTTTTAATTAGTTCATATGCATGGCACATGGGTACAGTGGTAACATCACCAGCTTTGAATGCTACGGTTTCGGTTTCGATTCTTGCTGATGGCACTCGAATACTTTTTTTTTTTACTTTTGAAATCACGACTCTATAATATGAAATCTGGACAAATTAAAATATTGTATTCAAGTGTATTTTACACCTGGGCAAAGCCCCCACCCCGGCTATATATATATAGTCCACTACAAGTAACTATATCTATACTAGTGGGGGCAGAGGGTCTGGCTTTGCCCGGTTGTAAAATACGCTTAAATATGATATTTTAATTTGTCCAGATTTCATATATATTGTCATAGTTGGGATTTCGAAAGTAAAAAGAAAAAAGTATTGGGATGGCATCAGTTAGAATGGAAACCGAAACTGTAGCATTCAAAGTTGGTTACATTATCACTGTACAAACGTGACACACATATGAATTGATAAAAATAAACCAAGGTGAATGTACAAAATTTATCATTTGTTTTCCAATTTGGACCCGTTTTTGACCTATTAAAAGCTATTTTAACTGGCTAAAGACCTATAAAAAAAACGGTCCATAAAAATCTAATTATTTTAGGCCGTTAGTGCTGCTCTGTGACTTTTAGTTTCGGAAGAGATAGTTTGAAAATATGAAGAACGACAGACAGACATAATGAGTTTTATAAATTAGATAACTATAAAAGTGGAAATGTGTGTGTGTGTAAGGACACTTCTAAACCTATATACTCAACGAATTTTTTGATCTAGAGACTTGAAATTTGGTGCATAGGACATTCAGACACGTGGAAAACTTTTAATCCCTTTTCATCCGACAAAAAGGGCTGCTATGAGGTCAAAATTTGGTATGTGGGGGGAGGGGTCATCGGATTTTAATGTTTGCCAACTGCTTCACAACTGCGCATGTATCATAGTCCACATTACAGATGACTTATGTTAAAATAAGTTGTTTGAGAACTTCTTTTAAAGATCGTGTCAAGCTGGTCTAATGGTTATTGTACTTGGCTCAATTTCTTTTAGATTTTGCTTTTGATCTCAGCTTGAGTATTTAAAAAAAAATTTTTTTTTAATTTTTTTTTATTACAAGAAGTAAGCTATTTAAAAACATAATACTCGCATGCACATATCTCTGTTTCTTTCTGTTTTTTTCACTATATTTTTTTTAAGGAATTTAATGTTACTTTTAATACCGGGCAATGCCGGGTACCTCTTCTAGTATATCTATAAAAGAGAATGAAGTCTCCAAAGAAAAGGAATTTGTATTTGTTTGCTACACATAGTTGCTGGTTTAACCCTATATGACCTGAATTATGATTATTTATTAATTTTAGTTCAAAGGGTAATGATGTTATGATTGTCTTAAAACTGGAAAAATTATGAAGTTCAGTAAACTACCACTGAGAATTTTTGCATTTCATAAATTTACATTGATTATTAACCATCCATCCAGCGCGGCCATATCCAAGATTGGACTCACTACACAAGTAGTGTAATTCAAATCTTGTTGGTAGCTGAATACTTGATGCTTTGCCAGGGCTATCAAGGGTATTTTTTTATCATGACGCTAACACTAGACGGGGTGCCTACGAGAGTCCCATCTACCCTCAAGAAGGATAGACCGCGCCAGTTTCTCAACCTGGTATTTTACCTTGCAGTACATAACAGTGCCTTGCCTTCCGAAATGGTCACCCATCTGGTATTGGCCAGTCTCAATGTTGCTTAATATCAGTGATCTAGCAAGAACCAGTATTAATCATAGTGTTTGAAAAAAGTGTGTTTTTGATAACAAATGAAATCCTCCATTCTCTGAGACCTGGTGGCATACTGAATGTAAGCCGAAAGTATCCTGTACCTCTATAAGGCCACCATTCGCCCATGTATGGAGTATTGCTGCCACATCTGGGCTGGTGCATCTGCTACTAGTCTCTCGCTCCTTGACAAGGTTCAAAAGAGAGTCGCAAACCTGATAGGCCCTGAACTGGCATCTAAGCTTCAGCCTCTGTCCCATCGACGAAATGTTGCATCCCTTTGCCTTTTCTACAAGTATTTTAGTGGTGAATGCTCTGATGAACTGCAATCACTTGTGCCCCCACGACGTGAGCACCCTCGACAAACCCGACAGGCTGCTAAATCCCACCCCCACACTGTAGAGATCCCTAGATGTAAAAGATCTTTTTACTCCAATAGTTTCTTCCCCAGAACCGCTAGACTCTGGAATTCCATTCCAGGTCCCTGCTTCCCCAACAGTACTGACGTGCAGAAGTTCAAGTGTAACGTGAACCGACACCTTGCTGCCCAAATCCCTACATAGTACCCCAGTAGTGTTGCCCCTGATAGTAGCCCCCTACACCAAAGTGGCAATTTGCCTTGTTTGGGGTGAAAATGTAATTAAAAAAAAAAAAAAAAAAAAAAAAAAAAAGCAATAGGCAGTTGTAATCTGGAGGTATCTGGCATCTACTCAGATACTGAGCTAATACGTACAAGGTGTGTTTAAATTAATTCCCACTTTATTTATGCCGTTATGTTCATTTATTCACGACTGAAGGAATTAGTTCAACCAGGTCATAAAGAGTTAAATGACCAAGCCAAGACTGGTGCATCTGCTACTAGTCTCTCGCTCCTAGACAAGGTTCAAAAGAGAGTCGCCAATCTGATAGGCCCTGAACAGGCATCTAAGCTTCAGCCTCTGTCCCATCGATGAAACGTTGCATCCCTCTGCTTGTTCTACAAGTATTTTAATGGTGAATGCTCTGACGAACTACAGACACTTGTGCCCCCACGACGTAGACACACTCGAAAAACCCGACAGGCAGCTAAATCCCACCTCCACATAGTAGAGATCCCTAGATGTAAAAGATCTTTCTACTCTAGTAGTTTCTTCCCTAGAACCGCTAGACTCTGGAATTCCATTCCAGGTTCCTGCTTCCCTAACTGTACTGACATGCAGAAGTTCAAGTGCAACGTGAACTGACATCTTGCTGCCCAAATCCCTACATAGTGCCCCAACCCCAGTAGTTGCTGCTCATGATAGTAGCCCCCTACACCAAAGTGGCAATGTGTCTTGATTGGGGTGAAAATGTAAAAAAAAAAAAATTTTTTTAAAAAGACATGTGGGCACATTGACGGCTAGCGTGCCAAGTTAATGTCGCATCAGCATTTAAGCTGTAACATCATAGAAATGGATATATATGCGTCAAGATTGAAAGAAATCAGAAGAGTAGAAGAAAAAGGAACAGACATGTTAATTGAAAAGATACACTTGACACGTACACAAGTCGTCTTCTCTACTCTTTCGAAAACGAGCCGGCCAACCTTTGGGTCCTAGAGAGGATTACTGCAACACGACTGACTTTAGCAAAAAACATAGGATTTCTTTCTGAGAAAGAAAAGGCACACATTATGTTGTGTTGTAAATATGTATCAGCAACTTCCGTATGAAACTAGCAAAAATAATTTTTTTTTTTTTTCCACCTAAAAAGTTTGTGTAAAAGTTTTATTTTCTTGATGAGTCTCTAAATACGACATTTTGTCCATTTTTAAAGCAATAGCATCACCATGAGTCTCATCGTCTACTTGGTGCGGATTGTGAACCTGCGTGACTTATTTCTTGCCATTCCTTCCAATTCAGGGCGAGTTGGTTGACGGACACCCAACTGTTGAGAGATATTCAATCAAAAACATTTTCTATCCACCTTCCCCTTAGCTTTCCTCTGTCTCTTTTGCCTTCTAACATACCCTCAAAGCATAACTTTGACACAACAATGGTTGATCGTTTGACATGACCAAAAAGTTTAAGGGTTTTACTTTTGATTTTATCAAATAGAGAGAATAGGAAAGTAGTTTGACAGAGGGTAAACATACTACTTACGCCTGCCAGTATCCTGTACCTCTATAAGGCAACCATTCGCCCATGTATGGAGTACTGTTGTCACATCTGGGCTGGTGCATTTGCTGCTTGTCTCTCGCTCCTGGACAGGGTTCAGAAAAGAGTCGCCAACCTGATAGCTCCTGAACTGTCATCTGGGCTTCAACCTCTGTCCCATCGACGAGATGTTGCATCCCTCTGCCTGTTCTACAAATACTTTAATGGTGAATGCTCTGACGAACTGCAAACACTTGTACCTCCCCGACGTAACTACCCCCGACAAACCCGACAAGCTACTAAGTCTCATCCCTTTACAGTAGAGATCCCTAGGTGCAAGAAAGCCTTTTACTCCAATAGTTTCTTCCCCAGAACTGCAGGTCTTTGGAACTCCCTTCCGGGATTCTGCTTTCCCAACTGCAACGATATGCGGAAGTTCAAGTGTAATGTTAACAAACATCTTTCTACTCTTCTCCCTTCATAATGACCCCGCTAATTAATTCCCTAATAGTAGCCCCCTGCTTCAAAGTGGCACTGTTCCTTGTTTGGGGTGAAAATTGAATTAAAAATATATATATATATATATATATATATATATATATATATATATATATATATATATATATATATATTTTATTTTTTTTAAGTTTATTTATCAGATAATGCCCCGTAATGAAACGTATTACATGATTTTGATCTGCCTCAATGCGATTAATCCATGTAATACAATCAAGGACATAGTTAAACTTTTACTTTAACAATTATCAGCACCCTTTTTGATTTTAGAATCGTGTTATGTTTTTGGAAAGCCGCGCAACACAGCCAGATTCTGTGTTTTTAGTGTCGTCTCGTTTTCACTGGAGAAAGTCAGTTTATACCCTAGATAAATGAATTGAGTGACCTGTTTAATGGATTTACTGTGAAGTCATTTTTAGGTTAAACTGATTTTGCTGGAAACATACCTTCTGTAATAGCGTTACAGTTTAAGATCGAAATGAAAGATTTGGACTTTATCTGCAAGAGCAGCTTTTGTGCATGCGTATAGTTCTCTTGTATAACATTTTAATAGTAAATGCTGATTAAATAATATTAAAGGGAAAATTTAGTGAGGATTTGTATGAAATCTTTAGGCTGATTTAGTAAACATCATATGGATGTGTGCTTCCTGTGTTTTTAACAATATATAAATGAGTGAGGTTGTTCATATCATTCGTATCATCTTATAGCAGACAAGGCTGGATTTGGTTTTGCTCACAATTAGTTTACTAGTAGTTAACACTTTATGTGGCAAGTTGAGTCGTCGAATGTTTTTCTATTGAGTTTCTGAATGCTTTGAATTGAATAATTTGTAAAAAGTAACCAATCAGTAGTTAATATTTATAGAAATTTTGCTGGTGTTTCGGGGTTCCACAACTCAATCTAAAAGTTCTTTTATAATGTAAATATCCTTTTTTTAATTTGAGCCAAAGCTTTTCCTTTTTTTTTTTTCTTTATTTTAATTGAAAACTTCAAAAAGATATTTTTTTAATCATAATATTTTAATTTTTTTTTTTTTTAATCCTTGATTTCCTGTTTCCAGCTGAAAGCATGCACGGAGTGGATCTGGATTTAGATTTAGACATGGATATTGACGATGACTGGGAGCATTCACCGCCCCAGCAGTTGACAGCCTCTTCACCACCACCACCCATATCACAAGGAGGTGACTCCATATCCCATATTTCACGATTCATTGGTCTTTTTTAAAAAATTTTTTGGTGCTTTTTTGTTTCTCGCTTGGATCAGCACTGCATCTTTTAAAGTTCCATTCCTTTTTCTTCCACACCCACAAAACTGTCACCGTTAATTCTTTTTTTTTTTTTTTATTCGATTCCTTTTTCTTCTACCTACACAAAACACTGTCACTGTTAATATTTTTTTTTTTTTTTTGTCTTCGCCTGGCATCGGGGGAAAAACGCAAATGCTTTTTGTCTATTTTGACTTAATTTTTTTCTCTTTGATTAACTTTGCTTTCTTTCAGGCAAACTGGTTTGGATTTTTTTTTTTTTTTTTTTTACTTTTCCTGGGATTTTGTGGATCTCTCCCTGACTTAACTTTTAATATTAGTAGCAGTAGTATTATTTGTCATACGTAAGGATCATTTTTCCCCCCTTTTTAATGCTGGTGTTATCAGATCAGGCTGTCTGAAGATATCGGCTTCCTGACTTGCATGCAGCAAACATTGATATTTTTTTTTTCCCCCCCTTTTGCAAAACTTAATCGTTCTGCAAAGTCAAAAGCAAAAAGCAACCAAATCAAACCAAACACCATGAATAAATGTTGGAAGATATTAAGAACTTGAAGCAACAGATGTTTTTGCCAAATTACTTGATTCGGCATTAAATAACTTGAAAAAAAAAGGTGTTGATATGCTGTAAAACAAAACCACCAAACCAAACACTATGAATAAATATTTCGGCGATATAAACAATTTCAGTAATTTTTACAAAATTACTGAAATTGGCGCACAACTACACACACACACACACTTTAGCGTGTACAAATACACACACGACAGCACTGTTGCACACACATATTATCGCATGTGCGCAATCACACACATTCGTACACATGAACTCTTGCACACACGCAGTTACACACACACACACACACACAACCACACAAGCAAAGCACGCTGTATAATTACTTAAAATGTCTGAGCATCTGTTAATTTTCTTTGAATGCTTAAAGAATTTTCTCCAATAATTCTGCTGATTCTGTTTTTAATCTTCTAAAATATCTACGTCTTTAACTTTTTTTTTTTTTTCATTTTTATTTTCATCTTTTTCATCCGTCTTCATTAGCTGTCGTTTGTTTTCCTGTTTTGCTTTGTTTCTCTTTCGTTGCATCTTTTTTCAGCCATTCCACTCTTCATCACCGCACCTAAAGCTTTTTTTTTTTTTTTTTTTTTTTTCAAGAAAATTCCCTGACATCAGGCAAAATGGGGGACACCTGTTGTCGTATTTGGTAAATGATATCAATCATAAATGATATCTAAATATCAGTTATTGCCATGTTTTTATGTAGATATCCAGAAAAACCTTGGATGTTCTAGGGGCCGTAACTCTAGTAACACTCGGGGTTGTCTCCCTTTTATTGCTTTAGAGCATCACACCTGTTATTATAATTGAACTATTTGTGTCTGTTGGTCACTGATAGGCTACAAAATTATACCTCAGAATTACACAAAATGCTGGTATGAATAACCCTTGGCATTGATCAAAACTGTACTGCTACTGCTGTCAATAATGAAGCTTTAGGATTTCCAAAAAATAGTGATCAAAATTGCATACGGGAAGGTCACTTTAAAGCAATGGTTCTCAACCTTTTTTTGCATCACACTGTTGAGTACTTTAAAATTTTCACTGCACATCTATTACAAAAAGTTAATATTTTCTACACATAAAGCGTTTTTACAATAAAATAAAATATTTTATAAGGAGAATTTTTATACGAATAAATGTGTATCCAATACTTGGTATTAGAATCAGATCTGAATTATTCAGCTTCGATGCCAATTCTCATACTTTGAAAAACTTTTCGTATTCTGATTAATTATCCATTCCTAATATAAACCATAAAAAGCTGGTTCTCGTGTACTTTTTGTCTCCTAGTTTCTACTTTAGTTTTTTCTCGCTCATATGACCCTATTTTGAATTTGTAGCAGTGAGTCAACTTTGTTTTATTATTACCAAAACGGTCATGAACAATGTTTTTTAAAAAGTTTAACCTATTTCAAACTAATATAAATTATTCTACAGTAAAAAATATTTAAATTAAAACGAAAATCATTTTTCTTATTTCGAACTATTCAATCAAGTAAAAATTCCATTTTTTTTATTTGATTACTAAATTTATTCTCGCAAATGACCTCACAATTTAATAAAGAAGGATGTAATAAAAATTGAATTTAACTTGAAAATACTATGAAGAACAGCTTTTCAAATTTAGTAGTCAAATAAAGAATGGAATTTTTACTTGATCAAATAATCTGAAATAATAAAAATGATTTTTATTTTTAGTTAATTTTTAATGTGCAATAATTTACATTAGTTTGAAATAGGTTAAATTAAAAAAAAAAAAAAGTCCACTGATGTTGGCCCACTGCTACGAATTTGGAATAGGGGTATGTGAGTAAGAAAGAAAAAATGAAAGAAGAAACAGGGAGACAAGAAGTACATGAAAGCCAAAAAGCTTCCCAATTCGTATACGTGAATTTGAATTAAGCAGTATCATCATGAAACAATTAAATGTCTTTATTAAACAAAATTAAATTAAATAGCTTCTGGCTATTATCTCTTCGTGGTATACCAGTAATAATTTTGTGGCACATTAATGTGCCACCAAACTGGTTGGGAATTACTGCCTTAGAATATGGTATCTACACTATTATATAAAAGATACTGTGTGTGTGTGCGCGCGAGTCCCTTCCTTATAGACTCAGCTGTTTCGGAAGCTATCTTTTGCATACTTCACACAAAGGTAATTTATATGTCTGGCAGTGTTCTTAGATATGTTTTGTACAGAAATTCATTCGATAAGTATTGAAAATCGGAAAAATCTGATCTTAAAACTTTTCTTTTCTCTCTTATAGATAAAAAAGAATTTTTACAGGGGAATATTTTTACATTACACCACCAAGGAAATAATAAAATCTCAGCAAATCACATCTTAAAAAAAAAAAAAACACAAAAAAAAACAGATTTATTGTCATCTAGAGATATAGCTCAGTGGTAGAGCATTCGACACCAGATCGAATGATCCCCTGTTCAAATCTTGGTGTACCTCGGAATTTTAATTTTTTCTTAATCATGAGTTTAATTTACGATAAAAAAAAAAAAAAAAAAGGAGGTACCATTGAAAATTGCCGCAAATCATTTCTTCGTTTGCATATTTTAAAACTAAACATTAATTAGAAGTGACTTTTCCAGGGCATCTATCGTCAAGCCTATTGTAAACAAACACAAACGGAATTTGATGAACGACATTATCTTTATTCTTTTATCTCTTTTAATTAATCCACTGGGCAAATTATTCCTCATAATATATAATAATTAATAGAGGATTGATTTTATAATGATACATATGCAATCTGCATAAATTAAAATATGTTTAAGCATATTGTACGACTGGGCAACGCCGGGGGCCAGCTAGTTTACTTATAAAGCATTTAAGTTAAATAGGTTAATCTAGCTTATCCTTGTTTTGCTATTATTTATTAAATGTTGATATTTTTCTTCGACAGCCATATCTAATGGGTTAGGTAGCAATAAAAAGGGTTTGCAATTTATGTAGATTTATTTTTGTAGAAAAAAAATTTTTTGCTGTACATTTTATTTTAATGCCACACTTCACCATTGCTCATAATAAAACGATTCCCTGCTTACTTGGTGATGGGTTCCAGCCTGCTTGGATAAAATTAGGGATCGATATTTGTGAGAATCTCTTGACGTTTTGATTTTTGTTGCCAATCTTGGTTTTGATCAGTTTTCAATCTTTGGAAGATATTGAAAATTTTGGATTTTAAAAAAGAATATGATCACAGGAATGATCCCCCCCCCCCCCCCAATAAAAAAAAAAATGGGAAGCAAAAAGTGTTGGAAGAAAGATTTTCTTTTTTTTCAGATTAATTAACTTTTTTTTCTAGTTTTTAAAAAAAAATTTTTTTTTTATTTCACTGCTGTTTGCTTTTTCTTCACGCAGTATTTTTTCATTTTTATCTTTTTTTTAAAATTTTTTTTAATGATTTAAATCTTTCTCTGCAAATCAACCTGACATCTTTTTTGCTTTTGATTTTGTATTTCTAAATTCCTTTCTCTGGCACTCAACCAACTATTTTTATATCCGACATCTTGATTAACAAAATTAATTCTTTCTGCCTGTGAAAATTAAATCCAAACTCAAATGAAATTTCGTTTTTGAATTTTGGGAATGAGATTTGACTGTTCATATTGTTTGGATTCTTCAAACTACCGTTTTCATCTTGAGTGTTATTTTCACAACGTATTGGCTGATGTGACCTCCGACCTTCTTTTTGATGTGTATCTTGTTAAATTTGGAAATCTACAAGGACCCATGAATAAAGTACTTGGTAAAATTCAGTTATATATTACACTCTTCCTGAGGTTGTAGGTTCAATCCTCAGTGTAGGCAACATTCAAAATACAATTATGAATTAGTTAGGATTTCTCAACAATCACGTTTGACACAAGTTTCTGTTAGATCATTAAAGTTAAGCAACATTGAAACTAGTCAGTACTAAAATGGGTGACCATTTAGAAACATCAGTTACTGTATGTGCTCTCCACTTATTTCAGCATTGTTTCTGATCATCCTAGATTTATCCTTGCCACTGAAATCCAGCAGTACCAATTGGTTGGGATTGCACAACCCTTGCTTCATAATTATATATGCAGCCGACTGAATGGAAGCGATAACTAGGACTTCTACTTAGTCATGGCTTACTTAACAAGAACATGCTACCTCCATGGATTACGTAAAGGATTCGTTTTGAAGTTCCATACAGATTCCAGAGTTTGACAGAAAGATTCCAGAGTTCAGTAAGATACACCTAAAGAAGGTTGTAGGTTGCATCAACCGAAAAGTTGTGAAAACAACGTTCAAGCTGTTGGGAAGCATTTCTTCTTAAGGCAACATTTAAACAGCTTTGTAAGTATAAGAGTTCCAATTGAAGCTTTTTGTGCACTATAACTGGAATGCTGTTGGGGCCAGTTGATATGAATAACATTGATACCGTCGGTTTCAAATCCAAATAAAAGAAATCTATAATTGGTTGTCTGTCTTTCTTCAACCTCTATTTATATGTCTCCTTAGAAACAGCATCATTTTTGGGGAGACAGAGGCTGGAGAGTCAGTCCCCTTTGTTTGGATTGGGTACCGATGTTCTGATCTTCTGTAAAACATGTATAAATAAATATTACGCTCTTATTTAAAAAATCTTTTTCTTAATTATCAAACATTCTGATGGGGGGGGGAGTCTTTCTCCAACTAATATATAATTGTAAGACTCTGTAGACCGTACACCCTTGCTTGAATCTTGTCTTTGACTGTTGGGCGGTTCCATCTTTTAAAGAAGGGATGACAGGTGAATTTGAATGCGTATGGGCATGGCTCAGCAGCTAAGGAATGAGGATGGAGAGTTGTACGTTTTGATTTCGATTCTATAGTATATATGTGTGTGTGTATATATATATATATATATATATCACTACTAAGTTCAATATAATAATCAATAGAGAATTATCTCTATAATAATAAATACGTAATCTGCATGAATTAAAATATTATATGTAAGTGTATCTTATGACCAGGCAATGCCGGGCAGCCTGCTAGTACACACACATATATATATATATATATATATATATATATATATATGTGTGTGTGTGATAACAGTATAGCTACATTCCAAGTTCAAAATATATTTTTATTTATTGTTTTTCGTTCCAATCGAAAAATAAATATTTGGAACTTGGAATGTAGCTATACTGTTATTATTTTATAAATGCTCTGTTGTTATTTTTAACTAACATTGAGCTTCTAAACTAAAAGGATTGAATATGCAAAAGGTGATATATAATTGAAAAGGTATATTTTACCGAGTTGGCGAGGGGGGGAACAGATAATGGAATTTTTTTTTAATGTAAAGGAATTCTTTAAATTTATAAATTTGCTTCCCTTCATTTAACACACTGTATCCTGAATAAAGCCCTGTTAATCGAAACAGATTATTAGACAATTTTAGATTTTGTAAAGTTTATGTTCATTTCGCTTTGGATTTTCCACTTAAATTTTAAAGTAAAAAAAAAAATATATATTTTTTTGTCCCTTTTTTTCTGGAACTTTGCTTGGTTGTTATTTCTTGAACTCTGCCCATTAACTAAGTTTTTTCTGTCTTTGTTGCCAGTTCTGGACACGTCTGAAAATGAAAAACCCAAAGCACCTTTTGGTCATCATAATATCTCTGAACCCCTGCCCGAAGACGGTTCCCTCCAGTTGTCTTCTCACACACATGAACCTCACCCTGCACAGTCAAACAGCCAGCTTCCCCCTTCGCAACTTGCCCCCTCACACCAGCAGCAACCATCACAGATGGTTGATAACGATTACAGATTCCCCGGTGTGGGTAGAACTAAACAAATTCACCCAGAAACCCAAACGGGTAGGTAGTGAGACTTGTTCCGTATTACCACTTCTGTTTTATCTTAGTAGCAGTATTATTATTATTATTATTATCATTATTATCATTATTAGCATTATTATTAGTAGTAGTAGTATTAGTAGTAGTATTATTATTAGCATTATTATTATTAGTAGTAGTATTATTAGCAGTAGTAGTATTATTAGTATTATTATTAGCAGTAGTAGTATTAGTAGTATTATTAACAGTAGTATTATTAGTATAATTATTATTAGCATTAGTATTATTAGCGTTAGTATTATTAGTATTAGTATTATTATTAGCATTATTAGTAGTAGCAGTATTATTATTAGTAATAGTATTATTAGTATTATTACTATTAGTATTAGTAGTAGTATTATTAGTATAATTATTAGCAATATTATTAGTAGTAGTATTATTAGCAGTATTATTATTAGCATTAGTATTATTGTTATTATTAGCAGCAGTAGTAGTAGTTAAAGTAATTTGCCTGAAGCAGTATTTAATGTGTCTATAAAAAAAATTAAAGTTTATAGAAGGCAGAACAATGCAAAGGTATGAACGGATAGACTCAAAATGACACAACCTAAGATATAATGATAGAACCAGCGATGAAGTTTCAAATTTATTGATCCAATTCATGTGTACATGTATAACCATACATTAGCAGTATTATAATTTTTACTATTCTTGTTTCTGTTATTATTATTAAGGTTATTATAGTTGACTAAAAGAATACCCGTCCCAGGACAGGTAAAATTAATTTCCCGGACAGAGCAGTTTTGCACCATTTTTATGTCCTGCTTTCAAAGATGAAAATCAACATCTAATGCTACTAAACCTTATACTTGGAATCCGAATTCCAGTTTTGACCAAAATCCATTGCAGGTATTTGATTTTAGAAAATATTTAAAATTTAAACTTACAAATTCTTGAGGTGGAAAAATTAAAATTCAGGGAATCTTGGTTGATTGGTGTCTTATGGCT
The DNA here is from genome assembly GCF_053919585.1 of Euprymna scolopes. NCBI lineage: Eukaryota > Metazoa > Mollusca > Cephalopoda > Sepiida > Sepiolidae > Euprymna > Euprymna scolopes. The sequence continues at coordinate 58,165,179 of NC_136520.1, read as the reverse complement.
CTGGATCAAATTTAATGCAAATCTGAAATATTAATTTTCAAATGAAAATATGTGCTGATATTATGAGGCCCTCACCCTCAAATCTTTAATATACTCCAAGGAAACTGAAATTTTATGAATATTTATTAACTGCTAAGATTTCACAAAATTTGGAAGTATCTGGATTGTCACAAAAGACATCCATTCCCTTTTTTTTACCCCCCCCCCCATTTTGCATAAAACTGTATTAAATATAGCTCACATTTGAAGCCTTTTTACGTCTAAGTGGTGTTTTAAAATTCATGATGATTGGTTAATTAGTTCAGTGATTTCAATATTTACAAATATATAAGTGTATAAGTAAAATTGAATTACTTCACCTAGTGGCCGCTATTCGGAATGCATAACCATAAGTCACCATCAATAGACTGTCTTGTATCAAACGGTTATAAAGAATGTTTTAAGTTTAGTTTAGATAGTATGGAACCGATATAAATGATTGTACACTAAACATGCATGCAGGGTCCCTCTCCACAAGTGAAAAATTTACTTTCACCATGTCTAATGTTTGTGCAAAATTTTTTTTTAAATCCAAGGCGTGGTTATTCAGAAAAATGCAAACAAATGAACAGACTAATGATTTTGGGGTAATTTTACCCCTATAATGGCCCCTAGGGGAACAACCAGAGTTATCCCGGAAAATCCATTCTGGCAAAAATTTACTTTCACCATGACTAATGTTTGTGCAAAATTTAAAAAAAAAAAAAAAAAAAAAAATCAAAGGTAACAAATAAACAGGAGTGAATTACTAGGTCCAATCCCTCCTTTGTTGGCTTGTTTCTCTCTTTTTGTTTTATTTTACTTCAGTCGAAGTTCTCAGAAATCAAGGGGCCGACAACCAGGGGCTAACACTTGAACTCTATATGAGATAAATAGATATTCAAATGTTCCATTAAAGTTCTTTATCTCTCAAACACTGAGTTAGTAAAGAAATTGAGAACATAATTTTCCTCTCCCCAATTAACCATTTTCATATCTTGCAGTATATCTTTCATTTTGGTCTCTTGGTCTTACTGGATTCCAGGACAAGAATTTATCTAGTCTGGTGGAGTATCCAGTTTCGTGCTATTACTTGAGGTAATATCACTTGGAGAAGGTGCACCATTCCTCGGAAAAGCTGTGGGGTAGCCGTAGTGAGGAGGTCTTATTTGGGCAGCGAATACTATGTGATTTTGAATATTTGGTCAGGGTTTACTTTTAGGAAAAAGTATCCTCATGCCAGATTGTTCTGACAAACCCCTGTACAGAGAGACCTTAGACACTCGAGGATAGTGTCTAGTAGGCATTCTAGTTCTCTCCTGGCTTGTCTGAATTCTCAGTCATGTGGGAATCAAAGTCAATGACAGGGCAAATACAGCTGCAAAAGAATCTTCACACCTCCCAACTGACAATTATAAGATTCCTCATACTAATCTTAGACCCCAGATAAAAGCACACATACAAAGAAAAAAATGGCAACTACAGTGGAATCAACATGAAAGCAGCAAACTATACTCCATAAAAACCGAACTTAAGGCACGATGTCCAAACACCAAAAGATCATGCAGAGAAGATATAATACTGACTCGACTACACATAGAACACACCAATATAACCCATTCATATATACTCAATGAAGAATCGGCACCAGAATGCATTCCATGCCAAAAGAGGCTTACAGTGGAAAGCATCCTAGTTAAATGTACTGACCTTGCTCCAACCAGAAAACTGTGGAAAACAATATGGAGGACCTTTTTGAAAAAGTCAACCCAATGAATATCCTATCATACCTAAAAAAAAAAAAGTAAATCTATATATGAACATCTAAGAAAATTTAAAGACATCATATATACATATTCAACTGTAAATACAACATCTGAAATATGCACACAACTAATTTCTTTTGAAAACTCTTCTGATTTTTAATGGCCAAAAAGAAAAAAAAAAAAAAGGCTGAAAAAGTCGTTAAACCCATTCAATCCAATCCAATTCTCCTTTGTTGGAGGACCCCAAAAAAAATTAATTTACAAGAAGTCATATTTTTTATTTGAATTATTTGATGGTTTTTCAGTAAGCAATTAAAAATTCTATTTTTAATTGGTGTTTTTTTTTTTTATGAAAAATAAAATTTGAGAAAATTTTAATAAATTTTAATTATAAAATTTTATCTGAAAAAAATTTTATGTGACTTTATTATTTTTTAAATTATGACCATTTGTTATGAGAGAATTAGTCTGTTGATAACAGCATAAATTGGAAATAGCAGCCACTAGGTGAAATAATTCAATTTTACCAACATATACACATATGTAACTTTATATATAGATATTGAAATGGCAGATTGCAATATACATTTACCATAAATTACCCTTTGATTTGATATTTCTCCAATTCTTTACCAACCCCTAAAATGATTATTGGTCCCCTGAAAAAAGAATGATTGGACCTAGTAATTCACTCTCATTCATCTATTTATTTGTCTGCACTTTTCTCATTAACTATGCATTGGATTTTTTAAAAAAAATTGCATAAATATTAGTCATGGTTAAAGTAAATTTTTGCCAGAATGGATTTTCCAGGATAACTCTAGTTGCCTCCCTAGGGGCCATTATAGAAGTAAAATTGCCCCCAAATTGCAAATTGTTCATACAGTCATTTGTTTGCACTTTTCTCAATAACCATTCCTTGGATTTTTTTTTTTTTTTTTTTGCACAAACATTAGTTATGGTTAAAGTAAATTTTTCACTCGTTGATGGGGAATCTACATGCTTGGCTTGTTTAACTTAATTTAGGTAATTTTTTTATGCATTTTCTACGTATCATTGATTGATAATTACTGTACATCACTTGGAATTGATATCAAGATTGAACTACTTAATATTTTGACGTTATATTTTTGATTTGTTTTCTTCAGACTTTGAACCTAAAAAAAAATATACACTGTATACATTGAATAAAAATTTTTCTAAAATAATACATTCCTACTAATTTATATTTGTTGTTTAAGCAGTGTTAGCACAGTATCTGGCTATGTCGATTTCCATCTTTACCTTGCTCCAACCTCTTTACAGCTAGTATGAAGAAAAATATTTGTGAAACTTTGTTTAAAAAAAAATACAAGTGTTACTAGTACGAGAGAGTAAGTAACTAGGATGAATGCACTAACATTTTTATAGGCGAAAAACATTAGAATTTTTTTTTTTTTCACGCAAAATAAATTTGCTTTGAACTAATGCTGAATTAGCCTGCTTCCTTGGTGGATGCTACAACTGGTTTAGGGTATTTTTGCACTGCTGAATCAGGAAATGACAATATCCATTTCTCTCCATCAGGTCAGGTTTTTGTGCGAAGTTGATTTAAAAAAAAAAAAAAAAAAAAAAAAAAAATCAGATTTTGTAACAAAAGCATTTACATTTTTCTGGCATTATCAGCTGATTTTTGTCAACACATATCATCCGAAATATGTTTTTAAGAGAAAAAAAGTTTTGCCAACAATATTTATTGATTACCTGCTAGAAATATCGATTACTCTAAACTGAATGGTGGTTATTGATAAAGGTAAGTACATGTAGATTGCATGTTCTTGGCTTCACTACAGTTTCACTGTTGTTCAAACTCCATGGCCTAAACTCCTGTTTATTCAAACTCCTGAAATGCTAAGTGGTAGGGAGCTTTCTTTTCAGGTTCCAACAGTAGTCAGCCATCATAACTGGATCCCAGCGACCCTGATACCTAGTCTCCATCTCTTTCAGGACTTGATGGAATATCTCTCCCTGCTTGTCATTCATTAAACCCAGGTTCTCAGGAAACTGGTCCATATATGAAAATAGGTAGTGTATCTTGATGCTCATGTTGCAGCCCAGGTTTCTGAAAACAGCATGTTAACAAGTTCTACATAGTTTCTGGCCTTGTTGTTGCTAAAAATAGTTCTGCGCTATCATAAATGCTTTTCATTCTTTCAATTTCACTTCGTTCATTGAGTTTTCGAACTTTGCATCTCTGTTGAATCTAAGGACCGTCAAAGATGCCAGCTTTCAACTTCTCCATGGTTAATCCTGGAAATACCTGGCACAAGTAAGTTGAAGCAGTCACCATCCTTGTCCAGAGCCTCGAATTGCTTGATTAAGCTGAGCTTGATGTGCAGCAGAGAGAAGAGTATTCACTCTCTGTCTACCGGAGGATTGTTGATGACATTCCTTTCTTTGCAAGACACCAATTCCTCCTGCACAAGCCAGTCCTTCATGTTATGCTGATCACCAGAGATGCTCGTCTGAGCTCCAATCCCCCCCCCCCCCCCCGCCAATGTTTCACGATAAACACCCGTCTAGCTGGAACCACTGTCAAAAATTTTTCCCACTCTTTGGCTGTGCCAAAACCAAAATGTAGATTCCATGAGCAAAGCTTCTTTCTTAGAAGTGCACGCCAGTGGAACTTTGTTCTGTCTGCCTGTTCCCCACCTGACTACAACTTGAATGTCTTCAAGTCCAACATAAACAAATTCCTGATAAACCGCCCCCTTAAGTAAGACACTGTATCAAATCTCCACTACTAATGATTATTACGATACTATCCCATTGATTACTGTACACGCAATAACCCTTATCCCTAAGTGGCTCCCGGGCCTTGATAAGTGGTGACTTCCATGAAAAAAAAACAAAAAACTATCAAACCTGAATACTTCTTGTAATTAAAATAATCATTTCCATTCAAAACCATTATTCAACATTGCATTTCACCCCAACCAACTTATAGAATTTAACCACACATGTGAACAAAAACATAAAAAAACGTGTGGTCATAACTCAAAAACTTGACCTGGTTGAGCAAAACCAATGTGATTTTTGCATTCAGTGCATCAAATTTGTCCTAAATCAGCTGGAAACAACAAATTTGTTGTTGATCAGTGAAAGAAAGGGAACATTAACATGATTAATTGCCGAGTGCCTAGCAGTGGTGGGACTATTCCAATATATATCTTGATTCCAATACAATTATGATTGTATTCTAAATTCCTGATTCCGATACAATTACAGATTCTGATTCTTTTTAATTTTCTAAGTATAATTTTGTTTGGTCAGAGTTGGGGGTCTAATTACCATAAAAACCTGTATAATATGTGTATACAATTTTTGCAAATGTATAAATACACTTATGGAGATGATCTATCAATTTTTTCTTGGTACTTGTACAGTTTAATCAAGACATTAAAAAATGAAAACATCGAAAAAAGGTTATATTGTACGTATCTGTTATGGAACAAAGTTCTCTGAAAAAAAAATTTCACTTAATTTCATCAAGTAATTTTTTTTTTTTTTTTTTTTTTTACAGCGAAAAAAAACAAAAACAATTTATGATACTGAGCAAAAGGTTCGATTTTTAGGAAGAAAAGATAGTATTAAAAATGGGGAGGGTGTCTTAGCGCTTTACATCGAGTTATCTCCCCGTGGCATGTTTAAAATTTCCATAATGGCTGACTTCAACGCGCTCTCATAAAAACATGTTTTTCCACTTTAAATTAAAAAAAAAATACTCAATCAAATTAAATGAAATTTTTTTTCGGAGATCTTCAGTCCAAAACGGATACGTACAATATAACCTTTTTTTCGATATTTTTATTTTTTAATGTCTTGATTAAACTGCACAAGTACCTTTTTTATTTTACTAGCAGTTTTTTTTTTTTTGTTTTTTTTTTTTATTAATACATGCAATGAAAAATTAGGCTTGAAAAAAAAAGATACAAAAATTAAACCATTAAAAGAATCGTTTTTGGCATAAGAAAATAGATACAATTCTTTTTTTTTATTCCGTTGCTCAAAAAGCTTTCAGTTCTGAAAGTCTAATTCTGATTAATCATTGCAATGTTAGTGTCTAGCTTTAACAACTAGTATTTACCGGTAAGTTTTCTGTTTTTCATTAAAATTAAAATGTTATAAAAAGACACAAGATTTTTTTCTTTTTTATGTTGTGAAACTTCAAAAGAAAATTCTTTAATTTTCTGAATAGTCGATATGGTATTCCGATCAAGTTAGTGAATACAAGTTCCGTGGCTTTCTTATTTCATATTTTTGTGAATATTTTCAATTTGACTCATCAAATCACTAGGTGAGGGTTAATCTTGGTGTGATTTATTTTTTTATCGTTAGTGTTTTATTTATCTATAAAATGAGCCACCTTTTGCTTTTGTGCTCCAGAATTTATTTTTCTATAGCTGGCACGCTTCTCAGTGTATTTTTACAAGCGATGAATGAAGGCTGTGCGTGGCATCAGATGCGCACTTTCTCAAAGGAGAGTCGTTCCAAATGTAGAGACCTATTTTTTTTTTTTTTTTACTTAAAATAATGAAGAGCTACGAAGACGGGAGTGTTACTATTACAACTAGCGACAATTTGTGCTCTAGAATTTATTTTTCTACATAGTCACTACCATTCTCAATGCTCTTTTGCCAGGAATTCAGTGATGCATCTCTGCTTCTGATGCAAGTTTATAATGGGGTTGCTGTCTTAGTCCCACACTGTCGATATTTGCAACAGAGCGATGAAACTTTCAGGTCATAAATACCTAAGTTCAGTCATTATAGCAATACAATTTGCACCCTGTTCTGAGCTATTCAGCAGAAAAAAAAAAAAAATTTAAATAGGAGGTATTACTTTTGGAACACCTTGGAAAATTCAGGATTTTATGCTGTGATTGTGTGGATGGCGGACAAAGCAATTGATTTAAATTAAAAAAAAAAAAAAAAAAAAAAATTCTTAGAACATTTACTTTCTTCGCAGGCAAAGATGGTTTCTCTGGCCGAGAGTCTTCTCCAGAATCTCTGCGTTCTTATGGTATACCAGAAAATCAAGAAGTTGTCAGGCGCAACAAAACGGACACAAATGGTTTGTACTATTTTTCTTAAAAACAAAAAAAAAAAACAAATTGCATTCTCAACCATTTTATTGTCTTGTATGTCCATCTAAAAGTCAAAAACTACAAAACTATGCACAAAGTTAATATAATCTTGATCGGTGTTACTTCTGGTTAATATCTCATATGTCAAAGAAATTATTTGTCTTTGGGGGCAATTTCTCAGCTATTTTATATACTGAAATATCTTATATAATTTATATTTATTTATATACTTATTTTTTATGTTATACATAACTCCAGGAAGGGTGATAAACACTCTGCATGTCACAATCAGTTTGGTATAAAATCAAATCATATCTGATGTTTTTAAGCAATTTTCATATTAATTATGAAACTCTGGATTTTGCTTGCTTGAATCTTGTATTATAATAAAGTTGTATTGCTATCTGTTTGTTCACAATTTAATTAATATGTACATATATATATATATATATATATATATATATATATATATATATATATATGCTGTATATTTCGGCATATAAGAAGATCCTTAAAGTTTTAAAAAAATCATCTTTATAAACCAATATTTCATAAGATACCGGTTGTTGCAATCTCTTGCCTATGCTAAACAAACATAGTTTCATAATTTAGCAGTTGTCTTATACAACTGATATATGATAAATTTATTAAAATTTGCTTTAATTTTGTACCTCGTCTTATCTGATGGTCGCCTTATACGCCGAAATATACTTTATGTACAAAAGGTATACTGCTTTACAAATTAATTTTCATACTGAAAATGAATGTTTACACACTTAAATTCCAGCATGATTTCTATATATACTATTTATTCGAAGGAAATCTACATTCAAGAAGTTACCTCATTTGCATATTACATTAAAGAAAATCTATTTTAATAATTAGCTGCATGTTATTGTTTGTTATAATAGAATTATCTTCATTGTTCTATTTAGAAATATTATTTAAAGTTTATTTAATTCATTTTTAATTTAATTTATATTGAATTTATTTTCAATTATTATTTGCCTATATCAGTTGCCTTTCCAAACTGAAGTGTTTTATTTTTTTGTTTAAGATGTAAGAGTTATTTCCCCTATAAGCTATTTTCTGTTTAATTTTCATAGACGAAAATTAATGTAGTTTAAATCGAACATGTGATCTACTTCCAGGAAAATCGTAATCATTTAGGATACTTGGTGTATTTTAAATAGTATATGACTAAACCCTCCACTCTCGAATATTTTTCAACCCGGCAATGCTAGGTATATACAGCTAGTTTCACTTGAAGACTTTTTCGATTTCAGGTCAGGTACAGTTCAACAGTATTAAATTCTATATTTTAGCAGAAATAGCTGTTAGTTATTCGTTGACAGTTTGAGAAAATAACCAAATTTCCTTTTGTGTGAATGATTGATACAGTATAAAACTCATCTATCCATCCAGCGTGGCCGCAATCAAGATTGAACTCGCTACACAAGTTTGTAGTATAATTCAAATCTTGTCGGTAGCTGAATACTTGATGCTTCACCAGGGCTATCAAGAGTATTTTTTATCGTGACGCCATTACTAGATGGAGTGCCTACCACGGCTTGAGAAAGTCCCATCTACCCTTAAGAGAAGGATAGACTGCACCAGTTTTTCAACTTAGTATTTTATCTCACGGTTGCAGTATGAAATAAGAGGATAAAAGGGAGAAGAAGAGAGTTATATGTAGTAAAAGATAAGTTATATGGAGGACAAAATTTTTTATCAGACACACACATACGTTTGAGATTTAATAGATAAAAAGATCAGTAATGTTGCAAGAATGTAATTCATTTTTTTTTTTTTTTTTTTTTTTTACACGGTGGTCACCACTTAACAAGGCCCGGAAGCCACTCAGGGATAAGGGTTATTTAAGTCAATTGGGTAGATAAGTGCAATAACTAAAACAATTAAAATAGATTTTTTTAAAACATAACATTATTCCAAAATTAACTATTATTTTAGCATGTTCAAAGGCGATTGCTGATTCCCCACCCCCCACCTTAATCTAGTCCTTACTTGGCCATACTTCAGCATAATGACAGGGCAATGATCTGATAAATATGCTATGTTGGGTCAGATCAGACCCCACATATCAGTACTGATATCCTGTCTCACTACCAGATCAGAATGTCTGAATATACTACCTTCCTAACTTAAAATGCATCAAACATTGATGTTATTGCTTTTTTTTTCCTTTCCAAAACTTAATCATGTTCTGTAAAGACAAAAAGAAAACCATTTTTATCTACAAAACAACCAAACTAAGCACTATGAATAAATATTTGCAGATATAAAGTACTTGGAGCATGAAAACTTTTACCAAAATGATTGAAACCAAAAGGGGTAAAAAAAAAAAAACACAAAAAACAACCAAACTAAACACCATGAATCTTAATTCAAAAATATAAATGACTTGAAGCATAAAAACTTCATTTTCAAAATTTTCAGATTTAACATTAAATAATATAAAAACGGTTGATATATCATAAAAAAACAAAACAACCAAACCGATCTGATACTCTGTTGACAAGATTGAATATAATTAAAACTTGAACTCCTCATGATCAGTTAACTATTGGTTTGGCTAAGTTGAGAGGAGTGATTCTTGGATAAAAAAAAAAAATTCAAAATTCTTAGTGGAATTTAAACCGAATCAATCCTGAAGATCACCAGGCTTAAAGATTGAGATTGTAAGTTCTTGGTAAATGTCAGATTTTTTTTTTTTTTTTTTTAATAAATAAATAATCCACTTCTAATATAAGTGACACTTTCTCTGTTTGTCTATATTTTGAATCTTGGTAAACGAATATCTTAACTTTTACAAATGGAAAATATTGCATTAATACTAAATGACATTTGCAAAGATGACCGTGATCATGCAATTGTTCTGTGGGCTCGAAGATGACTTGTTAGACTGATTCGAGCTTTGAAGTATTTCCCGCATGTTGGACACCAGTGGGATAATTATGTATCAGATGTTGGTTGCTCTATCTTTTCTAATGTCACATTTTTGCTTCCGTTCTTCATTGTGTGCGGATTCAGCAATTATAACCCCTTTATGAGTTGCTGCACACCAGGAGCATCTGTCTTGGATTAGTTTTTCCCATGGATTAGAACACAAACTGAACTGTTTGAGGGAGGCCTTCAGATTGTCCTTGAACTGTTTATGCTGTCCTTCTGTGGGTCTTTTTCCTTTGAGCAGTTCACCATAAAGGAGCTGTTTTGGGAACCTTGAATCTGGCATATGGCATATATGACCTGCTCAACACACCTGGCACTGCTGTAACATGGTGTGTACTGATGGAAGGTTTGACCGGGCTAGAACCTTAGTGTCTGATATCTTGCCACTTGATTTTTAACAATCTATGGAGGCAGGCCATATGGAAATGGTTCAGTTTCTTGGCATGTTTGGCATATACAGTCGAAGTTTCACAAGCATACATGAAGATGGTAAGAAATACAGCTCAGTATATTTGGAATTTAGTCTGCAGCCGAATTTCTCTGCGCTCGCACACAGTGGTTCTTAGACGTCTAAAGGCAGCACTAGCCTTGGCTATCCTGCAATTATTTCATCTATGTTGAGAGAATACTGCCCAAGTAAGTGAACTTGTTCACAGCTTTTAGGTTGGTTCCACAAATTCAGGTCTGAGGCTCAACATCCCGTTTTTCCAGGAGCAGACTGGTACATTATTTCGGTTTTCTTTAGATTAATAGTCAAACTGAAATTGTTGAATGCCTTGGAAAAACGATTGACAATATATTGCATGTTTGGTTCTGTGTTGGCATTGAGGGCACAGTCATCAACAAACTCGTATGATGGTGGTCTTAATCCTGGTAACAGCACTAAGTTGTTTTAAGTTGAACAATTTGCCATCTGTCCGGTAGTTGATGCTTACTCTGGGATCTTTCCATATTATAAATTATTCAGTGATCGGGAGATCCTATTTATTAAAAAGGAGGATAGAAGGTGATAACATACTACAAACCTTGAATTATTATATAGAGACACTAATTTAATGTTCGTAATATGTTATCGCCTTCTATTCCCCTTTTTAATAAATAGGATCTCCCGATCATCAAAGACGCAATGTAAAAAAGTAAATAAGTTAAAAAATAAATAAATAAATAATGTCGTTTTTGGGTCGTACGTGAAACTAAAATATACCTTCGGACTAGGATCCAAGGAAAGTATCTGTTCTGTCTAAAGATGATATTGTGGGGTTTCTGTTTATGTCAGGCGTCCATACGATGGAAACATGTCACAGACTCCTATAAGAATATTGGAGATAAACCGTAATAACCAGATATATTCTGACACTACATTAACCAGATTACTTTAAAAAATACTTTTACAATTTTAACAAAATGACTACAATGATACTGCAAGGTTTCCATTCACGCTGAACGTCTACAGAATGCTCAACAGCAATATACTACACATGGAAGATGCCACTAGTAAATCTAAATGGTTGAATGAGAAACATGAAATCAGGCTTAATATATTAATATTTTAATATCTAAATTAGTGGCCTGGCAAGGCCACAGATGAGACAACCAAGCACCTAAAGCAGCAGAACTAAAGCTGATTTGTGATGACACTATACATACAAATGTAGGCAAATTTGGGCATATTTTATATTTTATTGCTTTGAAAATATAGGTTCTTTTTTTACCAATTGTCATACTATTTTTACTATAGAATAGTAAAAAAAAAAAGCCTGCAAATTTTTATGTAGTTTCGTCCCATAAAAACCAAAGATATAAGCATTTCAATATTCAATTTGGCTACAAGGGTGTGTGTGTGTGTGTGTGTCTATATATATATATATATATATATATATATACACACACACACCACCTGTTTTGTCAATTTTACAAGTTCAAAATCTCAGCGACTAATGATCAGAATTTAACAAATGAAAGCTTGTTGGAAAGTTAATGACCTGAATTGTGTAGTGGGTTATGTGACATTTGCCATTAAAGTCGCACATTAAGGAGATCATCCATCATCCTTAGCCTATTTTGGGCACTTTTTTACAGCCATAAAATGTTTCTGTAAAGATGCATTCGGTAAATTTAACTTATATGGAACGGCTCATCAAGAACTTGTTTACGTTAGACTTGAAGACAACCATATTGTAGTCAGCTGGAAAGCAGGAAAACGGAAGACAATTCCACAGGCATGCAGTTCTAAGAAAGAAGCTTTGTTCATGGAATTTATGTTTAGGTTTAGGCACAGATAAAGAGTGGGAGGAATTATTGATAGTGTTTTCAGCTAAACGAGTGTTTCTTGTGAAAGTTTGGCAAGGGGGGGACCATAGACTGAAGCTCAGTCGAACACTTTCCATGAAAATGACGATACATCAGAGACAAACTTGCAACATCTCTTCTGTGAGATAGAGGTTGCAGGGAAGAGAAAAGGACATCTCCTACAAGGCTACGAAGTCTATTTTGAACTCTATCAAGACAGGACAAGTCCTTTCTAGCAGCTCCTGCCCATATGTGGCAACAGTATTCCATCCTTAGTCTGATTATAAATAATGAAAAAAAGCCTTAGAAAAACAAATGTTGATTAATTCACGTTTAGTACAATAAGAGATTTCACACTCATTCGCATTCACATAACCCTCCCACCCACGCACACGAAAAGGTTTAGTTTGGTTTCTGTTGAATGATGACGATGATTTTGTTTTTATTTTTGCTTATTTATTGCATTCAATTTCATAATTAATTTCTCCAAACTTTATCTTTACTCCTACTTTAAAATAAAAAATTTTTTCAAATTTTTTATTTCAGGTGAAGAATTTGGAAATAAGGTAAGTTTAATCAGAAGTAAAATATTAAGTTTCTGTTCTTTTTCTTTCTTTTCTTTTTCTTTCTTTTCTTTTTCTTTCTTTTCTTTTTCTTTCTTTTCTTTTTTGTTTCCTTTTTTTTCTTTTTTCTTTTTTTCTTTTCTTTTTCTTTTCTTTTTTTCTTTTTTTAACTTTTCTTTTTACTTTTCTTTTTACTTTTCTTTTTTCTTTACTTCTCATTTTTCTTTACTTTTCATTTTTCTTTACTTTTCTTTTTTCTTTACTTTTCTTTTTTCTTTACTTTTCTTTTTTCTTTACTTATCTTTTTTCTTTACTTTTCATTTTTTTTACTTATCTTTTTTCTTTACTTTTTATTTTTCTTTACTTATCTTTTTTCTTTACTTATCTTTTTTCTTTACTTCTCATTTTTCTTTACTTTTCTTTTTTCTTTACTTTTCATTTTTCTTTACTTTTCTTTTTTCTTTACTTATCTTTTTTC